>NC_140490.1:90999004-91599004 GCF_964271855.1 Acomys minous
GTGGCAGTCACATCTTGGCAGTAACCAATAGCTGCCTGTTGGTTGGACTTAAGGTCCACTCAGACAGGAGGGAATCATGCCTGGTACTGGAAACCTAACCAACTGCCCAGGGCTAATGAGGTCATGGACCTTGAGAAGAGAGCCTACCACCTCCACTTTAGTAAGCCAACACAAAGTCCTAACTATATTCTAAATATTTGTTCTTACACCCACAGACAAGTCTAACTTCAACCCTCATCAAAGAACCTTCATTTTGCAACAGACAGATGCCACTGCAGAAAACCCAATGGTCAAAATGCAGAGAACAACCGATCCGATCTTGGGCTGCTCGATCCTACTAGAAACATCTAGAACACAACTCCTGCCCCTAAAACTCAAGGAGAATCAAGAAAGAGGTCTTGGAAAGATCTGGGGAGCCAGGACATCGGCCGCACAATTGTGTGTCCTAGAAGTCGTGGGGAAGTTTCACCCAGAATACTTCAACACGAAGGCTGCCTAAACAAAACCTGAGCAGGGACACCAATACACACACTAGTGCCAGAAAGAGGAAATCACACAGGTTCCCACACCTAGACAAAGAAGTAAGAGCAACTAAAAGACAGCTGAGAGAGAGAGAGGGAGAATTTGTCTTCCCCAAAAGTGAACCCCTAAGTGGTTATACAGTACCACATGGTCAGCCCTGAAATCATATACATACAGGTTATCTGTTTATTTATGTATTTATAGAAACATATGTAACAACAGCAACTAAAGATAAGCAAGCCATGAATCTGAGTTGGAGCAAGGAGACATCGGACATAGGAGCAGTGTGTGTGAAGAAAGAAAGGGGAAGTGGGGGAGGGGAATGGTTTAATTAAATTTTAATTTAAAAATGAAAAAAATTTTAAAAAGCAAGTTATAGAGTTTCAGAGTGTTCCGCAGACCCTCTGAGCCTGCTAGGCTCGTCATTCGCCAGATGAGGAAGGGGATGGATATGAGCATATGGGCACGGGGAAAGAATTCTATGCATCCTCTCCGCACCATGGCCCCTCCCTTACCACACCCTTCTCTCTGCAGAGCTCACCCCTTTCCGTGAGAAGAGTGTGTACAACCTACTTAAGATTAAGTTCAAGTCCAGGCATCACCACTTCTTTGCTGGGTGATTTTAAGCAAGTTCCTTGACTTCTCTGAATCACGTTCCTCGCTGGGAAAAGGAAAAGTGAGGGCGTTCTTGACTGGGCAAGATGGTGTGAACAGAGCACAGTATGTGTAAAGCAACATTTACCGTGATCCCAGCATCCGCAGAAAGGGACATCTGAGCATCCTCGGCACAACGGCCAGCCTGGGCTGCTCCTGCCTCTGTGTTGGAGACCTTTACACTGGGACGCCCTCCCAGAGGCTTTGCCCAGGAACTCAGGCTACACCAGTCCATCCTCTCTGACACGCGCAGACCCTAAGTGGCGGGCTGGTCATGCCGCCCTGCCCTAGGCATGCATCTGCCCAGGATCACAGACATGTCAGGGGAAGCTGCTCTGACTTGGTCTCCAGCACAACCTGACACTGGAATCTTCTCTCACCAGGCAGCGGAGGAAACATGTGGGATGAATTAACAGAACCAACCAGGGAAGCAGGCAGCAACTTCATCCGACTTCCATGGGTTTCTGGACAGTGAAATTGCGCAGGCGCACTTCAGCCCAGCACTACAAGGGTTCCCTTGCTATACCTGAGCTCTTCAGCGTCTAAGAGCTTCCCCTAGGCCAGCCCTCAAGCCTCAGAAGTCTGATTCACCACCAAGGGAGGGATTGCTCTCTCTTTCTATGTCAAGTATAGAAAGAGAACAATGAACAAGAAAGACAGCAAGCACCTCAGAGAAAGGACAGGCTCAACACCCCAGCTGCAGGTTTGCAAGGCAGAGATGCAAGAAAAATCACATATGCTAGTCCATACCTACAGCCTGGCAAAGAAGGAGGGAGAGAGAGAGATCAAAAACCACTGCACGCAATACCTGCAGTCTTTGTCCTCGCTGTTTAAGTAGCTTTTGCAGCCACACATTGCCCTGGCGTAATACAGCAGAGTCCTGAATTTGTTTCTACTTTTCCCTCCTTTGGTCTGCAGTACTGGCGCAGACTCTCAGCATAGAGCTAGCTTTTCCACTGCTGTCACAGCTGAGGGTAGATTTTTTCCCCCCTGGAGGCTCTGTTTGACTTGCCAGGTGATACCCAGGTTGAAAAACTGCAGCCTGTGTTGCACTGTCTGCCAAGCCTTTCTACACACAGCGAGTGTGGAACATCCTCTGCTTCCTGGGTACATGGTGATTACGGAGCAAGGAGGATGAGAAACAGGGTGTCCTCAGTTCTAAAGGGCACTTGAAATGTGCATCAGTGGCAGTCACACATTTGGCTGGCTGCCAGGCACGGCAAAGGCACTTTTGTGACACCCGGCTGCTGGCTGCTTTTGACCAAGTGGAATGAATTTCTCTCATCCCTGGGGAGAAATATTTATGCGCAATAGTCTTTTAGGGGATAGGCCCAGTGACAGCATGGTGTGTGTGTGTGTGTGTGTGTGTGTGTGTGTGTGTGTGTGTGTGTGTGTTAACACCACAACAAATCCATTTAAATTGTGCAATTATAATGTGTTAATTTTAAAAACATATATGGAAGCTTAAAACAAAAGTAAGTGCAACCAGCCCTGGAGATTTGGGGGGGAAACATTTGGGAATTCTACTGTGATTCCTGCTTCTGTTCTCATTAGAGCTCCGTGCCGCCCTTCCTTGCCAGAGTGTGTTCCCACCATTTCCTGCAGCAACTTCTGCTCCCCTCCAAGGGTGATGCTCCCCACTGAGGCTCTCATGGCCTGTCTCTGCGATTGATGCGCACCATAATCTATCTGCTCCTAGGAACCTCCAAGTCCACAGGTACCTAATTGGTTATAAATTCTTATGCAGGGAAAGAATGTGCTTAGGAGAGCTGTCCTTTCCCCTACAGGGACAGAGAGAGCACATGGCACATGGAAGAGCATTCTCATTTCACAAGGTTTCCAAGAAGAGGAAGCCCGGAGGGTCTATGGAGCGCTCTCTCTCTCTCTCTCTCTCTCTCTCTCTCTCTCTCTCTCTCTCTCTCTCCTTCCCTCTCTCTCTCTCTCTCTCTCCTCTCTCTCTCTCTCTCTCTCTCTCCTTCCCTCCCTCTCCTCTCTCTCTCTCTCTCTCTCTCTCTCTCTCTCTCTCTCTCTCTCTCTCTCTCTCTCCCTCTCCCTCTCCCTCTCCCTCTCCCTCTCCTCCTCTTTTCCTCTCTCTCTCCCTCTCTCTCTCCCCCCCCCTCTCTCTCTGCTCTTGCCATTATGGGAAAAGGACACTGATGGTGGGGACTCTGAGCCACATGCTACGTTCTTTTCTTCTATATCACCTTTGAAAGTGTGGCAAAGTATGCAGAGCACAACACCTGCCCCCTTAGCCCCTTTTAAGTATACAGTTTGACAGCTTCGCCCTTCCCGCGGTCAGATAACCATCACCGCTGTCCTTCCACGGTTCTTTCTCATCTTCCCCAAATTAAATTCTGCTTATCGCACACTAGCTCTCCACATCCCACTTTCTCAACCCCTAGAGCCCATTACTATAACGTGTACATCTATAGGTTTAGCTAATTCTATGCTCCACAAAGTGGAAATGATATGATATTTGCCCCCTTTCTGTGTCTGGTTTATTCCTTTGAAGATAATGTCTTCAAGGTCTTATGATTCACAACTGACTTGCCCTGTAAGGCTGCATGACATCCGATCACACGCACATGCTACGGCACCTGGTTATTTCTGATTATTGTGAGCAAAGCTTCCATAAACATAGGTGTCCAGTGTCTCAAGACTCTGCTGTTGATGCATTTGGAGTCTCTAGCCCACAATGAAGATAATTGGCCCTGTGGTAACCCAGTTAACATTTTTGAAAAACAACACATTGTTCTCTCTCAGCCGTACTATTTTAAATCCCACGAGCAGGGTTTCCGGTTTCTATGCATCCTTGCCAATGCATTTTAGTTTCTGTTGTTTGTGTATTCGTTTGCTTCACAAAGGGGATTTCTGTTTTGTTTGTTTCTTTTTTTCAGTAAGAAAGGCTGTCAGATCACCTTACTTCTGTCTTATCAATGAAAGTCTGCTAGACCAATGACAGTCTGTACTCAATATGTGCTATATGTAAATATGTTATATGTGTATACAGTGTATACATGAGATACATACAATAACTATAGTACTATACAGGCAAATCCAGATGCACACACACACACACACACATCACATCATATACACCTTGTTTTGGGTCCATAAATGTTTAACAGTGACCAATTCAAGCATACTGAAAAAATTTTATTTATTATTTTATTTTATGCAAACTGGTATTTTGCCTCCACCCAAGTCTATGTACCACACACATGCCCTGTACCCATGGAGGCCAGAAAAGGGCATTAGATGTGCTGGATCTGAAGTTATAGACAGTTGTGAACTCTCGCATGAGTACTGGGAATTGAACTTGGGTCTTTGAAAGAGCAGCAGTGCTCTTGACTGCTGAGACAGCTCTCCAGCCCCATACTGAAATTTTGGCGAGCAATTTCCCATCCTTTTTATGAGCCATGCATATCACATATGTACCCCTCTCTCCATTCTTTTGCCCAGTCTTCTACGATAGCATGGAAAGTTGTGAAAGCCCAACTGTTACCTGCATTCCAGCCTTTCATTCAACATCTCCTGGTGGGCCCCCCTCCCAAATAACTGGCAAACTTCAGGCCAGTCTTCACGATGACTCAACCGTGCTTTGACCACACTGTACTGTGTAAGGAAGACAGCTGCAATGTATTATGGTTTGGATGCTTGTAAAGCCCCCAAAGTGTATATGTCAAAACCTCACCTTAAGGCGCTGGGGTTGTACGGCGATCTGGGCCCTTGAGGAAGGAATTAGATTCATGAAGGCAGAACCCACACAAACAGAACTCTCTTACGAATGGGAACTCCCAAAACCGCCATACTCTTTCCATTGTGTGAGGCCACAGTGACAAGGTGGCATCTGTGAGTCAGGAAACAGACGCTGAACAGATGCAGAACCTCCCAGTGCTAGTGTAACTAGGAGAAGTAAACGTCTGCTGTGCAGGTCCAGAGGATGCCTTGGTAGAGCATCCCAGATGATGCTCCAATGTTTAAAACAGGTCTTGGTCCAGCCACAGTACCCGCCCTGCCCCTGACTCCACTATGCAAACACAACACACTGCTCTGGTCACCTGGTGTAAATGCTCCTCTCTCCTCTCCTCCCTGTGACTCTCACTGAACTACACAGCTTCCTAGGATCACCCGTGCGTTCACCCTTACAATTCCCAAGTCAAAACTGCTATTTGTATATTTTCGAAGAGGCAGAGGCTGGTAGATAAACTAAAGCTTTCTTAAACACGCTCTCATTTTCCTACTGAGGTGAGCCCACAGCTGAGCACATACTGAATTACCATAAGGATTTTGTTTTGCTAAGAAATTTGTTTTTGCTTTTTAATGCTAGACCAGAGAAGTTACCCCATTACCGGCTGAAGCTTATGCTTTTTTTTTTTTCCCAGTGTGGAGCATTACTGCTGACAAAACACAATTTAGTAAGTAAAATTCCTTCTCTTGTTCACAGAATGATTCATGTCGCACACACTTCATTTTTGACTCATACAGTACGTCATAACAGGCTTTGTAAGGCTTATAATTACCGAAGCTATTTTTGTATCTCTATTCACTGCTCTTCTCCCACTCTCTCCCATTAATAACCAGCTCCTCCTCCCTGCCCCCCCCCCCCCCGCCCCTTGCGCCCAGCTCTTCATTATTTAGTACCCAACCAAATAGAACTGGTGTCAGCCAATCAGCGTCTTGGTTGATGACTCATTTTCAGGCAAAGGCTTAACAACAGTGGTCCTTATCAACAGAAATTAAGCCTGATGTGACACTGTTACCAAGGTAGGTGGAGGGAAGCTGTGGAATAAGACGGGAACAGACTGCGCACCCAGTTCTATCCTCTCTATCACCGGGAACTGTATTTTAGTACAACAATCACTGCCACCTGCTTGACAGTGTATAGGACTCTTAGTTTTTAGTTACTTCATGTGAACTGTACAATAAGCAAAGGGGGGAAAAAAAACCAATAAGCAAAGGGCTTTCCCACTACTGGACCCACTTAACGGATCGAGCCATTGAGGCTCAAATTAAAAAGCCAGCCTCCATATAATTTCGACTTGTTTTTTTTTTTTTCTATATCATTCCGTGCATCCTCAGTCTATAATTCTTCCCAGTAGAATTCTCCACAGAGGAATATCAAATGGCTGAGAAACACTTAAAGAAATGCTCAGCATCTTTAGTCATGAGAGAAATGCAAATCAAAACGACTCTGAGATTCCATCTCACACCTATCAGAATGGCTAAGATCAAAAATTCAAGCAATACCACATGCTGGTGAGGACGTGGAGAAAGAGGAACACTCCTTCATTGCTGGTGGGAATGCAAACTAATACAACCACTTTGGAAATCTATCTGGCGCTGTCTCAGAAAACTGGGAATAGGGCTTCCTCAAGACCCAGCTATTCCACTCCTTGGAATATACCCAGAAGGTGCACCAGCACACAACAAGGACATTTGCTCAACCATGTTCATAGCAGCCTTGTTCATAATAGCCAGAACATGGAAACAGCCTAAGTGTCCCTCAGTAGAAGAATGAAGTCAAAGAAACGGTGGTACATTTACACTACGGAATACTACTCAGCTATTAAAAACAAGGAATTCCTGAAATTTGTGGACAAATGGATTGAACTAGAAATGATCATAATGAGTGAGTTAATGCAGAAGCAGAAAGACTCAAATGATATATACTCACGTATAACTAGACACTAGCCCAAGGGACATGTCCCATGAAAGTCTTCACCTACCAGGAAAGTGGGATAGATGTGAGGACATTCTTTTGGGGCCCAGTAGATATGGATAAAAAATTATGGAGTGCCTTCAGGGAATAATCCTGTGTTCATTCTTTCTTTCTTTCTTTCTTTTCTTTTTCTTTTTCTTTTTTACATCCGGGTCATGGAGGTAGAGAGCTGCTAAATGGCTTGTTAAACACACAGTGTCAAGATTCCTGGGCTGGCCCTCGTCAGTTGGTAGTTTCACAGCACCGGCAGGTGCTCCTGCATCCCGCTGAAGTCTGAGCATCGCGAGAAGAGGTCCACGGCAAACAGCATCAAGGGAAAAGGCCCGTTGTGTTAGATGAGGAGAAGTGAGCAAGCTGCCTTTTGGATGTCCGGGGGGCAATCCCACACTCGGCTTCACAGTCCATAACTTCCCGTTGAACGGATCTCTAGATGATGCCGTAGACAACCACTGAGCGGAACCTCGTGTCTCCGGAGCCTCGAACCACTCCAACACCGTCAGCAGCTTCAGTCAGGCGCTGGCTGCAGCCGTCGGAAGTTCAGAAGCCCGTGTCTTGTGTAACCAGGCACTCTCAATTTATTTCCAGGCAGATCCTGCTACCAGCTTCAAAAAGCTGCCTCTTCCCCCCTGGGAGAAGTTTCCCGATGAGTTACATCAAGGTCCTAAATAAATTGGCATATGGCAATAATAACAGCTGGACTAAACGCGGGGGGGACTCAGGTTCAAATCCTGCCTCAGCCATTTTTCTTGTTGTTGCCTGTGTGATTGCCATCTGCTGTGGCTGCTTAAGCTAGAAGGGAAGTGAGGGTGGAGGCATTCACTGTAAAGCCATGGGAGAGTCTCAACTCTTGAAGGGTTGAAGGGAGAGCCAGACTCCTTCAAGGCATGTTACTTCTCTAACTGGTTCTTTCTGCCTGACTCCACAGGGCTGTTGCTTTCCTTGGCCAAGGTAGGCTTTTCTGCCTCAGTGGTTATGGGTTAGCGCACAACTGCCTCTTGTTCTCACTCCAGGTTGATGTTTTCTCATCTAAAATTTAGAGACCCCAAGTGCTTCTAACTCCAAAAATCTTCTGAGCACCTACACAGAGCCACTCCTGAATTCAGAGGGTGGGTTACAGTCGGTCAAACGCATGCCCGCTGAGAGTATTCGGTGAACTTTATTTCAGGTGCACGTGAGACACTGATGAAGTTGTTTAGACCTGAGTCTGATCGTAAAATACCTCGTTGTGTATATTCAAGTATTCCAAAAATACACCTTTATTCATGAGCATTTCAGGTAAGGGTTACTCAGTCTGTAACAGCCAACTGATACTGGGCACTTCCTTGGATTATCCTGTGTGAAGTCTTTAACAAGTACTGCTGCGTTTAATTGTCATAATCCTTCATAGTAAAAGCATCATAATTAGTGACTTTACACAAATGAGGAAAGTGAGTCACAGAAGTTACATAACTTACTCAAGAGCTCTTAGCTGGCTTTGCTATGGATTTGAGGCAAGCGGAATCTAGGGACAGTGGTCCACGCCTTATGCCAGCTTCTTTTTCTTTCTTTCTTTCTTTTTTTTTTGTTGTTGTTTGTTTTTGTTTTTGTTTTTTTGTTTTTGTTTTTGTTTTTCGAGACAAGGTTTCTTTGTGTAGCCTTGGCTGTCCTGGACTCCCTTTGTAGACCGGGCTGGACTTGAACTCACAGCAATCCACCTGCCTCTGTCTCCTGAGTGCTGGGATTAAAGGTGTGCGCCACCACACCCATTTATTATGCATACAGTGTTCTGCCTGCATGTACACCTGTAGGCCAGAAGAGGGCATCAGATCACATTATTAAAGATGGTTGTGAACAACCATGTGGTTGCTGGGACTTGAAGTCAGGACCTTTGGAAGAGCAGGCGGCGCTCTTAACCACTGAGCCAGCTTCTTTTATGTGCACACAAAGGTTTATGTCTGTCTTCCTGCTTCATTCTATAGCTCAAGGCAGAACTGGGTTGTCTCTGCCGCTGTTGGGACCTGGTGAGTCTCAAGGCGGATGGAAACAGGCTGTACTCACAGAGCTAAGGGCCCTGGGATGCCTCTGAGCATCCTTCAAATGAGCTTTTCCTGCCTCATCATGTGGACTAGTGGTTTCCAAGGTCCTTCCCGTCTGTATCTGATTCTTCCATCATAAAATGCATGCATTAGACAGAGTTCTAGTGGCATTTTTACTGTATTAATTGATAGTTTTCTAACTTCCTAGCGCTTGTACTTGGAAGTTCTGGCCCATAAGATGCTCCGCACATAGTGAGCTCTGAGTTCCAATGGAAAATGCTGTTTCTACTAAGACTATCTTGGACACTCATCTTGTTCTCATCCACGATTAAGGCTCCGGTAAATCTTTGGTGATATTACATGTTTACTATTTTTATTTAAATTTTGACAATTTCATACAGTACTATATTTACATAATTTCCATTCCTCCTTCTCCCTTCTCAAACTGCTCCCATTGTCCCTTTCCACTCCTCTCAAGTGCCATTATTTTGCATTTATTATTATTTATATATTGTTATATATGCATATATGTATACACACACAAAATTTACTGAGTACATTTAGTCTTGCACTCATGCACATATGTTCAGGGCTGACCACTTGGGAGTGGATAATCTGGCAGAGGGCTCATCCCTGTAGATTACTAAATTTCCCTCTTAAGCAGCGGTTGATTACCTCTAGGTGGGGCCTTTTGAAATTTCCCCCATCCATGTGGGTGTGTTGACCAGTGGTGTCATTGTTTGGCTCCTGTTTAGGCAAACAATGTTGCTGAGCTTTCACAAGGCAGTTCACTGTCATGTCTAAAAGACACTATCTTGCCATTGGCATCCTGTCTCTGACTTGCAATCTCTCACCTCCTCTTGCATGGTTTCCCCTGAGTCTTGGGTTGGATACATTGTAGATGTTATCAGCCGGCCTGAGGGACTTAATAAATGCTTACCCTTAACCCATTTTCCCAAACAGGTCTGCCCACAGAACACGCTCTATTACCCTTCCTCCAGGAAGCCGAACCTCCTATTTCAGAAACTAGAAGGCATTCAAGAAAGGAAGTTACCAACTTCCCTTCATATCCAACAGGTCTACTGATAACTCCAAGTCTCTACTCTACTTTTCCCTCCTTGTTTATAGCAACAGAATTTCCCCTTGGGGCTCCAAAGCCTAGAGATCTGGAGCTTGCCAATTCCTGTCATCAGAGTCACGTTATCGATTCCTCTTCTCTTTCCCATTTCCAATGCACACCCCTACCTACTGCTCCGCCATGAACCACTTAAACATGGCCAAGCACCTCATCCTGAACAAGAAGCTCTCCGGCCCCTTTCTACTCCCGACAGTCTCTTCACTTCCGCTCTCTTTGGGAGCACTTTTCCAAGAGAAATCCATTCTTTAGTCCACATAGCTCCCTGTGCATTCATCCCAGCTTTTCCAACCCGATTTCCAGTCCAATACTCAAGTGCTTCCGAAGGGGCTCCTGCCGGGGCCATCTAATGGCCTCCGTGTCCCTAAATTTGAAGGGCAATCTGGTAGTTCCCTTCCTCTTCTTAGTCTGAAACACCAGGAAGCATGTCCTTCTTTTCAAAGCCTGCCCTTCCTGCGGCTGAAAGAATGCTACTACTCCCCTCCCCAACTTGCCCCACTCTTGAGGAGTAACCCTAACACCCCAATGGCTTGTCCCTTTGGGTCTCACTGGAGAGCGTTGGAATCTCTCACTGCCACTTCTCACCATGCCCACAGCTCCAGTTCCAGTACCATCCTCAGTAGACTGCATCCCCCTGAACACCAACCTGCTATCTGGAACCTCCCATTGGCATTTGTTCCTTGAGATCCAACGTGTACCTCTAATTCATCATAGTTGGTGCACAACATCCTTCCTCAAGCCGACCCTTGTCCAATATTCCAAAGGAAGTGAACCAGAAACCCTTGCCTTGTGCACAGTGCCTTCCTTGCCTCGCCCTGTCTCTTCATCCCCACTATACTCACTGGCCACAGCACTGGTTTCTAACTTGTTTGCTTCTAAACAGAGCTCAAGGACACCCAGTTCCCTCTCCACCTGTCTCCGGCTTTCTAGTTGAAGCCTTGAGACTTCAGCTGCTTGACGTGACCTTATCTAGTTTCCTCCCACACTGCTCCTCTCCACTTCTTTCTCCAGAACCCAGCTTCAGTTATCCTTCATTGTGAATGGTCGGGTTGCTTCCCAGTGTTTTAGCATGACATCGAAACCCTTCACATGGCCTCAGAGATGCTGCCCCCACTATTGTGTTGTGGGTACAACTTGAGTTTGTTTCCCAGTGGTCCCTCTAATCCACAGGGAACTAGTGTGAGAGGCAGTAAGATCTTTGGAGGCGGGGCCTAAGTGGGAGGTTCTTCAGCAAATCTGAAGCATACTTTCACAAGAGACTGTGAGACTCCAAGACCCCATTGCTTTCTCTCTGGTGGTTTGATACCTTCCTCACAAACATACTCCTGTCAAGATGCGATTCGCTTTGATGTAGCGCATCCAGGAGTGCCCTCACAAGATCTAAGCTAGTGTCCATGCCATATTCTTTAACGTAGGTAAAGCTCTTTCCTTTGTAAAGTTGGCCTGCCTCTGGTATTTTACTACAGCTACAAAACACAGTTAAATCACATATCTAGTTCTTCCTCCTTTCAGGCTTATCTCTCTACACACTTCCTCAAGCTTCCGATATTGAGTGAAGAGACGCAAGCCGGAGAAGCTCATAGGAACATTCTCACAGCAAAGAATTACCCAGCCACAAAGAAAAATGGTTTCAAGCCTAAAAAGCCTCCATCAAAGCTAATAACCTGCTAACATTTGACTGGAGGAAAAAAAATCTAGGCTTGGGTTGGCCAGATTGCTCAGTGGTAAAAGCAGTTTTACTGCAAGACAGAGATCTAAATTCAGTCCTCAGGAGGGAAAAGTTTATACATTCACCACAACACTAGCACATGTGTACTGTATTCTCTCTGTCTCTGTCTCTGTCTTTGTCTCTCTGTCTCTGTCTGTCTCTGTCTCTCTCTCTGCCTCTCTCTCTGTCTCTCTCTCTGCCTCTCTCTCTGTCTCTCTCTCTGCCTCTCTCTCTCTCTCTCTCTCTCTCTCTCTCTCTCTCTCTCTCTCACACACACACACACACACACACACACACACATACACAATAATAAATTTTAAAATGAAATATAAAATTTCAGGCTTAGGCCAATAAATATTACAAATCATATCCACCACCTTAATTATTGCTCCAACAAAATATCTGACAAAAGCCAATTAAGGATTCATTTTTGTCTGCAGTTGGCACAGTTGGCTCATCACAGGAAGGTCATGCAGCGAAGACCTGAGGCAGCTGCTCACACCGCCGTCCAGAGTCAGGAAGAGCAAAGGAGAATGCTGCTCCTCACACCACTTTCTCCATCTCGTTCGGTCTCATCTCACCCGGACCATCGGATGGTTCTCCCCACATTCAGGGCAGGTCTTCCCACCCAACTAACCCAATGTAGAAACCCCTTCACAGATGATTCTGACAGCATCTTCTAGGTGGTCATAGAACCTCTCCGGCTGACAATCAGGATGAGCTACCACAGGCTCCTTCCTGCCTATCCATTGAGATTGGTCCAGAAGGGAATACATGTCCTGAAGTATCTCAAGAGGCCCACAAAGCTGCACTTCTCATTCCGTGATTGAAGACTCTCTGCCTCCTTCCTTCCCTCTTCCCTTCTCACCAACTGGCTGGAAATAAGAAAGAGGAGTGCCCTACATACTAGCAACAAACACCTTTAGAAATCCAAGAATACAACCTGTATGCTAAGGATGACAATACAGACAGGAAAAACTTGAACTTGACAGCATTATTGAATTCCTTCTCGACCAACTAAATCTAGAGTCTCCATACACTAAATGTATAAATAAATATGTCGGTGTGTCAGTTAATTCATGTTTATGTTACCTGGGATATATCATATCAATCTATAGACTTGTTTTTAGTCCTTAGTTCAGTGAGCCCACGGTTCTTGGCATGACTTAGTTTAGCTCCAGGTATCTTCCACAGGTACACAATCTAGGTGTTGGTGGGAGATGGCAGGGTAGGCTACATTTTTAATGCACTAAAGAATATTTCTTTTCTGGCTTCCCTGTGGGCCATTCCACATTTTCCCTTCTTTCCAGACCAATGGCTGATGCATTCAGGGTGTGACAGGAGGCAGATCATTTATTTCACTAAGTTGATGACAGGTGTGTGTGTGACCCCATTGCCCCTGCCTTCTGCCTTTCCTTATGGGTTCATCCACACACGGCTGCTCTTTCTCACTTCAGATGCACTGGACATTAGGAAGCATCCATCCCCGTAGATCACTGTCCATCAGATCTCTTCAGTACCACCGATGAGAGCCAGGGGACAGCTGTGGCCACCACCTGTCTTGACTGTTTGGTGTTGTTTTCTTAGACTACATTGATGCATTTTGTGGTAGAGTGGCATTTGGATGCTATTAGTAACGCCTATGGTTGCTATGGACAGAGCTCTGTGGTGCATGCCCATCTCACTGAAGGTCGGCCATCGCCTGATGCAGACACTCTTCTAAGCCCTGTTTTCCACATGAGCTAATAGGCCAAGGGAGGTGAAATTAATTTGCCAAAGTCCACACAGCTGGTGAATGAAGCCCCTATTTCCTGGATCATAGAAAATAAAGGTAGAAAAAAATCGGGCCCTGTGACTTATTTTGCTTTAATTAAACCGGTCTTTTCTAAAAGTTTCAATGAAAAACAATGGATATGAAAAGCAACCTGACCAAACAGTATGTGGAGCAGAAGCCCCTTGGGCTAGTCGGCCCCCTCTGCTTACAGCATCCAGCCCTCCAAGTATTACCAGTGCTAGAAGGTTCTGGAACATTTTTTGCAAAAAAAAAAATCCTCTTCAAAATGTGCTACACACACACACACACACACACACACACACACACACACACACACACACCTCTTTCTCCTTTCAAGCCATCCCTTCTTCCCTCCCTTTTTTCTACACACACACATACACACACACACACACACACACACACACACACACCTCTTTCTCCTTTCAAGCCATCCCTTCTTCCCTCCCTTTTTTCTACACACACACACACACACACACACACACACACACACACACACACACACAGCTCTTTCTCCTTTCAAGCCATCCTTCTGCAAGTCTCTTGTCATCTGATGGGCTCCTGAATATGGCTCCCTTCCTTCACTCTGGTCCTCTTCCACCCCTTCCCAGAGAATAACAACTGCTCATTGCCAGCTCCCACATGGCCCTTGCAGCACAATCACTGAGGACACCCCAGATGTTCGCACCACGTGAGGAGAGAAGGAGAGGGGAACCCAAAAGCCTGAAGAGCAGCTTCCTGAACAGTCGCTCTCCTAGCCCTACTGGGCAGTGTCCCTTTCCTCTGTCTGAGGTGTCACTATAAATCTCTAGTTCTGCCTCACACTGAAATGTCAGGGTGAACTTTCAGCTGGTCAGTTAAACAAACTTACAAGGTCACTGGCAAGGACAGATGTTCACAAGGCTCTGTTCTGGAACTTTCCACATGAAGACAGGCCCCCCATGTTAATTTTGGGGGCTCTGTCCTTTGTTCTGCTTAACTGTGGCCGGTTAAATCTCAGTGTGCTTCTCTGAAAGGAACCCTAAGAAATAACCTTTCAACTGCATCATCGCTTCTCCCAAACACTGGGTCTGTCTGCCAGTAGCACAAGGTCTTGCCTGATGCAAAGCCTAGCCCATTTTACATCTCTTCATCGCAAAAACCTCAACAGCATCACCCTTGTACAGTGAGTGACAAGCTCTTCCTAAAAGTGAACAGAACTTTGGCATGGGTTTAGGGAAATCTCTATCAGGCTAAATCCAACGGTTCTCAGGTCAGAGAAAGAAGCAAGGCTTGGGACTCAGGGAAATGACATGAGGGCATTAAGAGTACAACCAGGAGTTGCACCAAGTTCAGTAATGATTTTGAACTTGATATCAATTTTTCTACTTTTATTTATTCATTTATTGACTTTACATCCTGATCGCAGCCTCCCTCTTCTAGTTCCCTCATCCTTCCTCCCTCCATTCTCCCCTTTCCTTCTCCTCAGGGAAGGGGGAGGTCCCACAGGGGTACCAACCCACCCTGGCACATTAAGTCTGTGGACCAGGTGCATCCTCTCCCAGACAAGTTACAGGAAAGAGATCTAATATCTCTCCTAAGATAAGGTATAAACACATAAATCTAGCCTTGTTTTAGAGAGTTCTCCCCTCCTTCCTCCTACGGCCACCACCTTGGAGCTTTCTTCATCCATGCACTTTTGTCCCAGACCAGGCACCTGGGACTCTTCAGCTGCATTGGCCCAGACTGATGTAGCCCATACTGTATTGTTTGATCATGAGCAGGACTTTAGTGTAACTGTGTACTCTCAAGGAAGGGTCACATGGCTTGTTCATGGGTATGCTTGGTGGGCCTCATCTGGTTCAAGAGAGAAAAGCCATGATCCCGTCATTGGCCCATCACTGGAGCCTTGAAGAAGACGATTGTTGGAAATTTTCTTCTCTCCTGCGAAATTGCCCTGGTATTTCATTTCATAAGATCTGAGTCATTTATTATTTATTCCATTTTATTTATTGGGCATATACTGTGCCCTGGCAATGTCATAGGCATTTCATATTGATTAGCGAAGAACACAGACAGACTCTGCCATTATGCATGTGATATTTGTCGGAGCAGTAAACAGAACATGTAATGAGAAATGAGACAGAGTGGACGATAGACATGGTAGATGAATAAACTATATATGACAACGTAGAAACAATTAAGTGGGGCTCAAAAGAGATCAGAAACAATGGGACATCAGGCTGATGTTTAAAATTAAGTGTTTAGAAAGGGCTCAGTGATAAACTGGTCAAAGTGAAACAGTCTTCATCCGTGTCCGCTTGTGTGACAGTGAGGTGTCAGGAGTAGCTGAGACAAGGTGGAATGCGAGAGAATAAAGGGGAATGTCAGTACCAGCAGACCTTTTACTTTAAAGAAAGTAATGTATGCTCCATCTTTCACATCCCCCAGTTTTTTACATCCCTCTCCTGTACCCGGCCTGTATGTTTTAGGTAAGCTCTGTGAGATGGCATCAAGCAAATCAAGGATACCGAGGTCTAGAGAACCAGTGCCCTGGTCCTTGTGACTGGTCTCAGGGTAGACACTGGACCCGTGTTAATCCTAAAATAGTCCTAAGGCTTTCGCTGAACCAGGCCTGGGCTGTCATGCTGATGGAGCACCGTCTCCCAGCAGTTGTTGTATGGTGCGAAACGGGAACTTGCCTGAGAATGAGGTGATCACAGAGACGCCCAGAGCCTAGGAGAAACAAGGATTCCTGGCGACACACTTTGCACACCTGGATCTACCTTTACCTGAAGCTGGGGTGACTAATCTTCTACATTACATGTTACTAACTCTCCCTTTGCTCTTGAGTGACTTTCTGAATGGAAAAAAAAAAAGACCCCATAACAACACTAATGAATACATTTTGAGTTCTCTTTCATAGGGCTGTCTTTCCCATTCAACCAAACAAGTAACCAATGGAAAGTGAGAGGCCAAGGAATCTGTGTAAGTTACTGGGTACGATTTAAGATCGATTTGGACCATAATCCTGTTGTTGGGTTTTCATAACCACGACCATCAGATTCCACCTCATCGGCTCCATCTCGTCCCAGCCCATAAACACTTTTCTAGGCAAACACAAAAATATTGACATTAAAGGCTAAATTTTATGAACCTAATAACCCTTGAACCCTTCTTGCTTTTGGTAGCCTTGACCCCAATTTCTAGCCCTCCCCTCCCCTGACATTCTGAAAGACCTGCTTTCCTTTCCTGTACCTCAATTTCCCTGTGCAAATGTAAGACTCATTGCATTGTTATCCCCATTTCTTTATTCTTTCTCCCCAGTACTCACTGTAGCTTCTTTGTAAATGGAACATACTTTAATTCCTTTGGCTTTGCGTTCAGGCATTCAGTTTATCCCAAACCATAGATGTATGTGGAAATGTCAGTGTGTTAGCCCCAATGGTGGTCTCAAGTAGCCTTGCATATTTCACCTTGTCCTCCTGTGCTTAACACCATCAGGAGACTATGCCCCAGTCGCCCCATGAGTCTCAAGAGAAAGAAAAAAGCTAATCCTAGCTTTACACTAAACTACTCCAAATGAGTCAAAGATCTTCAACTAGAGATGCAGCTATTCATGCTAGCTGTCTGCCATAGATGAAGAAATTGCACTAGCAAATATAAATGATGTCTATCTCAAGATTCAGGGATGTGGGGTCATTTGTTACACAGCAGTTGCTAACTAATATACAGACTTCATCGTATCTGTCACCCACAGCAATCCTCTCGGCCTATGCTCTTGGGTGTGAATGCACCATCTACCTTTCCCAGACATTCTTGACACCTTAGAGTAAGTCATTTAGACTCTGTGTATCTGAGAAGGAATACCTCTATTTTCTTGATTATAGAATTTCCAGACAAAACAGAGGGTGCCTAGTTTAGCTAGAATTTCTAGGGGAAAAATGGAATATTTTGGTATAAAAATGCCCCAGGCATTAGATCCAAACATTTGTCCTCAAATAAAATATATCCAGACCTTTTACAATCTGTGTTTACTAAATACAGGGACTCTATTCCTTTGGTACTCACTCTGATTAACTTTAGAGAAATCGAGACACCTGCTTTTGCATCATCTACACTCCCACTTTATGGTAGGGCTGGTTACTCTCGGTGAGAGCTGAACCCACGCTGGGCCACAGAGTCAGTCCTTTGTCCATTCTCTCCCAAATTCTCAGGCACGGAGGTGAAGAACGGAAGCTACGTGCAGCTGTTTACACTCCAGACTTTGGCTAGCTGAACACACTCGCTCCACTTTGTACTTGATTATGAAAATATTTCGATTCTCAACACACTGGAGGTGAAACAGAGTTGAACACCAGCATCCATGGCTTTAGGTTGCAAATGGCTGCTTATCAGTGCTCAGCTCACAGAAAGGCCGTGTCTTATTGTCAAGTTGATTAAGGGCTTCAACTCCAGAACCAAACTCCTTTCCAAGAAGCTTTCATTTTCTCTTTTGATAAATGGGTATAAATCATTTTCCCTAATGTTACTCCAGATTGCACTGTGTTACAATGGTGTGTCTGTGGTGCCTCAGAACCTTTTGATGCTTTCTTATCTCCCATGCACTTGCTAACAGCAACAACAATGCTCTCTTGGGCATACATGATCCTGCTCCAGCAAAGGCTCAGGACAATAAAATAAAATAAAACCAAGTATTTTCACATTTTAAAAAATCCTTAAGTATTAAAAACAAAAGCTATGGTCTCTGGCCATTAGAAACCATAGGTAGGAGGAGATACATAAGGCTGTGTGTAAATTCTTTGTCGTGGCGCTAGTGATAGCGCTAGTGAGCTGGTTCCGAGGGTGAGGGGGCTTGCTGCCAAGTCTGGTGATTTGTGTTCAAACCCAATTAATTACTCACCAGTTAGAAGAGAACTGACACTCACAAGTCCTCTGACTTCCACATCTGTACTCTGGCACATGAGTTTCCCCCGACCCTGCAAAATTACATAAATAAATAAGTAAATAAATAAATAGCTGTAAATGCTCTATGAGGTGGTTGGCATATGGCACACCTAGCAAACCATTCCAGATTTACTTTTCAGTCAATATTTTGTGAACAAGCACTACATAGCAACATATCCCTGTGTGTTACACTTTGGATGTGAAATGTTCCCAGAGCTCATGTGGTGACAGTTTGGTTAGACGTGAGGGCCGTGGGAAGACTTGGATTGTGAGACATTGCCCGAATTCATGACGCATCCATGGATGTGCTCATGAGGGGATATTGGAAATGAGGCGACCTCAGGAGGTGGAGGAAGTCACTCACTGGGGCATAGTCTTGTCTCTCCCTGCCCCCCCCTTCCCCTGTCCCTTCTCCTCCTCCCTCACTTTCCCGGCAGCATGAGATGAGCATTAGCATCCTTACAAGATCCCTAAAGGGTCTAAGGTGGAGGAAGCAAGAAGGACCAGCAACAAATGTGGCAGTCTATGAGGGGCAAAGACTCCGGGAGATCATGGGATGGGGGGGGGGTGGTTCTTCCGTGACCACTCGTCTCAGCTTCACCCCACACTATTAACCGAGTTGGTGGCTTCTCACAGGGCCCTGCAAGTCAGGATGGGGCTTCACTTGCTCTTCATTGGCTCCTCTGTGAAAAGCCCAAATGCACAGCATAGCTCAGGAAAGTACTTACTCATCCTCCAAAGGACAGTGTACACCTCCTCCGTCATGAGAAGGACCCTGCTAAACTCGGTGGGTCACAAATCAGAATAAAGATCAAACTGAAAAGACATGGAAATGGGTGTGAGAAGCAAACACAGAGAGCTGATGGGGCGGAGAAGCTGTAGAGGTGAGAATGGAGGCGTGAGGGTGACCAGAACGCATTGTGTTCCTGTCCAAAGTTATCAAAGACTAAATTAACTTGAAACAGTACGTCATTTTACATTTAATCTGAACATATTGAAAGGATTTTATTCAAACAAAGGCCATCTTGACTTTGCTGGAATGTCTCTTGAGTTGTCTTAAAACATATGGTGGTGGTGGTGGTGGTGGTGGTGGTGATGGTGGTGGTGGTGGTGGTGTGTGTGTGTGTGTTTAATTAATTTATTTATTCACTTAACTTCCCAATCACAGTCCCCCTCCCTCCTCTTCTCCTGGTCCCACCTTCCCACCATCTTTCCCCTTCCCCCTTCTCTTCAGAAAAGGAAACACACACACACACACACACACACACACACACACACACACACACACACACACACAAACCTACCCCAACACATCAAGTTGCATCAGGACTAAGCTCATCCTCTTCCACTGAAACCAGACAAGGCACATAGCTTGGGAAAAGTGATCTAAGAGCAGGCAACAGAGTCCATGTCAGAGATAGCCCCATTCCACTTGCTAGGAGACCCACATGAAGACCAAATTGCCCATCCATTATATACATGTAGGGAGCATAGGTCCAGTCCATGTATGCTCTTTGGTTTGTTGTTTTTAACTGGGGTCCACTTGTTGTTTTTAAATTGACTGTATTATAACTACAGCCTGATAATGTTTATTATGTGTATTATTAGTTTGCCCAGCTAACAATCAATCAAGACAGAGATACTTGTTATATTTTAAAATAGCCTTTGTTTACCTGGGGCAGGGCAGACATTAATCCTCTAAACTACTTCCAATATTAGAGCAGGTATGGGATACCTGCCCCAATCCCATGCCATCTGCTTCTAATAATGTCTATCAAGCTACCTCCCATCCATAATCCCATATACTTGCTAATGTTCTTCATCTGGGCCAAATGCCCATCCACACTGAACACATGCTTTTCTTCCATTTAATCCATGGCAACCTTCTTTTTCTCCCTTCCTGGGACCCTGTCTCTTCCTCCCCCCCCTCTCTCTCCCCAAGAACCTTAGCCACACCTGTCTCACCTGCCCTCCCCAGGTGGGATGGCTTTTTATTAACTAGCATCAAAATACATCAGACCATCCCCGAACATTGGTTGGTGCTTCAGTCTCTGTAAGCCCCCATGGTTAGTTGATTCCATTGGTCTTTTTATGGATTTCTTGTCCCCTCCTGGTCCTTCTATCCTTCCCCCCATTTTTTTTTACAAGACTCTTGGAGCTCCACCTAATGTTTGGCCGTGGGTCTCTGCATCTGTTCCCATCAGCTGGTGGATGAAGTCTCTCAGAAGACAGTTATGCTAGGCTCCTGTCTGCAAGCATAGCAGAGTATCATTAAAAGTGTCAGGGGTTGGCTCTCTGCCATGAGGTAGATGTCAAGTTGGGCCATTCTTTGTTTTGCCATATACCTCAATCTCTGCTCCATCTTTATCCCTACACTTCTTGTAAGCAAGACAAATTTTGAGTTGAAAGTTTTATGGGTGGGTTGGTGTCTCCCCCACTCCTTCCTCCATCGGAAGTCCCACCTGGTTGCAGGAGATGGTGACTTCAGTCTCCATGTCTCCCACTGCTAGGAGTCTCAGCTAGGGTCACCCTGTCCCAAAGATGCCTTTAACAGATTCCCATTATCTCCTCTGCTCTTCCCCCATCCCCCACTCTCCCCACACCTGATCCCCACCCTCTCTCTTACCCGGTCACCTCCTTCTCTCTATTTCAGATGTCTATTGTATCTTCCCTTCTGAGTGAGATTCAAGCATCCTCCCCTTAAGACATCACAAGAAGACCTAGTAAAGTAACCTGGGCCCATGGAGGCTCACAGAGACTGAACCACCAACCAAAGAGCATGCATGGGCTTAACTTAGACTCCCTGCACATACGTAGCAGACTTGCAGCTTGGTCATCATGTGGGTTCCCTAACAATGGAAGTAGGGGCTGTCTCTGACTCTGTTGCCTGACTTTGGATACTTTTCCCCTAGCTGGGCTGCCTTGTCAGGCCTCAGTGGGAGAGGATGCACTTTGTCCTACTGAGATTTGATGTGCTAGGGGGGGTTGATACCTCTTTGGGACCTCCCCTTCTCTGAGAAGAAAGAGAGGATGGAATTGAGGGAAGAAAGACATGACTGAAAGGAGAAAAGGAAGGGGGCTGGGATCAGTTGTACGGTGATTAAATAAATAAATGGAGAAAAATATGGTGGTGGTGGTGGTGGTGGTGGTGGTGGTGGTGTGTGTGTGTGTGTGTGTGTGTGTGGTTTTAAAAGACTGAATATTACTACTTCAGACTAGTCGCAAATGTGAGCTGTTCCTGTCTCAGCCCTTCTAATGCCAGAACTACAGTTATGTGCCACCATATCATCATTGACATTTCTGTTGTGGTTTGTTTTCTGTGTCCTGGAAATCAAACACAGATCCTGGTGCACACAGGAAAAGGACTCTTCCCATGAGGTCCCTCGTCAACCCTACAATGGCTGATTAAAGAGGGCTGTTCTGTTGGAAGCGTTGGAGATTTAGACTAAAATGAACAAAGATAACGCAAGACGATATAGGCCTAGAATGGAGAGTGTGGCTGAGAAAATGACTCAGCTTCAACTAAAGAAGATGGGGGAAGATTCAGAGCATAGACCCAGAGAAAAGGCATGAGGAATCGTTCCCAGAGAGGAGGAGGAGCCCTGAACAAACTTACAAACAACCACCTGTAACGGTTGTACATTTCCCATTTCACACACTTGGATGAAAATATATACAAGAGGTGTTCTGCATCTGCCACATCATATGCTGGGTGTGAGAGGAGCAGACCACTTGCTCCCTAGACACGGGCAAAAAATGATACCCAAGTGACTGTACCTAATGACACAATGGGACCAAAACCTGAGTATCTAGGAGAAGGTTGATTTTCTCTCACATAAGGATGAGCAGAAGTTATCAGGAGGTAAGATTATGGGAAAGGGTGTTTTCCATAATTTTTTTTATTGTACGATCGGAAACTTGCAGTGTGATCTAGACACCCGTCTTAAAGTGTTCTGTGCTGCTATGACATAGCGGCTGAAGCTGGGAAGTTATATTGAATAGAAATTTATAATGATCCCATTGTCCATGATAATGTCACTAAACCATTCACAAGGGCAAGGCTTTTATGATTTGAAGAGTTCTTAAAGGTCTCGCCTCTTTCTACAGATAAAGGAGATGGATGTTCACCGTGAGTTTGGCCGAGGACAAACTTCAAACCACAACACTGCTCTGCCAAGCACTATGCTGGGCTAACTTCTGAGGCCAGGTCATTTCTACGTGACATGCTTCTGCCTTGCTATCTTCGGCTATATAAGAGTTGAGCCACCATCCTATGGGGAAATCCAAGGAGGTCCGTGTTGAAATCACCAGCCATGTGAGTAAGCAGGAAGTGAATGTTCCAGTCCTAGGAGACCCATCCTAGCTGACACCACGTAGAGAAGAAATGAGTTCTTGCCCATCAAACCCTAGCAACGTTTCAAGGTTGTGATCAAAATAATGCCTGCTGTTTTCTATGCTATTCTTTTAGAGGGTCGTTTATCACCTAGCAATGGATAACACCTAGCCAAGGGTAGCACTCCTAAAGGCATACGGACTCCAGAACCATGTTCAACAGCTGGGAAAGAATGCTCCAAGGCTCAGGCCCTAACTGTAACGAAAAATATATATCCCCAATATACCTATTACCTACCAGTGACTGCCAGCTTCAAGGCTAAAAAGAACCCTCAGGTCTAAGGTCATGGCCTTTTCAAAGATAGCCTGCATCTATCCTTGCAATGCATCTCACGCCCGGTTGATGTGTTGATATAAAATCTGAAAGTCTTACCCCAACTTGGGCTGACTCTAAAGGGCTACCCAGGCCTTAGTGCCCTCTGTAGGGTCAATCAAGGTCTAGTTGCTAGTGCACATGAGCCTAACTTCCCTCTTTTCTATGTCTGCTTCTTTCACTTCCTCTGCAGAGTTCCCTGTGGGCAGCCACTGTGCAGGGCTACCCTTGGCTATGTTGAGAAAGGGTGTGGGATGAGATGCTTACAAAGGTGGCCACATGCAGGCACTGAGGCAGCGGTTCATGGGAAGGGTCAAGGGAACTGACTGTGTGTCAACAACTTGCGTCGAACGTCTACTGAATGTTGTGCACTCAAGGATAAAAGATGACACCGGTCTAGAAAAGTTTACCATCTAATAACAGATATAGGCAACGAAACATAAACATTCAAGACATCATAATAAATATTAACACCGGAGAGCAATACACCAGGTCCATGGGACCCTAGAGGGCCAGCTTTCTGAGCTTGACAGTGTAAAAGCTGAACTTCATTGCAAGAATCAGTAAATATTGCTGAAATGCAAAAACACAGGAAGTGGAAAGCAACATAGCTGGGAAAGCTGATGGGCAAATGGAACATATTTTACTTTGTAGGAAAATAAAACACTGATAAATCACTTTTAAAAATAGGTCATCAGGGGCTGGAGGAGATGACCCAGTAGATAAGAGTGTGTCCTCTGCAAGCATGAAAACCTAAGTTCAAACCACCAACAGCCTCACAAAGAGCTTGCAACACAGCTCTTAGCGAGTTTAGTGGAGACACGCAGATCCTAAAGGTTTACTGAGTGCGAGGCTTAGTGGAAAAGGTGAGTTTCCGGTTCAATGAGAGACCCCACCTAAGGGAGAACACATCGATTGTTCTGCTCTGGCCTCCGTATGTGTGCACATCGGTAAGTGTACCTGCATATTCATGTGTGTGCACAAATGCAGAGGAAGACATTGATCACTTGAGCTAAACCTTTGCTTTACAAGGATCACTATACTATATCTTGACATATGGTGTAAAGTGCACGGCTAGAGACACGGGGCCTGTTCATGGCTGTTATTACAATAAATCCATGTGGAAATTATGACATTTATCTTTATTATTCAGTGACTCCAAACAAAGAGAAATGGGGATGCCGCAACTCTGCTCATACTACTTGCCAAACAAACAAAAAGAAAAAACTACACACACACACACACACACACACACACACACACACACACGCCATCTGGCCTGAGAGCTTCAGGTCAGACGTGGCTCTCTATACTGAGTGAACTGAGCAACTCGCTGATTAAGCCCACTTTCTATGCAGAGGCTGAGACAGCAGGAAAAAAAAAAGTTTGCCAGTTTCATAAGAGTGAATTAGTTCCTCTACCCCTAGGATCCTGGAGAAAGCTCGGGTTCCTCAAAATGAGGATCCATGCTAATTAGACACTTTCTGAGGCACCACAATACACAGGCAGATGTCAAGAGAGTCTAGGTGACCCTGGCAGAGGCTGAAGCTTGCTATGGCTTCAAGGATGAGAACATTGCTACCCACAGTCCACTACCAAGAGCATCTAGTGTGAAGCTGGAGAGATGGTTCAGTGGTCTTAACCACTGCTGCTCTTGCAGAAGACCCAGGTTCAGATCCCATATGGAGGCTCGTGACCATCTGTAACTCTTCCCTCAGAGGATCCTATGCCCTCATCTGAACGCCATGGGCATGAGGCACGCATGTAGGACACATACATACATACATGCAGACAAACCGACTCCTTATACATACAGAATAAAACAAGTACATCTTTTTTTTTAAGAGCAGTTAGTCTAGCCTGAGCTAGAGTGTATTTGTCATTTGTCATTTGAGTTTGTTTTGACACTTATCAGCCGCTGTATCTTTGAGTCACACAGGAAAAGCATCAACCACTGAACAAAGCAATACAGAGAGAGCCCTCACACCAGGGCATTGTCACCATCCCTTGGGAGGCAATGGTTTGTTTGCTTGTTTGTTTTAGGATTAGGAGGTAGAAAATGAGCACTGGTAGAAGTTTGTACTTTGGAAGCCATACACTGTACATATGAGGCCAGAATTCCAACCCATTCAAAACTTTAAATTCGTCAATTAAATTACATATGAACGTGTCTTTAAAAGTCACATAATTAAGCAGATTGCTATTTTTAAGATGTTACTCTTCCATCTTGTCTGCCTTTTCTTCTACTTTCGGTTTCTATGGCAAAGCAATCGACCATCATTTCTAGTTTCTTGGTACATTTGCAGTGATGTCCTATGCATATGTGAAAGAATGTATATAAATACACATTTCATATAGGTAGCAGGCTGCTCTACTCAAAGCATTATGTGTCTTGCTTTTTAAAACTAAGTGTCTTGTAGCATTTTTTTTAACTACGTGTAGACACATGTAGATCCCTTAAAAGCTCCCTTCTGATGAATACTGAGGTTGTGTCTAATATTTTATTACTTAAACAATTTGGTAATGAACACCTTTATGTTCGTACGTGTTTATTTATCAGATACATAACTTTATTTAGAAATGTAAGATTACAGCTTGAAAGGATAAGTGCTTTTATTTCATTTTTTTATTTTTTGAAAGATACTGACAAGTTACTATTGTGGTTTTTCCTCTTGGTGCCCCCTCTCCCCCAGTCACTTAGGGTTCCCCACTATAACCGTTTGTGTCATTCTGTCTGGGAAATTTCCCAAACTGTAAAAAACAAAACAAAACAAAACAAAACGTGCTCTATCCATCCACAGTGTGGATCAGAAGCGAGGAGCAAACATATCCAAGAGCAGCTCTTACCCACGGACACGGACACGTGATGAGTAAGTGTCCCAGCTTGTCGTTGCCCCCAGACAGTTCTGTACCATCTCTCACAGGTGTCCAGTGGCATTAACCCTCCTATCATCATAACAAAAGCCTCTCGTTAATATTCCATCTTGTATCCCTCTCTTCCTCTTTCTCTTTACTGGAGTTAGCTGGGCTCAACTCTCAAATAAACTGGTTTGTTTGTTTGTCTGTTTGTTTGTTTGTTTTAATCTCTGAACTTTTCTTTTAAGAGTTATGTGTTGAAAGCTTGGTTCCCAGTGTGGTACTTGGAAGGTAAGGCCTAATAGGAGATGCACAGATCTAGAGAGTTCTGTCCTCAGGGCCCCATCACCCTTTCTTACCCTATCGCCCTGTACCATGTAATGAAAGAGCTAGAAGACCATTCCAGATGCTGGCGCACTGATTTGGGACTCCTCAGCATGTCTGGCTGTTAGATCAGATGAGACCAGACCGCCAGCCTCTATTACCCACACTCCATCCACCTTTAAGTTGTCACCTCTCACAGACCATTTTGTGTTTCTATAGTAAAATGCCCGAGGCCCGACATTTTCTAAAGAAAGGAGGTTGATTTAGCTTGGTTTGGTAGATGGTGTCACATGGTGAAGGGGTAGAGAGGGAGCCTGAAAACTGCTTTAAAATTACTTACTCTCCAGTAACCAACTTGTCCCTTGAGACTTAAACTCTTCTTTCAAACTGGGCATCAAGCCTTCATAGTCATGACAGTGACCTAACGCGCACATCCCGCTAAGCCTGGCCCCTTAAAGAGTCCTTCTTCTCAATAGCACAGGGAATCAAGCCTCCAGAATGTGAGCTATTGGTGGACAAACTCTATCATTGCAACACTAAATTTTCCTTTAAGGAAAAAAAAAAGAAAGCTCCAATACATACGTGTGTGTGTGTGTGTGTGTGTGTGTGTGTGTGTGTGTGTGTGTGTATGTATCCAATACTATTATGTAGTCAGAGGGAAAGCACGGGCGCTACATAGCCCTAGCTAGAGAAACACTTGGAAAAGGGACACCAGCAGTTTGTAATCAACAGCAGCAACGCTGATTATCAAATCCATCCCAGGCTTGCTAAGAGAGGGTGGGGGCACTGAAGTGAACAGAGATGTCAGGTCTTTGGAATAGGTCAGGGGGACCTTGGGGTAGAAGACAATCTTTAGAGATTTCGCATGTTGATCTAGGGTAGAGTCCTGATCCAAGACAAAAGGCAACTGCGGACCAAGCAATTTTGTAGCAATAAGGCTACAAATGCTCTACGGTCATGATTTATGGACCTGTTTTTATTTTGCAGATGTCCTGTTTTCACAGTAAAGGGTTTTTATTCCCGGAGCACTCGTTAATGGAGGTATTATTGTTATAAAACAGAAAGTCATTTCTGCACTGGCTTAAACCCTCTCAGCTTTCTGTTTCTAAAACCAAGGCTGCAGAGCACTGTTGGAAAGAAGCCCCTCTATTCTTCAGAGTAACTATCAACTACAGCTGGTCCCTTGATGCTCCTCTTAAGCAGCTGTTTGTAAGGTCCCCCACTGTCTTTCCCCCTCATCCTCTGATACTTTTTCCCCTGTTTTAAGCATGGGATCCTGTTTTCTTTTTCTTTTTTTTTTTTTTTTTTTTGATATTAATAATTTTTTAATTAATTTATTCATATTACATCTTGATTGTTAGCCCTTCCCCTGTTTCCTCCCATTCCTCCCTCCCTCCCACTTCCCCCCTTCTCCCCTCCCCTATGTCTGTGATTGAGGGAGACTTCTTCCCCCTATGTATGCTCTAAGATTATTGAGTCTCTTCTTGGTAACTTGCTATCCTTCTTCTGAGTGCCACCAGGCCTCCCCATCCAGGGGACATGGTCAGAAAAGGGGCACCAGAGTTCACGTGAGAATCAGATCTCACTCTCCACTCAACAGTGGAGAATATCGTGTTCGTCGGCTAGGTCTTGGTAGGGGTTCGAAGTTTACTGCCTATTTCTCCTTGGCTGGTGCCTTAGTTTGAGGAGGACCCCAGGACCCAGATCTGCCTGTCATAAAGTTCTTCTTGTAGGTTTCCAGGACCCTGTGGGTCCTGTTATTTCCCCATTCTTCCATGCTACTCTCGCCTAAAGTCTCAATAGGATGTCCTCTCCTCTGACCCACTTTCTTGGTAAGTAAGGTTTTTCATGGGACGTATCCCTTGGAAAGAAAAACTGAGCAATCAAACCATGGTCTACCCCACCCGTAGATCCTCGCCGTCCGCCCCCACCCTACTCTCACTTTCTGTCTCCTCCTCTACACCTCACTTATTTTCTCTGCTCACCTCTAACTCGTGTAGCTCTTGCCTCCAGTTCCTCTTGGATCTCGTCCCTCTCTGGACTTTGTCACCTTTCTCTGACAGGATCAGATAAATGCCATCATACACAATCCAGGCTTTCACTGGTACTCCCTGCAGCTGGCTCTCCCATTTCCTTGAAAGTCTCTCAGTTAACAGAATCAACCGTGGTCGCTGCCTCTGCCTCATTTCCCAGCTGCCTACCTGCTCTTCCACCCCATATAGCACACTCTCCTCTTCAAGATTAGTAAGACTCCACCTTACTCAAACTCTGTTCTCAGAGGAACAAATGTACTGTCAGCTGGGATCTTGTTAGTAATAAACTTACTGACCCCATCCAAGACCTGTTGGGCGTGAAGCCCACTTAATTTGCCCTTTTTCAAGTTTCTTGAGTAGTTCTAGTATATGCTTTTAATTTAACTTCCATACTGCCAGCCTTCCCTCTTTGTGTGTGTGTGTGTGTGTGTGTGTGTGTGTGTGTGTGTGTGTGTGTGTGTGTCCACGATATGCATGAGTGCATGGATGCTGCACACAAGTGCATGTACATACAGAGGCCAGAGCAGAATGCAAAGTATCCTCTCGGGCACCCTGTGCCTTGTTGGCCTTGAGTCTAGCCAGTCACTGGCCAGAAGTTCACTCTTTGGACAAGGCTAGCTGCCCAGCAAGCTCTCGGGATGTAGGCATCTCCACCCTCCGCCTGGGCACAGTCACATGCATGCTTGTCATAGGGGCCACGGACCCCAACAGAAGTCTTCATGCTTGCAGGGCAGGCACTCTTCCACACTGAGCCGTCTTCCTGAGCCTCTCTTCTTTCCGGATACTCATTCTTCCCTGTTTCCTATCCACTACTTTCCTTCGCTCTACAGTGTAAGCCGTCATTCACTGTATCTGCCTTCAGTCATTCACAAAACACGGTTATTCCCTTTGTTCTAGTCCGTTCTGGCCATATGACTTCATCTGTTCGGATCACCCCAGTCACAACTTGTATCGTTAGCCCAGATTCTATCGTTTCTAAATGAAAGGAAAGGTAACTAAGGTTGAGGATGACTGAGCAAAATTAAAGCAAAGTCAGAATTTGTTTGCCAGTATGCCATGCCTGCCTTGATCCGATGCCTTGAATAAAGTCTTCAGGCCGTGGCTTCATTCTTTTTGTCTCCCATCTCTGTTTCCATTTGAGTTGGCATTGCCTTTAGTCCAGGCCCCCTTGTATGGTGGTACCTGAAGGCCTCCAAAATATTTTCTTGCACTTCAGGGATCTACTGGCTTATGCGTCCGTACTAAAGCCATCATTGGTGTCAACAGTTTAGAAAACGTTGAGATGCTTAAGCTGTAGTGACATCATTATTCCTGAAGGTAGGCAAGAGGAAAACTTTACTCATTATGTGCCAAGTGCTGTCCTTGCTTCCCAAATACAATGGTGAAGAAAAAAAAAAGTCCATCATCTCATGGAGCTGATATTCCAGGAGATTTAGATAATATACAGGTATAGATAAGAAGCAGGTAAAAAAATAATAAACTGCTAAATATTAGCATGAAAGGATAATGAGCTAAAGAGGGACAAGGGTACTGATGGGAGGGCAGATATTGCTCCCCCAAGAATTTTGAGATGGTGCTAACAGAAGGTTAATTGACTCTCAGTGTCTATTCTGCCTAGTGGTGAAGCCAGTCGGTATCTACTATAATTCCATGGTCTACGTCTTAAATCACTGTGCCTAGTGGCCCAGCAGACACCATCCTCTCATATGAAAATGGAAACGTCTCGAACTGTAATTAGCATAATCCTATTCCTTCCCTCAGTTTGTTTGGTATTTCTTTTCTTTAAAAAAAAAGGCTTCTATGCATATTAAGAGTCAGTATCTTTGTCCTCTCATCTTGAAGACAGTAAGTCTAAATAGTGGAACAGAAGGTACAAAAAAAAGGAAACCAGTGAAGAATCTGGAGTGACTCTGGAGAATGTGAAAGGGCGGAGAGGGTGGGAGAGACAGGACAGAGAGTGGCTTTCCCTGATGAGACTCCTTCAAGGAAGCACTGTGGGTAAAATCCTACATTCAGTAACGACTGCCCTCATTTATTTGTTCTAGCTGCCACCTGGTAGGCACAGATACAGGTGGTGGTAATTGTCCTAGCTAACGCCACTTACCAAATCCTGCTAACTTCACCTCTTAAGTATGTCTACCATTTTTTTTCCAGTGCCTCACAGAGCTGTGGCCACTGCTCTAGCCCAGGCTCCACCGTCATTCTTTGGTGTTTGTTTTTCTGAATCTTTTACCTGAGCACGATCTAGTCTTCTTTCTTCTTGTTTTGTCATCCCTCTGAATACTCTCCACGTTACTCCTAGAAAGGTCCGATTTCAAGCTGTACCGAATGAAGACTGGCGATGTCTGGTCAGATCTCTCCAGGGAAGCCGCTCGGCCGCAGTATGTTTTCTCCAACGTCAGCTGCATCAGCACAAGCGTGGAGTTGACTGAAACTCACATGGGGTTCATCTTGACAAAAAGTCAGGGACAGGGGGTGGGGAGATAGACAAAGTAGATGCGCACTGGGTTACATAAATGAATCGTGGCATTTAAGTGGGTAAATTGGCAGCTGAGGCCACATGGAGATAGTGAACAGGGACGCAGAGTAGAGACAAGGAATGGGGACCTCGGTGACAATGAGGAAGGACTGAAGATAGGGCGTATGGAGTTGGATGGTTTAATTGGAGATTTTGGAAGCAATGCAGCTAGAAGTCCAAAGTAGGGGAATGGAGGTTAAAAGCTGAGGGAGGCGGAGGAACAGAACATTAAACACAAAGAAATGAAGGAGTTGAGGGGACCATCAGCCACTTGACTATGTAGAAGAACGCCAGTGTACTCAAGGATGGAAAGAAAAACAGTGTCCAGATAGTAAGTATATAATGAAGGTGGCTACTGACAAGGAAGACACAAGATAAGAGCATCTGTAGGAGGAAGGTGGTCTGTCCCAACAGCTTATAAGCCAGAGAAGTTTAAGACAGGGTCGTAGAGGGATCCAAACTGATGTGAAAATAGTCATTAAAAAGTGAGGAGGAAGACCCTGTGTATATGAGACACAGTGAGAAAGAAGTGCTCCCCCTCCCCCCCAATGGAGAAAATCGATAAGCAAACGGGTTTCAGAGTGAAATAGGCAAGTACAAGGAGAGGAAGAGGTGGAAGATTTGGCTGGTGATGTGCTATGAGTTCCCGAAAGCACAATGAAAGCGGCCGGGGAACGGGTGCAGATTAAGACAGGTCATGAGATGTGCAGGGCAATGCTGAGGGTCTCCAGGGTGAAACGCAAGGAGGACGTAGACAATGTGAAACTCTTCCGCATGAAGGCGATGGGCGACAGTTCTGACTGCGGCTTCCATTTTGAGATTAGTCCTTTTTTCCTTTTTACTTATTCCTCTCTGATACAATACATCCCAACTTCCCTCCCTCCCCTTCTCCCAGTCTGCACATGCACACACATGCATGCACATGGACACACGAACACACACACACACACACACACACACACACACACACACACACACACTTCCCTTCTCCCCTAGACCCACTGCTCCTCCATTTCCTCCCCCCCCCCAAAAAAGAGGCTGAATTCCTCCCAGGGACATCAGCTAAACATGGCCCAACAGGTGCATTAAGACTAGGCACAGACCCCCCCCCACACACACACACACACATCAAGGCTGGGCGAGTCTTAAAAGCAGTTTTCAGTGGCGAGGTGGGGAGTACTGGAAAACAGCGCAGTCTGCTACTCTCCTGGGATACACACAACAATCTGTGTCTGCTACTCTCCTGGGATACACACAACAATCTGTGTCATACTGTCAGTGAATCACAGCCTTCCCAGAGACCGTTCTCATTCTTAAAGGAAAGTCATCTTCCTGAAATAGAGGCCAGAGGACCACACAGTGGTGCCTCGAATACTTATCTGGCAGTCATTGGGTTTTTTTTCACCAACATAACGCTTTGCTCTCGATACTTGAGTTATGTTGGTCTATTTCCCAATAGTCCGTTTCAGAATTCTTTTACTTTGATGCCTCCTCTTTTCTGAGTGAAGAAATTGAAAAGAAACCACTTTCCCTCAAACAGGTACCTGCTTCTCCATAAGGAGCAACATCAACAAACACACGCAGCAGAACGCCTACTTCCTATGCCTTGTTCCCTTGGCCGGTTTGGGGCCACTGTACCCAGTTACTATGTGCAGCGAGTCCCTATCAGAGCTCCCTTTCTGCATCGCCGTGCAGCACAATATCAAATAGGAAGCTGGACTTTATACTGTTTCCAATTCAGGCCCCTTTCCAGGTCTAACATGTCAACAAGCCACACGTGCTCTGGTTTTTAAAATTAGGCTGCAAAGTAGCAGGCTTCCTCTCATCATTTTCTGTGTTTTGGATTGTCCTTCCCTAATCTCCCACCCTTCCTCTCCACGGCTACCTTACTTAAATCCTCCAGCATTCCTCTCCCTACTCCCATGCCTCATGTAGTCTATGAACCTTTCCACTACCGCCTTCTAAAGTGTCTTTTGTTCCTCCTGTGGTCCCTTTCTGGTTTCATGATCTTTATCCACATTTCCATATGTGTGTATGCATGCATGTGTGTATGGATGTGTGTGTGTATATGGATGGATGTGTCTGTATGTATGTGTGTATATATAGATATATATAGATATAGATATATATATAGGCATATGTGCATGCACGCATGCATGTACACATGTAGGTATGTGTATATGTATGCATGTATATATATATATATATATATATGTGCTTGTGTGCATATATATGTGTATATGTGTATGTTTTAGAAGCAAGAACTGCATGTGAGAAAGAATATGTGGTTATTTGTCTTTCTGAATTTGAGTGAGTTCACTTTACGTGTTTTTGCGGCTTGAGCCATTCTCCTGCAAATCTCAGTTCCACAATTTTTAATTGATGAATAAAAATCCCATGTACATATGCAGCACATTTTCATTATCCAGCCTTCAATTGATGTACATCTTTGCTGGTTCCATGTTTATTTTTCTACTGTGAGTAGAACAGCAATGTACCTGAATATTTAACTATCTCTGCATTAGGATACATATTCCTGTGGGTACATGCCCAGTAATGGTGTAATTGACCATATGGTACATTTATTTCTAGTTTTTTTTTTAAAAGCAACTTACTTACTTACTTACTTAGTGGCTACACCAGTTTAATTATTTTTACCAACAATAAAAATATACTTTCTCCTTTCCTACAGCTGGCCAACATTTTTTTTTCCTTAATCATAACCATTCTAATTGAGGTGAGATGGGATACTACAGCATTTTTAATTTACTAAATTATGGTTAAAGACATTAAACCTTTTAAAAAATATTTACTTTAAAAAAATTTACTGTCATTTGTGTCTCTTCTTTGGAGAAGTATTAAAAATGCTCTGCCTTTGACTTTGATCTTGAAATGATCTTGGCTGAAAATATGACCTTCTGTTTCTCTGCCCTCCCAATCCCAAGCAACACACTGGGTACAAATTGCATCAAATGTTGGGCCTCCATCTTTTTTTTAAATCTCTTCCATAAAATGGGTGCACAGGCTTATGCACAAGAAGGGAAAGCAGTTGTGAGTTTCTGTATTTGCAATAGGTGTTTCCACACTCACTAGTAAACTGAGAAGGGGCATGCCTCTGTCTTTGTCTTCAAGGGGTGTGAATTTGTTGAATTCCTCTAAGCCAGTGGTTCTCAACCTTCTAAATGCTGTGACCTTCATGCTGTCATGACCCGAACCATAAAATTGTCTTGTTGCTAATTCGTAACTGTAGTTTTGCTACTGTTATGAATTGTTATGTAAATATCTGATATGCAACGCCCGTGAAAGGGTCCTTCCACCTCCCCGAGGGGCGAGAACCACTGTTCCGGATGTCGGAGAGATGGTTCCCACTCAAATTGTATTCATTGCCGTTTCCTGTTTTCCAAAACGGCTACCTACCTGCTTCTGACAAAATGTTGATGCAATTTCATAAGATAAATTAGTATTCACTACTAGTGGGATAATATTATCATAGTCATGAAACTATAATACTTAACGCACTAGTGATTTGTATTTTAAATTTTAATAAAACTTGAGTCAATAACTCAAAGAAACCAAAACTACATACTCAGCAAAAGATGTCTATGGCCATAATGTACGTGCTAGACAGCTGACTGCATACCACAGCAGAGTATCACAGCGCCCGCTTTAAGTGCGACTTTGGGCTCTCTCACACAAAGGAAAATACTTAATCCTACCAGAATCAGACCTGCAGGAATTCTAAGCACTTATAAACCAACTCCCTATAGCTGTGAACTTTTAAAACGCAAGCGAAGAAAGGTTGAGCAAAATAATGCTGCAGTTAATATGAGGAGAGAGCTAAGGTGGCAGTGAGACAGGAGGGTAGAAGCAAGCCGGGAGAAGTAGCATGGGGTGTGGGTGAGGATGAAGATGATACAGGAGAGGGCACAAAACATCCAGGTTGCTTAGCCAGCATCCACAGCAGCCTCTTTCTCCTTCGTGTTTTTAGGGGGTGTGTCTTATCAGTGCCTTAGTGCCATGACCAACTAGGCACTTGGTAGCAGGACGTGGTGGCTGAGAGCTATACCCCTAAAAGTATGCAGATGAAAGCAATGGAATTTGGGACATCCTTCCCCCCAAAAACGTGATAGCTTGGCGTTGTAGGAAGCAGCAGAAGCTGGGGGTCTCTCTTTAGCCCCTCTCTCCCTTCCATCTTCTTCTCTGAATCAAGTCATGAGGTGCCAGCAGACTGTGGCAATGGCAAGGCGCTGAGCAGACACGGGCGTTGTCAGTTTCCCCCAGGGCATCACTATTGCGTCAGGCCTCTGTCCTCTCATCTCTTCAGGACTACCCAGCCTTTTTCAGACCTAGAATAAAGGGACCTGTGCTTATTTGTGTCTTTGGAGCTTCATTTCCAAAGCTTGTTAAATAAAGGAGGGGTAGAATTATGATCAAAAGGTTTTTTAAATATAACTAGGAAGTGCTAATAAAAAGTATATACATATGGCAAATGTTTGATAATCAGTCTAATTATTTTATTCTTTTAACTTGCATTTCTATTGGGGAAATGGCACGTTTTTCAGAATATTCATTTGCCACTTAGTTTTCTCAGTTGTGACTATAAAAAATTAAACTATAAATATATCTTATTGGAATATATAAAAATATTTATCCTGTCTCTAAGTGAGTTCTGTCTGTAAATGAGATAGCAAAGACTTAAATTATGATAATTAAATAAATACCATTAAAAGCTTTAAAATAAACTTACTAAAGAAATGTTATGCTTTGGTTAGTCTGTATCTTGTTGTAAGAGTCTCAGCAATAAACTCAGCATACATTAAAAAAATTTTTTTTCTCCTGCACCAGAAATAAACAAATACAATGGTGATCTATGAAAAAGTCAGGGAAAGGAGACAGAAAAGGGTGCCACTCCACTCCCTCTACCAGGGTCATCTGTAGGTCATTCTTACCTAGTTAACCCTTGCTGAGCCTCTTTGGTTGGCTATCCCACTGCTGTTACCTTATTTTACCTGTTCTGTTGTGCTTAGTACTTCCTGAAATTACTTGTTTATTTTAATGTGTATTTTCCAGTCTCATCCTTACTGTATACACACGACTCAGGTGGTACCTAGGCTGTAAGCAGCACAACATCTGTGACGCCGTCCTGCTCCTCATCTGGATCCTGAGCAGCTAGTGATGTCTGGTGTGCAGAAAGACTCCATCAATATGAAATATTGAAAGGAATGATGCATAGATGAGTGAGCTGTCTGAGCGGTCATCTGTGAACCATTCCAGATGCAATGGAATCCCACACACGCACTCTGCTTAGAACTGGTGGGGACCATGTTGAAAGTGGATATTGAGTAAGCCTGCGCATATAGCATGTAAGTAAATAATACCTCTACCTCTGTGACATTGGTCCCCCAAGGATTGCTTCCCTGTGTCCTCGCTTCTCAGGTCACACTTTGATCAGGTGCCTTTGTTATCTTGCTCAAAAGCATTAATAAACATGAAAATAGCAATAGCAATTTCCCATAAGGTACGCAGCTCAGATGATAAGCATCTATTTATTAATATGACTCCTGAATGAAGGGCTATCTTCCTTCCCTGGATGGAAAGTTCCAGAGAGGGAGAATGGTGTGTATTTCGTTAATGTTTATCTAGTTCTTGGCATATTATGAACAGTGACTGTTTTGTGAATGAAGTCATGGGTAAATGAGTGCATATATGTTTACATACATGCATGCAGGAAAACCAAAGTGATACAGGAGTTCACATGGATAAGCCATTGTTTCTGTCTTATACAGACAGGACAGCATATTCACAGCCCAGTTAACAGTCCAAATGTGGACAGATCAATAGATGAATTAAGTGAAGTCAAGTGTTTTCTTACAAAGCTCAGGTCAAACTTAAGCAGTAAAGGGCTTGGGATGCTGCACTGATTCCACTGTATCGCCAATAGAAGAGGTTGGTGGAGCTCAACACATCACATTCCTGAATAAAGGTCTGGAAATCTGCTTGCTGTGTGCTTTACACATGAGTCAATGGATGCACGCGTGCATATGTGCGCATGCGTGTAGACCCTAACATTGCCTCAGGTACTTTCTGCTATCACTTCACTCTTTAAAGCAGGGTCTCTCGTTGAATATGGAAGTCACAGATTTAGCTACTAACTATCTGGGGGGGGGGGAATTGGAATCCTCCCCAGCTTTGAGATGAAAGGAGTGTGCTGCCTGTCTGGCTTGCCCTGTGGGTGATGATGATCTGGCCTCCCACGCTGTGCTCTTGCGTAAGTAGCCTTTTCAGAGCTTAAGCAGCATCTCCTCATTTTCAAATATATTATATGCTGGGCGTGGTGGCACACGTCTTTAATCTCAGCACTCAGGAGGCAGACACAGGCAGATTGATGTGAGTTCGAGGCCAACCCGGTCTACAAAGCAAGTCTAGGACAACCAAGGTTACACAGAGAAACCTTGCCTCAAACAAAAAGATAAATCAAATATATTATATTCTTTTCTTTTGTAAGACAAATCAAATTTATTTTGCACGCTAGCAAAAGTGTAGGAGCTAACATTTCAAAGAAACAGACCCACACAGGAGCCACTTTATTATTGTTTTTAGATGGAAGTGAAGTTACTTATAGAAAAACATACACTTTTTAAAAGAGGAACTCATTAGAAGCTGCTCTAATGGAATAGATTCTAAAATGTAAGCAACAAATCAATGCATCTTTTTCTGACAGTGTATGACACTGAAGAGTCTGGTTTCCCGCTGGCCTGTTGCTTCGTGGTTTTACTGAGAGGACCACATCTGAATTTGCTTTCCATAGCTTCAGCCTTCCTGACGACGGCCACTCAAGTTTGACACTAGAAAGTAGCGTGTTGTTCTAAGGCTGGAGCCGGAGAGAACTATGCAAGAAAGAAATAAAAAAAAACCCCTGTACTTTCTTGACTCTTCCTTTCTATCTTTTCTTTCTCCTTCCCAATGCCCTCTTGGCTTTTTGTTTGGTTTGTTTTGAAAAGCAGTGTACTTACTTAACTGGAAGGCTGAGAATTGACGTTATTATCCCAAGGATATCAGATTTCAATTGTTCTTGTGACTCAAGTTCTCAAGTCAAATTTCCTGGCCAAGGCAAAAAGCTTCTCCTCGGCTCCCAGCAGAGAGAGAGAGGAGAGAGAGAAAGGTCTGGAATACGTATTCGGCTTCTTTACGTGACGACCCATAGGCTCAGTCCCATCGGGACCTCCACGGACTATAAAATGTGTTAACGGAGTTGAGCCTCGCACATGATTTTTGCCACATAACGTTTGTTTAAGCAAGTCAGCGATGGGCCCATTGACTGCGATGCTGTAGTTCAGGACACCCGTGCAGCCCAGCCTGGCCTTTCCTGCTCACTTTATGGACTTGAACTAACTTGCAGGATCCTAAGTTGCTACATCAAGTTATTCTCCAGATGGCGTATATTAACAGCTGTCGGAGAAGGAAGGTGCTCTACTTTGGGTGACCCCAGATTCAGCAGGAACGGTTGGACTGTCCCAGCAAGGAGCCGCATCCTCCAGCTACTCACTAAAGTCACGGCTTTCCCTTCTTCGGGGTTGGATGAACGCAGTGCTGGCACTGGCACGGTTGTGCCATAAGGTGCCAGTGTGGAAATGTTATCTAATTGCTGCAGGAATGCCGGGGTGCAGAGCACTAATGACTGTCGTTAGAGTTCTTTGTGACCTCACTTAGCATCTGTTCTAGGTTTAATCCCTCCCACTGTAAGGATTCCTTTTGGTCCCCCAGGGCCTTTGAGTTTTATGTCATGCTTGTTTTATATTGGGTCCGAGAAAGAGTCAGTTGGTTACTTGACTGGGCTTGTGCTTACCGGCAGCACCTGGCAAATTGTCTACCCTTTCATTAGCATTATCTGCAAAGTGACCAGGAGTGAGAGGTTTGGTAAAGGTCAGGTGCTGAGAGGCTTGACCTTAAGAATCCCTTAGTTGGAACAGAGGCCCTCACTTAGAAGCCTCAGGCTTGTCCAACTCCGTAAATACTACAATCATCTCGGGATGTCTCTTGCCCTGCCAGCCAGTGGGGTGAGATTAACAACGCTGGCACCTTGCGGAGGAGCTCGCCAAGGCCGGGATATGGGATCGCTACCTTGATGGGAGCCCAAGTCGGGAGAGAGCCTGCCAGTTGGGTTGGCAGGCCTCTCTGACTTCGGCAAGATCCAAATATGAAGTCACCATTTTCCTTGTGAAGAAGAATCAGGGGATGTGAATCCAGGCTTGATTAAAGGGGGGCCAGTTCAGCTAGTCCTCATTAGACAGGGAAAGCCAGAGAAGAAAGAGGTAGAGGTAGAGGTAGAGAGGGACCCCAAAGAAATCCAGACACCGATACAAAGATGGTGTTTGCCCTAGAGCTTAGCTCTCGGAGAAGTGGGGTAGGCACCAAGAGAGAAGTTGCTGAGGGAAGGTTATTGAAGTCACATTTGGGGGCGTCAGAGGGGTGCTGCTTAGAGTGGCCTTGGAGTTGCTTTAACTGCAGCTCCCCCAACCTAAAGCTCCGAGGAGGCTGCCCTGCAGAACGCCCAACTTTTATTTCTACCAGAGAAGCCTAAGTGCTTTTCAGTCCAAGTCAAGCTTTGACTGAACTTCTGGCATGGGCTCTTACACTTTTTCCTTCTGGAAAGTAATTTTCTAATTGTGCCTCTCTGGCTGCATGCTTTGTTTTATTAGAATCAGGCCAGCACGAAAAAAAAAAAAAGTCTGTCTGAACCCTATCAATCTAGATTGTACTACACATTAGACAAACCTGAATTTAAATCCGGGGGTCTGTAATTTACCAGCCATACATTGGCAAAAGCACTTGGGTTCGCCTAGCTCTCTTCATGTGTCTCACAGCTATTTCGAGGGTGTGCCATATTCCTAGAGCAGCTTTAGGCCCTTTTAAGCAAAAATGAAAGTAGACTATTCCATTAAAGTACACGAGAATTAAATGAGATCCTTAAAATGAGATAAAAGAAAGAATTGGCTATAATATATACTCAGTAGCAGAAGTGGCCGTATCATTATTAATTTGCCAGTTCCATTGATCAGCCATTAAACAGCTAGATGCACGCTCAGCTCCAAGGGTGTGTAGATAAATGGTAGCAACTTAGTTGTGAAGATGCTATACTGGGAACTAGCAACAGATGGAGCTACTGAGGAAGAGGATGCTTTGAAAGTCAGGAAAAGGACTTCAATGGACCAAAGGACTCTGAGGACACCGCCCCCTCCCCAGGTGCCTGAAGAAGTGTGAGACCCATGAACATAGGATGTTAGGAAAATGGCTCCAGCAGTGACATATTGGCTGGATTGCTTGTGGGAAAGACTGTTTTAAAAGAACAAAGATCTGAACCCCCTATTCAGATCTAGCCAATGGACAGCACATTCTCCACAGTTGTGTGGAGAGCGGGGGCTGACTCTGACATGAACTCTGGTGCCCCCTATTTGACCACTTCCCCTTGGTGGGGAGGCCTGGTGGCACTCCGAGGAAGAGGAAGCAGGCTACCAGGATGAGACCTGATAGGCTGTGATCATATGGTGGGGGGGAAGAGGTCTCCTTCTGTCACAGACCTTGGGGAGGGGAATAGGGTGAAAGAGGGAGGGAGGGAGGAAGAGACAGGAAGATACAAGTGAGGGGGTAACAATTGAGATGTAATCTGAATCAATCACTTAAAAAAAAAACTGTGCAGTAATGAGGTGTTCATCAATCCAGTGGAGGATGATGGAGGAAAATAGAAAGGAAAAGGGTGGCTCTTAAGGGCATTATATGAAAGAGTGGAAGAATACGGTGAGGTTTGACGAGTAACTGTGTAGAGATGTCACAGAAGCAAGCCAAGGCCAGCCTCACCCTTGGAGAGGTCCAGGGTCCTTGAAGATGAAAGAGGAAAATGAGAAAGTAAGCATGCACCCTCACAAATGGACACATACACTAGAGTTTCATCTGGCCTTAATAATAGAGTGTGTGTGTGTCACCTAGCGCTGGAAAATGATGGTTTTAATAACTGTTGTAATGCCTGCTCGTAGAAAAGATACTGGAAAATGCAGAAAACATTATGAATGTTAAAAAAAAAATAATCTCTTGTCACTCTGCTATTCAAATGGCCACGACAAAAGCAAGGCCAGGCGCCGAGTCACTCTCTGAAGGTAAAAGAATGTCTGTCTACATGGGGCCTGAAATTTCTCTCCACTTGGGGCTGGAGAGATGGCTCAGCGGTTAAGAGAACTGACTGCTCTTCTAGAGGTCCTGAGTTCAATTCCCAGCCACCACATGGTGGCTTACAACCATCTATAATGTGATCTGATACCTCCTTCTGGCCTGCAGGTGTACATGTAGACAGAGCACTGTATACATAATAAATAAAAATCTTATTAAAAAAAAAAAAGGAAAGAAAGAAATTTCTCTCCGCTGTTCCAAACAACAGACTGTGCTGTGAAGGAATAGACATGCGTCATCTTGCCTAGAAAAACTCAGCCCAGATATTTAAGTAGCTGCTTGTATGCATGCATTCGAGTGGTGTGGAGGTGTGTGCTTTATGCATATTTATTTCCTTCTGAGGGGGAGCGGGAGGAGACTCACCGTTACCAGTAAGTGCAGCACCTCTCCAACATGTTAATGGCTAATGGCTCAACCAGAGCAAGTGCCGCAGAGGGCTTCCTTTGAGCAGCAATAAGTGAGAGAGAAGAGTCATATTATCATGATGATTCAGCTTTAGTGAGGGGACCTTTGGAGAGCCATTGGTGACACAGTTAATTCTGCACATGAGCTTACCTAGATACTCTGTCAAATGTCCTTTAAACATTATTATGATTTTTAAAAAATTTAATTCGTTTTTATTCTATTTATTTATTATTGTTTATTTAGTGTGTATGTGTGTGCACTTCTCTCTTTGCATGTGCATGTGAGGGTGCGCATGCGCTCACGTATTTGTGTGCATGTTTGCATGCATAAGTCTACAGGTGCATATGAAGATGAACTTGAAGGAGTTTGAATCCCCACCTTATGGCTCCTGGGCATACAACTCAGGTTTTCAGCAATGGCAGCAAATACCTTTACCTGTTGATCCTTCTCTGTGCCTTTCCTGTGATTGTTTTTTTTTAAAAAGAAGTATTAATAGTTAAATCAGATTTTTAGCAAAGCTGATTTCCTTTCATGACATGGCTGTGCCTTATCCAATTGATGGAAGACCTCACTAGAGAACAGCGGGCCTCTGTGGATGAAACCGAGGGACTCGTGGTATCAAACTGCCTTGATTCAAATGGCAAATTTTCCTTGGCTTTCCAGACTACTGGTCTGGACTAGATTTTAGACACGGGACCCACTACATCTGTGTAAGTCGGTTCCTTAAAAGGAAATTCCTTCTCTAAGGAACCCTGACTAATGCAGCTGTGTTTAAATTTTTATTAAACTAATATTAAATAATTAATATTCACTCTCCGAAAGAAGCTGAGGCTCTTTCCAAGAGGCTGTAGAGTGGAGCGAAGTATGTTGTAAGCACATGTGTCTGTAAGGAGTTGGCTCAAGGCTCAAGGAAAGGGATAAAGGGACACCACAGTCCAGGGTGGCAGCCCCATCTCCCACATCATCCCGACACTCCATCTCGTGTGCCTCTGTTCATACTGTTCCCAGGGCCTGGAACAGCCTCCACTGGTGAGATCATGTTGCCAGAGTGTATGCTTATCAAAGGCCCCACTGGAAAGATACATAGTCTCCTCTTTAATTGAGCACTCAAGCTTTTGTCTATGCAAGGAACCCTTACAGGAAGTAATCTAAAATGTTCCCAAGAGCCTTCTTGGTGGTTTAAAAAAAAAACGTAAACAAAGTGCAAAATAAAACTTCAACCCACTTGGAGAGGTGGGAGGAGCTGATAAGGCATGTTTCCTGGACAGTTCAGGGCCTCACAAAAATTAGACCTTTTCATCGCAATTCTTAAATCATTATCAAGTATAATACCCTCATTTTCCATAAAAATCTATATCCCCAAAATATGAACATTGCAGTTGAATATTTCAAAACGGTGAAATGAGAGATCCCTCAGCGTACTGGCTTTCCCCAGGCCTGCTCAAATTGACGTGGGTTTACAATGTCACCCAGGGTTGTGTGCCCATAAATTTTGATTATCAACTTGATTGGCTGTGGAGTCAGCAGAAGACACGCCTCTGGGAGGGGCTTTGAGAGCACTTCCTGGAAGAACTGAGGGAAGAAGAACCTTCAGCACAATGCGGACATCTTCCAGCGGCAGCCCAGTTCCTCCGGAGCGGCAGTGTTGCCTTGCCTGCTTGCCTATGCGTCCTGCTTGTGAGGACATCTACTCTGCAGATGCCCCTGTTGCTGCCATCCTTCATAACATCGGAATCTAACTTCTCCAGCATTCCAATGTGAACTGAAGTCCAGAAGCTGTCCAGACATCCTGCAGCTTTCAGGACCAGACTAAGATTGCATCCATCGTCGGGGGTGGGCTGCAGAGAGCTACAGGAGTCTCAGCTTCTCGAGTGCAGGTGGCCATTGGCGGACTACCTAGCCCCTAGAAGCCTCCAATAATACAATCCGTCACGGCATAGTTTTGCTTTTTGTTTTTGTTTTTAGAAGCTCCGTGTTGTTCCCAAAGCTTATCACACGGGGGAAACAGGAGGGATTGAGACTATCTTCTAGTCGGTCAAGGAAGCTGTCAATGAGGGAGGGGAAAAAGGAACTGCACAACAGCGCACTGAGCCAGTGGTGACAGCCTCATCTCCGTGTCACCCCAACACTCGCAACTCGCTGTGCCCATGCTGTTGTCGCCTCCCAGCTTGGAAGTGAAGCTTGTGCTTCAAGCCCTAACTTGATTCCAGCATGGGTCCTAATAGACATTTAAACTTTCTAGAAGTGTAATTAACCTATTTGTAAGGTGCCATTTTTCCCCCTTTTCCTAAACATCCTCGGTCTTTGGTCTCAGCATTTGTCTTGCAACTGCGTTTGCTCTCCCAACACAATAACATGTCACACAGTGTGATTCTCAAATGCCAGACTCCCACGGGGCGTCATCCAAATGCTGTCCTAACTATTGAACAGCCTTGGTATAATTTACTTGGTTTAAATGTATTATTCTTAGGTTGATGGTTTTGAGACTTGGATACATATGTTTTCAGATTCAATTTTAAAGAATTTATCTTAAGCCAAACTCAGAAAGGCATAAACGACATGTTTTGTTTTTTGTTTTTTCTCACAGGCAGGCTCCGGGTGCGGGTGCGGGTGCCGGTGCGGGTGCGGGTGCGGGTGCGGGTGCGGGTGTAGCGTGAGACTAGAAAGGGAATGTGTGAGAGGAAGGAAAGGCCTGAAGTAACAGAACACATGTGACATGAACGAAAGCAGAAGGAAGGACCAAGAGAGGAGCAGGAGCAGAGGGAGGGACAAGGGGAGCCGAATAAGAACCAATTATAATGGTGTCTATGTATGAAAAAAAAAACCATAGTGAAACCCATTACTGACTTTGAAGATGAAATAAATTCATTTCTAGAAAATAATAACATCTTTATTCTAAGTCTAGCATCCCTTCTCTTAAAATAGAAATTCCTACAGTCAGGTGCCTAAGATGAACTTTTTCAATGACATAATCTCCAATGTTCATATTAGAAATTCTACTGATATAAAACACTACTACTGAACTCTAGCTAGAAACTGCCACCTAGAAAGACTTAGGGCTGGAGGTCGGCTTTGCCTTTGTTACAAAGGGACTAGAAGATGGGAGAGAGTGTTGAAGCCGACTAGGGTCAGATGGAAACTTTCTTCTTCGTAGATCCAGGATAGAAAGAGGGTTAAAAATGGAATCACTTCTGTATCTCCTGAGTCTCTGACTCCGGGTGTTCTAACCCACATTTTGGAAACTGAGGTGTCGGGAATCATGGAGCGTGTTCACGAGAAGACTGAACCAAGCTCCACTTGGAAGCACCTAATTTTAGCTCCCATTTAAGGCATCATCTTTCTATCCAGCAACACTTATTTATACCACGTCACTTATTAATTAAATAAGAAGGTTGACCATTTTATTCAAAGGGTTTATGACTTTAAAAAAAATTTTTTTTTACTTTTATTATCATTTATTTTTTGTACTCTACTTCTTTTAACATTGACTTTTAAGCTCATAGCAGGAGACTGGGCATAAAGAAGACATCTGGGAAGTTTGTGATATTTCTTTCCCCCTGAACACTTCCCCCCTTTTAAATGATAGTGAGGTAAATATATACATCTTTATTTTAAAAGATTTAATTAAGTAAAGATGCAGAGATACACACATCTTATGCATGAATCCAGGACTTTTCAATGCCCCCCAACTCCCAACACACACACACACACACACACATACACACACACACACACACACACACACACACACACACACACACACACTCCCTCCAGATACATGTCCAGTGAAATTTGAAGTAGCAGTTCCCCAGATGCCCACAAGAGGGCGAGCACTTTTTGTTTCCCCAAGGTAAGAGCCTGGGTGGGTTCTAGCCTGGAGGTTTGGCATTGGAGTGTTCTTGCCCATTTTTCTGTTCAACCTGGGACAAGTGCCCTGAGCCCTCATGTTCTCTCTCCACCAGCCCACACTCACCCCTTGCGGGGATCTACCGTCACTAGGACTACTTTGCTCACAAACCCACATCAATTTGGTTTCTGTTCCCAGTATTTGTCCCTTTGACATTTTAGAAGAAATCAAATCCGGGTTTGATGCTGAGAAGAAACGCTGATTTCTTCAGTGGTTGGATTCGTCTTCCCATTTCCCCCTAGCTGTGGAGAAAAACATGCCTTCAAGCTACTACAACAGCTTCCAACGCCTTTCTGGGATCAACAGGAGCTTCCAGCAGGAGGTATTGGGAGGCGTTGGGTTCTAAGTTCTGTGTTCTATACACAAGCTCTTCACCTTGTTGGACACTGGATCCCACTCCAAGAAGCCTCCCCCCGCAAAGAAAGACCCAAGAGAGACACCAGTTTCACCAAGTGGCCTTTGGGGACACCAGACCCCTTCCCTCCAAATCTCCATCCAGAACTCCGCCCTACACAGGCTCCTGCTCTCTTGGCCCTTAAACAGTTCTCCCTTCTCTCTTTCTTCTCTTCCTCCATCCTTGAGCTATTCCCCTCCCTCCTCTGTAACATTCCCTTTACACACACACACACACACACACACACACACACACACACTGACATTAATGTCAGCAACCACTTAAAGACACAAATTGCTAAATTAGCCCAACTGTGCAAAGGTGCAACATGAGCTATGAAGGTGACCCCCCCTCTCTCAGTAACCTGGACAAGACCGGAAACAGGATGAACAGAAAGGCCAGGGGGACCACCAGGTATCGCCCCATTTTCCGTGACTCCCAGCCAACCTTCTGAAAATGAGCAAGTTCGTTTTATTTATTTATTTATTTTTTAAGCAAGGTGTCAGAAGTCCTCTGAAGCTTTGGCTTTATGCAAATGCACCAGTCAAGTAGAAGGCTGGGGGGGGGGGAGGCGTGGGGTTGGGGGATTGGGGAGGGTAGGGGGTTGGGGGAGAGTTATTTATATCCATCAGGCATTACACATGCAAAAGGTGAGACTGTGAATCTGAGTCTCCAGGGCGGATGCTCTCGTGATGAGCACATCTTTGCAGCTAGCTATTTTTGTGGCCCACAGTTCCCATATCTGTTAGATTCTTTTTCCAGGCAGGCAACTACATAAGCATTCTGTAATTTCAACATGAACATGGAAAATCTAGTGGGATTTTCCTGGACACAAGTCTGACTCCCACCTGAGCTTTATCAACAGATGCACCTCTCAATTTCCCTCCTAAACGAGTACCATGCCACATCATCAAAGTCACCTTTCGTCTTCACATTGGCTCCTTGCATTTACAAAGAAAATGGACATTTCTCCAGGAATTAGCGACCCCGCCCTATGGCTAGTTACCCACCTCCCTACAAATACACAGACTATTCTTCAGCTTGATATATGAGAATCATTTCAGGAACTTGCTCCCCACCCCCAATAGGAAACTCACTTCACATCAGAATGTTCCCACACATAGCTATGACAATTACAGTTCACTGAAATTCAGTTTTCTTTGATTGTGACATAAACTGGGACGTAAGTTAAAACTCAATTATCTTTTAAGGGTAATTGGGGTTATAAATACCAAGTGGTTGCCTGTGTTGACACTGCTGGAGGGCACGATCTCAGGGGATGATATGTATTCAGCCCTCAAAGCAGCCCTTCAGGTGAAGCAGTCAAGGATAAGGAAATCTGTCCTGTGAACAGCACAGCATCATGGCACGGTAAGGCACAGCACGGCACAGGACCACATGGCACAGCATAGTACTGTGGCATGGCATGGCACAGCACCACATAGCTTGACATGGCACAGCATAGTGCCCAGAAAACATAACAGTCAGTGTCACAGACTTGGAAAAATATAGTAAGCTTCTAGAATGTGTTAAGGGAAAAAAATTGCTATTAACTGCTCTGGGCAGAAGTGATCAAAGTACTGGCTCACCAGTAAAGGCACCTAGTAGTAGAACAAGGAAGGAGGTAGCTACCTAGACTCAGTCCTAGGCCTGAGTCTCCAGACTCAGAAACTAAAGACCTCTAAGCTGGGAAAGAGTTGACAACAGGTCTTTGGTTCCAGAGGATGTATATCATCAAGGTCCTAAAGAGGTGGATTGACAAGGTCCTAAAGAGGCAGTTTTATCTTTTTCTTTCTTTCTTTTCTAGTAAAAAAAGAAAAGGATATCCACAAGTTATCATAAGTCAAGTGCTCAGGGAGGGCTTGCTGAAGGCAGCCTTGGGTTCCTGTCTGTGCAGGGGTTGCCCACAGCTGCAGACATGCTAGGGCTACCTGGTGATGCTGCTGTCTAGTGCCTTCTGGGAGGCAACCCACAGGGACTTCCCAGTCCCCTGCCTCTCACATAGCATTCTCTCCTTCCCCCATTCTCCAACAAGGCTTTTGCTTCCCTTCCTGCCTCCCTGGGAAATTGTCGTCCTCCCCCTCCCCCCACTTCCACCCCCCCACCCCTCCCATCCCACCCCCCCCCCCCCCCGTGCATTCCTCCTACATCTTAAAGCTTCTCAGTGGACTTTCTTTCTTTCTGCCTGTTGCATGCTCCTTTTTGCTTCTCCTGAGCTCTATGTACACAGTAGGTGCTCTCATCAGATGGTACCTACACCAAATGAAACCTAACATCACCCACCATTGGAACAGCCTAACTCAGGGTTTCTAATGTTTGTGTCTGAAAGGTAAACAGTGCTATGAAGCCCTGACCGCACAGAGCACTGGACCAAGCCCAATCCCCCCCCCCCCCCTTGCAAAACTAAACTGGTTTCATTTGAGGACAACCACCTTTCCAAGCAGATTTCCAGCCATGGGGCAGCATAAACGAGGCAGTGTAGCATTTCCAGCCAGCCTCTGTTGCCTCTGACGTGTCTGTATCTTCAAATCCCCCGAGAGTCGTTGGAGCGAGGCGAGTCTGGCTCGGTTCCACCTCCCCCGGGACACCACACCTGGACAGCCATCCATGGAAAGCACAGTGTCTAATCTGGGCTTTTGCAACCTCCTTTCATAATTCACTTTCTTATCTATTACCTCTCAAAACCACAGAGAAATAAGCAACAAACTGTATCAACAAAAGATCAGAACTTGATTCTCTACGGCAAAGGAAAGTATACATTATAAATAGCGAAGCAGCCGGCTTGAACCAGGCTGCCAGCCGCTTACCCGGTTGAGGGATTTGAATGACATCATAACTGTGGAGAGTGTATTGCTAGCCAGCTGGTATTATTTGAAATAACACACACACACACACACACACACACACACACACACACACAGACACACACACGGAGAATGAAAACACAGCAGACACACATACACATGAGTCTGCCCCCCCTTACACACACACACACACACACACACACAGATGGAGAAAGAAAACACAGCCAACACACACACACAGACACACACACACAGACACACACACACACATGAGTCTGCCCCCCTTACACACACACACACACACACACACACACACACACACACACACTTAGCAGAAAAATATGGCCAGTGGGAAATAGTGTTTGCCTTACATACTATTTCCTTGGGGTTGGGAAGATGACAGGCATCCAGCTTTGTTTTAAAAAAAAAAAAATCATTTTATTTTTCAGTTGGTTCCAGAGCTCAGTATAGTCTCTTTCTCTGCACAAAGCACGAAACAGTGTCCTAATGGGAGGCGAGCCACGGCTGCCTTGCCCATCTATAGGTTTTTGAGAAATGAGATCATTCTTCTCGCTTGGCAACTAGGACAAGGAGTCACCCAAGCGCTGGCTTTCTATCTAATTTACTCTGGTCATTTCAGGGTTAACATCATTGGGCTTTCGGGAGATGGTCTTTTCCTCCTATTTTTCTTAAAATTTATTTTCTTCAAATTTGGTATTTGCCCTAAAATATGAAATTGTTCCCGTGTCCCACTTAGAGCCTGTAATCCTGGTAAGGTGTATTAGCAGACTTGTGTACCTTTATGCCCTGTGGAAAGTTAATCAGAGAACAGATCCTATTTTCTATGGCAGCATCAGTATTTAATGTCGGCTAACCCTGTCAGTAACGCACATTCTTTTAAGGGGGGGGGGGAATGCTTCTGTGCTCCAGTTTTTAAAAAGCAAAGGTATGATGTTATTTGTCACGGTGCCCAAAAAAGTCCTTACTCGATAACTTTGCCAGAAGAGGGAGAGAGAGAGGAGGCGAGTGTTCCCCCAGCTGCTTCCTGTCTGTGTTTTGTAGATAAATGTGAGGATTTTCTCTAAACCCCTCTTCTGCTTGCTAAATCTCACTGTCACTGCTAAATCCAGAGCAGATAGAGCCTGCGCAATGGAATAAAGTCCTCAAAATTGAAATGTGACATTGCTTTAACATCTCCCATCTCTCTGGATTTCTTTTTTGCCTCATTATTCCTGCTCACCAATTCATTTCCAGACTTTGTACTTCAGAAGCAATGGGGAAAATCAGCAGTCTTCCAACTCAATTATTTAAGTGCTGCCTCTGTGATCTCTCGAAGGTAAATATCTCTTACTTTTCTGAACTCGTTGGGGGGAACTGTGTTTAAAACTGTGTGGTGTTTTCTTCTGCCTAGAATTGTTATTCGCTTTAGAATTTGCATTGTTTCAGAACTGGGAGTTATTTACAAATTGCTGAATGTGCAGTTCTGTGCGAGAGCTGTAGAAAGAGCTCCAGGAGATGAATGCATTTGCAGAGCTATCTGTACCGGTAGAAACTATTGCAAGGTACTTATGCTAAACCCTCCACTTCTACGGGGCTTCCACGCTGCCGTTTTAAAAAGAGATTCCTTTAAATCTTCCTATGGCTCGGGGCTAGAAAGCATGGATATAAACTCGGGCTGCTTTTTCCTTTCACAGGTGCAGGCGTTTGCTTTTTAGATCATGTTCCTGTGTGTCTGTGTCTGTGTCTGTGTCTGTGTGTAATTTGTCAGGAGGCATGTCACAGATTAAAAGTTACATTTTAGATGATAGGAAAGCTTTTTAAATGTGCCTTTTGGAGCCAAGAAGCGGGAATTCTTTGCACTGATGCCCAGAAAGTCAGAGTTAAAGTGAAGTTTAATTTGCTTTTCTGAAAAAGCTCTCAGACAACCTGCTGTCTTTGCATATTCAGAAATTTTAAACAGATCCACGCTGTGCTCAGAAAGCAGGAGCATTCTGGCGGCTGCCTGTCGAACTTTTCTCTCTGGAAGGGGACTTTTGTGGACCGAGTTTGGGCTTGGATTTCGGGTTGCAAGGCTTTGCTCTTACTCTCGGTGCGGTAAAGTCTCTTTAGGTGAATCTGGCTGCCTCCGCAGCCGCCGTCAGTGCACTGACTTCTTTCCGATCACTGGCCCTAGTTCAAGTTTCCATTCTCAGCAAAATTATATCCTTCCAGACTTGTGTTTTTTCAATTTGCAAGCACTTTTAAGCCGCCGTCACTGACTCCTTGGAGGCAGTTGCCGGCGAGCTTAATTCATAAAAGCTCCCAGTCAGAGTGCGGCGTTTCTTTGCTGCTTTCAAATGCTGCCTGGCTAGGACTTTTCTTAGGCAAGTAAGTGCCTTGGGACTTAGGGAGACAACCGTGTGTCACGCACCTAATTCGGCCATCCTTGAGATGCTAGCAGGCTCCAGCCACCTTACAGGAGTGAAGTCAGCGTTCACATACGCGGTGTGGTCTGGCATCTGGCATTGTGTCTCCCTATTTAAGAGCCTCATCAAAGAGACGGCGGAATGTTACCTCGGCATTCATTGCAAGTTTGGAAAATTGTCTCCAAATGAACTCTCTCTTTCCCTGCTGGGTCTGCAGAGCATTATGGAAGTGGAGCTAGCAATGTGTTTCAACTTTTTCCTGTACTTGCAGCAGGCGATGGCTGAAGGGAGCTGCTGTGTGGTGGTCTTTGAAACGTAATTCAATGAGGAGAGGTCAACTGCCTAGAGCAGTGCACAGACAGGGCACAAGCTGGCTTTGTATTCTGAGTATCAAGGTATTTCCCAGTGCTTGAGCTAGAGGAAGGAGGGGGGCGGGGAGAGGAAGGCAAAGAGCTGGAACTTGGATTCCCTATTGTGGGTAGCCAAGATAGGTAGCCACACAATGGGAAATCAGTGGCTTCCCTTGGGAGGGATAGCATTGACTAGACCCTCAGCTGTGCAATTTACTCGTTGTTTAAATGGACAAAAGGCAGTTTACCCAGGCTCATAGCATACCTGCCAGGGTGTGCACATGTAACCAGATGCTTTCACAAACCCCACCCACAAAACAGCACATTTTTTTTAAGTCCTCAGTTTTCTATTCATGTCAGCCTCATAGTACCCACTCTGACCTGCTGTGACAAAGACCTGCAACGTCCCGAAATGACCTCACCTCCAGTAAGTATTCTTTTATTGAAGACTGCCCTGGAATTTTCCCTGGGCATTTTCACTGATGCTCAGACATCTGGAATCCACCTGATATCCCACTTGTTTGACGCAGAGAGGTCTTTGGCAACGTGGATTTGCCGGTGATCATTGAGGAAAGTGTTCTGAGTTCAGAGTTGGGCTTTTTTTGCCCTCTCTTTGCCAGGCTCTTCCTTGTCCTCTTCCTATTACATCTATGGCTTCTCTCTACCCGTTTTCCTTGTGGTTGATGAAATAAGAGGCCGAGGAAATGGAGAACATATGGGGAGACTTGTTTTGAACTTTTTTTTTAAACTCCTAAGCAAGTTCGTTATTGTTTTCTGTTTGGGGAACATGGTGTGGTCGACTGAGACACTGTGTGTGCTAGACTAGTCTCTGAGCTAAAGGAAAGTGCACCAGAGGTCCTAGGATTGCAAGTACTGATATTTATTAGACAGTGGGTTTTTTTCCCAGTATAATTCCATGCAAAGAGGAAAAAGGGAAAAAAATCGGTTAAAGCCATTTTCAGTTTTTCAATGCTAGAGGTTCATATGTTTTGCTGGATTTAAAGGTACTGTTCCTTAAAATAACTATTAAAGTGTGGTTTGGGACAGCCAGTGATAGTGGTCTAAATTTACAAAGGCTGTGAGACTGAGTGACAGTTCCTGTGGAGTTGGTCCATGCTGGCCATTGCAGGTGCCTAGCCTTCACCATCACCTGACGCTCAGCACAGGTAGGGGGCAGTGTTTGAGAAGTGGGTTTGCTGGAGAGAACCTCATTCTGGACCTGACCTGTTGCCAGCTTGAAAGGATGTGTTCCCTAACGGGGCTGCCCTTTCCCAAAGAACCAGGAAGCCCTGATGGGTTGGATTTACTCAAGTTTCCATGAGAAACACTGAAGGGGAAACTCCCCCTTCAAATGCTTCTCATAGCTAAAAGAAATGAATAGATATTAGCTCATTTCTAGAAAATCCTAGTGTCTTTGGTGGTGTACCAATGGAGTGCTTCCATGCCAAAAACCCTACTAAGAAAATGTACCAAGGTCTTAGCTGAAGCCAGATCTCCTTCTTAGCTGCAGTCTTCTGTTCGTGGTGTTCTGTACGTAGAGAGTTCCTTTCATCTTCAGTTGCTCTACAAGCACTCACTAAAATTTTACTGTGTGCTATCAACAATCAAGGGCTTGGGATCCCTTGCCCTCTGCAAATGCTAGGCTGAAGAGCTGGCCACAAAACTGGAAATTGGTTTAAAATCGTCAGCAAAATTTGTCAGTGTTGCAGAGGCCATTAAGTTGAGAGTTAACACAGGACAGGGAAGGGTGGCCGTGAACTAAATGTCTGAGCCTCATTCTCCAAACAAGATGGGGTGGAATAAATTTGCCCCAACTGTGAGGTACAAAAGAGCCTCTTTTAAAAATTATAGCTTCCAGATGGGCACAGTGTGAACGCCTGTAATCCCAGCACTGGAGAGACAGAGGCAGGCAGATCTCTGTGAGTTTGAGGCCAGCCTGGTCTACAAAGCGAGTCCAGGACAGCCAAAGCTACAAGGCTACACAGAGAAACCCTGTCTCAAAAAAACCTGACACACACACACACACACACACACACACACACACACACACACAGGAGAGGCACACACACACACACATACACACACACACACACACACACACACACACACACAGGAGAGGCACACACACACACACACACAGGGGAGGCAAGATATGCTGGGTTTCCTACCTCAGTCTACTGTCATTAAAGTATAATTCTGCCCACAGTCCATTGAACCAAAGCATGCGTGTGTATAATATATATATGTATGTATATATATGTGTGTGTATGAGTGTGTGTGTGTGTGTGAGAGAGAGAGAGAGACTTCCTTTATAGGGTAGCTCACCTAATACCCTCTTCGTGGCACTTTCCATGTTGCTGAGAGCATATGCATCTGAAATAGATGAAGCTGCTCACCTTGGAAGCCTTCCTGAAAGAAAGTACACGCTGGCCCACAGGTAGCAACATGGAAAAGCAGAATGTCACCGTTGCACTTGTCCACTTCTTAGAATGAAGTGAGTCACAGGAATCCTGATTGTGGCATGGGTGCCATTTGGCTATCAACCACTGGCTAAACTGAGCCAACCAGGGGACCCTTGGTAGCTTCTGTTATAAAATCGGTAGGGTAGTACATGAGTACCTCCCAGGCTTCCCATTGCTCAAGAAAAGCTCTTGTAGGTCTTAAGCCCAGTGCAGCCCTGCACATAAAAAGCCCTCTGTGTGCACCTCTGTGCTAGTGGACTAGAGGAGGGGGGGGCGCTTTGGAATGTAAGAGTTATATTTCCCCTTGAAGCTCGGAAAGGGATTTTTAAACTCCCTGACCTTCTGTCACCCTCCTTCTTCCTGCTTGTCACTCTCCCCCCCCAAGGCAGGCATAGAAATTAGAAACCCCCTTCCTCAAGGCAGCCATAAAACACGGACAATTGCTTCTGACCTCCTGAGACTTTCCATCAGGGGAGCTGACCAGACAGAAATCTGCTGCTTGTCCTGTGTGATGGTAAGGGTCATAGGCCCCCTTCTCCCCAAGAGGCCCAAAATCCTACACCCAGGGCTTAAAAATGCTTCACAAAGGGGCGTAGACGAATCAGGAGAGGCAAGACGTGCTGGGTTTCCTACTTCAGTCATTAAATTATAATTCTGCCCACTGCCCGTGCTCCATCGAACCAGAGCATCACAACAGCAGCAGCAACAACAAATGGGAGGGGTTCCCCCCCTTCTGGAGCCTTGTTTCTGAAGGCTCTCACCTCACCTACACCTTTAATTAAATAAAGGCATCAGGTGACTTTCTCTTGCCAACCTGCATTTTGTTATTGAGGTCCAGACTGCGACCTTCACGATGTGTAAGGGAACGTATCCCACCTTTCTATCACTTTGGTTTTGTGAGGCAGTTGCATCCTTAAGTGTTTTTCCTGTTCCTGGGTTGCTTGTTTGTTTTCCCCTTGTGGTTGTGTTAGCTGCTAACACTCAGGTAAGATTTCTCTTCCTCTTCCTCCAGCCCTGCTCTGCTTCCCTCCCTCTCCCTCTCTGAAAGGCTCTAATGATGTATTTTTCATAATACCTTTCTGGCCTGTGTAAAATCTTCTTAATCGATGGCCATAGAATGATGCCCTGGTTATCGATAATGACTATAGGTACCCTCTGCAGACAGCCAAGTCTTAGAGCATTTAAACAGGTTGCCTACAAAGCTGAGCGCCATTTAACTTTTGACCACTCAGATGTTTTACCAGGCTCTCAGAATGGCACGGGGACTCGCTCCCGCCGCGCCCCCCCCCCACTAAAATAACCACATCTTTTGTCACCCAGTAAATGTTTGCAGCCCCTTTGCCCTATTTATTCATAATAAGAACTCGTTTAAAAAAAAAAACCCTCAGGAGGATTTCTGAAGATTCAGAAGCCAAGGGACTAAACAGGGTTTGTCTGAAGTCAAGACAGGATCAGACCAGGACACCCCGCCGCCCACCCCCACCCCACCCCCGTCCCACCCTTTTAGGACCCAGAAGGATTCTTGACCTTCCTTTTGTTCTCCCTCCTGCAGATCAAGATACAAGTCATGTCGTCTTCACATCTCTTTTACCTGGCACTCTGCTTGCTCACCTTCACCAGCTCTGTCACAGCTGGACCGGAAACCCTTTGCGGGGCTGAGCTGGTGGATGCTCTTCAGTTCGTGTGTGGCCCAAGGGGATTTTACTTCAGTGAGTACTTCTCCCCGCCCCCCACCCCACCCCCCCCCCACCCCGTCCCACCCCACCCTGCTCTGTGCTACTATGATTCTGAAGTATATGGCTTTGTGGATTTACAACCTCAGGGCTTGTGCGAGTAAGTGAATGGCTGCCCGTGGCAGGCAGCCATCCTCCGGCTCTCACCTTCAAGTGTGCGTAGCATTTCATCTGGGCTTTGGCAAGTGTGGGAGATTTAGGGTGGAATTTTCTTCTTTAAGAGCTTGTCTTTAACTGCTTCCTCAAGGGCCTTCCTCCAGATTTTGTGGTCTACCCCGAACTCTCCTATTCCTTCCAATGAAGAAATAAGGCAGACTAACCCTGGGGTATTGGAGATTTTGTCCCTAGACCTTTGAGTGCATATATAAGCATACAGAAGGCATGCAGGGTTACTCTGAGCATTCTGTAATTTAGTGTAAAATGGTAAAGATCTCCCATGCCAAATTTATGTGAACTTGAGAAATGGATTAAACTGAGAATACAGTCTGTGTCTCCGCGCACCACAAAGTCACCATGAATGGACAAAAGGTGACCTTTGCCAAGACATGTTTGTAAGTACCTGGGCTTGCTCTAACTGTACATTGTAGTGGTATACCAATATGCCCTCTATGCAGATTGACCTTGATTTTCTTTTTTGTCACTACTTTTTTTTTTTTTTGATGTAGTTCTTCCCTGGGTATTATATCCACTAAGAAAGAAGTCTTTGAAAAATTCATCAGCACACATCTTATAACTAGGTCTCAGGCAAAAAGAAAGTCAGCAGTCAGTGGGAAGGAGACAGAGGAGTCAATACCTGTAAATGATAACACACACCAATAACCCAATGGCCACCGAAAGGAGTGATCACTTGAAAAAGAATCAATGTCACACACGTCCATCTCACAGTGTATTATAATGCAGTGAAAAACTGAAAGACAGATGTGAACACTGTACATTTCTTTGGAAGTGTTCAGAGTTCTCGGAAACTGGGCACCACTCATTCACTAGGGTTCCTGTCACTCAAATGTCAACAGATTACTTCAATGATCCACCAAGCTCAAGCTCCATGTAGCTCTTGAAATGATTCACATTCTTAAAGCCTCTCTTGTCTGCTTGACAAATGATGCAGGTGGTAATGGGGGTAGCCTGGAGTGGTGGTGGTGGTGGCTGTGTGTGTGTGTGTGTATGTGCATGAGTGTGTGTGCGTGTGAGAATGTGTGTGTGCACATGAGTGTGTGTGCATGAGTGTATGTGTGTGTGAGTGTGTGTGTGAGTGTGTGTGTGCATGAGTGTATGTGTGTGTGAGTGTGTGTGCGTGAGTGTGTGCGTGAGTGAGTGTGTGTATGTGCATATGAGTGTGTGTGTATCTGTGTGAGTGTGTGTGTATGAGTATGTGTATTGCGTGAGTGTGTGTATGTGCATGTGTGCACATGAGTGTGTGTGTATAGGCATGAGTGTGTGTGTGTGTATTGAGTGAGTGTGTGTGTGTGCACATGAGTGTGTGTGTATGGGCATGAGTGTGTGTGTGTATTGAGTGAGTGTGTGTGTGTATGTGCATGAGTGTGTGTGTATGTGCGTGAGTGTGTGTGTGCATGAGTGTGTATATGTGTGTGTGTGTGAGAATGAGGTAAAAGTTTACTCATATAAGTTTGTAGATGTGCAAGGGAACTACTAAGGAGACTTGTAATGTCTATTTACCATGGTTTTGGCAAAATAAAATAAAAACAGACAAGTGGCAGCATATCATCAAAGACTCTAACATGCTTTCAGCTGTGTGAATGGGAAATTTTCCACTTTGTGCTTCCTGCCAGTCCTTTATTTGAATAAATTCACTTATTTTTCTGGCAATAAAACAGCTCCATCTAGTTCTCTGTTGCAGGGTAAATGAATGAGCTGAAGGGGTGGGTGGGTTTTCCTTTAACACCAGGCTCGTTTCACTTAAAAAAAAAAAACACTCTATAGAAAGTGAACATGAGACCTCAACACAGGCAGACAATGAATTGTGATCATGCTGTAATTTGCCTGCAATAGACCCATACTTTCATTTTGAGAAGCATAAGCGGTTCTCACTTCCATTTCCCAAGGACCTTGTCTTCCCTTGGCAATCCACTTATGCGAGTTTGTTCTGTCCATCTCACTGGTAATCCCCAAGCCTGCAAGTGCCTTCTGCTGAGTGCCAGGTTGAACTGACGGACTCCAGGATCTCCACGCATGGTGCATGACTACTGGACCCATTGATGCCTGGGATGTTTGCATTAGATAATAAAAACTAAGACAAGGAATAGTGACTCAGTCCTAGATGACCAGACAGTACTTACAATGTCCGAGCAGACGCTTGAACATTGAACACCAACAGTGGAAACCAATTTTAATGCACTGAGAAGGTTCTTGTGTTTGATCGCTGCCAAGATCAAGTTTTAGTAAATGTGTTTAAATTGGGTTTTAATAACTTAAAATAAAAAAGGATCCATAGAGCCACTTGATATTTATAACAGGGTTCTGGTTTTGTTTTGGTTTTTGTTTGTTTGTTTGTTTTTGTTTGCTTTTGTTTTTGATAGATTGAATCCAAGTAAACATAATAGAATTTCTTCTGTGGAACTCTCCCAGTAAAAACCACCAAGTATTAGGACTGCCAAATACTTTGTGACACATATGCTATTGTCAATTCTGCCATTAAGAGGTTTTTTTTTGTTTTGGTTTTTTTTTAATCACATTGGGCTTTATAGAATTCCATGACTTAAGCTAAATCCCGTGCTTGCCTTTTGTTCTTTAAGCACAAAGGTATCCTGTCTACCTGAGAAGAGCCCCTTCTCCTAAATTACTGTAGTTTACTTCAAAATACTGGGGGAACATGTGCTGTACAGTACACTCACTGTACAACAGAGGTGTAACTGAGTTGCCCAGAGGTGAATGAGAGACTGGCCTTGCCTTTAAAGTACTCAGAGTCTAGTCAGAGGTTAGAAAAAGTGTTTATATGTCATATATCTGCAAGAGAAAATAACCTTGGAGAAGAGGTTATATTCTTAATGCTTTTTCTGAATATTCCATCTCATTTATGACACGTCTTTACCAGGCTCCGCCCTCTAAGTGCACCCCTGAAAGGCCAGAGCTATTTATCTTTGAAGATCAGTGTCAAGTTCAATATCTGACTAGAACAATAGCTGCTGGTATTTGTCAACTTGAAATGGCAAGATTGAATCCAAAGGGGTTAGAGAGATGGCTCAGTGATTAAGAGCAGTGGTTGCTCTTCCAAAGGACCCGGGTTCGATTCCCAGCACCTAGCTCATCACTGTCTGGAACTCCTGCTCCAGGGGATCCAACACCCTCCCACTGACATACATGCAGGCAAAACAACAGCGTACATGAAAAATATAAATAAATAAAATTTTTTAAAAAAGAGTAAGTCCAAGTAAACATAATAGAATTGCTTCTGTGGGACTCTCCCAGTGAGAATCACCAAGTATTAGGACTGCCAAATACACTGGGACACATTTCTCACCTCATGCCTACCCAGTTATTTGATGAAACTGTTGTGTGTTCCACCCCCCCCCCCCCACTGAACACAAGGTATGTGTACCAATAAGAACGTAGCTTCACCCATCCCCAAGCTATACTGACGGTCTGTTTTGGTCCTGAGCCAATTATTCTTACAGGCATTAACTGTTGTCAACAAATTTTATTGAGTTTCCTTTTCATCCCCGAGATATGCTGGGTGTGGGGAAGTCCTTGAAGCACCTTTTAAAGCAAAGAATCCTTCACATTTCCACCACCCGCTCCCCTCCGTCGGCCCCAGTTGACACTTACTGGATTTTGCTCTTATTTTCTAAGTATCACTGAGCCCCTGCCTTTTTACTTTAGGCTCTTTCAACTCCATTTGGAAGTATGTATTTCTCTGAACTGTTGGAAAGGGCGGTGTCTGATCTTGGTTTGGTATTTAAACATCATAAAGAAATTGGCCTCCATCTTTATTTTATGTTTTTATTTTTGGGTAATACAAAATATTTAACAAGGAATGGTTTTGAATCCTATTAGAACTGTTCAGAGTAAGGTGTTTTTTTCTTCTTCTTCTTCTTCTTCTTCTTCTTCTTCTTCTTCTTCTTCTTCTTCTTCTTCTGTTGTTGCTGTTGTTAATTCTTGCTTTGTGTAGGTTGACCCAGTTTCACAAATGAGCGTACATTCCCCTCCTAGCCCGAGTTCTGTGGGTGCACAGCAGACACATCCTCCTGGATGATGTGAACAACTCCCCGGCAGAAGTAGAGCAGCTGATCCAAAGTGAACACAGCTTCCCCAGACAGTTTACAAAATGAAGGATCCGGTGAAGAGCTAATTACAGATTCCTCCCCATGTACCACAGAGAGAGAGAGAGAGAGAGAGAGAGAGAGAGAGAGAGACAGCATGTCAATCAGGCCTACTCTCTCTTGGTCCTGTGAGGAGAGCAGCACCATGGTGGAGGTGAAAGCTCACAAGGAAAGAGCTCTGGGCTAACCCACCAGTGTGCTGAAACCCACACAGAAGATGTCCCATTAGAACGTTGCTTTGTCTGAGGCATACCAGTGGCTAAAATGAAAGGAGAGAAGTTAAGCTTACCACGGGTATAATTTTTTGACAGCTATGGTGATTAACCATTTTAGCATGCTCTTTGGGAACTTCTGGAATTTTTCTCCTTTGAGGTATTTAAGAAGTTGACAGACAACCAACCATCTTGAATGGTTTCAATTAAGGACAACCAGAAGAAAGAGAGGTTCTGGGGTCTTTTTCAGTTTTAAGAGTCTATAAACAGTCCCTTAAATAAACTGTATATGCTTTACCTCGGGCAGTCTGGGGGAAAGGAGAAGTAAATCAATTAGAAAAGAAAGTTGGATACCCTTTCAGCTACCCCAGATTTATGGCTTTTGTAAAACATCCCTCCACTGCATGCTTATTAAGAACAGATCTGAATAAACGAATGACATTCTTCATGTGTTAAAGCACTGTTTTTAAAGACTTTGAGTGAAACTTTGCAATTAGGTTTCGCTGTTATTGATTGCACAAACCTTCCTAGGTTGAGGTTATTATTCTGAACTTGGGCCTCTTTCCTTTGATATACAGAGCTCAGAAAACTACCTCCAGGCCTGTCAATCATTACTTATATGACTTTGGCAGCCATTTAAACTTCCTGGGCTGAAATGCCCTTGTCTATAAAACAAGGGGATTTTGTTAAGGCAAAATGACCTTTAGCTTTAACAGATTTGACATCTAGGTTGCGAGCAACAAGCATTTCTGTTATTGGAGAAGGGGGAGCCCTGGGTTTAACTAGTGACCAAGGGACGTTCAGCTTCTTTTATCTTCTTGACATCATCTCGGCTGGTCCCCAAAGGTAGCCAATCCACTCCTTTCAGGAAATAAGAGCCAGCTGCTTTGCTTCATTTTAATTTGAGCTTTCATTCTCCAAGGACAGAAGAGAAATGCAGACATGACCACACAGTGCCAGGTCATAAACCCAAGGTTGTCATTGTTCTTTTTTATCGAGGGCGATCTGGTGGTTCTCGCCTTTGTGACTTCACTCTGCCTTGACTTTCAGAAGCACTGAGGGACTCTGTTCATTATCTCAGAAGAAGACTCTTTGAATCCACGCAGAGCCTTTGGGCAGCCTATTAGATACGGCCTGTCCAGTGAGAGAAGAGTAGGGTGTTCAAACCCGTCCACCACCAGCTTTGCTTTGGGCCAGTGTGGACTTTAAGCTCCATCTGTATGCACTTGCATGCACAGGACCCCTCTTGGGAATCCAAGCATGCCTTTGTGTGAGTGCTGGCCTAACTTGGGGGTGATATGGTCACTGCCTATGGAAAAACTATTCTCTTTGAAATTGATACATCTGAAATTGACCTTTTGACCTTGCCCTCGTTAGTACACAGAGCTAATAGGTCACAAATATTGTTTGAGGGGGCAAAAAAAAAAAAAAACCAGCACCGGGCTTTTATCTTTGACCCTCAAATGCTTGTTAACTACTTTTTAAAAATATACTCAAGAGATTTTGTAGGTGGACTAAGAAAATGATGGTTTCTGTGTGAAATCAGAAAATAACTTTTGACTTTATTGACACGGTTATATTTATTAAGACTGTTTCTCCTAGATCTGATTTTTCTGACAAGAATATACAGTTGAGCTTTAGCTCTGCAACTTAATCAGCGGGAGGCCTTGAGTAGACCACTTAGCCACATTGTGCCTCGATTTCCTCGTCTGTAAAGTGGGACCTGACTTCCAGTGCTGATATTAGGCTTAAATGAACCAATGGATTAAAATAGTGTCCAGCACCTGTATTTATTTACTCCCTTCTGTGATCTGTCTCAGAATCCACTGTAAAAGGTGAGATACCTGAGAAGTCCAGGTAGTTTTACACTCCTATTTCTTCTGCTTGGGGAAGCTGATAAAATTATAAGTAGTAACAATCATGCACACACACAGTGTCAGTAGTAATGACAAGAATGGTCTGGATGTCTCACACTTAAATTTAAAAAAATCTATTTACTCCTGCTTTGTCCTTATCCCCTTTTTGACAGACAAAGATGATATCTGCATTAGACAAACAAGAAGTAGAAGGCATGGACTGAGGAAATGTCCAGCAGGTCACACCTGTCACACGAGTTTGAAAATGTAAAGCCAGATTGTGGTGGCATGGACCTACAAGTCTAGTGTTCCAATAAAGAGAGGTGGGAGGCAGAGACAGAAGACTGCTTAGAGCCTGGCATATGCAGCAGCAAGAGACCTCACCTCAAACAAGATGGGAGTCAGGAACTTACACCCGTGGCTGGCCTCTGACCTCCACACATATGTTATGGCATGCACACTTGTATTCCACACACAGAATGGACACACCACACACATACATTTCTACCCACAAAGATGAAAGGAAAGGTGTGGAGATTTTGAAACTTCACAGATCAAAATAACAAATCCCCAGCTTCTAGTCTCCCTGAAATATGCTCATTTGGTCAACTGCATTACTTAGAAACTCACAGCTCTGTAGCCCAGGGAAATGGTCCCCAAGCCCCAGCCATCCTCTGGAAAATAAGGGACAGGAGCCCTGGTATAAAGCAGTTGGTTTTCAACATTTTCTTAAAAATGAGGCCTCGGTGTGTGTTGTTGGGTGGGGGTGGGGGAAAGTCACATATGCATGTAAGGAACTTGCATTTTACTTCTGAGACCATTGAGGAAAAGAAATTCCTCAAAGTAAAGAAAGTTTCTTTTGATTAGATGCAGGCACTGTACAAAAGTCTTCATAGTACCCTCACGGGCAGGATGTAGCCCCTTTCCTGAGAACCATAGGGAGCCTCACCTCTCACTCACTGGCTTCATATTTTTTTCCTCTATCAGAAAAACTTTAAATGTTTCATTTCTTGCAGCTTTTAGTTTGGAATCTTTTCTCTCTCTCTCTCTCTCTCTCTCTCTCTCTCTCTCTCTCTCTCTCTCTCTCTCTCTCTCCATTACCAAGACTCTATTTAGTTGGACCAAGCATCTCTTGTGGGGAACCAGGAAAGTGCTCGCAAAGGTCATAAACTGCCTGATGCCCATGGGGGCCTTATAAAAATGGAAACAGCCAGTGGGTTGGGTTGGAAAACAAGATTTCTAACTGGGGGATGCAAATCCCACCTTGCTGTTTCAGCTCATGGTATGTGAGAGTCTCACATTATCAGTGGCAGGTAGACATTTTAGATCCAGAAAGGAGATTGAACATTGTATAGCTTTAGTGTTCTTTCAAATACCTTGTCCAGACACCATGTGCCACGGCAGCATCCTTCAGAGCCAACCCCATCTCTCCAGAAGCCTTCCTTTTGATCTCAAAGGCCACAGCAAAGAACCAGACACACTGAGAACAGACCCAAGGTCTTTCCCAAGGAGAGTCCCTGTTGTCCTAACTTACAGGCCACAGAAGCTTTTGATCTTCCATGTGGCCAGATGTCCTTGACAATCATGGTGGCAAATTATCTTGTTTGCGCTGAGCTTGCTGGCTTGGCACTGATCCACCCCACACCTTTCCGTGAACCCACATAAGCTTTTATATCCCACAGGATTATTTGGGGTTGCCCAGAAAGTTCAAACCTCTCATTAGCTGTCAGACTGAGGAGACGACATCTTCTACTTGTGTTTATCTTTATCTATATGTGAGATCATGTTTAAAACATAGCAAAGAGATGTTATTTGACATGCAATTCCCTAACTGTAGCAAGCTGTATGCCTATTTAATGCATTGTTTAGTCTCACATTGGCTACAGCCATTTAAAGAAGCGTTTGGCAAGCTCTAGGTTTTCATTCTTGGCATAGCTGCCCCTTTTAGTTTTCCACTGAACCTTGGATACCAAGAAAAACCCTCCGCTTGCTTTACATCTGACATACTGTTTTATGTAATTCACCAGACCCCTTTGCACACGGCCCTCTGTATTTGTCCTAAGGTAATTAATGGCTTTGCAATATTTGATCAGCAGAAACAGGGACACAAAGAGAAATTGTGCAACCCAGAGGAGACCACACAGCCTTTTAAATTAAAACCTTTTGCTTTAAATGTTCAGACGTTCTGCAGGAATAGAAATTTCCATTTCAAAAGAAAAAAAAAGTTATGTTGAAATCCCCAGGAAGATACTTAAGAACCTGATAATTGATCAAATATACATATTTCTATCTGCCTTTTAAAGCTACCTGATTATTGAAAGGAAAGAACATTTAATGCTGCTACAAGCTTGGGAACCTTTGAAAAAATAATCTTGTCACCACTAAAACAGAAACCCAGAGAGAAGTGATGGGTTCAAGGGCACATAGCTAATTAGTGGCAATAGGAGATAGGTTGATTCCATTTTCTGATCCCAGCGCAGCCTTCCTCTGCTTAGCACAATTAATCATGCCTATGTGACATCACCTGGTAACTTCAGATGAGCAGGGGAGGGGCCTCAAGTCAAGCTGGCTCAAAGGAACAGTCCCAGGGGACCCTTCATTCTAAGAAACTCACCCCCGAGAGTTAACAATTTGTTTCCTTGCAGCAGAAATGCTAGAAATTAAAGTCACCCCCCGCCCCCGCCTGTCTGTATATATGGTGTAGGGTGCCTGCTGATGTGCTTTGGGCATTGAAGTCTTCTTAAGGTTGTAATTCAGACTCTTATTGTATATTATGCTCTTCCGAAACTCTCGCTACTCCCTCCAGTGTCAACTTTGGGAGAAATGCTTTGGAATGACTTAGCAAAGCTGTGTTCCTGGAAAATCTGAAACAGCCCCATGAATTGTAGGGTCAGCTTTCTTTCTTTCTTTCTGGAGATTTCTCTGCCTCATGCCAAAAGAAATTTACACCTGGTTTTTTTGTTGTTTTTTTTTTCAGACTCTTAAGCAAATGCTCTATGAATCTCTCCTAAGTGCTTTTCTTCTTTGTCTGTGGCCTTTGTGAGGTACTAGGAAAGGCTGTCTGAGGGGGTATGTGTAAGTTAAAAAATTTGGTTACACTGCATGAAAACTGCCAGGCAGTTCTGTGTTTCTGAGAAGATGGCACCACCTCTGTGCCATTTACCCTGATGAAATGGGTCTTTCATCAGAAACAAGCAATTTAGAAAGAGTGTTCGGAGCCAACCACATGGCGCCAACTCCTGATTGCCCATGAAACTGGGGGAAGGAGCACGGGAGTTAGGACTCTGGATTCAACTGGTGTGAGGACTCTGTGGGTTTCTTTTCTTCCTCCTTCCTGACCCTTTACGGGACCAGGTAGCGAGCGTGCTTTGAAATCATACTCCATTCTTGTAACCGCCTTTCCTTTTCCTGGCATTGTTACTAGCAATAGATGTGTCAACTGACTTGGGGTCTGGTAACGTCTACTTAAGGAGGGGGCCTGCAGGGCACATTACCGTCGGTTCAGAGAGATACAGTTGGTTTCTACCAACTCCAGGGGTCCCATTCTCCTATTGCAATAAAGTCAAAGGACTCTAGACATTGCCTAGTATATTTGGGGTGTTAACTCACTCCCAAATCAGATCTACTGGACTGGAAAAGTCTCTGGAAGAGGAATAACCAATGAAGTGGAGCAACATCAGGCACAAAATTAAAAATCACATAGCACCTAGGAAGCCTTTCCTACCTGAAGGGATTATAGGCTCAGACCTTAGTCACCGACTGAGGAGTTGGGGGCAATGAGAAGAGACAATGGCGCTCGGACAACTTTCCTATGAAAATACACATCTCTCTCTATACGCTATTTAAAAAGCTTTTGCAGGCTTTCCTTTTTGCCTTATAGCTACAGGACCCATTTGTCTTTGGTAAGAGAAGTAAGGGCAAAAAGAAATGGTCCAATGAAAAGCCCTAGGCTTTAGAAATTTGATTGAGACCACCCAAAGCCAGAGTAAAGGAAGCTGGCTGCTTTCACCTCTGTGACTACATATGTTCTTTTCTTAGACCCATAACAAATACACTCTTTAGTCTTCATTAGTAAAAGGCCTAATTTAAAGTAAGTGACCTTTCCCCCTTCTCCTTTGTTGTGCATTTCCTATCTAAGCATCATCAGACTCATTGTCCAGAGAGTCAGCAATCACATGTTGAGTCTGACCCACAGGCCCTACTGAACAGTTCTGTGATCTTGGAGACATCACTCTGATCTTGAGCCTCGCATTCCTCCTAATCAAATGTGAATAAACGATTATGCCTCAGAACTGTTCTGAGTCTCAGCCACAGAAGGGCTTCAGAATGGACCCTAAAAGGACCACGGAGATAATGTCACTATTAACAAACTGAATGAGACACTTTGCCACTTTGGTCTTTACTCATGGCTGACAATTTAGCACCATGGTTTCCTTTCTGCAAAACTTTCTATAATAACTGTCATCTAAAAAGGTTAACTCAGCCACATAGTGTACTCTAACTTGTTAATTAAAAATAACAGCATGAAAAAAAAAATCAACCTGCGTGTATCTCCTTCTCACTTAGCGCTTTGTATTCAGAATGATCAAGCGCTAACTACTGCTTGGCTGGACTTCTCAGTGGGTGTTGCTCTTTAGTTTCTCTTGTTGGAAGAAGCAGGCATGAGATGGAGCCTATCATGTTTCCATGCTGAGGCTTCTGGGAAGGTTTATTGTCTAAGAGGTGGTCAGGTAGTCACTGAAGTAGCACACGTAGGCAAAAGACTTCTCTTTCCTCCAGTCAGCTGTTTGTGCGTTCTGCTTGGCCTCAAAAGATAGCATTCAGCAGAGGGAATTTGTTTCTAGTCTGAAAAGTATCTTCCTCTCTCAAGTTGCCCATCTAAAGTGTTTTTTTTCCTTCACTGTCTGACTCAGAAAATGATTTTAAAAGCAGCTTTGTATTTAAGCATGGCTTTGATGTTATCAAAAGTATGAGTCTTATAACCATATGGACCAGTAACAAGGTGGTTTTTCTATCTCAGGGGATTTACATCCAATCATTTCTAGAGACACAGATTTGATGTGGTAAAGATACATTTGAAGCACACAATGAAGTATTGGCTACTCTTGCTGTGGAACTTTATCTTATTTGATAGCTCGATGGGAAAAACAGAGACTAAACATCCATACATCTTTTTTTCTGTCCTCTACAGTAGCCAGGATGGGACACATAAAACACAGGATTTGATATTGAAAACATTGTTCCAAAATCTGTTTTTTTTTCTTCCAAAAATAAGCCCTTGACTTTCCATTGGCTGCTATTATCATTGTGTATTGAGACTGAAGAAATAGAAGAATTCAGTCTTCCAGTCTACACAAGATCTCAACACTGAGGTTTTCCTTACAACTGAAAACTCAGTTCATGGCTAAGCCGAAAGGGATTTTTCAAAGGCTACCTCACTAGTATGTCCTACTAAGTTTGAAAACCTAGCTCTGACTCCACTTTTTCTCTCTTGATCTACTTGATTTTTTTTTAAAGAAGCCATTATAGACCAGGGAAATGACGAACCCTTGGCATAAAATCAGAAAGATAGATAGTGCAACCAGAGGATACACTCTTAGCAAACACTACAATAAATTTCTACTTGCCAAAGCAGAACTGACAAACTAGAGAGCTTTGAAAAACCACACATAGCAATCAGATCCAGAGAACCAAGAATCAGAGAAAAACCCTGGTGTGCACCAGGTCCTAAGGCAGACTGGTAAGGAAAGCTATCTGGTCAACCACATTCAGACCTGAGAAACTCCTAAACAAGCAAGCACATTAAGTGTAAACTTGAAACATTCATGTAAAATAGTCCTGATATCTACTGTCCATGTCCTCACAATAAACTAACTGCTAGGTCACATTTTCTGGTTAGTGCAGGAGAATAGTCACTGAAACCCTTAATCATTCAGAAAACATTTCTTTCAATTTCTATCAACCAACTTCATTAAGTCTCTATTTCTCCCATCAGTGTGACTGTAGTACACTACAGACACCTTCATAAACCTTAAAAACTTGATATATTGGAGATTTCAAAGACAAAGGGAAAAGGCAATTTTTTGAGTCAGTTTAATGTGAAGGCATGCCTGCTGGTTGGCTAGTTACTGCATTTTCTATCACTTGCTGGTAGAAAGTTACCGAAAGCAAAAGGTGTATAAGACACAGTCGTTGCATTCCTCACTTGCCAGTCTTCCATGAAGAAGCTTAAAATTTCCTATGTATTTTGAGCTTTATTTTTCTTTCCATTAAAGTCTCCAGTTGTTCATAGGCTTATTTAGCTTGGCGGAAGGTAATGGTGATTCATGTAATGAAGAAATTTGAAGGCGAAGCTACTGAAAATGGATCTAATTTCTTAGGGTAATTTGGGAGTGAGAAATTGGTAATTTGTCTACTTTTTTTTTTCTGGTTTCATGAGCTGCCATACTGCCAAATATTTGTTCCATATGGATGCTTCGCCATTCCTGAAACACGTAACAAATCTTAGCTGCAACTATATATAATATGGTTGAAGAATAAAACTATAGTTGGCTCGTTGTCTCATTGTTCTTGGCTGAACACTCTCAATCAATGACTATTGAGTGAAAAAAATAAGATCAAATGGAAACCATTTTTAGCATGTTCCTTCCTATGGACCCAACCATTTACATTGTGTTTGTCAAGCACAGCAAATATTCCCTATAAAACAGATGGCTATATTTTCAACATAGATGCGAATGCTAGTGACTTATACTTTAGAGTTCAACTCTCTCATTTCCCTCAGATTGGGTGCAGAGATAGTTTTGTGCGCCCAGGGATTCTTTCTTTTCTGCTGGTCCTAATCTCCTAGTATGGAACAGATATTTGGAGGTAACATCTTAGCTGATCAGTGACGGAGCCACGTAGAGACTTCCCTTACAGTAGATTTTGAGGATCCTAAAGTTGGAGGAATCCCAAGGCTTTGAAAAGTATCAATGCCCTAAGTGTAGATGGCATTCCTGTAGAGTTATCATACTAATGCTTTTGCATGAACTATGGAAATGTACCTTAATAGTTAAGCCATAGGCCAGTAACTATAGGCGGAATCCCTGGGAAGTGTAAGCTGAAGACAGAGAAGGGCTTATTCTTAGCTAGTTCTGAAGCACACACTTGCCACTTGGATCCTTACGGTCACTGGATGGGTGATTGGTTTCAAGACAAGTGACTTTGACCCCACTATCACCACCATATAAACGTGGCAATACTAAAGAATAAGGAAACCTCTCTCTTCAGGGGGGGAAAAGAGCTGTGATTGACAGCTCTAGAAAGTGTTTTATGTCAAGAAACAATCTCTTGGTTATGTTGGGTCAAGTGTGTATGATTAGCAACTGCTTTTAAAGATGCATGTTAATATTGCTTGACGTATGAAGGTAGATATGGGCGCAGGCTGCCCAAGATGTCATAGGAGCTTATTAGAGACGCAGGACCAGGGGCTCGTAGCACCCACGGAATGATCTCCAATCTGCGTGGTAACCAGATACCTTGGGAGACTGTATGCATAGTGTGCTCTGAGGAAACTTGTTCTAGAAAACAACTGATGGCAGTCATTCCAGAAGAGAGAGAGAGAGAGAGAAAGAGAGAGAGAGAGAGAGAAAGAGAGAGAGAGAGAGAGAATAAAAACTCAGTGATGCTCAACTTCTGTTGAAACCATGATGATTTGAGGTCAAACTTGCTTGCGATCCCTTCCAATGTGAGGCGGGGGCACCTAGCCCCTGTTCCATCAAGTCAGTGACGCTTCCTTACAAAAAAAACATACAGAACTGCTCTAAGGATAACCCTGTGGCCTGATTTTCCGTGAACTAGAAATTGGAACTCCCAATTGCTGCGGCTGCAATTTCCAAGTCTGTCACTGGAGCCAGGAACTAAAGCTCCAAGACCTTAAGATCTTGCCAGGTTCTTTTTCAATAGTTACAGTTTTCAAAAATAGCCCAGCAACGGTGTTCTATGTGTGTGCTTGTGTGTGTGTGTGTGTGTCTCTGTGTGTGTATATATATATATATATATATATATATATATATATATATATATATATATGCCTATTTACATGTGTATATTATTTAACATTGCATTGAGCAGGTAGATGTGAAAGCTAGCCAGCTTGAACTGTTGTCCTTTGGATGGTGTAGAAAGAAACACAAGGGAGGGTTTAAATCAGACAGGTAGAAGATCTCAGCTCTCCCCAGAACTAAATAACACAGTAAATGTAGTGATTAAATTTGCCAGAAGAAGAACAATGACATTAATGTTAACCAAGGCATCTACCTCTGAAATGGGTAATGGTGATCTGTTTTCTCTTTTCTTCAGGAAGAAAAACAATCAATAAAACTTTCACATTTTATCACATGCATTTTCCTTAAGCTCTTTGAACCCTCTTGAAGGTACTTGATCTAGGATAAGTTGATATTGTTCTAAGACCAAAACACTACGTTTGATTTGTTTAGATCCAGGTCACACTGTTTGAATACAATGGTGTCCCAGAAACAGTAGTGATACAATAATACTGACAGTGTTATCCGGGATGCATGGTTAACATTGCATCTAAGTCTCTTTAGTGCTGCTTTTAAAAGAGCCAGTTAGATATGCAGTTTGTCATTTGTTTGTGTTGTTTCTAGCACTCTTCATTCATGAGCTTTTGCCTGGTACTTGGACAAAAACACATGGAAGTTCAATTACAACAACCAGGTTAACCATATATATATAGTATATAGAGTATAGTATATAGTATAACTGCACTTCTGCTTTTGTTAGGGGCAGTATCCAAGGGAAGGTGAAGCCTGCCTTGGCAGAAGATTTACTCTTGAGCACAAGGGCCCCTAAGAAGATAGGGACATTTCTTTTATCTCTGGTCCCATCTCTTTATTTTACCACTTCCAGAATGTTCTCTGCTCAGCCACCTGCTGGCAACAGAAGGGTTAAGGAAGCAGAGCAACTACTGCTCATGGAGTTTGTGAGCAGGTGTCACAAGATGCCAGCGCCACTGATAACCCACCCATAACCCACATACATGAATATATATACACACACACACTTGTATTTATACTAATCAAAATATTTTAAATACAAGCAAAGTAACACAGTCTCCTGAAATTTAGGGTGACATGCTATGGCAAGACCCGCTTTCCCAAGTGGCATCCCTTGGCTGGAAGCATCAGTATATGAACTATGACCCTAGCACTCACCATAGTATCCTTGAATGGTGGCTTTGTTCTTTCATACACCCATCTGCTTTTTAGCATGGACCGTGCTGTTTCTGCTTGGGATCCCTTTGGATGGGGACTGCCCACATCTCTCTCTTTCAGTCCGTCATGCACTTAATGTCTTTGTACTAGCACCCGCTCACTCAGCTAACCTCTGCTGATTCGTAGGAATACCGCAACCGAGTTTATCTTTTGCACAACGCCCGTAGCTTCCCCCCAGACATACCAAAGGTACAAGTCATCCTACAGTGTGTAAAATATCAGGCTCCCCTGATTGAAAGAGGAACCCAGGTCTGAAATCCCGAACATTTAACAGTCAGAGCTCATCAAAGGAACATTCCTTCAAGAGCAAGCGGAGAATTTGGCCACTGGCCTTGTCAAGCAGGAAAGGCCAGGTTCCCAGCCAATGCGATGGACGGTTGATGCAATCACCCAGCCTGTTTAGGGCAGTGCAGACCATCAGACCCAACTCTTTAGACAAAGCAATCTGTAGCATTGTAGTTTGTTTTGCACAAAGATCCAGAACAGCTGTTACCAATTCACTGGAAGATTACACATGTGTCCCTCCATTCAGTCCTGTCACTATTTGGATCCCCCTCATCACTCACCAAAACTATTGCAACAGCCTCCTCAATGACCGCCCTGGGTCCAGTCTTGCTTTGACACCAGCCATCCCACCCAGGAGATTAATCTTTATCAACACAGTTCTAATCACTTTATTCCTTTGCTAAACAACCACGCACGGCTAGAGAGGTTGAGCCAATTTGACAGCAAGGCATGCTAAGGAAGACCGCTATCAGACTCTATCCAGTTGTGTCTGGTAATGTTTCCTTACAACAGAACTCCTAAGCCAGCAGTCTGTAAGTTGTACCCACGCCTAATAAGTATCTGTCTTGGGAAGATGCTGTGGTTTTTAATGAAATGCAGAGTTCTCTGCCGAAATTTATTGAAGGACAATTCTCCTCATATTGGCATGTCCCTTCTGCTTCAACTAAACCTCCACTGCCCTCAACTGTCTTATTCTGGCCCATTTCATCTCTGTCTATGACTTGCTTCAACCAATGGGTCACTGAATTGATTGACTTATTGGGTCTGCAAATGCCGCTACATCTTCCAGCCACCTAGGCTGCATGATTGCCTTGTTTTGTTTTTCTGGACTTCCCCACCCCCACCCCACCCCCGTTCTCAAATGTTACCTTCTTGCTGATGTCTTCTAGCTGATATCAACTCTCTTCTAAAACAAGAAAACAATAATATTACTCTAGAAGCCGTTATAATATGTTGCATTTCGTGGGGTTTGTTTTGTTTGTTTGTTCCTTTATGTTTTGGTAAGTGTTTGTGCCTACCGCCACCTGCTTAGAAAAAGAGGTGTGTCGAAGGTGAGGGCTATATTTTATTAATTTCGATGACGTTTCTCTAGCTCCCTCATCCACGCCATGTTAACGTTGCATGAATTCATTAAGTTACCCATTTTTCTTTGGAACCACAGGCCTAGGTCAGTTGTGTGTGCCCATAGGAAGGCAGTAACTTATTTGAAATGCAGACATGGCTAGGTTAGATGCTCCCTCTGGATTTTTCAGCATTTTCAAGGAGAGTGAAAAGCAGTGTATCAAAAGAATACCACTGAGGGAATGTGGGTAAATAGACCGTGAACCTTTTTGTTGGAAGCTTGGTACGACCTCCATATTAAAACACTATAGCATTCCTCAAAAGGAGCAATTTGTTTAGAATTATAGGAACCGGTCCATCCCCAGGGCCCCAGCTGAAAGCTGTGCACTGAGGCAATGCCAGGAAAACACAAATAAATATCACAGGGAAGATGAAATGCAAAAGCTCTGCCTCATAAAAATCCCAAAATCTCTATTGCTATCGTTTTGGAGTACCTATAAAGAGACTCTTGTCCCCACCTTCCCTGAGTACCTGATAAAACAGGCTATCTACTTTCAAGATGATAGAGTCAATTTTATGAACCAGTAATGGATTCAAATGATGAATTTTGATTGGAATGGCCAACTGTAAAATGCTGTAGAATAAGAAGAAAGTCCCTATTATAAGTATAATTAAAGTCTGTAATATATCATGAACTGCTATTTACTTTTTATGGAGTTAGACTCAACAAGAAAGCTGGATGGATGAATCAAGTCAAAGAACACAGTACTTGTAACAGGTACCTACCATCGTATCAAAAGTCAGCCGTAAGTTCCATCAATCAGGCTTAAAAAGTGATCCTTACCTATTACCTATACATAAATAAGTATCATAATCTAGTATTAAAGATAATACACTAAAATAGCATTCCCTTCTTTCCCTCTTACCTTCCCATGGAAGGTTTCAAGCCACATTATTGAATTTCCAAAACAATATCAAGAATTTTCACTTTACTCTCTTTATACGTGGTCATGTAAGAGCTTCCACTGGTGCTTAAATGGAAGATGGATTTTATTAGCTCTGAGCACCCCTTGCTGAGATCCTTGGTGAGGTAAAGGTTTCGATAAAGCTCTCTAACTAACCTGAAAGAGGCCAGAAATGCCATGTGGACAAGCTGATCTACGATGGAATTGATGGAAAGGTCACCCAGGAATCCTCCTTTTTAATGAGCTTGCCAGGTTAGTCTTCCCAATGTAAAGTCAAGACCTTCCAATTTCTACCTAGAGTTTTAAGGTCCACCCCGTCCCTATCTCTATCCCACAGTAGGAGATAGAATCTGATGGAGATCACATGGACCCTGTTAACTTCTCAAAGCTTAAGAGTATTTTTCCTGAAAGAAGCAGAGGCCCAACTCTGACTGTCTTGTATACATTACAGTAACATTTGTTTCCAAAAAAGACAACAATGGATATAAAAAGGAATCCTTGGCTTGGGGCAAAGAAGGGCTTTGAAGTAGCTGGCTGTGAGCTGGGAAACTTCAGGCAGTTTTCTCCCTTTAAAACAGGGACACAGCCATCCTACTTGTCCACCAAATAATGTATGATGACATCTGTGGAGTTGTCACCAAATGCTGAGACTCAAGGATCACTACCAACTTCTAGAAGTTATTTGCACAACAAGTTCTGAGACCTGATGGAGTACTGGACTATTGTAATACACATTGAAACTGAAAGTGGGTTAGCTAGGCTGGCCTTTATGCACCTTTCTTTGGAGCTTGGGGGCTACCATTTCTTATTTTGGGTCACGCATGGTTTCTTCTGACTGGAATGACAAGGGCAAAAATAGGAGTCATTATATTATTGGTCAGTCCTTTGCACATTCCGCCACCCCTTGAGTCTGGATAAAAGGTTAATTACATACATCTCTCGGGCTACAGAAATGATCAAGGCTGTCCCTGGAATACAGTTACTTCAAAAACTAGGCTTTTGTTTCTGGGAAGATCTCCCACAGAGAAACATAGAAGGCGAAGGAGAACTATAAATAAGACTGTCATTTATGTCAATTATAAATAGATTTGTTCCCTTTTGATTAGAAGATTAATGGTAGCAGAAAGTCTACGCTTGAACAGAAATAAAGGAAGAGCCTCTGACAAAATATTATTACATGCTAACAAGTCTGGTACCTAGTCCTTCCTGAGTTAGTTTCTCTGACTTTTTCGAAATGAAGACTTTTCTTCTCTTTTCCTTTTAGAACTCAGCACAGTCCTCAAAGCTCCTTTGTTCACACTCAACACTTTTCTAGCTCTCTCCTTACCCTCTAGACTAGACAACAACATGTGTACACGTCTCTTATTAGTCAAATGCTAGTGTTATGGATTCAAAATTCAAAAGCGGGTAAGGCTATTTCCTCACATGCTCCCAAGATGGCAACCATGTGCTGTGACAGCAGTTGTCCTATTAGTGAAGCAGATTCTTTGCCACACTACCGTGTATAAGCCGGTCCTTATAAGCACCTATTATCAGTGGGTACCATGCCTGGGAGTTGACAGACAAGCACAGTAGGGGAAAGTCTGCTTCTCACATCTAAACACTTGCTACACAAGGAGCACTTTTTCCTTTCATCCTGAAGGGAGCACTTCCCAGAGGGAAGACAACTCTTTATGACCAGTTTGCCAGTTCCTCGTACTCTGCTTGTGCTCATGACTCATCTTTTCCCAGTGTCCACGCTGCCTGCTGACGTCATTCCGGAGCAGCTGGGTGCTTCTGTCCTTTTCCAGGCTCCACTCCATGCAATGCAGTGCTGCGCATCTCCTCTCTGCTAGGATAAGGGGCAGGACATCCTGCCCAAGTCTCCCCACCATGGTCCATTAAGAGTTTTGACTATGGCCATCTCAGATGGGGCATTAAAGAAGGGACTGTATACTAAAAGTAGCTGGGAGGTGAGCGCTGACTCAATGGGGAGTGATCCCTCTGGGAAACTCGTATATACCTGAAATGACCTCTTCTGGTTTCTCTGCAGGATACTTTTAAGTGAATCTGACTCATCAGTTGGAAATTCACTTCTTGACAAACAATAACAAAACTGATTGGGTATTGCTCCCAGCACATAAAGAAATGTAGCCGGGGCATAGTGGCGCCCTCCAGTAATCCCAGCACTCTGGAGGCAGAGGCAGGCAGATTGCTATGAGTTCAAGGCCAGCCTGGTCTACAAAATGAGTCTAGGACAGCCAAGGCTACACAGAGAAACCTTGTCTTGAAAAAAAAAATTTTTAAAGGGGGAAAAAAAAGAAATATATAGAACATTTTAAACATAAATCTTAGAAGTGTTGAACAGGTTGCTGTGTATGAGTTCTCACTCTCTGAGTGGCATTGCTCAAGAGCTCAGCTCTCATCACAAAGCTGGCATGCTATTGAGTAACCCAGACCCACAGCAATGTCACTTTGCTAACTGCACTTGCTAAGCATTCAAGTTTTGGGTCAGAAGTTGCAAGCAGGACCATTCCCCCTGAAACCTAAGCCCTCTTTGTTCCTTTTAAAAGCCAAAATACCTTTGGCCCTTATAAGTCAACACTATCAGATCTAGTATTTTCCTAATCAAAACCTACAAATGGCACTGTGGGTGGCCTTTCTTGCCCTTCCCCCACACCCCAATCCAGGACTCGCAATTTCGGGTCCTTACGTGGCCAACCCTCAACCTCCCTGCCAGGCACTACATTAAGATGGCAGACTTTGACTCAGGGGCATGTGAAGCCATGGACTTGAGGACAGCGATCTGTTCCCAGACTGTTAGGTAAACAGAAACCAGAAAACACCCTCTCCTCATCCTTGTAAGATGTCTGGGCTGCATCCAATAGCCCGGCTTCCTATCCAGTGCTGGCCTCTAACTTAATTGGCCTCTGGATGAGGAATCGTTCACCTCCGCTGATTTACTTAACTGGCTCTATCTATGAACAGTTTTCCTAATTGAGGATGGGAGTCTCTTTCCTATTCTTAAATAAGCTGTCCTAGAATGTGCTTGAAGGCCTCATAAAAAGCGCCAAGCCCCGCCTGGCTTGTTCGCAAAGGTGGAGATGGCCTTTAGACTCGGTGAAGTCAAACACTGGCACACGCCAGTGGCCAGCTGATCTGTTTGTCTTCTTTTGGTGTTGCTGTCATCTTTCAGGGAAATCTAGGAATAGCAGAAAGATGAGCCTTCCCTTTCCTGGCTGCACGTCCTGCTCCCCGAGGATAAAGGCGAGGCCCCGTGAGTCACTTTAAAGGGTCAGTCTTGGGGATTGGTTACTCCGAAGTTCTGTGATGGACAATAAGAATCCTCACGTTTCTCTGAGATTCTTAGCTGGTGACTAAGTAAAATGCAGAAATTGATAAGTGGAGACATTCTGGTGGGATAATGTGAAAGAAAATCTAGAGATCAAAGTATGGAATGTGTGCGTGGGGCGTACGACACATCTAGGTGGGGCATACGACACATCTGGGCAATAGTCTACATATTGGAGCGGGGAGCGTTGGCCAAAAAAAGAAAAGAAAAAGCCAAATACATAACTTGGTACAACATTTACATTGAAGAACAATAACTTCCACGTTCTGAGCTCGCACTACATGCACGGCGCTGTTCTAAACACTTCTGTGCAACAGTGACACATTTTATTCTCAGCCACCTCCGTGAAACAGGAAGCTGTCGTCATCGCCGCCTGTGAGCCCACTGAGAAACACAGAAGCACGCACACGCCTATGAGAACATAAAACCCTAAGTGTGACAGTTGACATCTTCAGTCAGGCAACCAAACTAGGTTTATCCACAGTGCCTGCTAACCTTGTCTCTAGCTCTTTGTTCTTTCTTTCAGTTCCTTTCCTGGGTAACCCCTTAAAGCTGAGACCATTTGTTCCTTGCTTAGTATATTATCTTACACCATTAGGATGCCTGGACTTCTGGTTGAAGCTTCACAAAAAAAAAAAAAAAAAAAAAAAAAAGGAAGAAAGAAAGGAAGAAAAGTGCCTTACTAGCACAAAACAACTTTAAGATTATCTTTTCAAGCTCAAACCAAAAACCCCCAAACAAATAAATAAGTACCTAAGAAATGAGGAGCCCTACAGGGAACTCCCCCACGCCTTAAAGTCTATAACCCATGGAAATGAGTTTGGAAAGGCACGGTATAGAGACATTCCTGGGCTACGAGCAAGTACACCATTCCAGGCTAAGCCACACATGGTCATACAAGAATGCCACTGACCGCAATGCTTCTGAAGGCAAAACTGTGCCCGCGTGTGCATGATTTGTCTCACCAAGGGCTGTGGGGATCCGGGATTTTTCTAGAAGGCTTCCTTTATCCTAATAGAGCGCTCAGCTTCTCGACTCCTAAACCTGAGCAACTCTGAGGGAGACTTTTTAAGACATCCAGTTTAACTGAAACATTTTTTTTCACAGTGAAGTCACAAGTTCTCACAGGGCACGATGTGTTGCCAATCTAGCATTTTCCCAAACTAACTCTTCTGCGAGGCTCTTACAGGTTTCTTTTTTCAGGGCCATGTGCTTAAATTGCTTTGCAACGTAGCTGTCTCTAAGGCCCCAATTTCTCTGGAAAGATTCCAACCCATGAGCTCTTTCGTTCAACCACATCTTTCTGACCCCAGTGTTCTTTGCCCTACCAATGAGGTTATCAGTAGGAAAACAATATCGCCCTTTAAACATACATTGTCAGTGTGTACCATTAGTTGTCTCAACTCAGCGAGTCAACAGTAACTCATCATAAAATAACAATAGTAAGACTGTCAAATGGCCTCCAATGACCTAACTAACCAGACAGATCAAACCCAGCCAGTAGACCAGATGTGCACATCTGAGTGAGTACTAATAAGTACACAGATGTATCATGAGCACCAATCACCAGCAAGTGCTAGGGTTGTGGTGCAGAAACTGAACGGACAGGGTTTCTGGCCCAGGTGCTATGACATAGTCAGAAAAGTCCAGGCGGGCCAGGCCATGCTAGAGAGAAAGCACCCCGTCTGCTGGAATCATCAGATCAGAAGATGCACAGTACATTTCCTAGACTTTCCTTCCTTCCCAGTGATTGGAATATATACCTGATCAATCTCCCACCGTCTTCATCTCTCTCTCTCTCTCTCTCTCTCTCTCTCTCTCTCTCTCTCTCTCTCTCTCTGTGTGTGTGTGTGTGTGTGTGTGTGTGTGTGTGTGTGTGTGTCCTTATTAACTCCTACCTCATGCATTGCTGTAAAGCCACAGCTATAGAAACTGATTTGAGTTTCCTGTAGTGAGGAAGCTTCACTCTCAAGTCCAGTTTGGGCTCTTACCTCACCAAGGAGACGTGTTGGTCCATTTCTAGAGTTGGGGTCTTTGTTCACACTTTCCTGTATATTTTGGAACCCTCTGGGTGCATTTCACTTGTCGTGAGAAGACTCTCAATTATCTAAGTGTCAAGAGAAGGTATCTTGGCACCCTGATCAAAAACTTTTAGAAGTACTAATTCCCTTGCTATGTTTTATAAGCATTGTGTATACCATGCTTTGTAAACAAATAAGATGGGCACTGATAACAAGTGGCAACGCTTACAATATTTGTTTGAGGGATATTGAACCGAGAGCAGTCATCTGACAACCTCGAAGATAGACTTCATAAAGAGTCGAGGGACTGATACAACTTTACTGACCAAGTCAGTCCCTACCTGGGAGTTCAGTAGTGTGTCTGAATGATTTCTGGAAAAACACAAAGACTAAGTGTGTGGAACCACTGAGAAAATTCCATACAGAGGATTTGGACTCATTTGACACAACATTTTTATCTTAGCTTATTTTCTCTCCAGAAGGCTTTGTGATTTCACAAAATGTGTTTCCTGTTTGTCTTTAAACACTGTTAGAGTAACCCATTGGAGCAAAACAAGATCCTCCAAGGTTTCCTTTAGTGCTGCTGTGACTCTGTCTCCCTAGAGCCCAAATCCTAACTCTCGTTTCAGAGGCTTAAAAGAAATTAACTCAAGGCCCCTCTTCTGCCAGCCTGTCCAAAGTATTATGGAAGTCTTATTAAAATTAGGCAGAATGATTTAAAACAAGATAAATAGATGGAAAGACACTATATTGGCAAAAAGCGTGTAAATGTGGGGAAAGGAAGCTAAAATTATCAAGAGAAATTGACTCAATGGAGCAAATACGTTGTAACAAAATGTGTAAATAATTTTTAAAATGCCAAGTTCATCCTTTATCTGTATCGCTCATGTAGAAAATTAGAAAGTGGTTACTCTTAGCCTTTAACTGGAGGGTAAAGAGGAGATGGAGGAACCCCTCAGAGCACAGCATTTCATTAGGTCTACTTTCCTCTCAAAGCCTTTGAGAGGCCATTTGTTTCCATGTGGATCACTGTTTGGTGGCTATGTTTCCATTCACGGGGGCAGTCGCTTGTGCTATGGGGCAAGTGAAGCTTTGCAAAGTCACAAAACAGATCCCAAAGGAAAAAGCCACCCCTGTCATATCCAAAATAGTCCCTTTGCTCTCTGCGCTATTTTCTAACTCTTTGTCATGGAAAGAGCTCATGTCAAAAATAGAAGTAGGTTTAGTCTAGTCCAGCCAATATGGCAGTTGTTAAAAGAACAAATAAAACAATTGCTGGTCGGGTTGTGGACACAGGAGACCCTTATTTACTGCTGATTGGAGTGTAAGCCAATCCAGACGCTATGGAAGTCAGGATGGAGGCTCCCTCCGTACATCTAAAAGGAGATCTACCTCATCCAGCTGTACCACTCATGGGTATTCCCCTGAAAGATCTCAAGTCAGCAGATCACAGAGACAGTTGCACACCAGGGCTTTCTACAGCACTGCTCACAATAGCTGAGTTACCGAACCCAACCTACATGGTCAACAACACAGGAATGGATGAAGAAAACATGGCATATACACAGCACAAGAAGTGAGTTATGTTGTTTTCCAGGAAATAGATGCAACTAAGGATAATGAAGAGAGTTGAGTAAGTCTCAAGGACAAATATCATGTTTTCTTTCATTTGCAGTTCCTAGATTTTACATAGGTACATCATGCATGTATATATGGCTTGAGAGTAGAAGCCAAGATGACTGGAGGAACAAAGGACTAATGAAGGGGAAGGAACAAAGTATAGTGGGGAATATAGTCAAAGCAATATATACTTAGATGAAAGTGCCTATGTAACATGGCACCTTGTACAAAGAATAAACACAAGGAAATTTTAAAACAAACTAAAAATAGAACCCCAGAATCAAAGAGTTGGAAAAAAATCTTCCACCTCATAAAATACCTCTATAGAGAAGGTCGTTGCTTCCTCCACATACTGGAAGAGGCTTGTGCTGAAATTTCTCCAGGAATGAGGACCAAAACCAACCTCACTGCCTCCCACGTTCTGCAAGCAGAAAAGCACCTCAGTGCACCATCACACTAACCAGTGGTCCAATACCTCAGCTGAGGTCCTCTTCTGAACCTTCCCTGTCTGCACCTGCACCACTTAACTTTATTCTCTTTTGTACTTTAGTTATGTGTGGGTTATCTTCTTCTCTACTGAGTATTACGCTCCTTGAGGATCATAGTGTTGGCTTGTCCATCCATTTCACAATGCACAGCATTGGCAATAAGATCCCTAAATATGATGGGTAACCAATGGTTTTACTTGTTTGTTTGGTTTTTTTAGGGTTTTTGCTGTTTTAAAAATTGACTAGCAGACTTAGTTCTGCAAGACGGCAGCTAGGTTAGAAGTAATTTTGTCATGTTCACTGAGTTGGATAGACTTTGGGTCCAGTTAATTTTGGTGTGTGCTGCTTTTATTTGATTACAAGTGTTTTACAATAAAGTTTATTTAAAAATTAAAGTTAAAAAGAAAATAATTTTGTCTGCATACATTCATATTCCTTTACTATTTAGTCTACTGAAAATCATTCCTGACACAGAAGACTATAAATAAGAATATTTGGGTGAACTCTGAATGAACTTTGAATGAATGAATGAATGAATGAATGAATGAATGCTCATGATGGTTGCTCTCCCTTTCCCTTTGAAGCACACAGCCTATCCTTGAATCACTTGCTTTGTGCCTCCTTTTGCTCTGATCATGCACTTTTAGTCTATTGTATGTCTTCCCAGAATCTCCAGTCAAACACATCCCAATTCAATAAGATAAAAATGTAATGGTACCATATGAGGTACCAGTAGCCTGCCAGTTATCTGTTCCTTTCTCCATTCAAGAGATGAGAAGAAAGAGTGTCTTGGGATTACTCTGGCTTCAATAAAATGAAAATACAATCTCTCACTATGTTGTTTAAAGCTACATAGCCCAACACTGCTGAATTATCTGCTATGCAAAGCAGTTCTATTCCACAACATCCTCAAGAATCTAGCTCTTGGGCCAGTAAGGAGGGAGATAAAAGTGCTTGTCCTGTAATCCTGATGACCAGAGGTCAATCCCCAGAAACCACAGCATAGTGGAAGAAGAGAACTGACTCCACAAAGTTGTCCTCAGACCTTCAAAAGCATGATGTGATGTGTGTGAATAAATACACACACACACACAAACACACACACACACTCAAGCACACTCAAACACACTCACTCACACATACACAACCCACAAACACAATACACAATAATAATAACAATAACATCAAAGTATTTTTTAGATGAAGAATCCAGCTCTTTCTGGCATTATATTTCATCATCCTGTTTTGTAGTCCTCATCTACATGATGCTTGCTGGGGATTCAGCATTATAACCATGCTATAGCCAACAGAAAAATGGGAGGTGGGTTCTGATTGACCTTTAATGAAGAATCCCAAAGCTCTTATATGATGCTTTCACTTATATTCCTTTATGTAGAACTTGAGAAAATGGTCAAATGTAGCTGCAAGGGAGGCTGACAAATCTAGTCATCTGAACATTTAAGAGTTCTGTTATCACAGAGGGGGAAAAAAGGGGAAATGGATCCTGAGCAATGGGCAGGAAACCTGTAAGAATAAATGCCCTTGAGTTCTTTAAGTCACATGAGTTGGTTGACCAACCGTGAGGCACTGTACAGTCTGAGCTGCTCTCATGTCAGCCAGCTCTATGCTTACCCCTTGTCTTTTGGCGTCGTTCATTGAGCTGTGTGATTTCTGGACCATTTCCCAAGCTATCAAAAATGGAAGCAAAACCTCTTCCTTAGGTTCCTGTGGAGTGATGCGGGATGATTGGTGATGCCTAGCACAGAGAGACATAGAGTAGATGCTCAGATCACATTTACCACTCTTAGAATCCCACCTACATGGAAGGTTGGCTTTCAGTCAACCTGGGCATGAAACCATCCCCAAAGTTCCTCACAGCTGTGTTTCTTGAGTAATTTCACACCCTGTCCATTCGCCAGATGCATCTGAGCAAATGAGCAGCCGCTAAAGAGACTGTCACTATCCTCATCTACCCTTCCTTGCCCATCTTTGTTGGATGCGATTGAAGAAACTAATAAACTTCTCAGGGATATAAGAAATAATGGCCAGGATCAGAAATATGCCAAGAAAATGACCAGAACGTTATACAGAAGAGGGGAAGGGGTTTTTCCAGATTGCAGACAGCACTCCTTTTCATCTCATCTTCTTAATGCATCCAAGGGAACTGTTGTGGGCAGTCAACTATAAGAGAGTAAAGAAAAACATACCTTTTAAACATTGTGTACTATGCCAAGTCGTGATTTTTTTTTTTAATCTTGCTTCATGCTAGTGGACACTTGGGGAATGCTCTAAGCGGCAGTAAGATCTTCCCGGTCAACTTCTAGCTAGTCAGGAATTTCCTACTTAAGGTAAGAGGCAACGTAGTAGAATGAATTGGTGCCTAGAAAGATCCTAGGCTGAGCTCTGGCTTAACCATTTAAGAGGCAGGTGAGCAAGAGACATACCGTTAAACGTTTCTAAGCTTCAGTATTCTCAGCAAAAATTGAGGCAAATGATGGTGTCTTTGTTATAAGATTCTTATGAGGGATAAATGATACAATTACATCTAAACCAGATGTCCCCAGGTTTTTCAGTCTCCTAGGGTCACAAACCTGTCCAGGATCTACACAAAATGGCTTATAATTTCTTTCTATTTGCTATGGTGTTTTTGTTTAATCTATCTATGTCGTCCCATTTTTACAGGCAGCTTCCCAGCTGTTTTCTACGCCCCATTTTCATGCTTGACTTCTAGGACTGGCCTCCTGTCACCTATCTCCTTTGCTCTAAGTTTACCCAAGTAATGAATAGGAAGAAGACAGAAGGAGGAAAATCACAAGTGGTTGCAATTTTGCAAAAGGAATGGAAAGTAGAAAGTAGAAAGGGGTCATGGGGCCTATAACACAACACCTGTAGCTGTAAGTTACCTATAGAAAGAAGCTAAATAGAGCTGCCAGACTTTGGGTCTAGATAAACAAGAAGAAATGGCAAGTCTAAAGATTTGACTTAGGTCAACTTAGCTTTAATCAATTGGCGGTGAAGATGCTGGCTTGGGTTTCAGAGATACTGAACCACAAATAACAGGCAACTCCCATGGGTCATTGGGATAATAATCCAAAGCTGAGAGAGGGTATCACAGGAGAACTGGCTTAAAAGTTTCACTGTACATATTGTCCTTGGCTGGTGCCATAGCAGAACCCCTGGGCCCAGATCTGCCCATCATAATGTTCTTGGGAGGGAGGGAGGAATGGGATGATACAAGGGATGGGATAACAATTGAGATGTAATATGAATAAATTAAGATATATTTTTTTAAAAGTTTCACTGTACAGGCAATGGCTGCAGCACACCCTTGTACGACACTCAGAAAGCATGAGTGAGTAAATTAGTGTTTCTTTAAAACAGTCTGGGGAGATAGCTGCGGTTGGTAATAGCCTTACTGCACAAGCAAGAAGACCAAGGATCCATTGCCAGCCTAGTGCCAGCATGTAACCTTAGCCCAAGGGGCATGGGGTGTGACTGAGACAGGGAACCCCTGAAGCTCACTGGCCAGCCAGTCTTGTTTAACTACATCAGTGAACTTCATGTTCAATGAGAAACTCTGCCTCAAAGAATAAGGTGGAGAGTCATTAAAGAAGATTTGTGGTCTCCACATGTACATGAACACACTAAAAGAACATATAGCGCACACACAACATAACACACACACACACATACACATAATTTTCAAAATAAATAATATTAGAATGAAAATCACCATTTTAGAGTCTCAAAAAGATTGGACATTACTCAATTGTATGTTAGCTCCTTTTTTAAAAAATAAAATCATCCTTTGGACCATGAGCTGAATATCTACCCATTATTATCTTTCAAAGCTTAGTTTCAAATCACAGACATTATAACATTTTGCAACTGGTGTTATGGCTTTCGATGCTCTTGTCCCAAATATTTCCCTTGCCTTTGAGGATGACAGCAGTGCTGGCAGCCGTTCTATTACAATGTGTGTTTTCCCTTGCTTGCTGCCTTACTTCTGGTTCAGCTACCAAAGGCATGATTGTAGACACTTTCTCTTCATCAAAAAACAACACACTGAAGTACAGAGACAGGTAACCAATAGCCCTCATGGGTTAAGGGGTTTAGAATTCAGTCCAATGAGGTAAGAAGCAGCTGATTCCTTGAGAGTTATTTTCACCTTCAAGGTTCTTAGCGTGAGCAACCGAGAGACAGATCCAGACTGGGCGTTAAATGTCTTGGAGATTTAGCATCCTGTGACGATGCCCAGGTGTACCCAGCTTCCAATGCCACCCAAGATGGAGAAAGCCGGCTGCCTCGGCATGTTAGGAGCCCCAACAGGACAAACACTGGCCTCTTTCTGTGGGGGCTGCGAAGGAGACGCAGCTGAAGCAACACAATCCGTTTCCTTCCAGTACGGGGAAGAACAATTGCGCGCCTCCCAGGGGAAGCCATTCAGAGCTGGACAGTGTGGGGTCTGTCCTGGGATGGGAATGCAGGGTTCCTGAAGAGGGAGGGGGGCGGTGCTTCGCGGCCACAATTCTCTAAACACACACTCAAAGGTGGAAGGAAAGCCAAGAGAGGTCCTGAGGTCCAGTCCCCTGCCTCTAAGCCTTCCAAGGCAGATGGTCGTCATCCTACATTTGGAGCTCTCTGGGGGTGGCGATTACTCAGCTTCCCACAAGGCCTGCTTCAGCATGTGTCCCCCGTTTAATCAAATTCTTCCTGATACTAAATGGACCTGCATTGGGTGTAGATGGAACCTGTGTATCCATGGCGAGTCCTCCGCGCGTTGGATGTCTAGCCCTGGGGGTTGGGGGTGGGGCGGATGAGGACGAGTACCGTGCGACCATCGTCTTCCTTTTACCTCCCCACAGTGATGATCATGCTCACCCAGAGCTCACAGAAATTTTGCTATAATGTTTGTTACACTCCTCGCTTAGCCTTGTCTTTCTAGGGAACCTACATTTTAACTTTGTTTTTCCACCCACTTAAATTTTTTTTTTTTTTAATCTTGCTGGACTATCTCCAGATTCTCCAAATGAGTCTTAAAATAGAGCGAAATCTGAGTTCCCACTCTAATTAAAACCTCAGGAATGCCAAGTTTTGTGGAAAGATAACTCTCTCGGCTTTCGTTTCATAATCCCCCTCACAAGCCTGCCTCCCATTACAGGGTGTTGTAGTACTTTCTTGCTCACCCAGAGCTCACATATATTTTGCTATACTGTTTGTGATGTTGCTCGCTGCCAGATGGAGCCCATTTCTGTCCGTTTTAAACATCTTCCTGGTTCTTTTGTGACTCTGTTTCGAAGTCACTAAAGACCTCTTTAAATTTTCATCCTACCTTCAACTGTTTTTGAAGATCTATTCCCGGATTCAAGGCAATCTGAAAAACCATTCTTTTCTCTTATTTGTCATGAAGGAAGGAGTTGGGATTTGCACCAATCCCATGAAGGGCAGGAATAGCCTTCCTCTTTCCCACTCCCCATGAGCTTAGGTTGAGCATGGGAAATAGTCCAGATCACCCCTCTCCACACACTTCCACAATGATTGCCTCTTGTGCACCAATGATGCGGCACTGGGGATGCAAAAATAGGCAAATGGGCTTCCCTTCCCATTTATTAACTTGTCCATGTATTAAAATGTATTCGTGACGCACTGACTCTATGCAGAGCGATTCTGACTGGCAGTAAAACGCTCTTGGCTTCAAGGACCTCACATTATAAGGGGCTTGAGGGGAAAAGGAGACAAAGTACAAATCAACAAATAAACAAGGTCAAGTTAAGTTTTGGTAACTTTCCTGAAAGAAACAACAGGATTATGGGATTGAGGGTGTGGGCAACCTTAGATACGGTGGACAGTAGGAGCTCTTTCTGAGAAGAACGTCCCGAGGACACTAGAATTTAAGAAAAGTTCTGATCTTCTGAGCCAATACCCTTTAACAAACTAACCCTTCTGTTTTCTCTGACCCAGAACTTTTTTAAATGGGAAGTTAATGTTCGGTAACACATTGTTCATCTGTTTAATTATTAACACGCCCAGTGGGTTCTTTCAGGACTTTTAATCAAATGTGATAAACAGGGAATTTCAGGACTCAGAGAGGGAATAGATGGGAGTTACGGTGTCACTGAGGGCAGAAGACGATGGCAAATGGTGTCATCAGATAGAGCTCTTCACTTTGGACCCCCCCATGAGCTCAGGACTCTCAATGCACATTTGCAGCCCATCTGAAGATTGGTGGTGGGGCTCATGGAATCTCTTGAACAACAAATACTCTTTGATGAGTGTTGACCTAAAGAAACATCCTGGATCTTTGGATGTCTCTTAACAATATAATTGACATTTTAGACGTGATTCCTCATGGCCAGGCAAGCCCTGGATGTCTGAGAAGATTGGAGTGGGAGACAGAGCACTGGGAACTTCACTTTCTCTGAGGCCAGGCCTGCACTTCTCTGGTTTCATTGGAGGATGGAGCCTTTTGAATTTTTTAATTTCCTCTCTCTTAGAACATAGACATGTAGTTATATATCCTGCCGAGGGTGCCAAATAGAAGCATAAAGTAGAAGATTCCCAAGGGCCTATGCTTTGTTGTCATTTGAATAAGCCTTTGCTGTTGGATCCTATCAGCCTCTGGGTCATGGTTTTTAGTAGCCTTTGAACATTTTGAGGCCAGGCAAAGTGTTTTACCACCCTTCGAACTCTTTTCAGCCTTGATGGAGCACTTGCGTATTTAGGGATGCTCATACATGCTGCTGTGCCTGTGGCAGGTCCTCCCTAAAAGGGTCCTTCAAAGTTCTGAGAGAAATCAGTAGAGCGGATAGGGAGGATTTCAACACAGAGATGCCAGTCACCCCTGGAGATACATAACAGACTTCTTGTTGAGTGAATGAGACTATTCCAATCTTATCTATGGCAGAAATAGATCTTTGAAGAAGTTATGTGAAATGTCCCAGAGAGGCAGTGAAAAGTAGATAGCTAGGAAAAGAATAATTTAAAAACCCTAGTATCTTTTTTCTTCTTCTTCTTCAAGAGGAAAATGCAAACTGGGACTTGAAGAAAGTTGTAATCACCATGGCAGCCATGGCTTCTGCCTCCTTCCTTCATGTATCCAGTCTGGAGCTGCTACCTACGGGGCACTGTTTGGCTTAAAGCTATGAGAGGCTCCAAGACAGGCCTCATGAGGCAGCCTTGGAAACTAAATAAAGGGTTATTTGGCCCCTTCCTGTCACTTCTCTCTAGAAGCAATTGGATTAATTAATCCTGCTTTTGCCATAAGACTGATTCTAAGACTTGCTTGAGGCGTGCCGCGGTCAACTATGTACATTGCTTGACTGACAAAACAGAAAGCTCTAATTCTTTTTTCACAGCCATATGTTCTCTGGTTTGCAGCCCCTCGCTGGCTCTGGAAGTGAACACTGCTGGCGTGCCTCTCTTCCACCCCATTTTCCACCAGATCTGAATGGTTCCCTGGGAGGATGTTTTCATGAGCCAGTTCTGAATGTGTGTCACAAACCAACTCCACATTTTTTTTTGTTTGCTTTTCACTTCTCTCTCTTACCATAGTGGGTAATAAAGGTTGAAGGCATAGACACGTGGGCACGGGCTCTCATGAATCCTGTTTTCTGAGCGGGATGGCTGAAATACCCACCGTAGAATTCTGAAAGCTTAAAAGCAAATGGGATTCGGAGAAGCAGTGTTTCGTGTGAGAGGGCACCTCTGCACTTCTAGCTTTCTGTTTGGCTGGCGGACTCATCAGGGCTCTAATTTCCTAGCCTCAGACATGGCGTCTCGTCTTCAGGTACTAGCTAGAATGCAGAATGACAGAGACCGTGAAAAGAAAAAGCACAGGGAAGGGGGAAAGGTCAACATGTGGTTTTTGCTTCATTTCAGTTTCTTCCTTTGGAAGAAGGGTTTGATGTGTCCCCCACCCCCACCCCGGCCCTCTGATTTGCAATAAAATTTGGTTCTGCTACCAGACAAACATATGAATGCCTTTACCAGGCAATCATCAAAAGAGATATGAAAATGTTCTGACACGTTTTTAAGTGTTAGAAAGAGGTCTTTCTCGGTAAGGCAGTTCTCAATGGCTCCTTCTTCTTTCCATTCTTGTCCCCGGGTCCCACCCAGGTCTAAGCATTCTCCGGTGCCATTATGTGACATGATCCAGTGTCACATGGGAGCGACGGGATCAACTGAGAATTTGAAAATGTAAATTCTCAGGCACTGGCTCAGACTGGTTGAATCAGAGATTTGAGGCATGGCCCACTAGCCTGTGTTTTAATAGCCCTTCCAGATGATATCCGGGCAAGCTTAAGTTTGAGGGCCACTGATGTGCGTGTAACACTGTGTGTGCAGGGGTGTGCTAACCCTCTTGGCCACTAGCTGCTTCAGGAACAGCTCCATATTCCTGAGCCAGAAACTCGTTCCATCAGGAAGCTCTAAGGACAAGAGAGAGAAGCAAACACCTGCCATTTGAAAGCGGAAGAACTTCCAGATTCATGCCCCCAACTTAAGCTTTGGTTTGTCTGCCTATACAATGGGGTTTGTTGAAAGGGCTAAAGGACAGAAGATGTGTGGCAGTGATTTGTCCTGCCAGGCCCGCTCTGGAGATTTCTGCAGAGTTAGTTGGCTGTATGGATCGATAATGCTGACGTACATTATGAACTGCAGATTCCAGGAGGTGGAGGCGAGGGGCAGGAACTGCCTGTCTCCTTTGTCCTCTTCTGCATCCGGAGCACCAAGTCCAGGCACATAAGGGCTGGTCACTGACTCTTCGATGAGTGACATTAACTAAACTTGTTAAGTTTCCTTGTGAGGTGGCCTCCTCTTAGGATGAGCCCCGAAGAGGGTCAGGAGTTTACTCGGGTCACAAAGCTTGAAATTGTGGCGCCAATGTCTTAACTCAAGGAAAGTGGCTCTAGTAGCTCCGTAGTCAAACCAGTTTCCCACAAGCCTTCACGCTCAAGTCACGATGGTGATGGTCAGGAAAGTGATCTAAAGTGACATCTTTTGAGGTCCTGCTGTATGCCACCTGCTGCTCCAAACCCTCTTTGTGCTTTAAATTTAAAGTTACTCATAGATATAGGTGTTCTTATCATGCCTTTAACAGAGGACCTTGAAATACAGACATTAGCCCCAAAACTTGAGTGGGAGTTGTTTGTTTGGTGTTTATTATTGTGGGTGGTGGTGGTGGTGGTGGTGGTGGTGGTGGTGATGGTAGTGGTGGTGGTGCTGGCAGCGGCGGCAGCGTGTGTGTGTGTGTGTGTGTGTGTGTGTGTGTGTGTGTGTGTCTGTGTTTTGTGGTGAACTCAAATCCAGGACACCACACAGCCTACAGCATTTTATTGCTATGACAAATGTCCAATCCCTGATGCTAGATTTCTTCTTTTCAATGCCCAGATGCTTTTCACATTGTTCCTCCTTGAGTGCCATTTGTGAACCAGATTTGTCAATAATACATCTAGCAATGAGCCCACATATCATAGAAGTAAATGGATGAAGTTTCTATCTTTAAGATATTTAAAACCAAATTGGGGGAAATAGGCTGATTATCAAAACAAAACAAAACAAAACAAAGCAAAACAAATTAAAAATGAAAAAAAAAACAGAAGATAAAGGCAAATATATAGTCACCTAGTGCTTGTTGGTTGTTTTACATGTCCAAAGAAGTTAATGGAATTGAAACAGAGCAGAGTACACACCAAGACCTGGAAGGACTTTCTTGTGCTATATTGAAGCTTAACCACTTTCTCTGAATAACTGCCACTGAACTGTTGAGGTCAGAATCCCAGCAGTGTGCTATTCATTAAGGTTGCCACGGTCGCTAGGGTCGTAGGCATATTGATCTGCCATCTCATTTTATATTTTTCACTGACAATAGTATCTAGACTATAGAGTAGGTACTATAAAAATCTGTGAATGAAAATGTGGTAACAGGATAGTAAATGTGGTTGCCTATGTTCTTGTCTAAGCAGGAAGTTAGATTGTTAGTGCCCCCACAGAAGGCTGAACAAGAGCCTGCTTCTTTATAGAGTACCTCAGCTCAAAAGAGGCATAAAAGCAATACCTTTGATATTTGGGAGGGGAAAGTCTACTCCTTCCACTGGGGTATTGTGTTGCCATAGCAGCTGTGGTCCTCAAGCCCTCCCTAGAGAAGAAACCTCATAGGTACATAGTGCTTTTGAAAACTGAGAACCAGGATTTCTTGTCATCAGTTTCATTTCCCTTGGTTTTTCTCCTACTTAGCAAACCTTTGAATGCCAAACTCAAGCTTGGTTACACCCCATGTTCCCTTCATAAGAAACAGCACTAGTAATTGAAAACAGAAAGTGGTTCCTTCATCCTAATTCATGGGATGCAGGTAAGTTTCCTGTCTGGGCCCCACCTTAACTTTCTCCTTCCTAACACTGGGAGAAAATCTGGTTACAATTATCTGTTTTTGTGGCTACAATTTTTTTCTGGTTCTTTTGATGGAAAACCAGTCTCTCATCAAAATAGGACTGTTGGATAATATCCTTTGACTTGACAGCTCGATTCCTGAGCACTCATTCTTATCAGTGATCTATGAGTAGAATATTATCTTTACAAAACCACCTAATTGCTGCATTAGTTCAAACAAAAATAAAACTGGAAATGACCAAAATATCTAGTAATACAAAAAAAAATGTTTAAAGAAACTAAGGATGATAAATCCACCCAGTAAAATATCCTGCAGCTTTAAAATTATTACTATGAAGATCATGTGGCAACATGGGAAATTCTTACAATAAAACATTAAGTGGAAGAAATATAATATTACATTAAAATTTTGGCTGTGACTTTAACTTTATCAAAATTGCCTACCTCTGGATCAGAATGAGGAAAAAATTTACAAAAATGAAGGTAATATAACTCATTGAGATATATGAGTTATAGGAAAAGTTTCGCTATCTTACTGTCAGTTAAAGTTTGAAATCCAGTAGGATTGGAAGTGAAGTTGCCTAGCTGCAGGACAAAGCTGAGTTCCCCCATCTGAAACTGCGTCATGGCCTTGTGAATGGGATGTGGACACTGGATGCCCAAGCTATGCCCTTGCTGCAGAAGTTCAAAGACAGGGACAAAAGCCAAGTGTTCCCTTTTAGAGGCACTGCACTACCGAGGAGGAAACTGTTTCGTGCTTGAACCCTTGAGTTTGAAGGCCCAGCTTAGAAGACCTCACCTCTACCCTTTATGGAAACTAGCATCATGTACTATGAGAGTCTCACTAATGGTACCAACTTCAGGATGTTTTTATCACCAGAAAATTCTCCCACTTTTTGGGCATCCCCAGGAAGGTGGCCTGACTCTGCTCTTCAATAGACCAAGTTATCACATAATCTTTGTACATCTCAGCTTCCAGATATGTTAAATGGACATTGGCATTGTGCCTACCCTGTGTAGATGCTATAAAGATGGACATAAGGCATGCAAAGTAATAAGACAGGAAAAGTTTAATAGAGATCACTTAAAAGGGAAGATGCTGTTGGCTATATGTTGTCTCCAAGGCTTCACTTTTTCTAAATGTCACAAAGAAAGCAGTGTTTGATGGATTATATCTCTGGGCCTTTTCCTAATGCCCTCTGGATCACTTGCTAGTCATCACGGTTCTTGTTTATACAAAGGTAGTGTCTACACTACTTTGTATATGTCAGTTAGATAATTTATAGACTTCAGGCTACGTAGCACAGCCTCCTTAGCAACTCTGACACTTGGAGGAGAAAGGCAGCATTCTGAGTCAGGTAGAAGGATTGGAGCAGTGCTGTGGAGATGCCTCAGATGACTAAGCCAGATGGGGGCCTGTGAGGGGACTCATGCCAAGAGCCACAGCCAAGGGCAAGAGAGGAATTTGGGTTGGAAGAAGAGCGTTAGGCCATGGGAAGAGAAGCAAAGGGTGATTTGTGGCCTGTTGAGCACCAAGGACAAAGTCTGGCCAAAGAAGGCACAGATGTTATGAAGAATGTGAGGAATTTATGACGAGTCATGGTCCCACTGCAAGAAATGTCTGCCAAAGGCAAGTCTCCTTAGACCAAGCCTCTCTTGTCAGTGAAAAGAAACAAAAAGGGGTGGGACTCATCAACTGCTCTTTATCTGAGCACCTTCTTGATCCGGAAGCACAGAGGATGATGAGAGCGTACATTAGGAGGGGAATGAATTGGCAAATACTTGGAAGTAGGTGGAAGTTCCTACGCCATCCTTTTCCTACCATTCTTTTCTTTCAAAGTCATCTTCAATGACTCAAGTCTGGATGTGTTGGATTTGACCATGAAACCATGCCCACAGCTTCATATGCTAGAGGGGCTGGGTTCTCATCTTGTGCTGTGCTATTGACTGGTGATGGGACCACAAAGGCATTAGAGCCTCATGAATGGATGAATCCGCTGATGACATCTAAATGGACTATTAAGGGGCAGGGCTTGGCTTGAGGAAGGAGATCCCTGGAGAGGATGCTTTTGAAGGGCCTATCTTATCTACTCATCTCTCTCTTTTTTTCTCTCTCCCTCCCTTGCTCCTCCCTTCTTCTTCCTTTTCCTTCTCCCTTTTCTTCTCCCTTTCCCTCCCTCTGTTTCTCCATCCCTTCATGAGGTAAAATATGTTCCTTCACCATGGCTTCCTAGCGTGATGCTTTCTGCCTCGCCACAGAGGCATCCTAAGGGCGACTCAGCCAGCTAATCATGGGGTGGAAGCCATGAGTCAAAATAAGCCCTTCCTCCCCAAGCTGTTTATCTCAGATGCTTCTTCACAGTCATAACAAGGTACCTAACAGAGTGAAGAGAATCTGGGGAGCTCTTAGCAGAACTCGTACCACCCAAGGCCAAAACTTCACTTCTCCCCTCTATCTCTACAGTATGGAAATGACTAGGAGACTTTGAGGGACATTTCTTCTCATGAACCAATTTATAGATGTAGTTCTCACATGGATACACATGTCTTTATCATGGTGGAATCTGTGTGGACCATACCCATCACAACAGGTCACTGAGCTCTAAATTGTCCTTTCTTCCAAGATGAGGAGATTTGCAAGAAATTGTGAGGAGGAAGGCCCTAGAAGGATGGTTGAAAAAAAATGATAGAACAAAGGCTGCCTTGCTGTAAAACTATATATCAGAAGAGATCATTAGACCCCCGTTTCCTGCAACAGCTGGGACAGAGTTTGCTATACTTTAGCACCCCTGGCTCTTAAACCTAGATCTGAACTAAAGGGAGCAGACAGAGGCAGTCGGGGAAATATAACAGCCCACAAGCAGTCATGCTGGCACGGTGTCCCTGCACCAAAGATTCCTCCCAGCTGTGTGTCGCATTAGGTCTCACACTGCCTGTTCTCCATGAGGCCAACTCATTCGGCAACTGTGAATAAGTTTTGCGAAGAATTGGAAAACGACTTCTGAGGCAACAGTCTCTAGTTCTCAGAAGGGAAATTCGCAGAAGTGAGTGATTGGTCAGAAGGCCAAAAGGCCATTGCCTCAGACCCAGTCCCAGGGCAGAGTGCTGTGGCCACTCGGCATTTAGGCTTGTAATAAAAATAAATACTAATAAATAAATAAAAAGATACAAACAAAAATGTGATTTCTCTACCCAACACCACAACCTCTCAGTGGTTTTTCTATGCTGAATTTAGGAAAATAATTAAAAGAATCAGATTTTTTTTTTCTTGGTGGATAATTATATTTTCTAAAAAGCGTTTAATGAGTTTTGGAATGTAGGCATGATATTGGTCCCAGATGAAATAAAGATGAAAACATCTTCTTTCTTGGAGTCAAGCTATTACTTGACTCTCTCTCCTCTCTCCCTTGCTCTGTCTCTGTCTCTGTCTCTGTGTCTCTGTCTCTGTCTCTGTCTGTCTGTCTGTCTGTCTGTCTGTCTGTCTGTCTGTCTGTCTCTCTCTCTCTCTCTCTCTCTCTCTCTCTCTCTCTCTCTCTCTCTCTCTCTCTCTGCTTGCTCACAGCTTACCTCCTTTGGATGGGGCTAGGTTGAGAGTGTAATGGCTCAAAGTTAACAGGCTCCGTTACTGCCAAAAGCTTACTGAGAAACAACTTTAGACTCTGACTTTGTTGTAAGGTCCAACAACATGTTTTGAAAGCTAAAATGCAAGAATTTGAAGAAAACACATAAGCTCTCTTGGTTATATTTAAGAAATCAAATATTAGGGAAAGGAGGTAACAACTGTGGTAGCAAAAATCCACAGATAAAAGTAGTTACCGACTAGCAAGTCCACTGTTATCTGATATGCGCTGAAACAATACAATTATTTACTAATACATACAGGATAATATCTACTATATCTATATATAATAAACAAGCCATCTGGATTCAATCTGTATGCTTGCTTGGAACTTAATAAATATTATGTTCTGACTTGCTTAAGAACTTTTTATATATACTTGAACATTTTAGAAGCTTTAGAAAGAGTTGGTTTGAGAGAGAGCGAGAGAGAGAGAGAGAGAGAGAGAGAGAGAGAGAGAGAGAGAAGCAACAACAACAACAACAACAAAAACTAAGAGAAAAGGAGGGAGAGGGAATGAGTGAGAGCAAGGGAGCATTGGAAAACCCGTTACCTGATGTTGTCCCTGGAACAACATGGCGGCCTGCCTAGAAGCCCATTGACACTATTTAAGGTGAAATACCATGAGCTGTAACTAGTCTTTTCCAAGGAAACTGCAGTGTGGCCACCCAATAAGACGGAACTGTCACACAGAAGACTCACACACCATTGACAGACAGTATGGAAATTGGAGAGATAAAGCCCCTCTGAGTACCAGGAAGTTAACATTCTGATCTCAGTATTAACAACAGAGAGAGCCACCTACTCACCTTCCAAAGATGAAGCCTCAGGTGTAATAGTAAACAATAATAGACAAATAGTAAAATAATATAACAAAGGGCCCATTACATTTGGATCTTCACAGGCCTATAGAGGTGGGTCGACAGTTAGAAACACTTGATGTCCTTGCAGAGGACCAGGACTCCATTTCCGGCACCCACATGGTGGCTCACAACTGTCTGTAACGCTAGTTCCAGGTGTTCCAACACCCTTTTCTGTCCCCCACTGGCACCAGACATGTTTGTGCACATACATACATGCAGGTAAAACATTCATACACATAAAAGAAAATAAAGCTTTAAATTCTTTCAGGAATTTTTTACACCTCTCCTCCCCACCCACTCACCCCTCCTCCTTTTTTTTTTTAATACCAAGACTCCTTTGCAAGTTCTTAATGAAATAAGAAGCATTTCTCTTCACTGACATCTTGGTATTCAGTATGTAGTTTGTTTCTCCCTGTTGCTTCAATACCTCCAACAGATGACTTTCCAGAGAGTTCCATTCTTATCTTTCTTCTAACTTATACTTGAGCCCTCTACCTCAAACGGCCTCTGCAATACTCACAGATTTTTACCATCTTTGTCCCTTAATCAAGCATCAGAACTTGACATTTTCTTCATTATTGGGTATCAAGCCTAACACCGCCCTTAACTGCCCTCAAATTGAACTGGCGAAACTTTCTTATATCTAAGACTAATCAGAGAAAACACCATTCTGATTCTCTCATCAGACCCCTCTTCATTGCTACATCGCTTTCTTATCAGAAAGGCCTTCATCATATGTAAACATTATTTATTTTTTTAAAAAGTGGTCATCATAGCTCCCTTGATGTTATGAAGAGCCGAGTCTTCAGTGAGGGTGCCTGCTTTTATCCTAAGTTTAGTTTGCTCAGGTGAATGACTATCTGAGAGTCTGGATGACATGTGGGTCCGTGAGAAGGATCTATGGCCGAGATCCAGTATTGCTCTCCATGTGCCGTACTGCCACCTTTCTCTCCCCTCTCTGCATACGGCTCAGCACTGGGTGCTATAGAAACAGTCTCTGAGGGCTTTCAATCAGAGAACAGCACTGTTGAAACAGCCAGTTATGGAAGGGATGTCACACACAACCTAACTGGCATCTCAGTACACAGCAGGCAGTTATGTATGATGCCTAACACCCAAACCACCTCCCCCTGCCCTCCCTCCTCCTTTCCTCTCTCTTTCTCTCTCTCTCCCTCCCTCCCCCTCCCTCTCTCTCTCCCTCCCCCTCTTCCCCCCCCCCTCTGTCTCTCTCTCTCTCTCTGTATGTTTCAATCTGTCATTGACTCTGGCTGCCTTTTCCTCTGCCATAGTGCCAAGAGCTGTTTCTGCTGCTGCAGAGGCCGTCTTCCAACAGTTTACTCTCTGGTGCAGACCTAGTTGCCCCTCTTTCCAGGGCCTCCACTTCTCAAGACTCTCCCTTCAGACACGCCAGACTCTCCTTGGCAGCCATCACCCCTTTACCTGACATATTGACCCTGTCACACCCACCCCTGGGAAAACGTCCAGATGTGCCCCAAGTAAAACTATAATAATAATACTACAAATACAGAGGCCTGAATAGAAGAGAACAGCAGGGAGCAGGGGCCCCCTGAGAACACAGGGCGGGTGCCAAGTTGCAAAGAAAGGAGAAATGATAGATTCTGGAGTGAAAATAAGAAAAATAAATAAATAAATAAATAAATAGAGCGTGTCTGAATACCTGCCTAGATGCTTCATCTCTCTGTGGCACCAGAAAGAGAGACGTTGCCCTCTAGTCATGAATGCCTAGTGTTTTGACTACAAGGCTCCTATCGCGGCTGAGAGTTAACAATAATAGCGTAGGCATGGGAGATAATGCTGATGGGCAAGGCTACTATCCCAGAATTGAACCAGCCTCTCTGACAGTTCTTATCTCAATCATTGAGAGAGGGAGAGAGAAAGAGGGGGAGGAAGACGCCGAAGCTCATATGTGTGATCCCTCAGCACACCTTCTTAGTCTTTTCTCTTATAGTTTCTACCACATCCAGGCACAAGCCCAAGATGGAGTAGTGATTAGCGGTCTGGTAATACTGGATGCTTGGTGGCTATTCATTCCCAAAGCAGACCTGGCACGAAGGGAGCCCTCCTTTTCAATTACTGAGGGAGGGATCTAGTATCTAGTTCCTAGCCTGCCATGAACTCAGCAATGGCATGAGCTTCCAGCCTTAGTGAGGGAAAAAAAAACAGCACCAGTGGTCGGAAAGGCAAGCTAAAGGGAGGAAAGAAAAAGGAGGGCAAGACATGACGAGTCCACAGTGTTTGAAAGTGTCTTCAGCCCATGCTCATCCCACGCCTTGCAAACTGTTTTGAAGTCAGTTTGGATACTGGAAAGCCATGGTTCGAACCAGTAGACTCTTTCGGGAAAAATCAAAGGTAGCAATGGGCAAAGGTAAACATGTCCGGCATCGTGTTGTGTTATTAGACCTCACTGGAGGATCCATCCTTGCCATCAGCTCAGAGCTAGTCAGCGTTGTTTACACAACATAAAGTTTAGGTATCCTTTCAAGGAAACAGTTATGTATCTGCCTCAATGCAGCCAGTTTTGTCTATCTAGAAAATCTATTGCAAACAAACTTTTTTTTGGTCTGGGGAGGAATGCATTTTAAACAGTAAGCGAGGAAGGCAATTATTGCCCAAAGCACCATGTTAATCAACATGACCCCATATTATACAGATAGCCAAGGTTCATGTAGTTCCCAGCATACCAGACACTAGACAAAGAGCTACTTAATACCCCCAGAATGTCTAGGAGATATTTTTGGTATAGCAAGTCTACCTGTGAAGATCTGAATCTCAGAGGATTTGGTCCCACTCAAAACTTGCATAGCTAGGTGAGGGGCGGAAGCTAACCTCCACACCTTGGACTTCAACCACACACTCTACTTCCTCCATCATTGGCATGACAGATATTACTGGAAGGCCTCACTTCTACTTGGTAATGTGTTGTAAGTGGACGGAGTTGCCTACTCAGTCAATGGTAGCTAACCTTCCACAGGAAGCCCCACTGAAATAATCCCAACATAAAAATGACCTCCTGGCGCTTGGTTTACCCTTCTCCTTAGACATTGATAAACCAAACTGTTCCCTTAGGACCCCAGTTCTGTGCAGTGAAGCATTTCTCTTGCCAGAGTATAATTTTGTTGGCTATCTCTATCTCTTTCAAGTCTTGGAATAGGCTCCAAACTAGTAAATTCTGCTGGCCTAGCAGTATGGTCATCCTCTAGGGCTTCACATCAAGCTAAAGTAATGCATCACGTTTCCTCCCACTCTGTCAGATCCTCTCTCTAAAAGGTCTTAAAGCAATTTTGTTTCTGCTTTGAATCTCAGTTGTTCTAGCCCCTCAGTTGTGTACTTTGACCCCCTGACCTTTGAAACAAAGGGAACTGGAATAGCATCCTTTCCATACCTGCCCTTGAGGTAGGGCTTCCAAAAGAACAGAGGGTCTCAAGAAAGGCTCTGTCTCCTGACGCTTTACTCTGTTTCTTTTAGACCCAGAGATACATAAATATTGACATGATTGGGTAACAGGGAGACTTTGGTCTTTGGCATTATAGGGATTTAGTAGCTGAGAAAGGGTGGCTGAGTGGTGGGGTGGGGTGGGTCATATAGGGTCATGATTCCTAGAAACGATGACCTCATCCAGCTGAGAAGCAGCGGGTCTAGCAAACACTGCCAATTAAAAATTAACACAGGCCAAAAGTGAAATCAATGCCCACACTTGATAGGTTGTCGAGACTGTTGTCTCTTGACACATAGTTCATCAAAAAGAGAACATTTTCTCAGTGTCCACTTGTACAGATGTCAAAGGTCAAGCTTTGGAAAGGTCCTTCCGCAGACGTGCAGTACTGAACACAGGTATCCCGAAAAGGGCGAGTCAGGCGTTATTGATAAACACAGGTTTTAAGCCTTCTTCCAATAATCCTAACTTGAAAACTTTCCTATTGATTATGGTTTGCTTTATTCTCTGATACGTGTGAGTATATAAATGCACGCCAGTGTTATCATAAAAGCTAATGATGGGCCTAGTGACACATTCTCTCTCTACATATTTACTAAACACACAGCCATACCTTATTAATTTACTTAAATTAAGTGTGACTACTATAGAGTTTTAGAAGGGTAAAATATTGACTCTCAAGGACCCTAAATGTAAATACTATGGCTCCAGGAAATGTCAACTATACAGTGTCTTACCATAATTTTCCTTATATTAGGAATTACGGAAGAAATCTGTTTGCCATATAAAGCTATCAGAATTAAGAAATATTGGAAAGTATCTTCCATTTATGCAAATACACATTAAAATGTTGCCACGAGTTGTAACATAAACCTACAATCCCAGCACTCAGGAGGCGGGAGTTCACGTGTTCAAGGTTATGGCTAATGTGAGCTATGTTGCAAAACTCTGTCTCCAAAGAAACAAAGGAAGAAAGGATGACAAAATGGGAGGGAGGGAGAAAAGGAGGTGGGGAGGGAGCAAGGGAGGAAGGAAGGATATTAGAATGCCAAACTACAGGGCTAGGGGCTTATTCGGTGGTATGATGTGTCTTTAGCATGCACAGGGTCCTCAGGACAACAAAAGACATTTTACCGAGCAGCTGCAAGATTGCCTCTTATATAATTTTAAGAATTTTCCTACTAATGTCCGATGCAAAATGATGCCAAAGGAATTAATTTGTGTTAGATAAGGTGGCCCACAGACCAACACTGACTTACGGAGCCAATGATTTTGAATTAGCCTGAATTGTCAGTGAATCTAGAGACTAGCAAAAAGATAAACAAAATAGGATAACTTGTATAAGAAACAAATTTCTGGCTCCTAAGTGTGCTATCCGGTTGTGTGATCAATCTTCAGCTACTAAAAGTTGGGCATATTGTGTGGTATCTAATAATTCCATTTATATTTTCTGTCAGACACATGACTGGGAATTTTCTAGAAATAACCTCCAAACCCCAGCTTGAATTTTCTGGCCTCTTCCTCCTGTTCTCAATTTAAAAATTAAATTTACTTTATAAAAAGCAAAACAGAATCTACTCTGGAGCCTTCTTCCTCCTATTTGTAATTGTTTTAGAGAATTGTTGTATTCTTTGTAACCCAGAAAGCAATTAAGTATACGTCTTCAAAAATAGGCTGGTTTCTAGTTTGAAAATGTTTGCATTTGTTATTATTTAAATACTGATGCACCAAATCAATAGTTTCCTCCTTTCAATGACAGTTTTAAAAATAAAAAGCTTTCTCAGTAAGTAAAAGGGGGAAATTTCACAGGGAAGCAAAGGAAAGAGCAATGCCCCATGTACGGCCTCAAGTACATGTCTAGAAACGGAGGAGAAACACAAGTTCATACAAATTGGTAGAGGAGTTTTCACTCGGGATGAATGGCCGGAATTCTATGCCAGCTAAATCTCAGATGTGCTAAATCTCAGAGATGGTGGGAGTGAGTGGCTTGCATCCCTGACAAAATGTGATACTAGGCTAATCGGTGCGGTTTTGATGATACCACAGTTCTGCCCAAAACCCTTGTCACTAGCAAGTTTGCCCTGAAGATTATTGAATTACTCCACTGACCATGCATTATTTAAAGGGCAGTGATGCTATCACAGAAGCCATCTGTTTAACTGGTAGAAGTCAAACTGTTGGCCCGTGTTTAAAATACGGCAGCGTGTTACGACCAAACATTATGTCTACTCATAGAGGACTGAACATCCAGGTTAAGTGGTGGCCAGCTTGTCTGGAACACTGCCTTTGGTCTACACGCTAGACAACCTCTGAACCAAAACTATTGACAAAGTAAGTATAGTGCTATAAATGTTCAACATTAAGGCTGTGTCAGCAAAACATCTTTGGGGTGTTCCACAGTCAAGCGGTTTAAGTATATAGACAGGCAAGGGAATCCCAAGATTGAGTCTCGTTGTAAAAGGCCCTACCCCAGGCCCCTGCCTTTTACTGCTGCCTTGGCTAGAGACAATAAGAAGTGCTCTGCGAGTTCCGGAGGGCTCAACTGATAATTAGAAAATAAATTTTCATCTTCCGAGTTTTAAAATGTTTGAAGCTCTTTCTCAGAAGACAATGTGTTTCCCAACTACGCTGAACACTTAGCCAAGAGTTTCTCTAGAATCCCTGGAATTGAAAGAAATCACAGCGGTCGTCTACTTTCTATCCAGGACTCTGCTCCTAAGGCGGGGGGGGGGGGGGGGGGGGGCATTCGTACAGCCGTTACTTAGCTGCTCCCTGCATTGGGGGAGGGGCTCCATTACATTTCAAGAAAGTCTATTTTCTTTAACATTTTTTTTTGGTCTAAATTATTTAAAATCTTTTATGCTAAGATAATTTTGTTTTCTGCTTACCTGATAATTCCAAGTCTGCCAATTAGAATAAAAATATGTAACAAGGGATTTTTTTTTAAAGGCAGTGATGAAAACAACTAGTTCCATCTCATTATAAAATTAATCAGATGATTAAAACGTGCTGTAAATTAGATGTAATGAAGATATTCACTTACTTCAAATGGTGCTGGAGAGATTTGCTCAACAGCTGATAAACCGTATTGCACTAGACTTCCTGTTTAGACCATAAAAGTAAATACTTTAGTTGTGGTTCTAAAAAAAAGGCGTATAGGATGCCGTTGAAGAAAAAGCCTAAGACTTTGACCCACAACTGTGGTCTCTCAATTGCTGAGGGATGATTGTTGAGATCAAGTGCATGGAACACTTCAAAGGATGACTTAAGCTTTAAAAAGCAGTAGGTAAACATTTGTTTGATTGATAAATTCTGAATAAAGTACAATGAGCCCATTGTAGTTGTTCTGAATGGAAAAAGAAAAACATCCATCTAGGATTGCGGTAGCTGGAGCTAACTTGTAGTTATGGTCATGGGAAAATCCACACGTGTGTACCACTACTCCAATAGCAGCTTTAAAAAGACACAGATGTGAGAAAAGATCAAGCTTCTCAGTTGAACATTATATGAAAATCCTAAAGCTCTCTGCTTCATAACGCATCAGTCTGTGGACTGGAAAGCACAGCTGCTTTATAGAATGAACGACATCAAACTCTGAGCTCCGCTGGGAGATACAGCAAAGTAGGCGCTGAGCATGCGTGTGCTCTTGTTTGCTGTGGTGATGGTTGCTGTCCATTCTGAAGTGGTCTCGTGGCTGCTGGTAGTCACCAAGAAGGGTCATGTATGGGAATGCTTTTCACTAGCCCAAGATGATGGCTGGCACCTTCCTCTTGGAGCAAGCGAGGAGAGCAAAAGTAAGATTAGGTGAGCAGTGCTTGAGATGAAACCTTAAGTAGGTCCGAGAATCCCAGAGCATTTTCAACCCATGAGCCTGAGTTGTGAAAACAGTTGTATCTGAACTGGCCAAGTGTGGAAGTTTCTGGAAGGACTTCTATAACTGTACTTCCAAACACCAAGTAACTATTCCATAATCAACAGCTGACTCTTTATGTATGCCCTTTGCATTCGGGAGGCAGAGGCAGGCGGATCGCTGTGAGTTCGAGGCTAGCCTGGTCTACAAAGCGAGTCCAGGACAGCCAAGGCTACACAGAGAAACCCTGTCTCGAAAAACAAAAACAAAAGAAATGTATACTCTAAACGAAGGGCAGTCACTACCTGAAGGGTATTATTGTGAGAGGGACAGAAAAAGAGACAGGCTCCTTCTCTTCTGTGTCCTACCTGCAAAGTGAACCCAAATGTATCCCCCAGTGTTAACTGGCTAGCCCAGTAAGAAAACTATGCAGAAGTCCTTTGTGGATTGCAAGAGCCATGTGTATCCATTTGTGTCTTTCCTCTAATTTATAGTCCCAGGAAAAGGTTATTAAAAAAAAACCAGAAAAACAAAAAACATTGTTTACATTGCCCAAGGGACCAGCTAGTTTTGACTTGCCAGGACCTGGCTGGCGAGCCAAAGCCCTGAGTCCAATTCTACGCTAGTCTTTCTTCCAATGGCAAAAGCACTGCTGAGGGTCCACTGGGAAGAGTTGCCTACTCACTCACTCCCAAAGCTCACAGCTATGAGGAGCCCACAGGGTCTGGAGAGAGAGAGGGAGAGAGGGTGGGGTGGAGGAAGGGAGGGACAGAGAAAGTGTGTGTAGATCCTTCCCAGAGAGACCACAAATGAACCCTCAGTAGGTTCCTTCCTCCAGCTGCCCTGAGACTAAACCTTCCTCCTGTAAGGAAGCAGCAACAAGGCTCCTGTGCCAAGCATCAGGAAACATTTGGGTTCTTAGAAGAAGCCATGAGCAGTTGGCCTCTCCAGCAGTGAGGCAGCCAAATGAATGTGACAGCAGGATATTGCCATGGTCCCAATCTCCGCCCCCCAACACCCCGTGAGGAAGTTGAAAATATGGATAAAGATTTCAATTTTCAAAACCCTATTCTTAAGTATTGTGCTATTATTTATGTGGTTATACGTCTTTACTTAATGTCGTGGCTTCTTGTGTTGGGGATTAAGCTTAAGCACGTATCAGGTTGTTGGCTGGATTCTTGCAGTTGACAAGTCTTTTTCATAAGGCCTACATAGCAATGGAGAGACCAAAATTGATTGCCCCTATCTAAGATCGTGCAGATTCATATTTTATATGGTGGATGCACTGTGGTATAGACAGCATTTGACTTAGTCAAAGCTCTACAGAGACAAAATGTGACAATTCAGCCCGTGCTGAGTTCTATGTAAGCTCATTTTACCTTCTGTTTTAATTCTGAAAGCCAACTAAAGGTGTGGTCCAAACCAATTATCGAATCAAACCAAAGCCTACATGCTGCCAAGTAAAGAGCTCTAGCTGATTTGCAAGTATCAGAGGAGTTTTGATATCAGTATTCCCACTGGCATTTAGTTCTTACTGTCCCAGTCCAATAGTTATTCCATAAGGAAACAGAAATGGTTGCTCTAGGCTTTCTGGGGTGACTGGGCAAGCCTATTTCCCACTGCTATTGTAATCAGTTTTGAGTTTCTGGGTTTCTGGGTATGGTCAATAGCAGCAATGTGTGTGTGTGTGTGTGTGTGTGTATAATTTAAGATCTTGAAAAAGATCCCCAGGAAAAGTAAATATGTAGTTAAGACCTCTTCTGTACCAGGTGCTATGCATTACTTTATTTAACATGTTATATCATCTTATCCTCAATTCTAACAAGAAAGATGTTATTACCCATTGTACAGTTAGATTGAGAACTCCAGACACTAAGTGACTTTTCTGGTTCTACACCAATATCTTCTGGACTCCCTGAGGCCCCTGAGCTTAACAGCAGGCAGATCAGAGTTCGACTCCACCAATTACTTCCAACTCTGAGTCTCACTTTTCTCACCAGTAAAAGAAGGATGTATTTTAGAGTTCAAACTTTGCTTATATGCACTTTGATCTACAATAGAAACCGTTAAGTAAAAGAACAGTTGAGCTGCCCTATGTATAAAACTGTATATAGTTAACTAAAATGATTAAGAACTTGGTTTTCCCAGTATTGTGCATAAAAGGAGTTCTTGCTCATATGTTTGAGATAATGAACAACCTAAATACCTTCAGTTGATTGTATTACACAGTATATATGTGTTCCAAAGTATCCTACCATACCCTCACAATATATACCTTGTCATTTTAACAAAAAACAATGTGCTTACAAAATGTCAAGAAACTTGATCTGTGATTTTTGTTTTAACTAACACTCTTAAAGGCCTCTCAACTAAGACAATAGAAAGGGAAATGATAAGACTGGACATAGACAAGATCCTTGAATACAGATTGTTGAGAACATGAAGAGAATTAATACAAATTAATTGTGTGGCAAATGAACTCTTATACACGAGTGTGCTATCATTCCACCGGATCTATACCGGAATCGTATTGATGATACTTCAAGATAAGAGTGACATGTTAGAGAAGTGTATAGACTGGCTATCAGGAGACGAGAGGCATCGGGGGACTAGATGGGAGCCTGCGCACGGAGGCACTTCTGTCTAACACCAGGCCGTTCTGATTTGTGTAGACAAGCCCACAGGCTATGGTTCCAGCATTCGGAGGGCACCCCAGACTGGCATCGTAGATGAGTGCTGCTTCCGGAGCTGTGATCTGAGAAGGCTGGAGATGTACTGTGCCCCACTCAAGCCTACGAAATCAGCCCGCTCTATCCGTGCCCAGCGCCACACTGACATGCCCAAGACTCAGAAGGTAAGCTTTCGGGGGATGGAAGGCAGCCATTCGGGAGTGCTCTGTCATACATGGTACAGTGGGGCGGTGGCGGGGTGCGGGGGGGGGAGGGTAAATGGAAATTCTGTCCTGTGTCTCTTAGATGACAGGTCAAAAAAGCTCCAGTCCCACCACCAGGATAGCTTGCGAGTCCCCTCTTTCAATCCTCCTCTACCCATGATTGTCTTTTCCACAGCCCTGGGCCATCTGACACTTAGAAGGTGGTGGAAAGCAAAGATTAAATCTGTCAAAACTCAAGTCGCCCAATGAGGCCTTTTGGTCAAATAGCATACCAAGTCTGACTTATCAATAAAACTATGATAAGGATACTATTTACTGCGACAACTTGTTAGAATTCAGTAAGTTGATATACTTAAGATGTAGTCCATGTACAAGTGGAATGCCTGCACCACATAAGTGACAGGCAAGGAGTAACATACGCCATAATTTTAATCTAATAACAAAATGTGTAAGTCCTGGAATTCTACACTGGTCCAAGTACAGACTCCCTCCTGGGACCTATTTGAAATTCACAGTGGGGGCAACTATAAATTAAATTTAAAAAACCAGTGAAAATGGACATACCCTGTTTAGCTGTAAGAAAGGCTTAGAACAAAATGCAACTCATCGTTATAAAGCCACCTCAGAAAGACCATCTGCCTTGATACAGTTGTGAATAAGTGAATGAATGAACAAATGAATGAACAAATGTCTTAAGAGTCTAAGTAGAATCAAAGTCCTTATATAGAAATAAGGAGAAGAAAAGGAGAAAGGAAGATAAAGAAGGCAAAGCCCTCTTTTGGGTGTTTTGAGGGGTGTTTTGTTAAGTGAACGTGTAGACTCTATCATTGAAACAGAGCTAATGTTGTACAGAAAGCACAAGATAAGAGGCCCAAAAGTTTGCAATGACACTTTGCTGTTCCCTGGTCCTAAACCACAGCCAAGGCTGAAGGAGGGCCAGGGTGGTGTCGTCTTAGTGGAGACATCCTCTCAGTGAGTCCCCTCAAGGGATGTGAAGGGACTGATCAGGGCTTGATATATACAGAACACAGTGGGCACAAGGGTCAGAGAGAAAGTCAGTGTGTGAAGGAGGGACAAAGGAGTGCTCATTCTTTCTAGTTGAAGAGGAAGTGGGTATGAGAGGCAGGCGAGGCCCAAAGCTCTGGAATGTCAGTGTTGTAGACCCCTCTCCAGCACCAAGGCTGGCTCCTGTTTCCAACAGAGCCCAGGCATTGTGGGCAGATTCAAAAGACTGCCCCCAGCCCCAGGGACCATCTCTTCTCAATGCAATTGTTTTTGTGATGTTTGCAGTCCCAGGCCCTATCTCCAAACAAGAAAACGAAGCCTCAAAGGAGAAGGAAAGGTGAGCCAAAGACACACCCAGGAGGGGAACAAACAGAAGGAGGGGAGCAGAGGCAACTCAGCAAGTCAGAGGAGATGAGGAAGAGCAGAGAGAGGCCAGTGGAGTGAGGAACTGGGAACAAGGAGCCCCCCCACCCCCAAAGGGAAGTGCCAGAGGCAAGGATGAGAGGGGAGCAGACAGCAGCTCAGAACAGCTGTAGAGGAAATGGCGAAGAGTGGTCCTGACTGAATCAGGTGGGAGCAAAAAATAACCCACTACGGCATGTCGCCATGACGCGTGGAAAGAATGGAAGGGAAAAACATAACACCTCAGAAAGTACAAAGTGACAAGAACAGAGCGCCATCAACAACAAAAACAAAGAAAGCTTAAAAACATGACAACAAGGCACTCCCTTCCCCTTCAAAAAAAAAAAATCAGAGTTTTTAAATATGCAAATAAAGATCACATCTTCCGCAGGCATTCTAAATTTTGCCCAAATCGGTTATAGAAGAATTGCCCGTGTCAATATATGTTCAGAGTTAACTATTAACCCTGAGTTCTCAGCAACACCGTATTGTGTCACAGAAGTTCCCAGATTTCTTCCCTGAATTTCACTGGTGGCCCTGCCTCGCAGTCAAGTCCAGGGTTTAGGCCAAAGATCATGAAATATTTACAAAAAGAGTCCTGTGAGGTAACCTTTAAAAGATCACTGAACTTTTCTCTTGTACTGTGGTGTCAGACATGAAAGATGTATTAATTTGCTATGACTGCCATAACAAAGCATCACAGACTATAGACTAAATGGCTTGACCCACAGACATGGTGGCTTTTTTCACCCTTCATGCTTCTGGAGAATGGAAGTCCTCACTCAAGGTATCAGTCCCTTGGAGGCCTCCTTCCTAAATCTTCCCTCGGTACCTATCTCAGTGTCCGAATACTGTGTTTTCATTAGGATATCAGTGGGGTTGGATTGGGGTTCACTCTAATGACCTGACTGTAATGTGATGACCTCAATAAAGAGTCTGTATCTAAGTGCACTCTACAGTTAAGGTACTGGAAACTGGAACCTTGAACATGACTTTTGGGCTAGAGGAGAGCAGTCAGCCCATAATGAACATATCTTATATCAAATTATATCATTTAGTTATATCTCCTACGGGAAAATTTTTATTTTCAACTATACATCTATTTGTTCTCTCCGTCCCTACCTCTCTCTTCATACACACACACACACACACACACACACACACACACAATCTCACATACACACACTCGTATATGCACACACATATACACACAACTCATACACATGCTTACATACACACTTACACACACATAATACTCACAAACAACTCACAACATAGTCACATACAAACTCACACTCTCAGACATATATGCTACCCACACTCACACACATACTCACATGTGCGCGCACACACACATACACACACACACACACACACACTTACAGCTAGATATTGCGCTATCATTTCCTATGAGCGTCTTCATTAGAAAGCGTCTTAGGACCATGCTGTTAGTGCTGGTAAAGGCCTTGGAGCCTTTCTGTCTCTTGGTTTTAAAGATCAGGATACTGAGATCTGGACATAAGTGGGAACGTACTTGGTTTCTAAGCTTCTTCTGGACAGCAGACAACAACAATTAATCAAAAATGAGCCAAGTATAAAAAAAGGGTATGTGCTTTTGTGTGTGGAATTGGACATGGGAAGTCTACCCCCCAGAAGAAAGGTTGCCAATGCTCTCGAGTGCTGAACTCTCCGAAGGTGAAGAAGGCGACAATCAACGCACAGAAGGCAGCTCTCGGTGACCTCTGCTCCCACTTCCCTTGACCTAAGCAGTACAAGCAAGATCTTCATGGAGAAGAAATCTCAAGATTATCCAAACTGTGAGGTACCTCACTGATACAGGTTGGAAGGCAGAAATCCCCCGGCAAGCTAGCGATGGACTTTTGGGTGGTGAAAAAAAAAAAAACCAACAACTGAAGCACTTCATCTATGCAACCTACCTCAAAAAAGTCCCGGAGTAAAGAAGCATCCTTTGCTTTCCACCCAGTCCTTCTCATTCCTGATTTTTCTTTTTTCCTGCTCTGGGATCACTTTTTCTCCAGGGCTCATTGAAAACCTGGGAAGTCTTCAATATAACAAAGGCATCCAGAGCTCAAAATAGGACTAAAGGTTCAGTCCGAAGTCTGTGTCAACCACCTCCTCCCCACCCCAATGAAAGCCAGTTTACTTCAGGTACCATTGCAAAGATGCTAGCTTATCAGGAGATGCTGCGTTCTGTTAGGACAGCACGCTGTGGGGCGCAGTTTCAGGCAAAAGCTGACACTGAAGCCACCTTATCCGAGAAGGGCTCTTCAAGAGACCGAGGTTCACCAAGACTTCCAAATGTACGTCCTTTGGAAAAGCTAATTATGAGCTCCATCCAAGGACAACTTAAAGCTATAGGACTTCCTAATCAAAACAAGTTTCTCACAGCCCTAGACTGTGAACTGAAATACATTTTTTTGAAGTAGGCTTTTAACTATTTTAGAGCAATCCTGAACACGCCTACATGTCATTGGCATGTAATAGGAATCATGAAAAACACGTTCAAGCATGGTTCTCTCATCAAGCACGCTCCTCTACGTGAGGGTAGTGAGGCAAACACAGAATAAACCGGGAAAGGGCAAAGGGGCATTGGTGACGTCGCACGTGGTTCAAATGTCCTTCTTTAGCTCAGACTGAAATTGCTCAAAGGCTCAATGCAAGACAGTTAGTGATTCGCTAAACGCTTCATGGTGAATGCGACCTCTCTGCCCAGTATCTTCTAGAATTAAGCAGAGTATATATCCTCATTTATCATTCTCACATTTCATCGCCAAGTGTTTCCTTTTCGAGGCAAATTGAGACTTTTTGTTTAAAACTGATTAAAATCTGCGAGGAGCCGTCATTCTGAGACAAGCCTCCTCATTGGCTCTAAATGTCTAAACTAGGCATAAGGCTTCCAAGGTGGAGAAGTGGGGTAGTCGCACCAGGAATGCAGAACTTAGTCAGTCTGCCTCAAGGCAAGCCAAAGCTCTTAGTTGCCTAGCTCATCCATGCCTCAGTTTCCTCATCTCTCAAGCATGGTGACAACTGAATCTATCCCATATTGCTGTGAGGAGTTATTGAAAGCATAGATAGGCGTATGTGTCCACCTAAGAAGCACTGTTGAAATACTAAGTAGAATTTCTGTACTTCTGGAAGTTAGAGCAATGGGGGCTCCTGATTTAGAAATGTCTCCCATAGCCAATCATGTCAAGCCAACGTTTGGCAACAGTTCCAGAGATGTACATATTCTCCAACACACAACAGAAGAGAGCTCAGTAGTCTAAGATTCCTCCCAACCTAGAGAATACCTGATTCTGTGAATAATTCCTATCTAAATGTTTAGTCCAACTCTTCCACATGAAGAGCTATTAATATTTATTTTAGGGTCGTACACTTAACTTTATAGAAAACTACTATGGGTTTTTTTTTCCCCCTCAACCAGTTAAAATCAAATGTAACATGTCTTTTCACTTCATGGTGCCTGGGGGAAAACTTTTAATCGTAGCATGAATTCTAGATCTTGGTAGTTTTAAGTAAAACTGCCAAAAAAAAAAAAAAAAAAAAAAAAAAAAGAAAGAAAGAAAGAAAGAAAAAGAAAAAGAAAAAGAAACGTGGGATCTTTCCAGGCTTGCACAGCTTCCGGGACACTTTGATTCCTAGGGATGCTGATCTAGTACCCTTTATCAGCATCCAGTCTTTCAGGTGTCTCTTAAAAAACAAGCCCACCACATACAGCTTCAAATGTGCACTGTTAAGATGTAAGGGTTTGCAAAGGAAACCGAGAAATATCTTCCAAAGAACACCACCTCTTCTCATGGTATCACCTGACTGCCTCCCTCCAAGAGACCGTGGGAAGGAAACAAGGCCGTCTAAGATAACACAGTCTGCAAACGCACAGGTTCATTGGAGTCTATAAGGGAAAGAGAACAGCTAGTCTTTACCTGCCTGTTAAACGGGGAATCGAGCTCTTTTGAAATATGTATGTGTGTAATGAAGTATTTAATAATAATACAAAGTTGACTTTTGAGCCAGAAGGAAGCTGATAGCCTGAAATTCAAGTGTGGGCTTTTGAAAGCAATGGAAAGATGGAGAATTTTCAATGAAGAACAATCTCCTTTTATGAGTTCAAACTCATATCAATATATGAGCATACCCACTATAGGGTTTACCTTACCTGTTACCTCAGGACTGAAAGGCCAGTTATTGGTTCCTTTGACCTAAGCAAGAAAGGTCACCCGACACTAGTTAGAGAAGATTCGTGAGAAGCCACTAAGCACGCAAGAATGAAGTCAGCTTCCCTCCCAAGGGCCCAATTGAAATCAGAATTCTTTGCAGGCCACATGTTTGGGAACCCATCTTTAATGGGATTTCTCAATGCCACTGGGTTTCATCCAGCAACCAAGATATATAATTTAGAAATGTCAACTTGGGTTTACACTCCAGAAGACAGAATTGGATGCTGCAAAGACCAGGGACCTGATGAGAGACATGGCATAACAGATCTGTGACTCCATGCCTGATACACAGCACCTCTAGGAAAGTTCTCAACACGCCACACACTCAGAAACAACTCCAGAGCCTACTGGAGGGATCACAAGAACTAGGAACTGGTTTTGGGAAAACTTCAGCTCAGCGTTGTGGTTATAGTTTCAGAGAGCATCAGTCAGATTTTTTTTTTAAATAGAGGGTTGCTAGTTAGAAATAAGAATACTATATGTACTTGCAGCTGATTTTAATTCTAAATCTCTTGGGTAGGGATTTTGAATCTGTAATTCACCATAGTAAACAGTCTTCAGAGAAGAGAAGGAGGAGTGTGTGTGTTCAAATGAGCACAAGTGCACACATATGTACACGATGCATGTGTTTGTGCACAAGTGCACATGTATGTAGATGATGCTTGTGTTTGTGTAGCTTCGTTTAACCCAGTAGGGTTTGTGGGTAAATGACTTTCCAAAATTATGGGCAAATACCAGGGTGGGTTGCTTTCTTTCAGTGGATATAAATTCCTTTGTAAACATCACTTGTCATCCACAAAAATCTCAAGATTCCTTTGTCTTCTGAAAAACTCTGGGATACGGTCCTAAAAGTATGTGCTGTTCAGGAAATGAAGGTAATGTTTTTGCAAGGGCAGAAGGAAGTTGCTTTTGTCTTCATGGCGTCTTTTAGGGAACCAGGGACTTCAACCGTTTCTCCTCTAATGAACAATCTATAGCTCTCTCTTGTCTGTGGATCTCAATAGTTTCCCCTAGAATAAAGTTGCCACTTGAGAAGCTTCCTCCAGGTCTAATTCTGGACTCCACAGATGGCTCCCTGCATTCAGTTAATGTTCCTTCCATCACCCTGCTGCTGTCACACACAGAATGAGTAGCTTCATCTGCCCCAGGGTTCTGCTACCTCTTTCCCCTTTCCTTTGAGAAGTCTTAAAATTATGTCTATTTATTCTGGGAAGGGGCATGTGCCATGACACATATGTGGTGGTTGGAAAGCAGCTTGGGTAGAGTCGGTTCTCTCTTTCTACCATGACCTTCTTGGGAACCAAACCTGAGTTGTTAGAACCGATTGCCTTCACTGTCTAAGCTGTCACTACAGCCACAACCGTCCTCTCTCAGCCATAAGTCTCTAATGCCCTCTCCTCACTCCAGAACATCCACTTTCATTCTACAACAATCTGAGCATGATAGAAAATAAGCTCCTCTTTGTTAAAATGGCCCCCAAAGTTCCCAGGGAAAGACCAAGACATTTTAAAGCCAAACTGAAACTGGCTAAATGGCCCCAACTTGCAAGCAAGGATTCATATGCCAATTTTTTTTTTTTTTTTTTTTTTTACAAAATTCTGTGTAAAGTCTAGAAATGTTCACACAGGGCTTTCTGTCTGGCCAGCACCAAGAGGTTAAGTAACCAACGACCAACCAGCACTGCCATCTGTGAAAATATGATGGGCTATTTTCACAGCTGTATATAACAATCATGGCAGGACAAAAACTTTCGAACAGCAAAGAGCAAGAGTATGGCAGGTTGAGGGCTTGGGAAAGATCCCTAATCATTGTGCATTTGGAGGGTGTGATGCTGCTGTCATGGCAAGGCACACTGAAACGCTTATGGAAGATTGCAAGACAAGACAAAAACAGAGTATAAAGGATGCAGCACCATATGCTTGGCATCTTCAGTGTTCTTTTCTTGGTATTAGTTGACCAGGTCACTATTGAATGCTCTGTTTGTCTCTGTGAACAATATCTGTGTTCTTCAAAAGAATGCAAGGCAAGGGTTAGAGAGATGTCTTTAGCACCACACACACACACAAACAAAAAAAAGATTCTAACGTTTTAAAACTGTTTGGATGAGCCGTGCCTGTACCTTGTTCTGTCTTGGGAAACCCACTCATTAGCATCCCCCAGTGTTTACTTTCATACGTTGAAGGCTCCCATCAACCTCAAACAGATGCAAAGCACTTCAACCTGTCGTGGTGCCATTTTGTTCATCCTCAAAGCTCTGCAGAGCCCTTCCACGCTTCCAAATTTTCTCTCAATTCAGTGAGAAGGAAAATTCAGAACACAGAGTTCGAGTGTCTTGCCCAGATTTGTCACACACTCAAAGAGTGAGTGGAAGAGGGCAGCACCCTTTCTTACTAACCCTGTGCACCCACCAGTGGTGCCGTGAGCTGACATCAGAAGACTACGCAGGGCCTCAGCCCCTCAAGGACATCAGGATACACATTAACACACATACTGGCTCACTGTTAGCGTAAGTCGTATGCCAGTTGGAACAATGGCATTGTGAAAGCGCGAGGAAAACTAACACTGAAGCTAATTCTCAGGTGAGGAGTGCAACCATCAGTAAAAATTAGCAGCATCTGGTTTTGCACTTTTGGGATGTCACATTCAAACCTTTCAGCAATTCCAAAATTAACTCCCTCAGGGAATGGTAGTGTGATTGGGCTTATTGATCGTTGTTACCACCACCATATTGTTATTATTTTCATGATTATTATTGTTGTTTGCATTTATCGCAAATAAGAATAGCTACACAGCTTATCCATAAAAACCAATCTAAACAACTGTAAACCTGTAGGATTTTACAACAGCCTTCTAGATTGTTAAAGATAATATAAATACTTCCTGCTGCCTAGAGAAAAAAAATCTTCAGCGTTTTCTTCTTTTACTTCCCTATTTTAAACCATTTACCAGCGGTTTCTTACATCACAGGAAGATCACATCACTGGAAATCAAATCAGGTGGTTATTTGAAGAGTGAGATGGTTGTTAAATCAGACTAAAGCCAGTCAGAAAATAATGGCAGGACGCACACAAGTTCCCTGACTCCTGAGCCTTCCTAGGGACACATCATTTATTAAAAGAGAAAATGAAAAAGAGCTGAGGGCGTGCTATCCCAGCATTCAGTGGCACTTTACAAATCCAGACGTAGCTACCTTTGCCCATAGTCAGTAGTAACTGTTAAAAACTGGATGGATGATGATGATGATGATGATGATGATGATGATGATGATGATGACAGCTAATGTTTATTGACCACTTACCTGTGGCAAGGACTTTAGTAAATCACTTCATTTAATCATCATAGGCCCGCATGGTGAATGCTATCTTTTTTTTTTTTTTTTCCCTGCTGTGGAGGTCAGAAAATAAACTGAGAAAGCTGAGAAAGGCTAAATGTCTTGTCAAGATCCTGCTCTCCTGTGGCCAAGTCAGGGTGCACAGCCAAGGCGGATTTCAACCCACGGGCCAGGCACCTTCCTACCTCTTCCATTTCTTAGTTAGCATCACTTATGCCACAGTCACCAGTGGAAGTTCTGAGCTGAGCCAGGAGAGGCTTCTGTTCTATTCTGCTTTGTGAATACAGCAGGTGGCCAGGCAGTGCTTGCTCGTGACCTAAACTCTGCCCCGTTGCTTCTGCAGAACATTTAAATGGATATAAACCAGACTCTGCACTTGCTACTGGCTTTTATCCCTCAAACACTCTGCTTGAGTTTCGGGAGGATACAGAGGTAAAGAAGATATGCCCCCCCTAGTCTCAGGGAGGTTCCTTTAAGTGGGGGAGACACACATGTGCAGAATTTACGCTAAGGCATGTCAGTGTTCTAACGAAGGTAGGCGCACACAAGATAGCATGCAAGCCAGACTAAACTGGCCTTGCTAAAAGCCAAGGTCACAGAATGGATCTAATCTTAGTGTCTCTGCCAGCAAGCCTTCTTACACACAACGGTAGCTATGTCCCTGTGCTAACTAAGTGACTAGAGTTCAAGCAGCCAATCAACCAACTCGATGAACCCAGTGTTTTTTGTTTTTTGTTTTACTCCCATTCTTTCAAATTTTAGAAGAGGAAACTGAGGGAAGAACAAGTCTGTGATTGTCCCAAGTCACGTAGCTCTTACATGGTGGGGGAAGCTGGGATCAAAAACAGGCCTGCAAGTTTTGACGGGAGGCAAATGAGCAAACCTTCACTAGAAGGTGTACCTATGTGAAAGGCTTGGGGAAACCATCCACACACGTGCCTCTGTCCTAGAGTCAGCCACACACAACAAGATACAAGTCTCTCGAACTGTGTGTGGGTTGTTTGGTTTTTAAAGCCCCTGTCCTAGTGCACAGAGTAGGATCTCACGCCACTCACTCAGCTTGGCTACCAGACAAGAGAGGCCAAGCTGACTGTCCCAGAATTTGAACTTGGGATTCCTTGAAGTCAAAGCTGATACCAAGACATCTAAATCATCCTCCACAATGTCATGTGTCCCCCAAGTCAAGCAGAAAAAAAAAAAAAAAGAACTACAGCATATCCTTTTCAACAAATAAAGAGTTGATGTCTGGGCTATCTGTCAATCACCCACTGTTCTTTCTTCTTCTATTTACCCTTTTGTGGAGAAGGTCAATGCTGAGTTAGTACTTTGTGCTGTAAATAAGCTGCTAATATTCTAGGCCTGGCACTATTTCCTCAGTGCTTTTTTTCTTTTTTTTTTTTTTTTTTTTTAATAGAATGCCAGGCCTTTCCTAGACTATGCCCTACAATACTTAACTTGTTTGCAGTGGGTAGAAGATGGAAACGCAGTCTATTGAGAACATTAGTGCTTCCTTCCTGAAGTTTAAAGAGTCTATCATCTTTCTTTTATAGTCTGCCCCCTAGGCAAACCCCCACTCCCACACCCCAAAAAAGTAGGTGTGGTAAAAAAAAAAAGAACTCAGAAGTAATAATATCCAAGGAATTAGCACTTGCTAACGGAAGCACTGTATTTCCAGAGCAACCACAAATGTGTTGCCTTACTGATGCTGTGGTCAAGAAGGACACGCGCCACGTTAGCTTAGGGCCCTCTGCCTCTGACACCTTGCAATGGACAGCTGATGACATTATGAGCTACTACTGCTGGAGGCTCTAGGTTTTTCTCTCACCTCTTGGAGTGGAGGGTAGCAGGTCACCTCCAGAATCAGAAGGACCTGCAACAATTCTAAGTCAGAAAGCCATCTTAACTGTAAGAAATAAACAAGTTTTTTTCAATGCTTTCAAAGCTTCAGATTCCTTAAAGGTCAAATGGCCAGCGTGCCAGTGCACATCCTGAGGACTCCTGTGAGAGTAACTGAGGACAACGCATATGCAATGGGCACTGATGGACTGATCCCTAGCACGTCATCAATGCTCGATGGATGGCCACTGTCATTTCTACTCTTGATTCTAAGAACCATCTAGGAGGAATCTCAACAGTTCCTCTGCAGCCTTAGGCACCCCCGTTCGATCTTCCAGTCTTCACAGCAAGCGACAGCCCGGAAATGGAGTGGTTACAAGTAAGGTCACCTTGCCAAAATGGATCTGAGGAGCCAGTGAAAGAATTTACTCAGCCATAAAGCCTCAGCAGGTGTCAAGAGTCTTGTGATTCGCATTGTTATTAACCCTTGAGGATCTTTACCATCATCAAAAGGTCTGTGGATAACTCTTCAGGGGAAAGTTTGAGAGCCATTTCAGATTAATCCCTTTCCCAACCCATTCCCTAATAAGCTAGTTAGACCTTTTTTTTTTTTTTTCAGAAGGTTCAGTTTCTTCCACCAACCCCAGTGAGCTGGAAAACCAGCATTTTATTTTTTTTTTAAATCTTGCCTTCTCTGGTGTCAATAGGAAATAATATTTACTCACTACCGTTTTCCTTTCAAAAAACTGTCTAGTTGCATACTAGAAACAGTTTCAGCTGCTTTGTTTGTCTTGGACAAACTGCTCAAGTGAAAAGTTTGTGCTTGGCTGCATGTAAGACTGTTTCATAACCGTTCAAGAAGTGCACTGAAGGTGGGTGCCAGCTCTGAGGACCGCTGCTTCTACCAGGCCTCGGCTTGCAGCCTATTGTCAGGGGGAGCCAGCGTAATTAAATTAAGACAATGAGCGAAAGCGGCAGATGTAACTGAGGCCGAGTCCCTGAGTGCTTTTGTTCGTCACTATCATTGTCTGCAACAAAGAAACCACCACGTGTGGGAGCCTGGGAAGAGAGCCAACAGCAAAGCAGACAACACAGCTGCTCTTCTTAAATGGGGGGTTCGCTGAGCCCAAGCGCTTGGGAAGCATGCTACTTAGGGCACTGGTGGGTGCGGTTCAGCCCACAGCTCTACTGGATGCTGAGACAGACCCTCAAAGGAACCGCCAGGGGACACTTCTGCTCAACTTCAACCTGCCTACCTTCTGCTTTCAGAGAAAAGAAAGACCCAGCATATAAAGATCTGTGAGACGGCCAATCTGACCTCATTTCCCTCTCTTTTAGCTGCTGTACAACTCTCCCTGCGTTAAAAAAAAAAAAAAAAAGTAAAGAATAGAAGGTACCCGAGTGTGCTCTTTGACAAATTTGTAACTCTGCTTGAGAACTGGATTCATCGGATCATGGGGTTTCCTTCACGGTTGCCAGCCCATTCTTGAATTGTTTTAGTGCGCGTAGTTTAGACTCACCGCTCATTCTTTATTTCTGAGCCAGTGTGCATCTTAAATAGGAAAAACAATTCAAATTAGTACACTTCCCTCCCTCTCCGTTTGGTTAGTAGCTCTGTAGAATAGCGCTGCCCTGACTCGCAGCTATTTGAAGCATGTGGCAAAATGAATCCAATGCCATCCCCCCCCCCACACCCCAGCATGTAAAGTGTCAAACCGTTTGGGAACTTTAACGATCCCACTCTTCCTCCACAGATGCCTTCCTTTCATTTGTCTAGAAAAATGATTATTAGGAGTGCAATAAGGATAAGAAGCTCACTCGGAGCTCAGTGTCTAACACTTTGCCCGGCAACAAATGTACGATAAGTGAACTTTGTAAGGGTTGCATGCTATTAAAAAAAAAAAAAAAAAAAAAAAAAGGAAAGTCTCTCTATTTGTAACTGATGGCATTTCAAGGTGTTCTGCTCAAGATCCTATTTTATTGTGGCCTGCTTCTTTCACAATGGCCATAGGCCTGTTACTTTAAAAAGTATGTATATGTATATATGTGTGTATATGTCTATATGTGTATATATATGTATATATACATATATATTTACACACACTTTTCTTCTGTTCTGTCAGTATGATGTTGGCTACTGACTCACAAAGGGCCAATTTCCTTTCATGTTTCATGAGGGACTCAGTGATAGGACACATGCTCTCGGTAGTATCAGAACATGTATCAGAAAAAAAAAAATCACTACATGCCTAAGAGTCTTGGTCGATAGGCATTGGCTCATACTGGCTGGTATTGGTGGTATTCATTAGTATTAAATCTCACCCTCTCAAAGTCTCTAATGTCTACTAGTCCCTAACAGTGTTGAGATTGAGTGGGGTGGACGTTACCTCAGGTGAGAGAAAATGTTAACAAACCTGGCTGCCAGTGTGAGAGTGGCCGTTTGGTCTTGGGATCTTGAGAGCAACATGTCCCAGTGATAAGGGCTACTGGGACTTATGAAGGCTCTTTCTATACCTGTAGCTGACTATTGCATGCTATAGAACTAGAGGCCAAAGTACCCGCAGCATCCCAAATCAGATTCCTCTTTAACAATCATGAAGCAAATGAGTCTCTGCTCCCCTAGGACTTTTGTTCTGAACAAAATTCGCCATCCTTCAGGAATATTTGTATTTGTTGAGGAAGTGATAATGGTATCAGCTCAAAGAAGTTGGCATCTGGGCCTCAGGGTTGTCACTTTCTAGTTAATGTGGCATATCAAGGGCAGGGAAAATAGCTCAGTCAGTGATGAACTTATCTGGGAAGCACGGGAGCCTGAATTCAGATTCCTCAGCACTCCTGTAAAGAACCAGTAGTCAGGCATTAATGCTGAGGGAGGAGGAGTGGGGACAGGCAGATCCCCTGAGAACTTGCTGTTCAATACTCTAGCTATGTTCAATGAAAAAAAAAACATGTTTTAAAAAAGATTGCAGTTCTACAGGTATACCCACGTACACATCTGCATGCACACATACAATACACACACATACACACATGAATACAAAGATGACATGATAAAGAGTGGAAATGAATAGAAACAGCTAATAACCATATCGATTATGCTTCTGCCTCTAGAAATGGGCCTTCCTTAATCTTATGATGTAGATTCTGTTGTTTTATTTTATGGGTGAGGAATTTCCTTGCACAAGTTCACATGGCGGGCAAGTAGGAGCCGGTAGGATTTGAACTCTCAGCTCAGGGTGTAGTGATTTTTACCTGACTTCCCAGCCTTCTGCTTCAAAAAAAAAAAAAATGCTGCCTCTCTCCATGAAGAGACAGAGGACATAATTTAAAGCAGCACTTCCTTCTTACAATGGAACAGGGGGCACAATTTAAAGCAACCCTTCCTTATTGCAAAACAGTAATGTAAAACAAATTGTAAGAAAGACAACAGAGGTAACCCCAGAGTGCAATGAGTTTGGGGTGTTGTTTTTGCTGTTTTGGTTTGGTTTGATTTAATTTGGTTTCGTTTTGCTACTCACTGGGGGGGAAAAATATGTTCCAGTCAGAAGGTTAGAATTCTCAGCAGCATCTCCTTCCCATGAGTGAATCCAGGATAGACGCAGATGGAAAGATAGGTATCTTTCAGTGTACTTACAAAGCAATGGTACCTGTGCTAGAGGGAGCTCATAGAGACAAATCAAGCTTGGTGGAAGTCTTAACTAAAGGCCTGCGCATCTGCATGCTCTTTAAGGAATTCAAGAGTTCAGACCTTCCTTTAGCTTGGCTAGTGAGACCTAAGATACGAAAGGTTGAGAGCCAGTGTTAGATATAGCTGGGCACAGCACCTAAAAAGCATCAGTACTGGGCCGCCCCAAGCTCAAGAACCAAGGGGGAGGGGGTGATATGTTACAAGGATCTACTGTGTAGCTTATAAAGAAGAGACTGTGGAAGTTAGCTTCATAAAGAAATGGTGGCTGTAAAGGTACTGAAATCCTACCTAACTCTCGTTCTGATCATCACACATTGCGTAGGCATATGGAGGAAGCTCTTTCTCATACAGTGACTAACAAACACAAGGGGTAAATGGATTGCTTAAAGTGGATAATGCAAACCAGTACAACTTAACGGCCCCTTTTCTCTCTTGTTCTCAGGAAGTACATTTGAAGAACGCAAGTAGAGGAAGTGCAGCAGACAAGAACTACCGAATGTAGGCGGGACCTCCCGAGCAGCAGAAAATGCCATGTCACCGCAGGATCCTCTGCTCCGCGGGAGCAACCTGCAAAACCCTGAAACACCTACCAAATAATAATAATAATAATAATAAGTTCAATAACATTTCAAAGATGGGCATTCCCCTCCCCAATGAAATATACAAGTAAACATTCCAACATTGTCTTTAGGAGTGTTTGTTAAAAAGCTTTGCACCTTTGCAAAAGTGGTCCTTGAGTGGGTAGATTGCCGTTGATCCTTTATCAATAGCGTTCTATAGAGAAAAAGTATATATATATATATATATATAATTATATATCCTAGTCCCTGCCTCTCAAGAGCCGAAAATGCATGGGTGTTATATAGATCAAGTTGCAGTAAGTTCCTCTCTGACTTTTGGCTGCTGGAGCCTTGCATTCAGCAACTGTGTGTAAGTGGTTTATAAATTGTTCTCTTATCCTCACCTTCTTCCCACACAGCTATTGCTGCTTGTTTTACAGAGCCTAATAACCTTGTCTATCTCCCCCTAGCTCCGCCCTTTCGTAACATTTCTATTTGTTGAATTTGGCCTCCTCAAAAGCAATAGCCAATAAGCAGTCAAATGGCCTACCAAGTTTTAACCCACCTGATTCCATCTTTGGCATTTGTACCAAATATAAGTTGGAAGCATTTATTTTAGACACAAAGCTTTATTTTTTGACATCATGTTACAAGAAAAAAAAAACATAGACTGACAATAACTGCAACTTTGAGGCCAATCATTTTTAGGTGTGTGTTTGAAGCATAGAACGTCTCTTAAACTCTCAATGGTTCCTTCAAGTGATAAGTTAGTATGTAACCTAATTAGCAATTTCTCTCTTTTTATTTTTCCATATAGAGCACTATGTAAATTTAGCATATCAATAATACAGGAAATATCAAACAGTATGTAAAACTCTGTTGTTGTTTTTTTTTAGTACAATGGTGCTATTTTGTAGTTTGTTATATGAAAGAAACTGGTCAAAATGGTAAAAGGTGAAAGCAAAGCAAAAATGAAAGCCTGGAGCCGAAGGTGACAAAATTAGAAAGGGAACTGAAAAAAAAAAAAAAAAAAAAGAATCCATCCTCTTTGGAGATGCAAAGGCCTCCCCAGTTACACCTTCCAAGAGGAATTTAAGATATAAAATCTACTAAGACACATGTGCTTGGCAAGGCCGGAGAGAAAGTGGGAAGAGCGAGAGGCTGAGGACCTTAGGAGTCCTGGTTTCTTTCTTTCACCGAAGAAATAAGTATTTGCAACCTCTGCCACACGGACTTAGCACTGTGTGACCTTGGTCAAGTCACTCCACCCTCTCGGTGCCTCAGTTTCCTCATCTGCACAATGGGGGCAATATGTCATCTACCTACCTCGAAGGGGTGGTAGGAAGATTAAAGACAGGCCTTCTGATGTTTGCTCTGGAGTCTCCAGGAGGGTGCAACATCAGAACCCTTGAACTGCTGGGATGCAAGGAACTCTGTAAATAACCCGCTGACACCGTACAAGGCTCATCTGTCAGTCACTAGGCTGTCAATACAACATCTAAGTTCTCATTGGTGAAGCTGATCCCATTAAGTAGTGACAAGCTAAGGACTCTGTCTCTCCAACATGTCACAAAGTAAGAGACATCTGATTCACAGTTTGATTTTGCTTCTGTCTGCATCTGAACTTATGACTATAAAGACAAGTGAAAAAGAAAGGGGAGAAAAGGAGAGTGAAGAAGATCTTTGCCAATTAAAGGATACTTAATTATTCCACTTGTCCACTCTCATTAATTCTTACAGACACTTAACATCTAGGAATAACTCTAATATTTAATCAATGAAACTCTACTCAGTTTGAAAAACATATTTCCTTCTCTTTAGCATATAAAAAGGCCCTAATATCCTTAAAATTTGAAATAATATCTATTAAAATCACCAGTTTCTTTAGTGGATATAGTCCTACCCTTGCTTCTTGTATGTACATAGACTTTTTTTTTAACTTTGTGAAACTATGCTGGCCAGATTTGTAACTTGAGAGGCAAAAGTTTTCCTTCTCAACCCTGAGGTTCTCCCTAGTGTCTGCTTAGAAGGAAGAATCCAGTTTTCTGCAAATGTTCTGGATACAATGAACTGGACATTGATAGCCAGAAAGATCTAGAAAATGTTGGCTCTAGAAACATCTAGAAAGATTGGCTCCCTCAAGAGAACAACAACAATGAAAATTACCCAGTATTCACATCTTATTATCTGCAGCCTTGATTATCTTTTGCGGGCTTCCTTAATATTCTTACAAAATGTATAAGAAAAACAAGAGGGACCTCTTTAGTTTTCCTTCCTCCGGGTTGCCTCTAGAGTCTCTGAGGAAAGGCAGAAAGTGCTCTTGGGTAGAGACTTCAGAATGCCAGGCACGCTGAGCATCCCCTGTGTAGTGGGGAGAGAGAAAGATGGACTAATACGCCAGTTTTGCCATCTGTCTGTTCCCCCAGAGATGCGGTGGGAAAAGTTGGACCCTCCCATACCCAGAGTGGCAATTCTGACTCTTAGCTCTTATTCACAGTGTGTACCTTTTAAAATTGGTGATTCCCAGAAAACCTTAGAGGTGGCCTTCTACAGATGGTGGGTTTCCTGCCATGGGTGCATGTGGTAACTCCAAGTGTCTATCACATATCTTGTTCATTTGAGTCTATAAACATTCAAAAATTCTCTCAATGAGGAACGCTTAAATATGCGATCTTTTATCCAATACATAATTCTCTCCAACTGGATCAGAAATCAACTAATAAAATTAATTATACTAGCTAATTAATTATGCTAATTAAGGGTCATTATACTTTTAAATGAATGAACACTGTAAGGCAAATCTTCATAAACTCTGAAAGCCTACTGACCATGATATGGTGAATCATAATGCCTCAAGATTGGTAGAAAGGGACACTTACAATTTTACAGCTTAAAATTTCATAAGCTTTGCTATGCAGTTAAATTGCTTTAGTGTTTAGAAATGGGGCAGTGTTAAGAAGTTTACCAAGGGACTATAAAGATAGGTAGCAAAGAGTTTTTATTTGATAGGGTTATTCCTGACCTTAATTAAAAATACTTAATACCTAGGTCAGATTTTCATCCTACTCTCCAAAGAATAGCAAGTGTTTGAACACTGTAAGATGAGTCAGTTCCCCTTAAAAGGTTAACGCAGCTCTCCACTGTAGTCTACTTTCTTAGGGTAAAAAATACTTTTTTAAATACCCATCCCACATGTACCTACCCTACATGCATGTGCGCATGTACACACACACACACACACACACACACACACACACACACACACAAACACACCCCTTCTCACCCTAAGAGACTCCAATTGGAAGAGAAAGAAGAAATCATTTCCTTGAAAATCTTTTTTATTCTTAAGTAATCCTTTCCCCTTGAAGACACCTTCCCCTTCTTGCAGTGCTAATGTGAGATGTGGTATGTCTGTAGATGAAACCGTCTCCTACCCCACGGCTCCAGGGTTTCTGTTATGGGTTTGTGCACTTGGGAGGATGCACAAGAGATAAGACGCAGTGTGTTTTGCTTTCCCATTTATTGTTTGGCCAGCTACGCCAATGTGGTGCTATTGTTTCTTTAAGAAAGTACTTGACTAAAAAAGAAAAAAAAAAGAAAAAAGAAAAAAAAAAGAAAGCATAGACATATTTTTTTAAAGTATGAAACAACAATTCTATAGATAGATGGCTTACTAAGGTAGCATTACCTCTAGCCACCGCCTTTCAACCTTACATCACTCACCAGTAGAATATTGTTCACCAAGTTGTGAGCTTAGGGGCTCAGAGACAGAAGATGGAAAAAAAAGTGTTTTAAAGTTAGGAAGCTCAATTATTTCATTGGCTCTCGAATTTAACAAAATTAGCAATACTTTACCCAATCTAAAATGTTGATCAATAAGGAGTAAGTAAAAGAACTTCAGGCAAATGGCAGAAGAGAACTAAGTTACTTCTTGCTTTTTTGTTGTTGATTTTTTGGATTTCTTGTTGTGTTTTGGTTGGTTTTAGTTTTGGTGTGTGTGTGTGTGTGTATGTGTGTGTGAATGCATGCATACATAAGTGTGTGTGTGTGTGTTGTGTTGTGCACACGCACATGTGCTCCACTCTAAAACAAATGCTCAGAAAGTGGAGGAAATAAAAACAAAGATTTTTAAGAACCTAGACTTACCTACTACTAGAAACAACTTCTGCCACATCCTAAGGGGTACGCCCTGGTTTCTGGTTTATAGAGGATGCACTCCCATCGGACACCTCAAAGAGTGGTTGCTCTCCTTGAAGTAATCCTTGCTCTCATTGGGAAAGGTTGGAAAGTATTTCCTTATAAGATGGGGGTTATCTACTGACAAAGAAAGAAAAGAACCTGTGAGAAATTGTTGAAGAAGATGGCTAACAATCTGTGAAGACTTTGTTTTGTTTTTGTGTTGGTTTTGAGTTATGTTTTTTTTTTTTTTACTTCATACAATCTTTATGAACGAAACTCCTAATGTTCAAAAATGACTTGGTCTTCTTTCTCTTTCATAGTAGAATGAAAGATGATAGACTCACATAGACTCTTTATTGGCTAGCCGAGCTAGAAATGTGTGGCTTCACTTACTGAATCAGACTATTTTAAGTGTTCCTTTCTAGTTTCAATCATAAAAGAAAGTCTTCATTTATTAGCGTAGGCCCTGTTTGGATCTTCTCATATGAATGAGAATTTGCATTCAAAGCACATGGGTTTTCCTATGTTTTCAAAAGAGGGATGATTAATGTTAAGGAATTATTTGCTTTAAAATGCAGTTGAAAGTGTGAGTCTCTGCCCCCACTGCCTACAAAGATCATTAAGTCCTGAATCTGAGGGGGAGGGTGGGAAACTGAGGGAAACTTTTTTACTTGTTTTTTTTTGTTTGTTTGTTTTCAATGCTAGTGTTTAATCCTATAGTACATACCTGCTTCTTGCTGTTGTGATATTCTGTAAGGTTTTCCTGTTAGGTATTATTAGAAACTGATTCCTAGATACCTTTTTGTATGGTTTCTATTTAAAAGAAAAGAGACAAGACTGTCCAGAGCTTAAGTGCATAAGGTACAGGATTAAGATAGCGATTTAAAAAACCAAGTCTTATCTGGTACGATCCTTTTCTTCTTATCATTTTAGGGAAAGCTTTCCCAGATAAGACAGAGGCCCAGGGGACTTTTGAAACTGTCTTTGTTCCTCCCAGTCCCTTCCCCCTGCCCCTAGTGTCTGCCCCAGAATTTTTTAGAGGCTGGCCAGACAAAACCTGAAAACTAAAGAACTGGTTTTTAAAACATTTCACATGTCCCTTCTTAATGAATAATTACACTGATTTTGACCATGACTTTTCTCTCCACTTATTATTTTTATGTCCCTGAAATGGGGTTTTAAGGAGAAAAAAAAATTATTAACAGGAAGCAAGAAAGAATAATAATAATTAAAAAAAAAACCCAAATGTCACTGCCCAACTGAAATATGAGTTAAAATGGAAATACTTTCTCCTACATAAAATACAACTGAATCACCTTTAAAACGACCCTTTACAATCTTTAGAATGTGCCTTTGTTTAAATTGTCCGGGCCAAAAAGCAAGCATTATTTATTTCCCTTTGCCCAAAATATAACTCGTGTAAAGTAGGAAAATGAAAAGAGAACTCTAAATAAAAATCCCCTTTCAAACCACCCCGTGACCCCACTCACCAGCTCATAGCAAAGACTCTGGGGTTCATCTATCTCCTCACTCCCCCTGGTTTGAATACTTACCTTGTACCTCCCCGTTAAACACACTGCAGGGGGACTCTGAAACTCAAGCTGTCTGTTCACATCTTATCTGTGATTATCATAATTTTTATCTGTGTCTACGTATCATTAAAATGTCTATTCAAAATATAAAAAAAAAACTTCCCAGCGTTATGCAGTTTATATTCAGTTTTCATAAAAGCTCCAAACACTATATCATATCCGATCTCTTTTTTTGCTAAAGATTAACGAGCTGTGGGAATTTGGATTACGTCATACATTTTGCTTCGTTTATTTTTACCGCACTTAAAGGGCAAGTGTGATAATTAACCCACAGGCATTGAATTAATTTCCCTACTGAAACCTGAAGGTAAGAACTGGTTCACTCATTGTATGTGTTTTGTTCAACAATATCTTCTATCAAATTAATCCTGACTGTATTTGAAATGATTATTATTCAACTCATTTATGGCAGAACAATATCAGTCCTAATTACTTCTAAAAATGTAACTAACTGAATCATTATCTTACATTTACTGTTTAGTAAGCATATTTTGAAAATGTATGGCTAGAGTGTCATAATAAAATGGTATATCTTTCTTTAGTAATTACATTAAAATTAATCATGTTTGATTAATTGGTTTCTGTGATGTTCTGTGTCATTTCTTAAAATGTCTACCGTTACAAAGTGCTTTTATTAGTGACAGTGGTTGCAACTCATAAACATGAAAATACTCAGAATAAAACTAAACATATATCATAGAGATAGCTTATAGAGTTTACAGATTAAATACTTCAAAGGACTTATACAAAGCATGTATGAGAAGTATACGTTGTATAATATATGTGTGAGATGAAGTTGGTGACCCAACAGTGAGTTACAACCCATGGTGCAATCATTTGGGAAAAATATTTTCACACCAACAGATCCAAACACACCTTTTTTATGGGACATCCACAAATAACACTGGATGCACTCCCATACGAAGAGATCTGGCAAGAATATGACTTCTGGGTACTGAGTAATTAAAAAAAAATCTATTTACTGAATACATCCCATGGTGTCACACTCACACAATTGTTAGTAGAAAGACAAGTTGTAGAGTACAGAAATTTCCCTCATGTTTGAAGGAGTTTGATTCTATTTCCCTTTTGACAAGCCTACCTTTATTAAATCTTTGGAAAGTTACCCAAATGTACATAGGAGTCATGAGATTTGCCCTTGGATTTAAGGAAGTAAGGCAGATGTTTTCTTTCATATTGCCCCATATATCATCAAGAGCTGATCTCACCTTCACTCCCAATCTTTGTTGCATCAGAATTGCTGTGGATTTTTCCACTAACATTCGGCAGTCCTCTTCCAAATCCCCTAATCATTTTGTCTTCTGTGTCAGTAGCCTTCTATATAGATCCTCTTTCTTCTTCTTCTTCTTCTTCTTCTTCTTCTTCTTCTTCTTCTTCTTTTCTTCTTCTTTGTCTTCTTCCTCTTCTTCTTCTTCTTCTTCTTCTTCTTCTTCTTCTTCTTCTTCTTCTTCTTCTTCTCTTCTTCTTTGTCTTCTTCCTCTTCTTCTTCTTTCATCTTCCGAGGAAGACACCTTTTCCCCTCTATTAACATCCATCTAACTCAGTTACGCCTTTCTGAAATATTTTGTAGCTAATGAAATGAGAGGTTGTTAGGCCCAGGGTTCCCAGTTCCACACCAGTCATCATCATTAATACAAACTCATACAAGGAAAATTTCTGACTGCTCACAGGCCTCCATGCAAGACCTTGTCCTATTCTGGAACTCTCTCAGGAACTACATGAGTTCCTATCAAACCCTTCACAAACTTGCAAGAAAATCCCATTATGCTCTGGGAAGCAATCCTTCCTCATAGCTTTACCAGTGTTTGGGGGTATAAGCTGACTCACTTACGTTTTATTGTTGACTATGTCCAAAGCTGTTTTCCTCCCAAAGAGCCAAGGAACAATACTATCCCTGGAGAGATCTACAAGATTGTCTATATCAAATCATCACTTTTCTTAACAATACTATTCTTTGCTGTTCTATGCATACCAGTGATAACTACCACTAACTGTAACAATAATGGCAGCTAATAATAAGCATCTTACTGCAATCTACCTATAATTTCTCATTTATCCTTGTAAAAAGCACCTAGCAATATTATGAACTCTAAAGACTAGGAATTGAGGCTCAAACACATCGATACACTCAAAGACAAAGACAGGCAAAGCAGGCCTGAATATAGTCTGAAGACCCAGAAACTTACAACTTCATCACCCCACATTCAGTCCAGATGTAAGGACACAACAGCAAACTAATTGACACTTCTTATTCAAATTTTGCTTCCCATGTTAGAGGAAGAAGTGTAACTACACATATCTTTGAGTAATAACCACATTGAGTTTGTTATCAAGATAAATACACATTTCTGCACAGCGACCAATGTATTTAAGCTGAACTTTCAACATTGCCATTGTCCCTCCCCTACTTGTTTAGAATACAGTATTAATTCTTGATAGTGGTTTGAATAGTGTTTTGAAAACACCAGGACAAGCCGATCTCAGCAGACATCAGAGCCAGGTTTTGTCTTAGATCCTCATATGGTCCAGGCATAAACAATCATACAGAGACTCTCTGATAGTCCAGGCATAAACAATCCATACAGAAAGAAACATGTAATTTGGTCATGAAGACTGCTTCTTCTTCAACAGTTTGTCCAATTGGTTGAGGTCTCAATGGCGGATGGTTGAACTGTCTTTATAGCCTGGAGTTTCATGACATCAGCATGCCTATACCACTTCCCTCCCGACTCACTTTAGTCAGGTCACGTGAGAGGCTCCAAAATTTTGACAACCTATAGAGACACTCACAGTGGTTAAATAATAAAGATGTTATTAGCATTTATTGGTCAGCAACTAAGACTTCAGACAGTTTGTATAAATGATAACCTGCTTATGATCGTCAAACCCTAGAATGCAACTTTAACTTACTCTAATTGCCAAGTAGTTTTTCCATGGTTTTGGCTTAAGCTGAATACTACAAAGATGAAATTACCATCTAGTCATGGGAAGGTCACACCGCCCATTGTTTGGAACTTTACCAAGTCTTATCCCCCATCTTGGAAAATACCATTAACAATGGCAGCCCTCATTGGCTTATTTTGAAGTCTCCATTCTGCACCTGCATCACTCTATGCCACCACAGTTCTCCAAATAGTTACAAACATCAAGGTAAATAAATGACGACTTCATTGTGCTTTTCAGTGGATTAGTGTCAGGCATTTCCATCTTGGGTGCATTTTGCTATACAGTTGGCTTTTTTGTTTTTGTTTTTTGTTTTTTGTTTTTTGTTTTTTGTTTTGTTTTGTTTTTGTCCCTACCACTGCAGCCATGCATCAATGCAATGATTCTCTGCTGAAACTGTGTATGCTGACACTGTTTCACTTTGGAACATTGGCATATCAAAAAACAGTCATTATTAAAGGGAGGGCCTGTGGTTCTGACAAAGCTGAGGACCTAGGGCTATCAGTGATGACTCACCCTAGGTCAAAATGGAAGGTGTGTTGCAGAGCATTTGTCCCTAAGCAACAAAGAGTCTTCAGTGCAGAGCTGAGTTGAAAACAGTCTCGTGTTCATAAAGACTAATTCTCCCTGGGATCCAATGAAGGATTAACGGTTATAGCTAACACCACATCTGGTTTCTAAGTGTTCTCTCCTTCACCCTGCGATGGGCTGAGAGGACTTTGAATACAGCAATCACTGAAAACACAAACAGGTGTGGACTGGATTTGAAACAATTCCAACAGTGTATCAGTAGCAGAATTTGCCCTCGGGTCTCAAGTAAGGTAGGATTTGCTCCTCTTCTTGGCTTAAAGGAAGAGCTGAAGATTGAGTGACTCTCCTGTTATTTCCTAACTCGGTTTCACTTTTTGAACTTCATGGCTCCTGCCTATCCCCAGTATCCTGAAAAGGGGATAGAAGAGAAAGTTTCTTCTTCCAAGTAGAAATGTGAGGCTGGAGTCTTAGGCTCCAGTGATAGCGACTTCTCTATTCAAATGCTGTGAAAGGAACCTCACATTCCACCCCACAGACACGGAACCGTTCCTCCCAACCTCAGGTCTCTAAAAGGCGAAAAGGGGGTGAGGTGGGTTTTTTCGGTTTTTTAGTTTTTGTTTTGTTTTGTTTTGTTGTTGTTGTTTTGTTTGAGATACTGAAGGGGAAACCACTATGAGAAGTAGAGACACTGTTCGAGATTGCACCTCCCTGCCTTATTTGGCTCAGGAACCTGGTTGACTTACTGTACTAAAGCCATACCCTTAAAGAAAACTGACACACACATCCTTGCCACCAGAAACCATCAACTGTCAAGGTCTCTTCAGCTAGAGGTAGAGGCTGCTAAGCCCCTTCCCCTTTCATGCTGGGATGTTGACAGGCTTTAGCTTGTACAGGCAAGCACAGCTGCAGTGAGTTCCGGAGTACAGTGGTCCTGCTGTGTGCAGAAGATGCTGTTTCGGTCCGTTGATTCCCAGCCTATGACTCTTCTGATCTTTACACCCCACCCCCGCCCCCACCCTCATTCACAATGGTCCCTGAGCCTGTGCACGGAAGGTGACAGAAATATCAGCACTCCACAGACACTCACTCCCCTGCACTTTAACCATGTGTGAGTTTCTGCTCTAACTGCCACCCACGGCACACTGACGCTTCTTTGATAAGGTCTGAAAGCTGCACTAATCTATGATTACAGGGCTATGAATTTAGAGGCAATTTGACTCGTTCGGCAAAATAACAACAGTAGGTTCATCCCCGGGATCTGAGATTCTCTGCCCAGATTTCCAATACAAGGCCTGTGCTGTCTCTTGCAGATCAGGCCATGAATCCCATCAAAGATCAGTTGGTTACCTCCATAACATCCATGCCGCTGTTACACCCATGGTCAGATCTTGACATGCCAGTCATTGTCTGTAGCTCACACGGCTCAGAGTTTGGCACGGTGGCTGCTGACTCCCCCACTCTCCCAGCAGCCTACACCGCGCACCCTCCAGTGTATGAAAGTTAGTCAACATGGAAGAAGCTTCCTGGTCGGCACCAACTTGATGTATCCATGCCCTGCGACCAAATTGTGCGACCTTTAGCAAATAAGGTCTTACCATCAAGTTCGCGTGGGAAACTAAGACCAATGGCAAGAAGCCTACATTGCTTAGGCTGCTCCTGACCAACCAACTTGAGAGGTGGTATCCCACACCTGGCACTGGGCTTTTTATTTGGCAACCTATGGCTTCTAGAAGGAGCACTGTCCCCTGTGTAAGGTAACTCCGACTAATTAATTATTTCATATAAATTATTAACATGTTGTCTTCATATTATTTCACATACATACAAAGTTTATAGAATACAGGTTTCCGTATGGATTTTCAAATGTTCGTAGTATTAGTTATTCCCTCCGCCTCTCACAGGTAAGTTATATGAACAGGAAGGTGGAAATAATTGTCCCTACCTTCATTATCATTTTCCTCTTGTTGTTATTAAGAATGAGAAAATTGTCAGAGGTGGCAGCATACACCAGCACTCAAGAGGCAGAGGCAAGTGGATCTCTGTGAGTTTGAGGCTCACGTGATCTGTATAGCCAGTACCAGGCCAGCCAGGGCTGTACAGTCGTATCCCTGTCTGGAAAAAGAGAGGGTGAGGGGTAAACTACATATCTAGAATTCTCCTAGTAGAACCCTCCCCATGGGCTTTCTCTAGCCTTTCCTATGCCCCATACTGACTCATGACCCTGGTGTTTCTAACACTAGCTGACTGACTTCCTTTTTTTTCCCACTGACTGATGCTCCTTGGCAGGGAAAAGGAACTGGTAGGCACTCCTGCACCACACAGCCAACACAGACAGATTTCCTGGTCAGGCATTTTCTTGCTGTGCCATTGAAGTTCTTCCTGTTACCTCATCCCAAGCCCAGGCAGTAGAGCTAGAAGTCCTCAGTACTGTGATTTTTAACTTCTTTGACAGCATCAGGATCTCTCTATATGTCACCCAGATAATTGTTCCTGCCAGTGCAATCTATTCAAAAGAGCATTGTATATGGATCATTTGTTTCTCATCATGCCCAAACACAAATTTTTTTTCAACCAGGTTTATTAAATTCACCAGCATGAAACTGTAGTTATTCTGCCTTTTACGTTTAGGTATTTATTTCCCAGTATAATCTAAGATATAAATCTTATTTTTAGTTAGCTGTTCAGTGGTATTTGGTGGTCTGGTCTCTTGCTCGTCAGTCTTAGGTCGTTTAACATACTCCCACGTGACATACTTTAATTGCCCGAAATAAAAGGCAGTGTGTTTTCAAGTCTCTCTTAAACTGTGAAGATTTCTTATGAGTCTCTCAAGATGTATGAAATATCCTTCCAAATTTGCTTTGGGATGGTCACTCCTATGGGACCTTGCAATGTATCAGTTGGCTGGGAAAAAAAAAAGTAGTTTGGGAACCTCTAAGACTGGCTTTTGAGAATGTAGTATCCACAGAAACAGTCTCAGATACCACCCCCAGGAAGCGCTGTTAACGGTATATATGGCAGAAGTCTTCCGGAGACTTATTTCAGGGCTAATTCAGAGATGTCATCATTCCTTTAAAGGGCATGGCATATTTGGCACCATATCTTTGTATGACAACTGCACAAGAATTTTGCACGTGCGTTTGTATTTTTCAGGAAGAGTGTCCACCAAAGCTAAAGCAGCTTGGTACAGGAGGGAAAAATCTGTTGGTGAAAGGATTACTGACAGTCTTTGGGGGGCCACACACATACTTACCCTCCAGGATGTATTTTGTATACCAGCAAGCCAGCTCTCAAAGTCAAAGTCGTAATACTCCAGCACAGGTAAGGAGGCCCGTGTTGCAAAGGCCGTTGCACTCTTGGATCACCAGACTGGACCAGGAAAGGCAGATGGGAGGAGACGCACGTGGCTGTTGCATGTGCATCTGGCTATGAGGCTGTCTCTGAAAATATCATCTCCCAAGATCTGAGTGGGGGTGGGGGGCTAGGGGGGTGGGGGGGGGGTGGGAAGGCAGGTAGTGCTTCTCAAAGAGGCATCCCAGATAAACCCGTCTGAACCTGTTATTCCAGTGGCTCTAATAGACCGCACATGACCACTCACACTTTCTCACCAGGCCCTCTTGGGACAATGCTGCATAGTTTTGAGGCAAGTTGGATGGGATTAGGGGTGAAGTCTGTGAACCATGCAATGCTGTTTTCCTCTTTACGAAACTAACTGGCCCTGCTGGGGATCAAACCCATGACCTTGGGCTCATTAGCACTTTACTTCAACCGTGCCCAAAACAAATACAAGTCTGAAAACAGAGAAGCATCAAACCTCATGTAAGAATGTAATCAGTGGAGCCACTGGGAAACATATAAAGTAAACACGTTCTGTATAGGCAAAGAAACAAGAAACAAAACCCATAAGGTTTGGAAAGAACCTACATTTTCTGACTCTGATCCTCATCTCAAGACTTACTGGAAATTCCCACTTAGACATCTTCTAACACTTTGTCTTCAACCCATTTTTCTCTCTCAGTGTCTGCGTCGAAAAGCAATTTTCCATGTAGAACTTACAGCCTGCGGCGCCATCACTCAGTTACTAGTTCTCAACCAGGAAGTTGCCCTTCACAAGGAATTCAACCTCCCAATACATATTTAGACTAAATTAACCCAACGAGGGAACTGTTCAAACACCCACCTGTCATTATTTCTGCTCCCATCTGGCCCCCAAAGCAGCATCTTAATCCAGCCCTGGCTGCCTTCTAGACAGTTGCAATAGCTGCCTGCCGGGCTTGACTCTCTCCAATTCATTGTGAATTCGGTCACAAAAGTCCTCAGGTGCAACTCAAATTCTGTTACTACCTAGTGGCTACTAGGCTAGCTTAATTTACTTTTCTCCAATATCCGTTATGTCTTTCCTATCCATGTGCATCCTGCCTCTCCATGTCTGCCATTATCTCCTTTTCTGTTTGCATACATTCAAAGGCCAGACTCTGAGCTGCCGTTTAAAGACCGTCCATGCTCCAGTTCTGCTATTCTAGGCTACTTCAAACCTTGTTCCTGTTCTGGTGAATTCCTGGGTCCCATATTGAAATATTATTGATAGTCTAGTTCTCCGCTATTTAATGCTAGATTGTTTTTGTTCTATGAGATTCCTCTCTAGGAATCATACTATATATTTGTGGAAGGCCAGGATTTGCCTTTTACATCATAGGCAGTTTGGGAGACCTGATATGTGATAGGGACTATTCTAGAAATGTAGCTACAAGGAAATTAGACTTAATGACAGTCTTGGAGACACAGACAATTAGAATAAAACATGAGCGTGGTTTTTATCAACTTTTCCTGCATAGATGTGGGGGGAGGGGAAGTCGATTCCTTCCAGATAGGGCACCGATGACAGGCCAAGGAAACAACTCTACCCAAGTGTGGCTCAGTGAGCCAACAACTCTCAGAGAGGTAACTTAAAGAAGCGTGTAACATTGAGGTGGCTAAATTGCCAAGAGAGCCTGCTCATTCTCCTCCTATCTGGGGCCAGCCAGTGCAATATGGAGAGTGAACGTCTTTAGATTATGTGTGCGCTTGCGTGCACACACTCACTGTTCACATGTGGGTATACAGGTGCGCATATGCACGTAGAAAACAGAACTTTAACCTTGGATGTTCCTCGGATGCCACTACCTTGCTTTTCTGATACAGGGTCTCTCACTGGCCTGGTCCTTGCCAATTAAGCTAGGCTGTCTGGAGAGTGAACCCCAAGAATTGACCGATCTCTGCCTCTTTAGCACTGGTATCATAAGAACACACCACTATGCCTGGTTTTATGTTATCTCTGGGGGATGAAACTCAGGTCCCCATGCTTGGATAGATACCAAGCCCTTCACCCGTTGAGCTATCTCCCAGCCCCAGGACATTGAACGCTTGCGAAATAAATGATGCCCCAACTCTGACTAGGGAATATCACCCTATTATCTAGGATTTTTTTCCCTCCATCCAGTCTGGCCAGACTTACTTCCTCTTTTGAAATCCAGTCCCAAATCTCCTGTGTGGTCACCACCCCCAGCTCAAACAACACAGTCCGATCTGGCAAGAACCGCAATCTCAAAATAGGGCTGGTGCAAACATGAATGCATGACTATAAAACACCAGAGTTCAAGGACTTTCCATGACAAACAATGACAACAGCACAAAATGACTTTCCCTGGGGGACGTGTGCATAAACGTCTGTTCACCAAAGACAAGAAACAAAGACAGACCAAAGAGATGACTCCACCAAAGTCCAGCTTGGTGAACCAACAAGCCCATTGGGATTGCTTATTTACATGCACATGGACAACTCAAAAATAGCAGCATTATCAAAAAGCCTGTCCCAGCATGGGGTTCATGAAGTTGCATCCTTGGAGCATCCCTGTAGGACTTGCAGGCAGTTCAGGAGGCCAGAAGGTATCCCCTCCCCGTCAATTGTTACTACTTGTTTAGCCTTGGGGGACAGGGGGATGACTTGAGTGACTTACAAGTTTCAGGCCCTTCCTGTGAGTTAGGAGTTGTTTACTTCCTTAGCCTTACACAGTTCATTTCCTTTCTACATCTTAGAAAACCTTTCTCCAGCATGGAATGTTTCAGTTCAGAGGAAATTGCTCCACAACACTAATTAATATTTTTATATTGATTGGGCATTGGAATGATATATGCTACTTCTAATGAGCTTAATTATATTGTTAAAGTGTTACATCTGTGGGTTTTTTGTTTGTTTGTTTTGGGTTTTTTGTTTTGTGTTGTTTTACTTTTTAAAGTGGCAACTAAAAATATTCATCACATGTAGTTTACACTTTGGGATGTCTTGTCTTTTAAATTTCTGTTAATATTTACGTCTGTGTGTCTGGCGGGCAGTATGTGTGCTGGGAGCACACAGGGCATGTGCCCCAATATGTATGTGGAGGTCAAAGGTCAACTTTCAAAATTTTTCAATGCTCTCCTTCCTCCATGTGAATTCGGGCTTGGTAACGGTGCCTTAAGCACCACTGCTAGCCCTCATTACATCAGGCTGTTAGATATTAGTCACCCAGAATAGGTACCAACCGTTCCGATATTAAGCCATGACAACGTGCCATCATTATTCCTGGGGCTTATCTCCTGCCACTGTGACTTCCACATGGTAAAGCTGCGTGTACCTTTTCTCCTTTTCACCAGCACTTTACATTTTGCCTTTCCCACTTCCACCAAATGACTCCTTTTCAATTTTCCAGATTTAAAGGCCTGGCGGCGGTGGCGCACACCTGTAATCCCAGCACTTGGGAGGCAGAGGCAGGCAGATCTCTGTGAGTTTGAGGCCAGCCTGGTCTATAAAGCAAATCCAGGAGAGCCAGGGATGTTACACAGAGAAATCCTGTCTCAAAAACAAACAAACAAACAAGTCATAAATCTTTATCTTTCCTCATCGTTCACCTTTTACCAAGTCTGAGGCAGTTTCCGCTTTTCTTTCTGTTTTCATGCCTCTGTCTTCGCGCCTCTGAGGACGGTGTCTCACAGCTCCCCAGCCTCCTTCCCTCTATCCCCCTCAATAGCACCTCCTTATCAGTTTTCTTAATCTACTGACAGAACCAAAGCGTGACACACTCCAAGGAATCTCTGGGATCCTTTCAGGTTCTTTTCAAAGTGAAGCAGATGAGGTTGTAGCAGTCCTGGCTGACGGGTACTAATTGTTCGATGCCACACACGCAGAGCCACATCTGACTGACATCTCCTTCCTTGCTTCTCTCTAGATAAGAGAATGGTTCTTTCTGCCTGCCAAATGGTTTCGGGTAAAAGGCCTGAAAGGGATTTTTGTTTGTTTGCTCTTTTTGTGAGGGGTGGGGGAGAGGGGTTCGACACAGGGTTTCCCTCTGTGGCCTTGACTGTCCTAGACTCACTTTGCAAACCTGGCTGGCCTCAAACTCACAGAGATCTGCCTGCCTCTGCCTCCCTGAGTGCTGGGATTATAGGCGGTCGCCACCACGCCTGGCAATCTGAGTTATTTTTTTATCTTTCTCTCTCATTTGAAATTGAATCCATTAACAAATCCTTTATTCTGTCACTGAAAAAAATACATCTCAAATCTGGTTCCCCATTATTTTCATACATATATCACCATAACGATGTCCTCACAGTACACTCAAATATTGTGTTCTTACTAATGCGGCAAGTTGGACTACATTCCTTGGTAAGATATAGTCAAGTCTCCAAAACCCTTTTCTATACCAACGACAGTGGGTATCTAGAAGTAAGAGTCTTTGCAGTTGAATTAATTAGGACTCTCAGGACACAATCATCCTAGACCTAGGTAGACTTTAAATTCAGTGGTTAGAGGCTTTCCCACATCAGAGAGGAGGATTGGAAAAGAGGCATAAAGACACAAGGAAGAAGCCATGGGCCAAGGGTGACAAAGACTCTTGGGTGATGCTACAACAGGCCCAAGATGCCAGAAGCTGCCAAAACTGGGCAAAGTAAAGAAGATTTCTTCCCTCAAGTCTTCAGAGAAAGACAGCCCTACCAACACCTTGATTTTATACCCGTGCCTTCCAGAACGGAATCTGTAAGGCAGACAAGACCTGTTGTCTTAATCTACTCAGACTGTATTATTTTATTATGTGGTTCTAACCAGTGTCTGTCCTGTCTCGTGCAGTCTGTCTGTCTGCTTGGTTTTTAGAGACATTGTGCTATAGGCTCAGACTAGCCTCATGCTCACTATACATCAAGGTTGCTTGGGACTGCTGGTGTTTCTGTAGCCTCAGCTTCCCCAATGCAATTACAGGCATAAGCCACCACATCCAGCTCATGATCTGTTCTTAAAAGGAGGCACTTTGGTCCTCAGTTTCTTCACTTAAACTATGTGGTTTAAATGCCATTCCTAAAAGGTAAATATTAGAGCATGCCGTAAAATTATCAACTCCTTTTGGATTCATAAGGAAGAGTCCAAGATAAACCATGGCCCTTGAGATTGGAGACTGGTGGATACAAACTCACAAAAAGAAACTGTGGGAGGGCGGGGCCAGGAGAGCAAACCACAGTTTCAAATGACTGAGTACGGGAGACTTGACACTGACCGTGCTGAGACCCACAAAGTCTGAGGCAGCTCTAGGCTTCCTCTACAGTGCTCTGAGATTGAGATTTACTGATGGAAACTCAGCTAGATCCCCAATAGAAATATCTGAGAAAAGCCCTCTCCTGCTTCCACCGTGGAAGAGGGCATAGTACGAGGATACACTAGCAAACCGGAGCCTAATCTGTTAAGAGCGATCCCAGTTTAAACGATCTAAGTGAACCATCCCCAGCCAGGCTGCCACTCCTATAGGAAAGAGAGTGCCTGCGGTTGAGAGCCCAGGACACAGGCTCACTAAACACTAAACTTCACCACAGGACTATGTGGCTTTCCCCCTTCCCCAATGCATCACATCTTCATAGTCCTGGAGACCTCGTCACAGCAGCTTCTTTGACACAGCTATCAGCAAAGAGTCATGAGCTGCATGGATGGGCTAGTAGCAGATGGGTTGATGCCAGGGGAAAATTTGATTAAGATTTTATGAAAGGTCGAAGATTATCATCTGAGCAGTACAAATGTAGACAGCAAAAACAACCATGCTGAGCAATTTCTATTATGTCGAGTAGTACACAGAGAGGTTAATATTTTGCCGCAATCAATTCTCTACATAACTCTATTGAGCTACCATAATTTACCTACTAGGGAGCTGACCTTATACTGAGTAAATCGCTTCATCACAGAAAACAGGGTGAAGCACCCAGAATGTTGCCCATAATTCCTATAAAGCAACAAAAGAATACAGATAGTCCAGCTGAAAAATCGGGAGATGATATGACTGGAGAACTTGTGGAAATGAAGCCATACACAATTACATGAAAAAACAGAGTACCACTCTCATTTATAAATAGAAAAACAGAGGAGTAAGCCACTGTGAATTACCACTCTTCCATAATATTGGCAATGCTGGTTCTTGAGATTTTGTGTTTGGGTTTTTTTTTTTTTCTTAATACCAAGGATTGATTACAGTGCGGGAAAACAGGTGTTCTCAAATCCCACCTGTAGGTGTATTAACAGGCCCACTGACTAGCAAGTGAACAGTAACTCTGGAGATTCTAAGCGCCAGTCTGTTATGATCCATTAGATCTATTTTCCTTAGGGAAGCTCTTGAATGTGTGTGCACAAAGATGCACAAGCATGAGGGTGTCTATTACAGTGGGTTTTTTCCCTTTGTTTTGCTTTGCTTTGTTTTGTTTTGTTTTTCGTCAGATCAAAACCTGTGATCGGCATTAATGTCCACAGTGGGAGAGATTTAACTCACAGTTAAGTACATGGGGATGGCTTTTCTTAGTCCATTTACAGTGCTGTAAAACAATGAGCAATCTATAAATAGTGAGAATTTATTTCTCAAAATTCCTGAGTCCAAGAAGTCCAAGATGGAGACAGATGTTAACAGACTTGCTCTCTGCTTCCAAAATCGTATCTTCGTGCCACATCCTCCAGAGGACACAGAGATAGGTAAAAGGGAAATGCAGAGGGACAAGCTACTGCATCCCAGCCCTTTAATGCATTGATCCATTCATAATAATATAATCCTGAAGAATTGACGACTTCTGAAAAGGCCCTAACAATACAACCACAGTGCGAGTGTCTCAGTAACTTAATTGTAAACAACATTAAGGGTTTCTCCCTCTGTAGCCTTCAAAATGTTCATGGTCATGAACAGACAGCAGCAGATGGGGGGTGGGGAATCTACAAGAAGAGTATAGCTGAAAGCCCACTGAAAAGTCAAGGTACAAAAGAGTAGCCAAAATAGCACACACGATGGTAAACAAAGCAATCTGTTTCTTGTTGAAAGGATGGATGGATTTTCAAAATAAAATTATTTATTGTTTTGGTTTTTTTTTTTTTGCTTTTATTTTTGTGTTTTGGTTTTGCTCCATTAAATCTGTTCTGGAAGATTGTCAGTCAATGAAATAAACACTATTCTTTTGTCCCAACAAATTAAGAAATGGTATGTATGAATAGGTTATATGTGATTCCTATTTCCACTTCCCAGGTGTCTGCTCTGTATCCACGTTGCTATCACTGCCGTTCATCGCCGGAACAAAATGCAGCTGCGCATTAGAACCTTATGATCCCGACTCAAAATGATTCAGGATGTCTGGAAATTGGGACCATTAAAAAAAATATGTCCATTTTAACAACTTCTCTAAGTGATACTTCCCCAGTTAATATCTGTTGGCATTTGGGATCCTATTCTTCATAGGAGAGATATACAGTCGAGTTCCTTGACTGTAGCAACACTTCCGACTAGCAGAGAAACACGTTACCACCTGCTCGGAAACCAGTACGCTATCCTCAGGCAGGATAGGCAAGGTTAACTAGTGCAAAGCATTAATGTCTATGGAATGAATAAATGTATCCATCAGTAACTGCTAATCCCACAAGAACAGGGGCGGGGCAGGGTGGGGCGGGGAGGGGGGCGGGGGTGGGGCGGGGTGGGGGGCGGGGGTGGGGCGGGGCGGGAGGCGGGGCTCCATTCTATAGTGGGCTATGCATCAAGAGCTTCACATATCCCATGTTGAAAGGCTGCCAGGAAGAAGAAAATCCCAAGGCCCAGGAAAGGTTGTGTAAGAAGGGGACACCTAAAAGAGTGTGATGGAAGCTTGGTCACACGCAGTCACTGGAAAGAGTCGCATATGCGATCAAGTGTCATTTATTAGTTTTCTAATCACAACTCTTATTAGTGAGGAGATTTGTCAGGGAGGGGACCCTGATTGGAATAAAAATGCTTTACTAACTAAGGAATCCAGTAGAGATTACAGGAGGCAGAAGCACGGCACTGGCCTTTTCTAACTCACCAGCTATTTCCTTTCTGTTGAATGAAAACTAATTTTTTTTTAAAAAAATTATTTTTTTAAACCTTCTAAACTCAATGTGAAAATGCTTTCTCAGACTCTAGAGAGTGTGATCAGAGAAATGCCTCCTCCACAGTGACCTCATGACACATCCCCAGAATACAAATGCAAGTGGCCAGGCATGGGACTGCCACCAGCCTAATGGCATTCACAGAATTATTTTTTACGTTTAATCAAACGAGTCTAGAGTGGCTTTTGAATACGGAAAGGATGACACAGGAAGCTTGGTGCCAATTTCTGCTTATGTGCTTTGCTTAAAAATTTGACTTGGGCTGGTTGAAGTTTTGGTTGGAAAGAGGTTGTTGGTGAGACCACAACGAAATATGAAGAAGGGAAGGAGCTGTAGTAGCTCTGGGTTGAGTGCCCGGGGTTAGAGAAGGTCAGCTAGGTGACAAAGTGACAAATTCTCATGACACCATTTAATGAGATTTTGCAGATTACAGTTGGAGTCATTGACTTCCATTACTACTTCTTGGATAACGAAATGCTTTGAAATTTTCTATTTAAAAGCATAATAAAGTTTAGAATTAAAAAAAAATACATAGAAAAAAAATTTTTTCAAAATTAAAAGAAGTTGGCAGCGTCTGTTCACAGTGAAGAATGCCTAAAAAGTAATGGGACTCTGAAGATTCGAGAATTGAGCTTTGGGGTTTTTGTTGTTGTTGATGTTCTTTTTGGGATTTTTTGTTTGTTTGTTTTGTTTTGTTTTTCTATGCATGCTCATACTAAGAGCAATGCAAGATCACAGATCCCCCTAAATAGGCAATTTGACATCCTTCAAAGTCCCCAAGTTTCACCTTACCAAGTCATGTCTTGGCTTCTAGGAAATACCTGGTAGGAGACAGGGGAGTGGGAAAGACCCCCATCAAAATCTTACCAAAGCTAATTTACTTGAAAAAAAATTCACTTTTTCCTTGGCTAAAGTAATTTGGTTTGGCTTTCCACATGACCCAAATTCACCAGAAAATTACCAGTTTTCTGTTTCTCTTCATGTCATTTTGGTCTGGCCTTTGAATACTGGGTGTACCCACCGTCCAAGGAATTAAATGAAAATTTCCCCTGACATTATTAAGCCCATATACTATGCAGTTTATGGCCTGCTGAAGGACCCCAGCTTTCCAGCACCAGGAAATATGCTCTAGAGATTGACACGGGCCTCCAAGTCAGGTCAAGAGGAAAGAAGTTCCTAGAATAGACTAGCTGAGTTTACAAACTTGGCGAGGGCAGAGCTATGCCTATCTTAAGCACCATTTATCCCCGGCACCAGCAGGGCTGGCAGGCAATAGAAAGGGCTCCATAGTTATTTAAGGCATCTACTAATTAAGGAACAGAAAACCAAATGAATAGCACCTAAAATATTGAGCTAATGAAATATACTTCCTATTTTGGTTATTATAAAAAATAAATAAATAAACCTGTCAGCTTCTCGTCCTTTAAAGCGCGCGGCCGCGCACGCATGCGCACTCCTCCAAAGTAGACACATGAATTTGCGCTCTTGTGGCAGAGTACAGGCAGCAACATCTCTAATCAGCAATTACCGCTTTCCACTATGTACCAGACACTGCTCTAGCAAAATGCTCCCTGTGTGTTCATTCTTTTCAGCACTGCAAACCCATGCGGCAGGCATTGTGTTTGCACCATCTGGAAGAGAAGGAAGCCAAGGGCTCCGAGCTTCTCTGAAACTTTCTCAGAGTTTCCAAGTTAATAAGGCGCGGGGGGGGGGGGGGGGGACCAGGTAAAAGGCAGTCACCTGGCTCCAGAGACCATACCATTAATGAGCTTGCTCTATCAACTTCTAAATTAAAACTTATGTGATGGGATCAATTGGTACACACAACCCAAGTGTTGGGAGCTCCGTTTTTACATGCCCAGGGAACTTCCAGGGTCTGTGTTTGTGCTTTAGAGTGTTGGCTAATGTCTTTGGGTGTCAAAAAGAGAGGTCTGACGAGGTAGCTCACATGGAGCTCAGAACAATCCAGGGTATTGTGTCTGCTGAAAACGTACGGACTGACATGCAGGCAGAGGTCTACAGAAGGTTTACAACAGAAACCTCCATGGAGAACAAACAGCAAGTGTGGCCCTCCATCACTAGTGCTGCTGCTCTGAAGGGACCACCAATGCTGCGCTCAACGGCTCCCCTTCACGTGATCCCGGGATGCCTGTCCTCCTCATGATCCGTAAAGCTCTCCCCCAAAGAACCTGATTCTCAAAGATCCTTTCCCCCTCTCCACAAGAACCTGCCTCTGGTAAATGAAAGCACAAGGGCTCAAATCTATGCCCCTCTTATGAGACACTGGAGCCCTTGGCACTAGCTCCCCTTTGCTTTTCTAATCCAACAACCCCAACACCTAAAAGCAAAATGAAAAAAAAACAAAAACAAAAAGCTATGAGAGACACCGGGATTGCCTCCTTACCCATCCCAGGCAATTCTATCCCTTTGCTGGAAACAAACAAACAAACAAACAAGTCACAATTCATCACACTTTGTTTCATTTTACTTGCTTTGTTTTATTTACATTGTTGCTTCCTGCCTCAACTTACGGAAGCCATTGCCCAGCCCCACCATTTTTTGCCCTCCATGGAAAGGAACTCTGGGCCTTTCCTAGGGGTAATCATACACTTGCGGCCAACTTGAGCTGGCCACTGCACGGGGTGATCTATCCCAGCTGCGCAATCTGTGGGACAAACATCCCACGTACTGTTTATGAGGCAGTTACTGCCGACCGTCCACTCTTCTGGAAGGGTGGACTAGACTTACCTCATGTATGAGAAGCCTGAGAGCTGGGGTGATGTTTTATGCCAACTTTCCAGATATGAAAGCTCAGGGTTTTTAACGACCCAGGTACTGTGTTAAACGCAGCTGCTAACCCATACCTTCTTCTTCAGAACTCTGTGCGGTCCACCAGCTACAGCTGGACTGGACTCATTTTCTGCATCTGTGCTGTTTGTGTTTATATTACTACCGAAGAGCTACGTCTTTTTATAAAAGAAACGGATGAAGAAAGACCAAGTGTGCGGTAAATCTGTGCATGATTCTAGACAGGGAGAGCCCACCAGTCAGCCACCAGTCTTGGGGCAGAGTCATGGAGGTCTCCTCATCCAAGAAGAGGCAGGCAGCAAATGTGAGGAACAAGCAAATTCTCTTTGGTTGACCAATCTGGCTTGATTGCGAGCATTGGGACGGTTTCTCACTCGGCGAAGATGAGAGCAGTGTTGCAAAAATCTCGAAAGAGGCCAAGGCAGAGACCACAAGCTTTCTGGCAAAGCTTCGGCTTGCCGTGGCCTCTCAGGCTGAAATGATAAGGCGGGGGCGGGGGGAGGGGGGGAAGACTCCAGAGCTGAGGGAGGGAGGCTAATTGGGGAGCGCACAGTAACGAGCCATGTGCAGGCCCTCGAAGCCCTGACGCAGCACAATGCTCTCTTTGCTCAAGATGGCAAAGTTGTTTTCCCACTGGGCATGTGGGAGAGAGATGACGCACTCTCTGACCAGTAACTGCGAACAGGTGGGGGGACGGGAGAGAGTGGGGGCGACTGGGGAGGGTCGGGGGTGGAGGAGCAGGGGGGGAGGTGGGGGGAGGGGACGGGAGGTCCACTTCCAAGAGGCCTGTTCAAACTTTCCCTTTTCACGCTCGGAGGATACTCTGGCGGCCCAAATGAAAACCTATCTGTTGCTATGAGTTCAGGGAACCCCTTGCTTATCCACCCAAAACTCCCAATGAAAACTGCAGCTGTGTGTTCGGGGGTGGGGGCTCTCCCACAGTCGAGGCAAAGGTACAGAGGAAAATGAGCCTGGGCTGGTGGCTACACATGCAACCTGGGTTGAGCGGTGGTTGACGCCAACTGCGTTCACGCAGACCTAGAAGAAGAAGAAGAAGGCTTTTCATTGGCGCAGAGCTTTAGAGTCTGGACAGCCCTTTTGCACTGCCGTCTCCACACATTCGCCAAACTCAAAAACCATGCCTCATCTTCCTCATTATGAGCCATGCACAGGGGTAGGGGACGTTGTATTTGTTTTTGTTTTTGCTTTTGCTTTGTGCAGCATGAACGTGGCCTGGCCCTCAGCAATTTCTTCTTCATTGTAGCAACAGTGACAAACACACACACACACACTCAAACCCTCTTCCCATTCTGGGTTAGGCTACAGACACTCTCTCTCTCTCTCTCTCTCTCTCTCTCTCTCTCTCTCTCTCTCTCTCTCTGTTTCTCTCTCTCTGTCTCTCTCTGTGTGTGTGTGTCTCTCTCTCTGTTTCTCTCTCTCTCTGTTTCTCTCTCTCTCTCTCTCTCTCTCTCTCTCTCTCTCTCTCTCTCTCTCTCTCTCACTGAGTTAAAGGAATTGTTTGGACATTTCTTGATATGATGTAATTTGTGAATGTCTTCCCACTGTAGGTCTTCAACGCATATACAGCTCATTGACTTTAGAACTGAAAAACAATGCTAGCCCACTCCTTAGTCCAACTTGCCCCCCTTTGCAGCTGAAGAAAATGGAACCAGAAAGGACTTCGTGGAGCTGCATGCCTCCCTCATCACGGAGGTTACAACACATTTGGCTTTCTTCTGGCTGGTTGTTAATACTTGCATGAATTAATTCCTATTTTCATTTAATTCTACTAATGAATCCTTAACTTGCAGTCATGCAATTCATGCACAGCAGTAGGGGGAAAACCATTCGTGTATACAGCAACACGGATGGATTGCCAGTGGCAGGCACTACATGGTGCGTAGCTGTGTAGTTCACTTATGTAAAGATCAAAGCTGGGCGACAAACCTACGGTGATAAACATTAGATTTCTGTCTCTTGGAGAAGGTAGCAACTGTAAGAGGGCTTTACAGCATAAGTGAAATCTGCCCCTGGTGTAACAGGCAATACCATTTTCAAAGATTCTTTGTAGTAGTATCTTGCTATGTAACCCAGGATTTCCTGGGACCTGCAATCTTCCTGTCTCAGCCTTTCAAATGCTACAGTTATAGGCCTGTACTACCAATCCTAGCCTTAAATCTGACTGTGGGTTCCTCTGGAGGCACTGCAGATTCTCTAGATGAATAGAACCATTAGCCTGAACCTAGATTACAAAGAAGATTTATTGGGTTGCTGTACTGGGTGTGGGCTGGGGAGTCCAACAATGGCTGTCTACAGGCTAGAGAGCCTGAAACCTGGTAGAAACTCAGGGTAGGAGTCTGGCTGCCTCTGGTGTGTCCCTGAAAAAAAAAAAACACAAAAACAAAAAACAAACATCCTCAGTCCATGTTAAAACGGAGAAGAAACTGTGTTCAGGAGTCAGTGAAGGGTGGTAGCAGCAACAGCAGCAGCTGCAAAGGAGATGCTCTTATCACCACGGAGCAAAGACTAGGAGGTTAAAGCAGCCCCGTTTTCCTCTCAGACCTCCGTGTGTGTGTGTGTGTGTGTGTGTGTGTGTGTGTGTGTCCGCCAGGAGATACTAGCCACTCTGAGGAAGGGTCCTCCCCCTTGGTCAATCATTCTAAGAAATACCCTCACAGATCCTTCCAGAGGCATGTCTCTTAATTGATCCCAGATCCAACCAAGTTGACCACCAACCAACTGTCACAATATCTATCTTATTTTGTGAGATAGTTCTATGGATGGATACATGTCAGTAATAAATATCTGAGGCTTACATACTTGAAATCTGTGTGTTCTATCTTATATGTTAACACATTGATAAAAAAACAAAGGAGAAACATGCAAAAATATATTTAATTCATTCATGACTAATGTGACAGATATTTAGCCAAAAGTAATAATAATAATTCTGGCCCTCAATTGACTTTTAATCTGAATTATTCTTTCTGGCTGACTTTTTACTATTACACAAACCAGGAAGCTGCCAAATCTCTACTTCTTTGAATAATCTGGCTTTTTCTTGAACAAACTGTGGGATGGGCTTATTGACCTTCAAAAATCTCTCTAAGCTCCAAATTTTTGGGATTTTTTAAAAAGATGCCAATATGTATAATCTCTGAGTGGGAAGTAACATCAGAGATTGTCTGGATCTTGTCTAATGTGTTGTAGAGAATTTTAGCAAGCGTGGAGATGGAAAACAACCTATCCAAGGCTGTGCTTATAGCATTTTTGTGCAATCTGCAGACTTTCCCCCTTCAAATCAATTCAGCAGATACGCTTAAGTGTCTGCTTTGTCTACTCGCTGAGTTGGACACTGCCTTGGGTTCCCAGACTTCTAAACAGCACAGATAAAAAGCAATCAGGGCAGCGCTGTGCAAGAAGACCAGTGTGCTCGTCCCCAAAACGTTCATGTGAGGACACCAACAGATGGGGTCCTAAGTCCAGATAGAGAGGCCTGAGCAAGGTCAGTGAACCAAAGTGACCTAATCATAGCATGCCTTCCCCATATTCGACCCCAAGGCCACCAGACGCTCTTCTTGTCCAGCAATCGTGGTCCTGGGCCTTACATTATGACAACAGCAGACGGTAACTTGAGTTGTCTCATTATGCAACCTAAAATAATACGAACCAGAACATCCCTATTTTGTAAATTTCAACTTCCTTTTTTTTTTTTTTTTAAATGAAAATGTCAAGCAATGTCCTTTACAATGAATCTAGTCAGCACGGAAGGCTAATTGCTGCAGCTTTCTTAGAAAATGACTACAGCTACCATACACGAGACGCAATGTATATCTCAAATGACTCACCTGGCTCTGAAGGGTTGCTAGAAGGCGCACAGGCGTAGAGAGAAAGTACGAGACATGGTCATGTCAGAGTTCTGCCACTAGCTATCCATGGGACATCTTTCCGTGAGGTAAGTTTTCTCTCTCTCTCTCTCTCTCTCTCTCTCTCTCTCTCTCTCTCTCTGTCTCTGGGCAAAGGGACAGAGAGTGGCAAGATGGTTCCGTGTGCAAAAGCGTTGATATGAAACCTACAGGGCTAGAGAAGCAGGGAACAAGGAGATGAGAGGGAAGGGAGTGGAAACTCGGGGACACGCGTAAGAGGGAGTGCTGTCACTGAGGTCTCTGTGATGAGCTGCTACGTAGAGCCTACAGGTGTGCCCTACGCGGGACCTCTCACCTCTCCTTCCCCTTGTACCTGGACCCACGATGCTGATAGTGTACCCTCTTGATCATGTCAGACCACTGAGCTTCCAAAACCCCACTCCAGAGTGGTGATCATCCATTTTCCTGTGCTTAATCATCTGCCACCTTCATCTTCATTTCCCAAAACCCTCTAGTCCACCCCCTCCAAACTCCTCAGGACCCCAAACCTAGTGTAAGCCTCGCAAAGCACATTTCCTTCTGTTTCTGAACCTTGTTGGGTTTGATGATGCTAAGCTTTGAGACTGCAAAAATGTGTTATCTCTATCACCGACGTTCCAGGAGTATTGCTCTCCTGAACATTGACCTGGCTCAGAGTTTACCCAGATGCAGATGAAGTTTCTTTTTTCTTTCCTTTCCTTTCTTTCTTTTTTTTTTTTAAGATTTAGTTATTTATTATTACGTATACAGTGCTCTGCCTGCATGTACACCTGCAGGCCAGAAGAGGGCATCAGATCACATTATAGATGATTGTGAGCCACCATGTGGTTGCTGGGAATTGAACTCAGGACCTCTGGAAGAGCAGGCAGTGTTCTTAACCTCTGAGCCATCTCTCCAGCCCCAGATGAAGTTTCTATAGTGGGCACAGAATAGATACTCGATGTGTCTCTGGAGAAAAAAAAAAATACTGCGAGCAGTTACTAGAGCACATCTGAGCCCACTTGAACATCCCTGTCTCCAATACACCAGCCAGATGTGGTCTTTGCTTCCTGGCATGGTTTTAAGAACTAAATAGATACTGAACTTCTCTATCATCTGCAAGATCAACACATTACTCCCAAACTGTAGAGGAATTTTAACACAGAAACATTTCTGCTGTGGCAAGGGAGCACATCCAAAGACCTAGGGCTATGTGATCTGGCTGGAATGCAGACATCCTTAGGTCACACCTTTAATCCCAAACAATGAAAGTAAAGTTGGTTTGTAGAAGAAAGCATCTCGATGTTTGAAAGTGATGTCTAAGTTGGGCATGGTGGCACGCACCTTTATTCCCAGCACTCGGGAGGCAGAGGCTGGTGGATTGCTGTTAGTTTGAGGCCAGCCTGGTCTACAAAGTGAGTCAAGGACAGGAAGGGCTACACAGAGAAACCCTGTCTTGAAAAAGCAAAAAAAAAAAAAAAAAGAAAATGGTGTCTAATTGAGGGGCAGACAAAGTGACAAGTCAGAGAAAATTTGCCAGAATAAGCCAGAGATAGGAAGAGACAGGAAAAAGAGGCCTTAGGGGAGCAGCACAGAGGGAGACAGGGAGGAGGCAGTTTTACCAGGACAGTTTTACAGAGACAGGTTGTAGAGAGAACAAGCTAGAAACAGGTGAAGACAGAATGAGCCAGAGAATGAGAAAGACCCAGAAGATTAGAACATATTGCCAAAATTAGCATGAGGCCAAGCAGAACAACTCAGTCAGAAGCTGAAAGAAGCCAGTTTGGATTAGTCAGCTTAGAAAGGAGTTTTGATCCAGAACAGATGAGTTGAACCAGCCAGCCAGAGTTCAGAAAGACCTAGAAAGGGTGAGCTTATTCAGCAGTAAGTCCCAGAGATTGAAAATATTTTAGGCCTGCATTAGATTATACAGAGGCTAGAGGCTAGAAGCTTCCAGGAGTAGGCCTAGGTTAGTAGACAAAGGCAGTAAGCCTCAGAGAGTACAATTACATCTGGTGAATAAAAGTTACTTTTATACCCAAAATATGCTTGAAAAGATTTCATGAACTTCTTATACCCCAGGATACTGTGTAACAGGTCTCCATGTATGGGCTTTGTTTCTTAAATCTGGTGCTCTGGATCTGTAGTTCTCCAACTGGGAGGCAATAGCCATCTACATCAGAAATAGCAGAGGAACTTTTAAAATCTAGACACCTAGACCATAACACATAGTTGTTAACTAATAACCATGGGGATGAATTTGACATCGATATCTTATTGGTCCTCCTGGCTATGATACTGTGCACAGATAGATAAGCATTGATGTAATTACCTTAAAAGATACCAAGATGCAGGGTGTGATGGCATATGTCAGCACTCAGGAGGCAGAGGCAGGTGGGTCTTTGTGAGTTCAAGGCCAGCCAGGTCTACAGAGGAATTTCCAGGACAGCCAGAGCTACATAGAGACACCCTGTTTAAAAACAACAACAAAGCAACCACACACACACACACACACACACACACACACACACACACACACACACACACACGTTTATTGTTGATGCCACTCCTGAGGACCAAAATCACTATAGATGAGAATTTGAAATATAAATTTCCTGGAGTCTCCCCAAGGAATTAACATGGTGTGGTCTGAAAGTCACCCTGTCCCTGTTACCTCAGAACACCAAGCATTCAGATTTCTTGGCATCCCTGAGGCTTTGCTCTTTGATGGAACGCCTGCTCCTCCCTCTGACCCCTGAGAGAACTTCTGGGTCCCAAGTGCAGACTCCGGTGACTTTTCCTAACCCTTCCCGGGGCGAATTTATCACTCTCTGTCTGAGTTTCCACGGCGGTTTTGTAGATGCTTCTGCTAAAGCATTTATCACATCGTACTATGACTATTTCTTTATGTGTCTGTCACACCCTATGAGCGGTATTTTCCCTTCTCGTCCAGCCAGCGTCTAACACATCACCTGAGAAGTAACTCAGTCTAGTAAATTCTTATTGAGTAAAGTGGGATCGCTCATTGCATCAGATATCAATAAGCATATATTGAGACTCCAGATGTTGGAATGGGGCACGGTAAAGATCTTGTTGCAGGAAAGATAGTTGGCCACAAGGAGGCAGTGTGGAGGAAATACTAGGACTAGGGTGGGCTTGATTCTACCAACACAGAGCATGTACCAAAAAGATCCGATTTGTTTCCTAACCCCTGCCTGGTCGAAGACAACAACTTAAAGTCAGTAGTAGCTATGAAACCGGGGCGATGATGGATAATCATAGCACCTGGGTTATGAGTGATTGAAAACGAAAACAGAATAGAATAACAAGCCGAAACTTAGACTTACAATCACAAATTAGACATGCTAAAATTCCAAGTGGGAGACGGAGGCGGTTCTCGTGCTCTCGGGGTTGTGAAAATAAGTCTGCAAGTGGCAGGAGTGGGTGAGGCTTTTAGTGCGGAGAAGACTATCCACTTCAGGTACCTCCCTCCACCCAGTGATCTGCCCTGGCTCTGCCAAGTGGCTACTCCCCTGGGAAATGGAGGAAGTTTGAAGGTTAGCTGACAGAGGCCAAGCTCACTCTTGAGCCGCAGGAAGCTGGGTGTGGCTTTGTAGAATCTTCATCATGAGCTATACGAGATGAATTCGTGCTCTTCCTCTCCTGCCTTCATGTGGCCTGGAGCTGAGACAAGGGTAAAGACAGCGTGGAACCACTGTGAAGAGCAGACGAGAACACGAGAGAGGCTGAGGGTGAGTGGTGGCCCTCGTAGAGTGGACAGGAAACTGGGACACAAGAAAAGCGCATTCCTACCACTCTCTAACTGCAGAAATGTGAAGCTGTAATTCTAGGCACATCTAAGACTCTGAGCCTGGTGCAGTAGTGCGCACCTGTAATCTCTGCGCTCAGGGAGGCAGGGGCAGGTGGATCTCTGTGAGTTCGAAGCCAGCCTGGTCTACAAAGTGAGTCCTCAACAGCCAGGGCTACACAGAGAGACCCTGTCATGGGGGATGGGGGGGCGGGAGGGACTCTGGGAAAGAAAAAGAATAGGAGTGGCATTGTCTAGAGTATGTTAGGTCACAGGTACCAACACTACTTCTGACAGTACCTGTAGGTATAGGAGAGACCCCAAATCACCCGCAGGTTAAGATTTTGCCATCCTTGTAATGAAGCTAATGTTTGCAAAATCCAAACCCATGCTCCCATGGGGCAGGATGGCCCCTCTCACGTTGTGTAGTCTGAGGTCAAACCGAGAATGGAGTACAGTGTATGTGGCCTCGTGGAAAGTTAAGAAGGGATGGATGCCAAGGCACTCACACATAATGACTAACGTGCAGTTCAGTCAAAACATCCAATGACCACTCAATTCGAACTCTATTCATTGACCTTTGCTGTTGCCCAATGCTACCCCAACTATATTAATCCAGTATGTGGGGGACTATTCCAGAAGTATGAGACACTATCAAAGATCACAGGAATCACAAGGAAGGTGGGGGCGACAATCCACACTGAGTGAAATAGGCAGAACTCTGCAACCATGCCCCCTCCCCCAAATCCTGATGACCACTGAGGAAGCTTGGTTGGAGAGAAGAGAGTGAAAAGAGCGTGCTATCCCACTGGATTAAACGGCCTCACAGTACATTTACAGAACTAAATGTGACGCACAAGCTACCAGCAATGAAACGCGCTCTACGTGCACAACTGTATGGCCTGGAAAGCCAGTAGCAAACCCTGGGCCAGCTCTGAAGCAGGCAGCTGATTTCGGACAGTGCAAGGAGAAAAGAAAGGCCCTTTGACTACCTTGAAGAGCAGGAGCACTAAGCCTCTACTGCACAGCGCTAGAACGGGCAATATGAGCAGCGTGTCGATTTCTACTCCTACAGGAGAAGGATCAGGGCCATCCAAAGTAAAAGAGCATTGCATTTAGAAGGGCTGCGAAGGGGAGGCTTCCATTGTTCCCAGGATGCATCATCTTTTCAGTGCCAAGGTGAGAAAATATAAACAAAGAGCTCTAATTTTAAAAAAAATTTTTTTTGTTTTTGTTGTTGTTGTTGTTGTTGTTGTTGTTGTTGTTGACCTCTGTGCTCAGAGTTTTTACTGGGGCTTCATCATGGACTGATTGCTAAATGGACAAGCAAGAGCTTTAATGCATGCTTCAAAAACTGATATGCACAAACAAAAAGCATCTTCATCAGGATGCTGATACGAAGCCCCTCCTGAAAGGTGCATGCTGCACAACTGAGCACGGCACATAAACGTATGATTATGAAGTACCACTTTAGCTCTAGTAGCAGCTAAGATACAGAAATCCATAGCACTCGGGAAAACTGCTGAGAGACGGAGAGAGTCGTCTTTATAGAGCTAACAATGCAGGAGAGAGTTCTTCCGCATTCTCTGACCTCTAAGAAGGAAGGCCCCAAGGGACTAGGAACAGGGGGGAGGGATGGGGAGGGACATTTGCATATTCTGCACCGCGAAGATGCACTTGTCCTCCACGTGGTAAAAAGAATCAGTGCATACACATGACTGCCAGCTCAGCACACACATCGCTAATGGTTTGTTCATTCTGAGTTAACCCCTCCAGCCCAGATGCCCCTGGAAGAACAATAGAGTTGACATCGACACAAATTAATGTAACTTTACATTTCTAGAAGCACCTGTACCCGGACATCAACAGAATGTGGGAAGAGCTGCCAGGTGTCATGATGAGAGAGGCACGGGCACCAAAGCTCTCAAAACTGTGGCTGATCACCTGGAGGGGCAGGGCCAGAATCGCCCACCCCCAAAACTCATCCCTGGAATGTTTGACTAATGGCACCGCACAAGGTTAAACAGAAGACATGTTTTCACCTAGGATTTTCTCAGGTCGCCGGCTCATCGACATCTACAAATGACAGTTAACAGTGAGCTATGGCAGTTTGGGTGCACAACCTCTCAAGGTGCTGGTTTCACACTTATATGATGACTGAGTCGTCCCACTGCTTTGTAAATCTAATTGTTACCAGAAGTTGTGATAAGACCAAGGATTTCCATGCCTGTCCACCTTTTCTTCAAAGTCTGTTTCCCGGTGAGAAGCAAAGATGGATAGGATTCTGTAACCGCATGCAAGGCATGTAGAATATTGACAGGTGATGGATTTGGAGAGAAAGAGGGGGATGGGAAGAATGGGGGGGGGAGAAGATTCAGATCATGTATTTTTTAGGGAGGCCAAAATACACTGCTTCTCCCTATTCTCCAGCATGGGGTCTCCGCTCTCTTCCGCCTCCTTTGCCACTTCTAATAAACCTGCACTTATCTGTTATAGAGTCATCCGCCAGTTAGCTCGTTCTGTTTAATTAACCAATCACATAGGACGTATTGTTCTCCTTGGCATAGTAGCAGACAGAAGCATCACACTGGTCACATATGTGGCCATGTGTGCCGATGGAGGGGAAGTCCATTACACTGGACTAGCATGCCGGCTTCTGTGACTACAGTCCTTTACCTAAAACTCACCGAACAACGCTGACCTGAGCAACAGCTGAACTCCAAGGCCCGCCCCTCAGAGCTCGGGCACTGAGTCTCTGATCATTCTGCGAAACCATCTGGCAAATATCACGTGGGAACTCAAACAGTGCAGGCCCATTCTAACAGTACATCGGATTAAAGCACACCCAAGCACGGCTAGTTGTGGTGGTCAGAGCACTGTATTTATTTATGAATATTCTGCAGCCATCGCTTAGTTATAAACACTAGAAAAAAAACCAACTGCTGACTGAACAAAACAAAACAAAAAAAGCAAAACACGTTGGGAGAGGGCCGGGCGTGGTGGCGCACGCCTTTAATCCCAGCACTCGGGAGGCAGAGGTAGGCAGATCGCTGTGAGTTCAAGGCCAGCCTGGTCTACAAAGTGAGTCCAGGATAGCCAAGGCTATACAGAGAGACCCTGTCTCGAAAAACAAAAAACAAAAAAACACGTTGGGAGAAAAAGTGTCCTTGGGAACCAGAGACCAGAAATCAGGCTTGGATGATATATATTTCAGAAAGGTATTCAAAATGACCAGACCAGAGCTCAGTTGACACTGACACACACACCAGCACCACTAACACTGGGCATTGCTGGTGGCCCCTCTAGTCGAGGCTTCACTGTTCAAACTCTGATGGAGCCGCCCTTTGGGCCGCTCATCTCTTCAGTGGATCTGTGTGGTCTCTGATGCTCTGCACCACTAGGTTTAGATTTTATAGATTTTTATATTTGTGTTTGTTTCTCTTACTTAAAGTCTTACCTCCAACATCAGGCTGGAAGGATAATATAAACTTTATGGCAGGAACCAGAGAAAGTGAGGAAATGAGCAGTCAACTAAAAACAAGTTTGGGGTTGGGTTTTGTTACTGTAAAAGAAGTCAATTTAATTAAACTAGTTAGGAGGGTAATCTTAATGATGTTGACTGCTGCTTACAGAAAGCGAGTCACTGAGAAAAGATAAGTATTCTGTATCCTTCATGGGGTCAAGAGGTCAAAAGATGGAAGTAAAAGAAACTCAAGAGCTAGAGAAACTATTGCCTGGCTTCCCGGTGTGTGGATGAAAGAGTCTTGAGTCCAAGACAAAGGTAAAACAACAGTGACAGAGGTAAGCATCCGAGAGACTAAGGAGGAAAAAGGACACAATCTATGGCATTTAAAAAGGTGACAGGAGGGATTCATTAGAGGGATTTGGAGTCAGAGGCTATGAAAAAGCTGAGACCAAGACTAGTGATTCTCCTTGGAGATCAGCAAGCACAGAAGAACACATTTCTCCTGAGGACTAGTGACACTGGAAGGGTATGGCATTTCCAAAGCCACTTAGTAAGTGTCACAGGCACAGTGAAGGCCACTCTACACCAGGACTAATAGTATGGTACCGTGGATAAAAGCTCACTGCAAAGCCTGATGGCCTGAGTTTGCTTCCAAGAACCCACACAGGGTGGAAGGAGAGAACAGACTTCCGTGAGCTGTCCTATGACCTCTACATGTGGACTTTCCACATGCATACGTGATTAAATAAATAAATAAATAAATAAATGAAAAATAGTCATACAAATCAAATATTTACCAATAATGAATTATTAATGGATTTGTTTTAAAGAACCCCTTTGGTATAGTTTTATCTGCTTACTATAGATGAAAGCAAATCTGTATACTAATAAAATGAGTTGCTGTTCACTTTTACATAAAGAATTAAATACTACTGGACACGGAGCATCTTCAACATTTTTTTGAAGTTGATCCACATCTTGTATTTTTAACCATAATAGTGAAACCACTATTTTACACAAATATGCAACACAAAATGGCAGAAGTATGTTTAGGACCAACTTCAGAAATTCTGTTCAAATATCATGCCAAAATCCATCAGGCAATTGCTTATGAAACTCAAGTCATTCATTCAAACATAGGTTGTTAAAACCAAATGTTCTAACATGACAAAAATCCAAAGATAGGCTAACTTAGTGCTTCCATGCTGAGTCCATAGGAAAATACTAAAAATCTTTGATTCCTACAGTCAAATCGTAAGAACAGAAAGATTTGTACGTAGTCAAAAACGCCGCAGTTCATAACATACAAGAGTCTGCAACCTCAGCGCAGGCGTTTCAGGCAGAGTTCATGAGCCTTGGACGGGACGATACGCGCAGCATGAAACGCACCTGCAGTGCGCTCTGCACCAAGACTGCACGGACGCTGCACGATGCAACCTGCGTGAGGCAAACACTTCAGATTTATTGCATGTTTGATTTTTAATTAAATCTTGTCTGCCCCATATTCAGAAACCTTTTTTAGTCTTGCCAGATGTTTTGAGACCTGCCTCCCTGTATGGTTGGTTACTCAACCGCTCCATTGCCATAGTTTAAGGAACAGTGCTCTGGGAGAGCGGGGAACTGTGAGGTGGAGCTGACCAACAAGAGCGGCGGAAGGTGCACGAACGAACAAACAGAAGCAGCCAGGGCTGAGAGCCTCATCTGAAGCCAAACGAAAAGGACTACTCTGAGTCATTCCGCAGTCCACTCCTTAGCCAGTGCCTTCTATTAAAACAAAGCTACCTGAAAACCAGCTGGCAAGAAATACGATTCGCTGTAATACTGACGACATGAGCTTTTCAAAAGGGACCAGGGGATACAAGAGCCCATGCCATGAAGACTGTTGAGTTTGACTCTGGGATTCAGAAGAGTTTTTATAACCAGTTCGGGGGTGGGGGTGGGGGGGCAGTGCAGGGAAACCTACGGGCAAGTGTGCGGTACTAAGTCTCTCCCAAGCCTGGTAGCTAGGAATTGACTCATCAAGGCGTGTACAGTGCCTGCTGATCGTCTTCTAGCCTAGGGTTGAATCAGAAGCGGATGCTGTTTCAACCTTGTGGCAAGCACACTGGGCTCTGCTGTGATGTGCTAGAGGGCCAGAGAGGCACCTCAGAGGCCCTGTCAGGACTTGTAAATCCCGGAAGTGCATCCTGTCTGGTACCCTCCCCAACCAGGACCAAGGCCTGTTTCTTTCTATTTGATCTCAATAAAGTATAACTGATATAGAACATGTGTGTATTGTGCAACTTTCACCAATTATGTCAGCCATCCCTACGTGGGACCAAATGAGAGCTTAGCAGCTTAACTCTGAAAAGGCCAGAGTCCAAGGGATCAGTCTGAACTGGAAGATGAAAAAACTAATAAACAATGAACAATCTACTTAACATGACAGTTTGGCAAAGTAGAAGAAAATTTATTTATTTATTTCCAACAAAACAAATTCTCTGATGAAACGAAATCTCTTTCCTTTCTTCTGAAGCAAGAACTCCCAGGATTACTATGGCAATAATGAAATACAAATCACTCAGCTCTCTCTCTCTCTCTCTCTCTCTCTCTCTCTCTCTCTCTCTCTCTCTCCTTTTTTTTTTTTTTTTTTTTTGAGACAGGGTTTCTCTGTGTAGCCTTGGCTGTCCTGGACTCCCTTTGTAGACCAGACTGGCCTCGAACTCACAGCAATCCACCTGCCTCTGCCTCCTGAGTACTGGGATTAAAGGTGTACACCACTATGTCCCGCAGGCGAATCACTCAGCTTTCTAAAGGAAAAGGAGCCCTTTAACAGCTGGGGGGCTCAGGGGTAGGGGTGGGGGCGGTGTGCAAAATACACCAGATACAATCTTGGCACTTCAAATGCACTGTGTCAACAATTCATACCACTCCTAAATGAGGTGGAGCATGGTACCCCAACTTACAGTCGAGGAAGCCAGAGCTCAAATAATTAAGGAAACCTCCCTCGCAGGATGCGTAAAGAATGATGAACAGGACATTCTCCACTGTTGAGTGGAGAGTGAGATCTGACTCTCACACGAACTCTGGTGCCCCTTTTCTGACCACGTCCCCTGGATGGGGAGGCCTGGCAGCACTCAGAGGAAGGATAGCAAGTTACCAAGAAAAGACTCGATACTCTAAGAGCATATATAGGGGGAGGAGGTCTTTCTCAATCACAGACATAGGGGAAGGGAGAAGGGGGAAGTGGGAGGGAGAGAGAAATAGGAGGATACAAGGGAAGGGCTAACAATTGAGATGTAATGTGAATAAATTAATAAAAAATTAAAAAAAAAAAAGAATGAGATCTGAGGAAACGGCATCCAAGGCTTTCCTCAAAGAAAACATTTGCAAAGCCTCCCCCAGAAAGTAGGGGAGAAGACAAAAGGAGAAAGTCTTGGGATCTAGTGATCCAAACCAGAATTATCAGAGTCCCTAACACTGAGTCAAGACTGATTCAATAGAGAGCCATATAGATTGCAAGGCCAGAATTGAGAGGCTTCTAAAGGGTCCTCGACACATTCTACGAGTATTGTCTTTAGAGTATCAGTGACTCTCTAGTCCCAAACAATGGAAAGGCTGAGGCAAACAACACAACACCATTATGTGAAAGCAATAACCCACAGGTAACCAGATCTCTAGCCTCCAACCTTAGGGCTGAGGTAGGGGTGGGTTTGGAGGAGTGACTGGCTCTCCTTCCCACTATAACCTCCCCTCCCCCTGATTCCCACTGGAACCTGGATTTGGACCTTTGCCACCGATAGGGAATTCTAGGACCTCAGTTTTTCAGAGTTGACCTGGAATGCCATCTGCTGGTAAACTGAGCCCAGACGCAATAATTTGCAGGGCACGCAGCCACAGAGTCTAGAAAAGCCAGGGCTTATTAAGGTACGGGGCAATGCCTTCCTGGCTTGGCCTGTCACTGAAGGCTCCGTTTGTCCTCTCGTGTCCCCTGGCATCGGCTGGCTTAGTGACTCTTTGGGTCTCTCTCCATCTATGCAGTTCCATTTCTGCTTCCTGACCTCAAGCTAAGCTATTGTCTTAGAATCACATGAGGACAGGGACAAAGGCAGTTGGAACAGGCCTTGGTCTCTGGGTCCCTAGGGAAGCCGGCTTCTTTCCTGTTACTTCTCTTCTCTTTCCAGCCTAGAACCTAGGCCCTTCTAAAGGATGTTCTTTTTCCTATCTGTGGACTAAACAAACCGGGCTCCTCTCTCACTTTTGGTCCTCAGGGCTTTCTCTTCATCCCAGATTGTATTCTATATCCCCTCTGAGCTTGTCCCTTTTCCTGCCTGAGTTTTTTTTTTTTCCTCTCCCACTTCTCCCACTTCCAAACAAAAACACTCCTCCAAATCAGTATTCCGACGAGGCAACGGAAAGAAGCTAGCAGTCATTACAGAACCATTTCTAAGTGAGGCATCCGTGCTAAGCATCTCCACATGTTACATCAGCCCACCTTGCGCTGGCTCGGGTTAAGTCGCCGAGTTTTTTTATGGTCAGAAAGCGGCAGAAGTAAATGCACACGGAAGGGGTGACCAATTCAAACTGCAGACTACACTTCTCAGACAAGAAAGGAGATCCATTCAGGGAAGAGACTTGTTTCCAGTTTCTAGATGGGTGGTACTTACCTTATTCAGACTAATCAAGGTGCTTCTGTGTTTGTTTACAAAGCATTCCCAAAGCTTGGTGGGTTTGGAACAAGAAAGGGTCTGTCTTTCATTCTTGGTATATTGGGCTATTGATGAATCTGACATCATTATTTATTGCCACTCGGAACTCAGGCTGACATAATCTCCATCCTCTGGGATGTTGCTCAATTTTCTTAACCAATGTATTTTATTAACAACTTAGTGACCGAACATACGTCACTTATAACCCGACTAACCAAAACAATAGGAAATGAGGATTAATGGACACAATAACAAAACCGTAAGGATATCAGTTCCAAGGAACGATTCTCCTGGCGTGAGCAGCAGGATTTCTTCTGCTGGAACCTGGAGTAACCAGAACCCAGAACCTCAGCAGGAGCCGGAGCCCCGGAGCCTTACCTCAGCGGTTCTCTCTAGGAGCGTCTCGAAGTAGCGATGAACAGCCAAAACTATCCCAAGTCTCCAAAAAGCCCCGCCTCCAGTTCTGGGCTCATTTATATATCTCCTCCCAGAATCTTTTCAGCTGGCAACAATTAAGCTCCTGCATGAGGTGGTTGGTCTTCTAGTGAATTAACCTCACCTGTTCTCTCACAAGACCATTCCAATCCCGCACTTGGGATCCTAAAAAACAGGTTTATCTCTCCTTGATTGCTGGTCACATGTAGGAATCCTAAAAGCATCTACCTGGATTGTCGACAACAGAACTGTTGTCAACCTTTCTGCTCATATTTATCAGTCAAAGCAAGTGGCGTTAACTCCCACGCTTTGGAGGTTATGGGGAAATGTTTAATTACAAGGATCATTGGCTAACATGTTATTTATCCTCAGGACCCTGAATAAGTAAGAAGCCTAAAAATACACATGAATAATTCTAATGATTGCTTAGTCCCATGTTCATGAAATTGCCTTGTGAGTCTTCTGACTCCCCTAACTCTATAATTTGCACTTGTTTGTTTGCTTTGTGAGCAAATCCTATTATTTGAAACAATGGTTCTTTTAAGGCCACTAAATAGACTTTGTTTCAAGTATAAGCTACACAGGCAACCTTTCATACCATACTAATAAAATCAATGTCTAGCCAAGAAGTGGAAAATGAAGACCATGACATAATATATGCAGAAACCATCTCCTGCTACAGGGCAAGCACTCGATAATTGTTAGCTTCCTTAAACATTTCGGACTTCAATTAATCTTTATATTAAAAACACACACACACACACACACATCCATCTCCATGACTGCCAAAGACTGTTGAATTCCAGAAGCATTTCTGGCTGTAACACTCATTCCCAGACACACGACATTCTGCGGAACTACGATGAAAAGAAACAGAAATGGGCTGAGGAGATGGCTCAGTTGGCAGAGAGCTTATCATGAAAATACAAGAGCCTGAGTTGAATCTTTAGACCCCGTATAACGAAGCCAGATGTGGTGATATAGCTAGGAAGGCAGGCATAGCAGATCCCAGGGGCTCCACTGGCCATTCAGCCTCATCTGCTCGGTGAGTTACAGGCCGGGGAAAAGACACTGTTTCACAGAACAAGGTACACGGCACCTGAAGAACAACACCCCAGATTGCCCCGCTGGCTTCTGAATGTACTCATACACACATAAGCACGCACACATCCGAATGATGCTCTACCCCCACGCCCCAGGAAGAAAATGTGAGATGTTAGCTCTCAGGCCACAGTTGTTATCGTCACACAAGCTCTTTCTCATTAACTAGACTTTTGGGGGGGAGGGAGATTTTTTTATATGTCCTAGTTATCACTGTCACCCTTGTCGTACACTTAGTTGTATATTTGTTCAGAATCCAGGACATGAGGACAAGTGGAGGCTAGCAGGAGGCTGTTTTCTCAGGAAGAAAAAAAAAGCCAAAGCACATGAATACCCTGGGGTTTTCCTATTACCTTCTATAAAGATAGACATGGCTACTTGGTGGCCAAATGAAGGACACCCCACATGAAAGCGAACCAAAGTAATCAGCCTGTAAACCTTGGAGGAACCCCACAGGATGAGAGCAATTCCCTTTGAGAATTGGGAAAGCAAACAAGGGCTGTGCCAGTAGCTTGATTCTGCTCACCCTTTTTATTTTTTTTCCTGATTGAAACTAGGATAAAAGGAACACCAGTTCATTAATCTACAAGGGAAAAAAAGAGGGAACATTGTTTACTCCTCTCACCTACGATGGAGACAGTTTGATGACGGGAGAACCTCACTGACTTTGCTCTACCTTACTCGACCCTAGATAGGGATACCTTCAACTGAACTCTTTCTTCTTCATTTTCCACTATGATGAAATGCTTGCCGGAGGGAACTTTCTAGACGGATACCCTTGAATGCACTTCCTGATGAAGTGGGAGATGAGCCAGCTGCTGGTACAGATGTTGAAAGCCCTGGGAACAAGTGGGGCTGATTGTAATAACATGTTGCATAGGCTGAGGAAGTGTTCTGGTGGCAGAGGCCCCAGTACAGCATATAGGCAGCATCTAGCTTAACAAAGCCAAGGCAAAATGTGCCCCACAATAGTGAGGCTCACTGGCTAATATGTTACATGTCATTGGAGCTCTGGAGAATGTCTCCTGAAAAGAAAAGGAAATAATACCATCAGGGGAAACTGAACGGTGTTTGCTCCCAGACTTTCATGACTGGCAGTTTAAAGAAGTTGTATAGGCTGTGATTTCAGTCCTAGAGAAGACTCCCAGGCAAGATATGATTGATAAACGCCTTAAAGTCACTTGCATCATTTGAAAAATGTAGGGGTTTTTCCCCCTCAGCCTTAGTCTGTTAAAATAAAAATAAAGGCCACCGTATATCAGTATCTAGTCACTAATGAATATATTAGAATCCTACTTCAGAGATTAGCATCCCATCATAGCAAAATGAAACAGAAGAAAGAAGAAAGATATTTCACATCTGAAGAGACGTTAGAGCTCATAAGAACTGACATCTTTAGACTTAAAAAGCAGAGGTTGTGAATTAAGTTTATGAGAATATGATAGGAAGAGAAAAACAACTTGGAAAGGCAGTGATAAAGTTGCACTTCATTCTATCTCCTCTGTGTATGAGGACAGGTACAGGGGACCGAACACACTGTCTCCCACATGCAAAGTGAGTGCTCTAGCCCTGGCACACACCCAGCCCTATTCCATGTTTTAAATCTTTTTGTTTGTCTCCATGTTGATTGAGTTTTGTCTTCTTAAAGCTGGGGTTATAAAGGAGTGAGATTAAGGCAAGAGATGACTATGTTTCAGGCCAACGAGTAAGTCTTGATAGCTACCATTGCCATCTTCTTTTCACTGTGTATAGTTGACTAGAAAGTCGCCTGGTGCATGGTAGACGGTAAATACATCATCATGCATGAATAAATGAATACAACCAAAGCTTTAAACAGAAAAGTAGCCTTTCCTTTGAAGGAATCACATGGCAGATTGTGTACTTATCCTAATGACTCCTGATTGCTCAAAACACACACCAACAGTACTCTAAGGACTGTCGAAACAAGTGAAAAAGTCAGCTTAAAACCAATGGTGAGGCTATGTCATCTCCTTTAGCGACAGATTAAACTTATTTACTTCCTTTTAGTTGTGTTGCAAGCCTAACAATGGGTGGCTTTTCAAGCTAGTTTTTATTTTTGTTTTTTCAATCAAAAACTACATATAACTGAGCATAGTGGAACACAAATTATAGGAGGAGAACTTAAGAGGCTGTGGCGGGAGGGTTGTGAGTTTAAGATCATTTAATAGCTGCATTGCAAGACTGGAGAGACAGACAGACAGACAGACAGACAGACAGACAGACAGACAGAAATTTTCTTATGTATAGCACAAGAAAATCAGAAAAGGGGTCTCAACTACATACATACATACATACACACACACACACACACACACACACACACACACACACACACACACACAAGTGTTTTAAGGAATCATTTGGCCAGTTCTGTAATGCTCCCACATAACTGTTGTAAAAGTAAATTTGAGATTTTTCTAATAGAAAATCAAATGGTAATTAGAGGGGAGACTTTTATTCTAGTCACGCTGACACTTATTATTCATGAAGCATATCTCACATGAAGACAGTTTCATAAAAGCAGAAGCCCTGTTAGAATAGGGTAATGAGGCCCACATCTCCTTTGTGTTGGCTTATCTCCTTGTTCAAGGTCTACATTAGCAATGAATGTTACATGTAAGGATTCTAAGCAATTATCTTAGACTACATACATGCCTTTTCTCCTGAGTTCCCGGCTGATTTGTCCACTGCTTACTCCATCTCCACTTGGGTATTTGGTATTTGTCATCTCAGATCCGCACATCTAAAAATAGCCTTGTGCCCTCTTATCTTCTTCATGGCAATTACTGGTTCCTCCGCACACTCTCCATCCTCCTGATTAACCCAGGAGTCCGTAGTCAGCTTTCTGTCCCCCATCCAGTCAGCCCCACAGTCCATCTATCAGAAAATCTGTAGGTCATCGTTAGCTTAAAAAAATACAGCTTATCTTCTATTTCTTGTGGAGTCATGTCCCCCAAGAACCTCAGAAATATCATGCCAAAACTGCATTTAATGCTCCTAAACCACGTAGCATCAGAACTACAACTGAACCTTACATCAGGCACGTCACCTATCACAAAAGAAGTTTGTTTTATAGTAAATCATTCAATGTCTCCTATAAACACATAGCCATTTTTGTAAATATGACAACATACAAAAAAATCCAAAATATAATACCCATCTCCCAATAGCCAAGCCACACAGTACAAAAAAACAATGCTTTGACATCACAATATTAGTTTTTTCAAGCTCACTGCAGGCTGAAGGTTTCTACCACTGCCCATTGTTGGGGCATGTACCACAGTGCAAACTACTTACTCAGTATGTTGGCCCAACACCAAAATATAAAGTGGGTTTTTTTTTAAACAAAAGCGTTCACTTTTGTGTTGTTGTAAAGCTGAAATATAATAAATCGAGCCTTCGTGAATAAGAGAGCATCTGCTTCCCCCAACCTGTACCATTCCCTCCTCTCTACCACCCCTGTTAGCAGCTCTTAGGCCAGTCAAGTTGGAACATAAAACTAACCATCACACCAATCGAATCAAAAAGGTGACATTCAGAATACACTCTTCTACAGGTCAAGGAGTTCTGAAGTTGACAGCAGACATCACTTACATAAACCTACTATTGGGCCCAGATAAATGTGTCCAGGGGGACCAGTAGTGGAGCCTATATTAACTATTAGCTATTCTAAATAGTATGAGTCACTTACACACACCACCTCCAGAAATAGACCAAATGCAGAACAGATGAAAGATGCTCTAAAAGAGTTTATAGGCATGATCCTGGCCAGCCTTGCATTAGGGCAAACACAGACTGACACTAGCACCAATTGCCTGTCCTTCTTTGCTCTTTCCTCTTTTTTAAAAAAAATGCAAAGCTCATTGTAAAAGAAGCATTACATCAATTCAAAGATTCTTTTCTATCAAATCCCCATAATTATTTTTAACTATGTAGCATAGTCTGCATACAGCCAGCCAGTGATTAAGCCATGCCATGATTAAAGCAATACCGTGAAACTAATGACAAATGAGCTACACAGACTGCTGTCTTGTGCTTGGTGTCTGAATACAATTCTATTCTTCAGACATCACTAAAAGCTTCCAACATATTTTTAAATCCCTGGCTGTCTGAGGATCGGTGGGGTCAGGGAAGAATGGGCAGTGACAAAGAATGGGAAGGAATCCTGAATGAAATTTGGGCTGCTCGGGCAAGCGTTTTCATCATGAGAGAAGAAAGCAACTCAAAGTGCATCTTGGGAATGTTTTCCTTTTCACAAAACCTGTTGAATCCGAAAGCCAGGTAGCTTGGCTGGACTGTGGGAGCCTTTGAGAAGATCGAAAGACATAGCTGGTATGTCCCCATTTAGACCAAAGCTCTTGATATGTTCCTAGTCAGAGAAGATGAATGAAAGAAGAACTAAAGTTTAATATGAAATTCTCCTTTTTTAAAAAAATACAATTACCCACACGAGACCAACGGCAGCCTTTGCATGCATGCATTCCCATGTTATTAGCAGGGTTTTATGTTGTTTATATTCCCCACTAACAGCAGGAAAGGCATCAGGTACACAGCAATAAAGAAGATATCGTCATTAAAAAAAACCACCAAAAATAGTTAATGCAATTCAAACTGATTTTTTTTCTATTCTATTCTAGTCAAAGGCTGCATTTGACTGAACATGCAAATGAAATCAGCCTGAGAGGGCATCCACAAGAATAGGGGTTCAAGATGCATAGTGAGCATCCATCTGTGTGAGATCATCTGTTTCTGGGATTTCTTTCAACTCAGGGTTGGGGTCTAGCTCAGTGTTAGGGCACATGTTCACCACTCATGAGACCCCTGGGTTCACTCCCCAGCACGTCATACATACACAAGCAGAAATGCAACTCTGGGGTATTAGCCTAGACAGGACCATTCCGGGCAGCAGAGCAAGTATCCTGCTAATCCCACGGAGTGACTGTGATGGCCACTCCAACTGGAAAGCCACTGCCTTTGAATCTGAACATCATGGCTGGCAGAAAACCATGAGGATTTAAAATATCCCTTAGGTATTTCAAGCCTCCACGTTCTCTATCGCCTTAGCCTTCCCGTGCGCTGGACAGGTGAACACAATAGAGATATATTTCCAGCTGGACTCAAATACATAGGGGAGGGCAGTGGCTGTAGCTGTCTACCACATCAAATCAGACAGGTGATCTTTGGTGTAGGACAGTCAAAGAAAGAACCATGCAGTTCTTTGCGGGGAGGGGCAATTCAGGGTACCATTATATGTTCGAGTTTTAGAACAAAAGAGTAACTTACTGAAAGCATTTTGATTTTGAAAACTTTTTTGGTTCCTTGTCACCCTGAACATTCTTTAGGACTAGGCACTATTCACGGATTGTACTGGCATTATGCATGCTTATTCAAATAAGCAAAACTGTATTTTTAATAAATTTAAGTTTGTGGCCCATAGGAAGTGGTGGTCTTTGAGTGCAATTTCTCCCTCCACTCTCCCTTGGCCATCTGAGTTACCTGACCGCTGACCAGGCTCCTTGACTTCCCAAAAGAAGTGAACTTCATCCCTTTACTCCTCTGTTCATCTCAAAATGCAAACTGTGCTTTCCTCACATGTCACGCATTGGGCAAGAAGCCAGAAAACCAGCTCTGAGTATGAATCTACCATAGCTGGAAACATGTTTCTAAAAGGAATACTTAAACACAAACCTATAGAAATGATCATAGGGTACCATGTTTGTATGGATGCAATGCTACACTCTAATCCGGTTCACAGGATATGGAGAACAATCTAGTGGCATTGTGTTTGAATACAATCTATACACTTCCAACCCAACAGGAACCAAGCAATCTTGGCTAGGATCAAATCATTCTGTGACCCAAGAGTGGTAATGATCCAGATTCAATTGTTTGTGGTTGGCCAATGGCAGAAGGATTTGTTTGTGACTGGCCGATGGCAGGAGGATTTGTTTACGGTTTGGCCAATGGCCGGAGGATTTAAAGAAACACAAACTTAGTTATCCGAATTTGTCTAACACTGACTACTTCCACTGAGCTGTACTGGGAATCTGTGTGTGTGTCCATTTGTACTTCCTAGATGACTGATGTTCAGGCTTCATGCTTGGCAGAAATCATATAAGTAGCATTGCCACCCTACTTGTTTCTTTGCTGCCAAAGTGATACCCAGACTTTGTGCAAACCTACCCTAAGCAACTACGACCATAACTGGGGAAGTTGATTTCCTTACAAAGCCAATGAAACCAAGCTGCCAAAAGCTTTCAGCCGAATATTCCTGGAATTTGGGGGTTTTTTGATTTGTGTTTCTACAAACTCTGGGCAAGCTGCCCTAGTAAAATTACCATTAAGTTGAATTTATGACCGTGTAATGCTGCATGTCGCTCCTTTAGGACAGATCTTCTCTATCTGTCTGGGCTCGGCCATGATCTGTGTGGGAAAACAATAAATCACCGCCACTGCTATGCTTTTGTTGTGTGCCTTGGGACTGGAGTGAGGATGCCAAGGCGGTTAAGAACTGTTTTGTGATTTGTGCCTCCGGGGGACAGAGAAGTCAGTCTCAGGGTTTGCTAAGGGATCAGCAAAATAATTGATAACCAATGTGCTGGCGTGATTCTGTGATTGGAATGTCTCCGAAACGGTTCCGAAGTGGTCCAAGAGATTTGGGGTAACTCTTGAGCAGACAGTGAGTTAGATGGCCTGGGGCATATTCCCACTTTGCCTTCCACCTGAGAATGCTTAGGACATACACGTGACCTTAGTGACCCACCATCTGTCAAGGAGGTAGGATAATAATAATAATAATAATAATAATAATAATAATAATAATAATAATAATAATAATAATAATAATAACAGGCAGAGCACACAAAGCACCAAGAAACACCCTGCAAAAAAACGCTGTCATTTATTTCTAGAGCTTTCCTCGGCTTTTTTAAAAAATTAAAATCAGGGGCAAAAATTAAACCTGGTTTCAATTCTCAATCCAAAGTTATGAGACACTGGTAGCTTTTTGCTGTTGTTTGTTGGTTTGTTTTATGGTACGGGGTCAACTCCAGACCTTCTGTGTGCCAGGAATGTGCTCTTACCACCAAGCTAGATTCTTAGCCTCCCCTCCACCTCCTTGAGACCACAGTCTTGCCAAAGTCCCCCATTGCGGCCCTGAAACAGCTCTGCCTCAGTGTGAATACGCCAGTGATGTTCTCGGTGGCCTTACTGTGGTTGGATGACCTCCAAGGCTAATTACTAGTGGGTGACTAGTCAGTTGGTACCGCCTGTGAGTCCTTCTCCAGGTGGGCCCCTCCACTGGTCTCTCAGGCTACCTCACAGCAGGGAGACTGGCTGACAAGGATAAACATCCTAAGAGGTCATTTGTCACAGCCAGTTTCTTAGGATATAATCCTAGGTCTTAGCCAGATCAGCTGCCAGTTTCAGATCCATCTCTTGGGATGCTGATACAGCATAGCCCCTGAAATGTTTTGATGATCAACTGTTTTTATTGATCGAGTGCTTTATTGACCTCAACTTCAGGACTGTAAACAAGATCATTCTCTCTGGTACGTGTGCTCTTAAAATCCAGTGTGCTCTCGCAGAAATAGAAATGATAACATTTTGTTTTTAAATTAACCTACGACTTCTCTGCAGACAGGGAGTTTGTCCTGATATATATATATTGCTCCAAAGTCACAGATAATTGCTGACATACAGGGCAATTTAAACCAACTTGGCCCCATATAGCTATCAGGCTCTCTTGGTAAATACATATTCCTCATTGCAGCGTTTGGTAATCTGACAAAAGTTAAGTATAGAAGCTATGACCACTTCCTTCCTTCATCATTAAGTGAGCAGTAATATCAGACCACAGTCCGCCACACAGAAATACCCACTAGCAAGCAAGCAAGCTTCAACTTCTTTGTACATGCAAACTCTTCCCATGGGTTCGCTGCTCTCCATCTCATAGGCACTCCTGCAGACTTCACCACAGCGCTCTAAGGAAATCCACCAAAGCTTCTAACTGGATGAGGTAAACATCTTGATTAACTGGGGAGGCACAAGCAAAGTTCTGGCTATCAGGCTGAGGCACTCTGGGCATATTCCTAAGATGTGAAGCCTTGAGTTTGCTCAAGTCTTTCAATTATCTTCCTTCGAGGGCAGAAGCCTATGTTTACATTGATTTACAGTGGCAAACATTACATGTTGTTCCTCTTTACTTCTTTCTTATGAAATTCCCTCCTTCAACACACTCATGCACAGTGAAAGGGAAAGATAACCCAGAAGCAGTCAAATGTGTATCTATAGATGTATGAATATTCATAACTTCATTTACATTTAACACTTCTCTTCCTACCTTACCCAATATCTTGGGGGCTTGATTTGTATTGCTTCATAATGGCACCTTTTGAAATACTCTCTCGTAAAACATATATTAAAAATTAAGCTTCATGAAGTCCATAGGATAACTGAAGCCTGTCTTCATTTTTCCTCTCTAATGGTATCTCTAGAAGTCTTGAAAATAAACTGGTAGATGCTCAGAAATCAATCTAGTCCCCCTACATAAAACACCGTCACACTGTGCTACAGCAAAGGCACATTTTAATAGTAAAGGCTTAGTGACACTAGGAAGAATATACCGCTGTCAGCAAATGAGGAGCTTTTATTTGATCAATAGTCCATTGGCAAAAATAACTCGGAGCGAACTAGAAAAACCAGGAGTTAAGTTTGAAAGAGATGAAATAATGATTCATACTTGGCGTGAAAACCATGTTGAAATAGAGAGTGTTTAATGTCTAGAATTATTTTCTGCAATTACATTTTATCCATTCAAACACGTAAGTGTTCCAGGGCGTGCCTATAGCAGCTCTTGTGCTTCTCTCTCCAACACATAAAATGTTCTTAAGGTATTTTATACACATTCGTGCAGATCATTATTTCTAATACCTTACTAGAAACCATTTTGGAACCCAGATGCATTATGGTGTGGCTAAAAGTTAAGGTTTTTCCTCTCACTGTGTATCTTTAAACCATGACAAAGAAAAAATGGTTTTATGTTTTTGTTTTTGTTTTTGTTTTTTTCTCTTCTCTAGCAAAACTAAGCCAAATAATTTAGACCTGAATTCCAGGGTCCCTACTGATTTTTATAAAATTGTGACATTGGGAATATTTCTCAACACTTCTTTGTAATCCAAACACTTTCATTATATGATTTTTTTAAAGTGAGTCTCACTTAGGGCCTCTTGTGTGGATTAAACTATTTTGTTGGACAAATGAGACCAAAGAAGCTCAGGGAAGTTTAGTGGCTGCCGAAGGTCATGAGCCACGGAGCTGAAGGCAGTAGAGATTCCCTGGCATCCACGGGGCCTTCCTGCTTCCCAGCCTGAACTCTTTCCACCAGTTCAGTGTCATATATTTAAATTATTAGCCCAAAAGAAGAAGAGGAGGTGACTTCTTTTTCCTGGATACGTGTCAAATAAAGAGAAATTGACATGGGAAATAAACTGACTTCTCATCCCCCCTCCTTACTGCACATCCTTTCATTTCTGGAGAAGCATTTCCAATTAGAGAAAAACGGCCTCTGTGTCTATGTACAAGGCAACAACTCGATGAGGAGTGTAAAGCCAAGTGAGTGGGTCCACAGGCTGTGAGTCCCTGGTATCACAAGCACCAGGACTTACTGAGTGCAGCACAGCATCCTTCCGGTGATACTTGGTGTTGTTTCTGAGAAAAACCATGATTCTGCCTGCTTCCTGCTTCCGGTTCCTCACGCCTGCTCTTCCTGTTCTCACCACTGCACTTTCCTACTCCCTTCTGCTAGTTTCTTCCGGGTAAAGCCTTTGATAGCCTGTCTTACATTTCACTTTCTTGGAGGTAAAGCCAAGTTCTCCCACGTTAGTTCCATCAAAAAGCTCTAATCACAATTGGAATTAAGTTGCTAAGGTTGTCATTGATTGTTAATGTCTGTATCTTAAGTGCTGAGCTCCTGAAGATTTAAGAACTATCTTATATATTTGGCTGTATTTTCTTTGCCCCAGTTAAAGCTTGAACATAGATCACGGGGGTATATTCTTACGTAATGGTGGCACTTGAAGTCTAAGCTTGAGAAGTAAGGCAAGACAAAGTAATGGAAGGGATACAAATAGAAAAAGAAGTCAGATTATCCCTATTTGTAGATGACATGCTCCCACATTTATAATATCCTAAAGATGCTATCACAAATCCTTTGATTCCTTATATTATTTGATCTCTATTTTATTCTTTTTTTTTTTTTTTTTTTTTTTTTTTTTTGCCGTAATCCTTATTTCTTTCCATCCACTGTTTTAGAGTCTGGCTTCTTCTTTCTTTTCTAAAAACCCTGAGTTCTGTCAGTTATTTCTGTGAGCTCTAGGGGCAGCTCTCTGCTGTTTTAAGTGTAAGTACTTGTAGCTATATTTTGGCTCACATTTATCCTTCCTCTCAGAATTTGTCCAAGGATGTTTTTCAGCTGGTTAACAACCAATCTCCCCCACATGGGGGTTCGACTTCTAAGGGGATAAACATCACCTGCTCTCTCACAAGTCTTTTGCTCATCCCCCACTTGTGATCTAAACAAAAAAAACCATATTTCTCTCTCCTTCAGCTGTACACTTCCCTCCTAGCATTGCCTTTACTGAGCCCTAAATGCTCTGATAAGTTGTGCTTTCATTTTTATTCTAGGAATTTTAATTTTTTCCACACTCAAAGTACACTGTTCAATCTCTACACATTTGTACAGCTTCTCTTACTATTTTTGTTTATTTTTATTTTTTAAATATATTTGATTAATGTATTCATATTACATCTCAATTGTTATCCCATCCCTTGTATCCTCCCATTCCTCCCTCCCTCCCATTTTCCCCTTACTCCCCTCCTCTATGTCAGTTGAGTGGAGAGCGGAGACTTTCACATGAACTCTGGTGCCCCATATTTGACCACGTCCCCTGGATGGGGAGGCCTGGCAGCACTCAGAGGAAGGATAGCAGGCTACCAAGAAGAGACTTGATACCCTATGAGCATATACAGGGAGGAGGAGGTCTCCCTCAGTCACAGTTTCTCTTACTATTGACCTCCGGTTTTACTCTATTATGGTTATATAATACATATGAACCAATTTTGACTTGTGTGTGTATGTGTTAAGCATATTAACATATTTGCTAAGTCTTGATTTATGGCCAAAATGTAATCCAATTTAGAGGAAATTTCCGTGGGATGCTGATAAAAATGCACATTCCAGAGCAGTTGGATAAAATGATTCTGTATCTAGGTGGTTATGAAGGCTATGTTGTCTATGGAACATTTTAGCAGAACCTTTGATATTGTCAGGGAAAAGCACCTAAAGGGACACAGATAAGCCAGGACTTTCTGAAAAGGACCCCAAAGGCTTGGAAAGTGATTTCAAGAATGGCATTTCATAGACTAAAGAAGTCTCCAGACCAGAAGACGACATCAGCAGAGTGAAGTTACACCGTAGAGAATGGGAGGAAGCCTTTGTCAACTCCACGTCCGGTGAGGAACTCATGTCTATTTCTGGAGTATATAAAGAGCTAAAACACAAACATCAAAAATCGTCCACTCAACAAGCAGACAAACTGCTTGAAAAGACTGTTCTCGAAAGGAAAAACACAGAACTTGTAAAATGTCTTCCCAGGCCCTTCAGGCTTCCAAAGTTCCTGCCCGATAATCAGATGTTGTTTTCATGGGCCTAACTTTGTAAGTGTCTTCATCTTTCTCTCTCAAGGCTTTCTCAACATTTTCTTACTGTGTGCTTTTAATGTTTTCACTACTATGGGATGAGGAATTCCTTTTCTGGAACTTTCTATTTGGTGTTCTGTAGACTTTTGTATCTCAATGGAAAACTTTTTTTTTCTTTTATTGAAAATGGAATTCTAGCTGTGGCTTCTCTTCCATCTTCTCCTCCCAGTTTCTCTCCCCCTCCCCTCCCACTCAGATTCACTCCCTTTCTGTCTCTCATTAGAGAAGAGACACCTGAGGAAGAGTAATAAAACAAGATGCAGTAAGATTAAAACAAGCAAGCAAACAAACAAACAGGAAGAAAAGAGCCCAAGAAAAGACACGGCTCTGAGATTCCATCTTACACCCATCAGAATGGCTAAGATCAAAAACTCAAGTGACAGCACATGCTGGCGAGGATGTGGAGAAAGGGGAACACTCCTTCATTGCTGGTGGGAGTGCAAACTTGTACAACCACTTTGGAAATCAATCTGGCACTTTCTCAGGAAACTAGGAATAGGGCTTCCTCAAGACCCAACTATTCCACTCCTTGGAATATACCCAAAAGATGCTCTACCACACAACAAGGACATATGCACAACTATGTTCATAGCAGCTTTATTCATGATAGCCAGAATTTGGAAACAACCTAGATGTCCCTCAGTGAAAGAATGGATAAACTGTGGTACATTTACATTATGGAATACTACCCAGCTATTAAAAACAAGGAAATCCTGAACTTTGCAGGAGAATAGAGGGAACTAGAGATAATCATCCTGAGTGAGTTAAGCCGGACCCAGAAAGATGCACATGGCATATGCTCACTTATAATTGGACACTAGCCCAACAGGGATGTCCCCTGAAAGTCTTCACTTAGTAGGAGATTGGGATAGATACTGGGACTTCCTATTGGGTCTCCAGGTGAGAGAGGTATCGGAGAATGGGGAAATAGAAGGATCCTGAGGGTCCTAGAAACCTACAAGAAGACCATCAAGGATGGTGGATCTGGACCCAAGTGGGTCTTCTCAAACTACTGTACCAGCCAAGGACAATTCATGCAGTAAACCTAGAACCCCTATCCAGATCTAGCCAGTGGACAACACATTCTTCATAGTTGTGTGGAGAGCGGGGACTGACTCTGACAAGAACTCTGGTGCCCCCTACTTGACCACTTCCCCTTGGTGGGGAGGCCTGGTGGCACTCAGAGGAAGGGTAAGCAGGCTACCAGGATGAGAGCTGATAGGCTGTGATCGTATGGTGGGGGAGGAGGTCCCCTTCTGTCACAGACCTAGGGGTGGGGAATAGGGTGAAAGAGGGAGGGAGAGGGGAACTGGAAGATACCAGTGAGGGGATAGCAAATGAGATGTAATCTGAATTAATTACCTAAATAAGAAAAGGCACAAGATACAGATATAGATGCAGAGAGGGACTCGAAAAAAATCTCATAAAAACACAAAACTGAAAGCCATAATGTAGCCAGGAAGAACCTGAATTGGGGAATAGATAGAATGTAAAATTATTTTTAAAAATTAAAGAAAATTAAACCCCTGACAGGAACTTATGAAACAAAGAACCTCCAAACATGCTGTTTAGTTTGCTTTCTGTTGGCCGTCCGCTGCTGGACACATGGTCCACCCTTAGGATTGTTTCCCCTAGAGAGGCGCCCTTGAAGAAGAGGCTCCCTTTCCATTTGAAAATAGGAAAGACGTGTATTTCAAGTCCGACAAACACAAATAGCCAAATCACTATGAATGTAACAGTTCTATAACTCACGATCAGCTCATGGTTCTCCCTGCTGTATGTAGTTTGTTTTTTCATGTGCAATAAAATAAATTAAAATAAATATATGGTAAAAAAAAAAAAAAAGATAAGGGAAATCACTTGATATTCTTTGAAGGAACAATCCACCAAAAGGATATCACGGTTCTAAACACAAGTCCACCGAATACACGTGCATCCAGTTTCATAAAGGAACATTACTAGATCTAAAACCATAGATGGAACCCAAAAGAGTGATACCTGTCTCCCCACAGACAGGGTCCTCGTCAGAAGGTCTTTGCCAAAGCTCACGCTGTGGTGTTTTCTTCACTTCCTCCCTTCCCAGCAGTTTTGTTTCTTGCATTAAGGTCTTTGATCCATTCAGAATTGATTTTCAGGCAGAATGAGAGATGTGAACCTAGTTTCATTCTTACATATGAACGTCCAGCTTTCAACACATGTATCAAAAACCAGGTGGGTGTAGCTGCTTGACTTGATTTCTGGGTCTTCTGTTCCATTGATTTATGCATGTGTTTCTGTGTCAGTGATGGGGGTGGTGGAGGGGGGAGAGTGGAGTGCCCTTGAGGTTGACGGAGGCCTTTTCTCTCACTCTGAGTGGTTTTAACGCAGAAATTAGGGTGTTGAGCACTCACAGTCATACAAAGCTTTCACTAACTCCGTAGACTCTGAGCTCATGTCTCACAAAGTCCAGGAACCAGAATGCCAGAATTCTCTTATGGCTTTTCTGGTCTTGAGCAAGGACAGGGACAATACGGAGAGTCCTTCAGCTGCTCAATATATCTCCTCCAATTATGCTTTCCAAAATTGGAGAAACAACTATGGTATAAGTTCCAGACCTGCTCCGTAAGCTCCCACTGTAACTGATAAACTACAGAGATATTTTAGGTAACACCTACTTGTTAAAGGGTTTTTTTTTTTCCTCCTGGCCTCAGGAACCTGAAATAATGACTCATGAGATTAAAAATATATTTACAAATACTTAGACTGTACATCTAGGCTCTTCTCTGACTAGCTCATAACTTGAAATAACCCACTTATACTAACCTACAATCTGCCAGATGGCTGGTTACCAGTACCATGCGTCTGTCCTCCTATCTTGCCAGATGAATCCCCCATGCCTAGCTCTATCCCAGAATCCTTTCTGCCTGCCAGTATAGGTTTTCCTTTTTAACTGGCAGGTGATGCTTCCATACAGACACAAGAGATTCCTTCTATACCTATTGTTTCAGTGTGACAGGTACTAAGGATTATGAGTTCGAGGGCAACCTGGATGCATAGGCTGATCAAGGCCAGCCAGGAACTACATTAGGAAGAAAAAGCAACAACAACAAAAAGAAGGAGCAAAGGTCAAGACTTTTTCTTCTTCACAGTAGAGCCCTTGTCCACTATGTGCTTAGCAGCAGAGGAACAGTCCTTGGGGATTTTATAGGACTGGGAAGACTTGAACTCCGGGTTAGGAAAGGAAGGGTGAATTTTTGGCCTTGTCAGCTGAGTAGAGGTCATTATCTAGTTAAGTTCACTTCATGGCCGCAGGAGCAAGACCCAACGCTTTCCACCCAGGCCAAACTGGTACGAAGAACGGGCATGTACTGGGAACGCCATGTTGCTAGCTTTTAAGCCCTCGGCGTCATTAATTCCTAACCCTGCCAGTAGGCAGTCTAACTTTTGGCTTACCGTTTTACATAGGAGCAGTTCGAATAACTGCTTCTATTTCACCAGTCCTGTTGTGGCAGCCCTCGCGTCACAAGCCAGTACACCTTCAAATGTGCTTTCCAGAATCGGAGAAAGGACCACGGAATGAGTTCAAGGCACACTCCGTAAGTCCCCACTGTGACTCGTGATCAAGAATGAAATGTTAGAGATCCTGGAATTAGTACCAGTGGTCCAGCAGTTCATCTTTTCTCCTCTTCCTCTTCCTCTTCCTCCTCCTCTTCCTCCTCCTCCTTCTTTCTCCTTCTCCTCCTCCTCCTCTTCCTCCTCCTTCTCTTTTCTCTTCTTCCTCCTTCTTTTTCTTCTTCTTCCTCCTCCTTATCCTCTTCCTCCTCCTCCTCTTTCTTCTTCTTCTTCTTCTTCTTCTTCTTCTTCTTCTTCTTCTTCTTCTTCATCTATTTGTCTGTCTGTTTGTTTATAGAAAAGGGTCTTGTGTAGCCTAGGCTGGCTGGAAACTTCTAGTCCTCCTACCTCCACCTCCTGAGTGTTGGGATTATAAGCATGCACCATGATGCCCTGTTTATGTTGATCTCGGGATCAAACTCAGGACCTCATGCATGCTGGCAAGTACTCTACCAACTGAGCTACAGCCACAGCCCTCTCCCCTAAATCCAATGTACAATACACTGTCAAAAGACCATCAATCATTTTTAAAGGTGTTCGAGATCTATAAACTATCTAGAATCTCATCAGTGGGTATAATTCTGATTTTATGACTGAAACTGAACTTTTCTTTACTTGGCCCGGACTTCATCTGCTTATGCAAACAAAGTAAGTAATTGAGAAAAGCACTCATCTGTTTCACTCTAGGAACACCATACGGCTAGCCAACACGGTAGGTTTGTGTGAGTCAGACCATTCCGATTGCGACTTTGTCTACACCGCCTGTTATGGTAGCCACACCCATCCTTGCCACTGGTAGTTGAGTGACACCACTTTTGTCAATGCCCCCCCCCCCAGGATCTAATTACTACCATTGCCTTTAGGTTTTCCAATTCAGTTACCACACAGCCCACTGTCAAGTCTAGCCTGCATGGGGAAGCAATCGGCAAGCCCCTCAAGAATGTGGGTCTCCCTACACAAAGCTGTTTCTCAGTGTCAGACAGAAGTATGTGCTCCACACTCTTCTAGCCTGGGGGATACATTATGTGGCAAGCACAGCCCTAGCTCTGCAAACTCCCCAAACCTTTGAATTCCCTTTTCTATCAAACCAACATGAATCTGGCATTTCCAGAATATTCTCTGTATTCTACATTTTTGCTTCATGGCTTAGCCAATTTACTAAACTACCTACAGGTGCCCTTTCTAACTTCCCCTGGTACTACAGAAAGTACGGACATCTACCAGATAAGTCTCATTTCCACAATTTAAACCGATCCACCTCTGTTCCTCCTACCATTAACTCATATTCTCAATGTCTTACCTCAACACTTTCCTGATTTCTAACCTTATGAATTAGGAAACCTAAACAGTTCATCTGGAGTGCACTGCATCTTCTTGTGTGTTACATTTCACACCTTGAGTTTAGGAACCTGTAGGGACTGGACTCCCATTACAGTTCTAGACACAGCCGGGTGTGGAGCCTAGAGGCTGACAGGCGTTATCTTACTTGGTAACTGTCTCAGGGGAGGCGATGACAACTTTCTTAGGCACAAAGTGGACTTTCCTTCACTAAAGATGGGAAAACACTGCAACCAGATATTAATAGAGTCCTCCTCCTGGGGCATCTGTTTCCATCAGGGAGGAGAAGAATGCTCCCACTAGCAGCTGGGGAAGGTGCATTCACTGACAAAGACATCTGAATTTGCGATTCAATGTCTAGAGCTTTGTCAGAGCCTTTACATATAGTCCCATCCCAATGTACAGGATCCCATCCATTCCAGTAAATACCCTGACTGGTATATTTGCTGTGAGACTAGCATTGTAAATTAAAGTGGAAAGGAGGATGGGTGTCTATGCTGACTTTCAGCATTTTCATCTCTGTAGCTACAGGAGGTAAGAGTCTCTTTCAGTGTACACATAAGAAGTTTCAAGTTGTTTATACTTGCCCGTGGTTTTCCTGTTTAATTACTGAGGACTAAATAGCCCATGGTATAGAATATTTCATCAGTTGAAGGGCATCTAGGTTAATTAATCCTGATTATGGACAAAGTTGATATAAATATTCATGGGCAAGTTTTTGTGTGGACATCTGCCTTCATTTCTCTAGAGTAAATACCCAAGAGTGGGTGTTCCTAAGTCCTTCAGTAAATCTGTTTAACTTCATTAGGAATTTCAGGTTGTTTCCCAGTGTAGCCTACTGTTTGCCTTTCTATCTGGAGTGCATGAAAATTGTGGTTGCTACACACATTTACCAGTGCTCGGAACTGTTGGCTTGATTGACTGACGGACTTCATATTTCCTATTCTTACAAGTGTAAAGTTATATGCAGTTATGAATTTAATTTGCATTGAAAATCTTTTCTGGGGAAAATGGGAGGGAGGGAGGAATGGGAGGATACAAGGGATGGGATAACAATTGAGATGTAATATGAATAAATTAATACAATATATTAAAAAAGAATCTTTTCCAATGCTTAATTGCCATTGGTAAATCTTAGTTTTGTCAGTTTGTTCTCTCTCTCTCTCTCTCTCTCTCTCTCTCTCTCTCTCTCTCTCTCTCTCTCTCTCTCTTTCTCTCTCTCCCTGTGTATGTTCATGTATAATTTTATAGGTATAAAATTAATTTTCTTGATGAATTATATTTCAGGTGTATAATTGTCATTATTTATTTACTAAATCTTTGACCCTCCACTTTTGTCTATTTTTTAATTGTTTTGTACTATTACCTTTGACTTTTTAGGAACATGTAAGCATCATTTTAGCTGGGTCTCATAAATTTTGACATCATATTTCATTTTTCCATTAACACAAAATATTTTTCCTGGAAACAGAGTGTCACTACGTAGCCCAAGATCACCTTGGCCATGTGATCCTTCTGTGTTGGACCCCCTACAGACTGGGATGGTAAGTGTGTACCACCATGCTCAGCACAATTTCAAATATTTTCTCATTCACATTTTATTTGTTTATTTATTTTTTACTAATAGATGCTACCAAGATCTGATGTTTAATTTCCAACCTAAGAGAGGTTCTGATTTTTCTTCCTTCCTTCCTTTCTTCCTTCCTTCCTTCCTTCCTTCCTTCCTTCCTTCCTTCCTTTCTTTCTTTTAAACTAATTTCTAGTTTGGATTCTGTTGAATTTTTACTCCCTTCTCCCTGTCTGCCTCCCTGTGGTTCTAGCAGTAGTTGTGTCTCTGATCACCTGGCCATCTAGTTCCCCTCCTGGGATGCTGCAGCTCCCACTGGGCCACACCAACATCACTCCCTGCCCTTTCAGAAGCAGCTATGGCTGCCCTGGCTGTCTTACCGTCCTTGGCTGGTTGCTCAGCACGGCCCCCGATCTTCCATGTCTCTAGCCAGGTCTCCCTTCCTTCCTTCTCCTTCATCTCCGTATATCTCAGCCAACCTACAGGGAGCTTCTAGAAATGAGGATCCGATGGCATGCCGGCTTCATTTCGGCTTGTTATTTACTCTACAGGAGTCTAACGAAGTGTTTCCGTACAGTTTATGTAGTTTCTCAAGCCATCCCAGTGGGGCCAGCCTCTTCTCTCACTTTCTCTTGCTCATCCTTCTAGCTAGACATAGTGTGGGGTCAGCGTTTTTATAGGGCTTCCTTCGGCCTTCCTCTCCACCCATTTAAGCGCTTTCTCCTCGGCCACCAACGCTTGTCATATTGTGTTGTGCCCTATGTGTAACTCTCTCCAGTGGACCGTAAATCCCTCGGGATAGTGCACTGCTCATCTTTCTAACCCTGGCATCCGATACATCCATGGCACACACAGTAATTGTTCAGCAAATGTACAATCAATGACTTCTGGAGAGAAGCTAGGTTCCTCTAGACCAGAGCTATGTGTATGACCTAGTTTCACTATAGAGTTTTGGCCAGCAATTAACAAACTTACGGGTTGTCGATGGTGGGTGCCAGGGGAGGCCCTTCTCCAATCCATCTTAGAAACACACAAGCGCTTTCAGATTGAGAGATCCATTTCCTTGGCTCATTCATACCCCTTAACATCACCTTAGCTGAATACTCTGCTCAGTGTAAGACAAAACTGACAGAGCTGTAATCCAAGAATCTCCCACACACCCACAGGCACTGTTCTTCCCTCTGGATTACGAAGAATTATAGTGAATCAAATGGAAGCCTTCTTTCCTCTGCTTCTCTGCCACACCCTGTGCCCATTTTTCCTTTCTCATTCATTTTCCATAAACTAACTTCTGGGTCTTGGGACATCCTGATAGACCTGAAAAGTAAGTGTCACAACAAAGATGCTATTTTAAAACAATTTTCCAAGGTTATCCTCCAGGACCTTAAGTGTACGTTTCTTCAGCTTGCACCAAACCTAGGTCGTCAACCTGCTGGTTCCGACTCCATATGGTCTGGCGGGTAGCCCCTCCCTTCTCCACAGCAGGGGGTTGACAGCCCAACCAGTGAGTCACAGGGACAAGAACCGAATTATGTAAAGGACCCCATCACCACTCAAGCTGGCACAAATATTGGAACAAGGTGTGGAAATTCAGCACGTCTTCCCCTTCTCAGACCCCGAGTCTCCTTCCTCTGACCCAGCACAGTAGCAGCCTGTGCTTGGACTCACTACAGCCGACTCCTCTGCTTTGCCTTCTGTCTACAGTGAAGTCTATGCCTTGGAACATGGTGCTATAGCTACACGGAGAATATTCGGAGAATATTCTAGGCTTTCTTATTGCTAACCGGTCCCTTTCCACTTGTCACTTTCTAGCAATCCTGAGCTAGTTGGTGATATTATTTATTTAAAGCTCCTGTATACATGTCCATTTCCCTTGCATTTAGAGATGGCTTATGCCAAGGAAATTCTAAGCCGGAGGATGACTAGAAATCGTTCTAGAGAGATGTAATAATAATCAAATCTATTCTATCTGTAAAGGGCCATAGGGAGCTTTTGATACTGGTACTGCCCAGGTGGTCTGAAGCAGAATTCAAGGAACTGAGTAAAGAATGGCAAAGCATAAGAAACCCAGCTCGACGCCCTCCTCCCAGGAGACTAAAGCCTAGTAGACGAACCCTGAGTACATTTGTTAATGCAATGATTTAATCTGCGCCGATAGATATGATCAACCCCCATTTTATAGACCAGGGTTCTTAGACTTGAAGAGGTAAACCAGACTAGAGGCTTATTCCAACTGAACTCACGGTTAGCACATTGGGCAGGAGGGTTCCCTTCCACACTCGTTGACCCACTCGCTTCTCTCACCGCTGTGCCTCACGCAAACTTGAGACGTCCTGTTTGCTTCTCCCCTCCCTGAAAGTTTCTTTTCCGCTGTTCTTGCACCTAATTAAGACTTCAGGCTCCAATTCCTTTTCTTCTAAGGAGCCTTCTCCTTCGTGCTGCTTTCAGGGCTGAACCCCCGCTAAGCTCTCACGGACTCTTTGCTTTTCTCTGCTCATGTGGTACTGCTTTGTTAAGTACTAATTGCATTTTTCCAGAAAACTCTATTTTTCTTTCCAATCAGTTTTCAAGCAGTCGAAGAGCAAAAACTGATTTTAAAATTTTTATTTATTTATTATGTATACAGTGCTCTGCCTGCATGTATGCTTACATGCCAGTAGAGAACATCAGATCACATTATAGATGGTTGTGAGCCACCATGTGGTTGCTGGGAATTGAACTCAGGACCTCTGGAAGAGTCGCCAGTGCTCTTAACCTCTCTCCAGCCCCCGATTCTTTATTTTAGATTTATTTTATGTGTATTAGTATCTTGCCTAAATGTATGTATGGACATCATGTTGTGACTGGTGCCTCCGAAAACCAGATTCCCTGGAATTGAAATTATGGACAATTATGAGCCACCATGTGGATTCTGGGAACTGAACCTGGGTCATCTGCAAGAGCAGCAAGTGCTCTTAACCTCTGACCAACTATTGAGCTTCCGAACACCAAATCTTAGCATGCTTCTGTGCTCTGATCATTCTTAAAATTAATTCCAAGCATTCAGTAGAACAGTAATGTATAAAGTGCATATAGTAATAAAGGAAAAAGCAAGTAGCCAAAGAAGCAACATTATACAGCACAGTGCGGACATGCTTTTTTTTTATTATTATTAATTTATTCTTGTTACATCTCATTGGTTATCCCCTCCCTTGTATCCTCCCATTCTTCCCTCCCTCCCATTTTCCCCTTATTCCCCTCCCCTATGACAGTTCCTGAGGGGGATTACCTCCCCCTCTATATGATCATAGGGTATCAAGTCTCTTCTTGGTAACCTGCTGTCCTTCCTCTGAGTGCCATCAGGTCTCCCCGTCCAGGGGATATGGTCTGAGGTGAGGCACCAGAGTGTGTGAGAAAGTAATATCCCACTCTCCACTCTACTGTGGAGAGTGTTCTGTCCATTGTCTAGATCTGGGTAGGGGTTTAAGGTTTACCGCCTGTATTGTCCTTGTCTGGTGCCTAGTTTGAGTGGGACCCCTGTGCCCAAATCTGCCTATCATAATGTTCTATTTGTAGGCTTCTAGGACCCTCTGGGTCCTTCTACTTTGCCTTTCTCCCATGAATCTCACATCTAGAGTCCCACTAGTATGTCCTCTCTTCTGTCTCTGTTTCCTGGTAAGTGAAGGCTTTTGTGGGACATGCCCATTGGGCTAATATGCAGATTAAGTGAGTATATACCATTTGAGTCTTTCTGCTTCTGAGTTAACTCACTCATTATGATCATTTCTAGCTCAATCCATTTATCCACAAATTTTGGGAATTCTTTGTTTTTAATAGCTGAATAGTATTCCATAGTGTATATGTACCACAGTTTCTTTATCCATTCTTCTATTGAGGGACACTTAGGCTGTTTCCATGTTCTGGCTATTATGAACAAGGCTGCTATGAACATGGTTGAGCAAATTTTCTTGTTGTGTGCTGGAGCATCTTCTGGGTATATTCCAAGGAGTGGAATGGCTGGGTCTTGAGGAAGCCCTATTCCCATTTTTCTGAGATAGCACCAGATAGATTTCCAAAGTGGTTGTACTAGTTTGCATTCCCACCAGCAATGAAGGAGTGTTCCTCTCTCCCCACATCCTCGCCAGCATGTGGTGTAGCTTGAATTTTTTATCTTAGCCATTCTGATAGGTGTAAGATGGAATCTCAGCGTTGTTTTGACTTGCATCTCCCTGATGATTAAGGAGGTTGAGCATTTCTTTAAGTGTTTCTCAGCCATTTGATATTCCTCTGTTGAGAATTCTCTGTTTAGTTCCATGCCCCATTTCTCGATTGGGTTATTTGGTTTGGTGGTATTTAATTTCTTGAGTTCTTTATATATTTTGGATATTAGGACATGCTTTATCACTGCCTTGTCACCTACTCTTTCCATACAAAAAATGATCACTGTTATTTATTGTCATTTTTGTAGTTTTGTTTTCCTTTCTCTTTTGTTTTTTGAAAAAGGGTTTCTCTGTGTAGTCTTGGCTGTCCTTTGTAGACCAGGTTGGTCTTGAGCTCACAGAGATTCACCTGCCTCTGCCTCCCACGTGCTGGGATTATAAGTGTGTGTCACTGAGCCCAGTTATTATTATTATTATTATTATTATTATTATTATTATTATTATTATTATTAGCCAGACTCTTGCTACATTGCCCAATCAGGTTTTGAACTCCTGGGCTCAAACAACTCCCCTGCCTCAGTATCCCAAGTGGCTGAAACTATAAGCACGTGCTATACACACACACACACACACACACACACACACACACACACACACACAGAGCTGTCTTGGACTCACTTTGTAGATTAGGATGGCCTAGAACTCACAGCAATTCTCCTGCCTCTGCTTCCTCTGAGGGCTGGGACTACAGGCATGTGCCACCACACCCAGCTGGCAGTGGGACTTTATGTAAACAACGGTTTTACTGGTTGGGGGGTGTGATGCAATTAAGACATTTGTAGAAAAGTCTTACATGGTGAAGGTGATAAAAAGATTTGAATTCCTAGTCCTAAACATAAGATTTATAGTATTTTTTATTGAAAATTTTTTCACACAATATATTCTGATCCCACTTTTCCCCTTCCCCAGCTACTCCCTGGCCCTCCTTACCCATCCAACTCCACGCCCTTTTTCTCCCTTTCCCTCTTTAACAAACAAATGAGACAAAACGACTGCAAAAAATACCACCCCGGAGTCCACGTGGTGTTGACCAGCTGCCCCTAAGCATGGGGGTCCACACTGAAGTGTGGCTAACACACCCAGTGAGACTCCGTTGGAGCAAACTAACTTCCCCTTTGCCTGGGAGTATAAATTGCAGGTAGACTTTTGGCTAGTGAGGGAAGCCAATGTCCGCTTCCCTTTGTCAGTACTGGCTTGAATCCGTACAGGCTCCGTGCACGCTGCCGTGGGATCTGTGAGTTCATAGGAGATGTACACGGCTGGGTTGCCTAGCCTGCAGAAAGCCTTGGGTTCCATCCCCAAGACCATGTAAAGTAGCCATGGGGGGGGTGCACACCTGCAGTCCCAGCACATGGGAGGTAAAGGCGGGAGCACCAGAAGTTCCTCTTTGGCCACATTAAGAGCTGGGGACTGTCCCAGAGGGAAAGGTAACTGTCATTGTTTTGCTTAGTGGCCGCACTTCAAATGGCTTTCTAAACACTTAAGATTACAGGCATAGTGTTGTGCTGCGCGCCACTTTGGCCTGAGAGGCTTCATTTTGAAGTGGGTAGTGCAGGGACTCATAGCTGCTCAAAAGGCACAGTATAAGTAACCGTGAGGGCTCAGATGTAGACGAATCACATTTATAAAGCCCCATCAGCCAAGGCATGGAGAAGTTTTGGGAAGAGGGCATGGAAGGGATGTTAGAAGCCACCAGGTGGGGAGGAGAGCTGTTGACAGGCTGGCTTCCGGGACATGACACGGCAGTTGTGTATATCAACTTTACAGCAGCTGTGATTACCTTCACACGATGAAGCCAGTCAAAAGTCCAGCATGGATTGGGAGGGGCCCCCAGTCATTGTCCAGTGTCCCCAGGGGCTGGTCCCATACCAAGTCACTTATGGGCAGTACTAATTGAACTTAGTGGTGATTATAATGTCAACAACAACAAAAAATGAGGACATGAATCTGGAAAGAATATGGAGAGGCACGCAAATAGGAAGAATTGGAGGGAAGTAGTGGAAGATGGATATGGTTAAAAACTTCTGTAAATGTATAAAATTTTCAAAGAGCAATTTTAAAATGACTTTGAAAAAAAAAAGAAAGAAAGGAGTTGGGTGCTAGTAGGGAAGCTTCTTTGAAAGAGGGGAAAAGGCACATTTGTACAGGATCCCAGTTAATCGTTAAGACAGGGGGGCTGTTGCAGTGAACTTGGCATTGTAACATGCCACTTGAGGCTGAGGAGAAATGGCTAAATAGTCTTGGGTCCTCAGCATCCCAAGTTGTGAACCAAGTAAACCTCTATTTTAAAAAATGAATAAAAATAAAAATAAGAGAGTGCCCCATTCAAGCGATTTTCTGCTGCACAATTAAACTACGATGTGTGACATAGCCAAGCTCAGCGTCTCTTCCTCCCTATAACGAGTTCCTTCATACATTCTCTTTACCAGTGTCAGTTTTTTAAATGTGCCATCAAAGTTGTGCGTCTCTCCTCTCGGATCTCCTGCCCGTCGTGTTGGCTGTCTCATAGACGGTCAGTGAATTTAAGATGCCTGCAGAAGTCCTGCCAGTTCATACTCCAAAGACTTTTCAAGAGGTCCCACAGAAAGTTCTGACTCGCTGCTACCATCCCCGACGCATGGCTGGAAGAATGCGACGTGAGGCCGGCATCACATCCCAGGCCACATGCTCCACCCGGAAACAGAGATGACTCAACTCCATCTCAAAGCGCATGCTCGAGGACGGGGTTGCCCCTCCATGAACGCTAGGGCATAATTGCCAAGATATGTTAGGCGAAGACAGTCAGTGTTTCCTGTCTCAGTAGATAGCCCCGCTCATGTGAGCAAGCCAGGAGCCCATCACTAGGCTTTCTTTCTTCCTCTCCGTCCATGACCAGTATCACTTTACTACTCAGCCCTTCGGACTCTCTTCCCCCATGAATGTTTTCACTTTAATTCTTGCCCCTAACTCTAAGCTTGTGATATCTCTCCCCAAAATATTGCCTTGGCATTGTACCTTCCTCATTTCAGGGAGCGTTAGAGAGAAAAAAAATTAAAGTAAAAGCCAACTGCGAGACCTTTTTCTTGTGTTCCTTCTGTGGTTCTCATTCTCGAAACAAAGTGTCCTGTGCACTGATCCCTGCCCTGCCCTGTCTAGAGAATTAAGTGAGCCTTCCTGGTTCTTAGCGGCGCCGCGTTCTCTCCCTTCTGCAACGCCCTTGTTCTGGCTCCTCTGGCTAACCCAGCTGACTTAAACTCTATCCCTGCACAAATTCACTACGACGTGGCAAGCCCAACCCTTCCTTTAGATCTTAGCTGTATTTGTCACTTTCCATAACTAAATACCTGGGATAAGCCACTGAAACAGAGGAAAGATTCGCTTGGGCTCACAGTGTCGGAGGTTCTGGTCCATGGTGGCTGGCTCCGTTGTTTCTAAGCCTGGGCAGAAGCAGAGTATTATGATAAAAGAGCGTTGTGGCACAAAGTTGCTTCACCCCGTGGTGGTCAGGAAGGTGGGAAACGGAGAAGAGAAGGGAGAGTAGAGGAGGAGAGGGGAGGGGAGGGGAAGGGAGGGGGAGGGGAGGGGAGGGAGGGGAGGAAACAGAAGGGGCTAGGAATAACATAAACCCTTAAAACGAGTGACCCACTTTCTCCAGTTAGACACCACTTAATAGTCAACCCCGCTTTGACTCCATAAGTTAGAGCTTTTATATTCAATCATATCTCAATATCCACACCCCAGCTGAGGGTCAATCCTTCAACACATGAGCCATAATGGGATACGTTTAACATCCAAATTATAATGCCAGGCTCGCTATCACTTAGTTTAGCAACTTTTTTTTTTCTCTTCTTAGTGTGGCAGGAGATTCGTGGTTGACAATGACAGCACCATGGAGCAGCCCATTGTTGCAGTTGCACTGGGCTACAGTGAACTATGCATTTGTTTGAATTGCCCAGAAAACTCTCAGGAAAGAAGTCAAGATGCCTCCCACGTTCACTGTGCCATCCCCATTGCCTATAACAGCATTAGCATGATAAATAATTGTTTAAAATAATAGTTAACGTTTACTAAGAACTTGGTACATACGCGCTGCTGTTTTAAATGTTTGACATGTTAACTAACTGTATGTGTCAAGAAATAATTCGGTTTCTATTTCACAGATGAGAAAATCAAGGTGAAGGCTTTTTGCACAGTCAGCACAGGTCATAGAACTAAAGGTTAAAGACCAAGATTTGAACTCAGACAGTCTGGCCGCAGGATACAATTCCTTAACCACCATGCTACATCCTTATGTGTACATAAGCATCCAAAAATGCTGTCTTAGATATTGTTATACCTACTTACCCTGATGTCAAAAATGTTAAAAATAGGAGCCTATATGGCAATTTATGATAAGCTAAATGTGGCATGATCAATTTCATCTGGAATTGGGAAGGAGAGATGAAGATTCAACTGAAGCCAAGAAAGAACTAAAAAGCAAGTAACTTGGGGATTGTGGCAAAGATGGAGTCAGGATAACATAGAACAGACTTAAACTGCTCAAGATTGTGTGGTAAAGCTTATTTTTAAACAAATATGAAAGTCTCAATTGTTTGTATGATAGTGAGTTAAAAGAGAAATTAAAAGAAACAAACACCATTGTATAAAAATAACCTATAACATGACAGTTCAGCTGTACCCATGAAACGTCAACAATATGGTCACCTAAACATGGTTAGTGACATCACCAAATCTCACAGGACCCCACTCTTAAATGAAGGGCTGCATACAACTAATGGCTGCGAAGATACAGAGAATCAGTATCCTCCAGGGATGAGACTCCTAGCAGATCATACAATACTAAATGATCAGATCTCAGTGCATGTACATATGAGCAACATTAAATGGACTCAGTAGGCTTAACACACACACACACACACACAAATAATAATAATAATAATAATAATAATAATAATAATAATAATAATAATAACTAGAGGAGAAGAGGTCATGAATTTGAGAGGAAGTCAAGAAATCATGAGAGAAACTGGAGGGGGTGGAGAGAGAGGTGGAAATTATATAAGCAGGTGAAGGCACTTGCCAACACAGTTAAAGACTTGAGTTCAATCCCTGGAGCCCACATGGTGAAAGAAGAGAACCAACTCCTGCAGGTTGTCCTCTGACCTCCGCACTCATGCCGTGACATGTGTGCCAGCCCCCAACACATGAACTAGTAAGTAAATGTAATTTTGTTTTGGTTCACTATCAATAAACATTCACTCTGGCCATATAAGGCAAGGAGAATTTGCAACACATAAAAATATGGAATTAAGATTAATTTTAAAGATATGTTTAATAATATGATTAAATATTAAATATATTCTTATTGTTGGGGACATATGTGTATATATATACATAAATATATATTCACATGACAAATGCAATGAGTATAAATATATCTTCAAAATCTTAATTAGAATAAATATTTAATAAAGAATCAGTGTCAGATTGTTAGCCTGAAGGCATGCATAAGAGGAGCATTGTACAGACTGAGAAGATTACATTTAGGAATATATATGTACGTATTTACATATGTACATTCAATATCAATTACTGAGGAGGGAGACCATGGGTTTGGAGGAGATCCAGGAGAGGTGTATGAGAGGGTGTGGAGAGAAGAAGAGAGAAATGGTATAATTATATAATTACCTCAAAAAATAAAAGAAAAAAGGAATAATAGCAAGAACTCATCATTTGCTTTCTTATTTGGGGAAAGAGACTATTGTCCTGGGTTTTAAATGTTCCAAATATTTTTAGTAACTGTTTTCTTCAGAAAGTACTTTATTCATATATGGCTAAAAGTTAAAGTTTTGCTCTATCTTACAAAAATAGGTGTAAAGTCTTAAATAATAGAATTTACATGCATTCACTAAGTTATAACATGAAGGCTGCAACAGGTATAAACATTATGTCTTCAAAATATATTAGCTCCAGGGAGGTCAAGGTGAATCTTTAAAAATATAGCAAATATGAAAATTCTATCTAGCAAAGGAAATAATTGCTGAAAAAGAAAACAATGTGGTCAAGCGTAAAAAAAAAAAATAGGAAAAAAATGTAGAATGCTGGTGTCCATGGGTGCTAAAACCCGAATGAACAGTTTATTCATTATCACTGTTAGCTGAAAAGAAAATCATTTTGAGTAGTTACTGTAAAAGGTCAGATGGAAAACAAATTTCCTCTGTGTCACTAGGTTAACTAAATGTTATGCTTGCTGGCTCTGCACAAAGAGGGCAACTCAGAGAATATTTGACCTGACTAGCTCATCAGCAACACATTAGCTCATGAGCAACACATTAGGAGATTTTTCTTGGAAAAGAAATAGGGATCCCATTTGCACTATTTTTTTTATGACTTTCCATAATGTTATACTGTTGTGCAGCATGGCACTTAGCTACTGGTGGGTACTTTCGATGTGTAGTTACTGGCATAGCAGAGCTATGGTTTAAGATTTCAGGAATCTTGATGCTTTCTGGGTTCCAGAGCAAGCTAAACGGACAAATATTACTTTGAGTAGCAGTCATTTTATGTATGTCTAGTTTCCAATATAGATCCAAATGGAATAAACAAATCAATGATGGACATGCACACATGGACACACACACACACACACACACACACACACACACACACACACACACACACAATTGCAAACTACATTTGGTCCTTCTCAAGAACAGAAACTGTGTTTACATTCCCTACAGCGTCAGAGACATCATTAAGGGCTCAATAAATGTTTTCTAAACATATTTTCTATAGACTGAAAATCCATCATATTTTTAAACAAATTCATTTTCATAAAGTGATTCCAATGGCATATCTGCATGTTGTCTCAAGTTTTCTCATTTCCTCCCCCCTTTTACATCTTTTAATGAGGAAGAATTAACTGGTGTGCATCCGACATCTTAAGATCCACATTCTTGACGTCTTCTTAGGAATGCCTACATGCAAGCGAAGAGCTAAAAGCATCCTTATGAAACTGGAAGATTTGGTAACAGTTTGAACGACACAGTTTATCTGGTTTATTTTTTAATACTACAGTAAGTAGACACCTACATTTCAGTTCCTTGACAGTTAATCCTTTCCACTAAATTCATTATTTAAATATTTATTATATTAATTTTAATGATTATAAATAATTTGGAAAATAATAAATAAAATTACCATTAACCAGAGCTGAGGGTATATAGTTAGTGCTAGAACATTTGGCATCAACAAAGTCCTGTCCTGTGGGGATCGATCCTCAATACTGTGGGAGAAAGGAACAAAGGAACAAAGGAACGAAGGAGGGAAGGAAGGAAAGTGGCAAGCCAGCCAGTCAGTCTACCCACAGTGGACAAATATAAAGATTCTGAAAACAAAGAAAAAGATGCAAGCATGATGATTAACAGTGAACATATGGTTGCTTTCACAAAGTACTTATACTAGGGAGCACTGTTTAACAAAATCCCTCCACCACAAATCTTAGATTCTATAAGTACACAGAAATGTGACTTGTTACCAACTAAAATTTGAAGGAAAAAAAAAAGGCAAGTAGATGAAGTACATGCCATCATATAAATACTTTATATGTTGACTGAAATAGAAATCAAAACAACGACTGAAGTGCAGGGAAAATATCTCGTGAGAGTGCATAAGCTTGAGAAACTATTCTACAATAAGAAGCAAAGGGATAAAATGTGAAAAGGATAGACAGAAGTGCCCTCCTTTCCTGCTGCTGTTATAAAAATAACTTGACAGCGGCAACTTAGAGAAAGAGAAGGTTTACTTAGCCCACAGTTCCAGGTTATGGTGCATTGCAGCTAGAAGTCACAGCAGCAGGAGCTGAGGGAGCTGGCCGTCCGTACTCAGGGACAGAGAACACTGCATACACACATGCTAGCACTCAACTTGCTTTCTCCTGCCTAGGGGACAGTGCCATCTATCATGGGGAGGTCTCCCACCTCAGTCAATGTCATAAAGATAAGCCCCCATAGACACGCCCAAAGGCCTGCAGGCTTTAAACATTTTCAAACGCACATTATTAGAGGTTCTTTAATGCTTATACCTCCCTTTCAACCCACCTGCCCTAGCTAGGAGAGAAAAGAGGTTAGTAGGAAGAGGGGGAGACCTTTTTAGACCCAGTTCCTTTGGAGCAATTCCACTCTTCGTTGTGAAGACCCCAGCAGACCCATTAAACAGCAACCCAGCAGTTTAGCAAAGGTGACTGCACCTGCCGCAGCTGGAAACCCAGAACCTTGAAGCATTCTCTGGGGCATTTCACTCTAGGGACACTGTTGAAGTGGTGCGACGAACAGCCAAACAATGGGAAGCAATACCAAATCCAAAAAGTCAAGCCTCTGACTTTGTGCATGTACATACATACATACATACATGCATACATACATACATACATTTTTTTTCTCACAGTCCGTACTAGGATGTTTATCAATTGGCATGGACCGTGCTCCCACAAGAAGTTCCTATTCTAATAGACAAATACCACACGTCCTCTCACAAGTCTGTCTCCAAAAGACAAACACCACACACCCTCACACAAATATGTTTCACATGCAACACTTGGGATCAAAATAAAAACATGTTTACATCCACTACTGAGGCCCACCTCTCAGGAGATGCTAGAGTGTGCCAAAGTGATAATTAACACTAACACCATAGGAAGAATCTGTTTATTTCTAAGCAATTAATAGATACATACAAATAATTTGTGGCAGCATCATTCGTCACAACAAAAAAAAATGAAAATAGTCATAATTCCCATGAATAAAGTTTCCTTAAATAAATAAACATAGCCCTAGACACATTACAGTTATATCCTAGAATGGAATGCAAACTAATCAATAAAATTCAAGTCGTCAAGTAACATGGAAAAGGCAAGGTACAGAGCAGTGTGTAAAGCATGCTTTGGATGTGGGTCAGAGGTTTTTAAAATTATATACGTGTACATGCATATATCCATGCATATCTGTACACGGTATGTTAGATTTTGCCACTCTGGCAATGTGCCTGAGAAGATCAACTTAAAGGAAGAAACGGTTGTTTGGCTCACTGTTTCAAAGATTTCAGTCTATAATTGATTGTCTCTTTCACTATGGGGAATAGGAAGACAGAACAGTGTGGTGGTGGGGACATACCACAGAGAAGGCTTGGTACCTGAGAGCAGCCTGGAAAGAAAGAGAGAAGATCCTTGGGTTAAAACACACTTTCAAAGCATGTCCCTAGTGGTCCCCTCGGAGGAGGAGGCCCTGTCTCCAAATTAATCTGACAAGGTTAGGAATTCAAACAAGAACTACAGAAGAAAGCTTCACCAACAGAATACAGGAAATGGAAGAGAGAATCTCGGGCATTCATTGAAGACAGAAGAAATCAGTCAAAAAATGTCAAATCTAAAAAAATTCCGACATAAAACTTCCAGGAAATGTAGGACACTATGAAAAGACCAAATCTAAGAATAATAGCAATACAGCAAGAAAAAGAATCGAGCTAAAAGGCCAAGACTAAAGAAGGAGATGCCCATAAAGATACAAGAATCTCACAGAACATCAAAAAGATCATACCAGAAAAGAAAACTCCTCACCACATAATAATCTAAACACACAGAACAAAGAAATACTATTAAGAGTTGCAAGGGGGAAAAAAAGACCAAGTAACATATAAAAGGAGACCTTCTAAATTATACCTAATTTCTCAGTGGAGACTCTAAAAGTTAGATGGGACCTGAAAAGATGTGCTTCAGACTCTAAGAGACCACAGATGCCACCCCAGACAACTATAGCCAGCAAAACTTTCAATTACCACAGATGGAGAAAATAAGACATTCTATGATACCATCAAATTTAAACAATATCCATCTGCAAATTCAGCCCTACCAAAGGTGCTAGGAAAAAAAAAAGCCAACTAAGGATGTTAACTATAGCTATAAAACACAGGAAATAAATAACCTCACACCAACAAAACCAAAAGAAGGGGAAACACACACACACACACACACACACACACACACACGCAAATGGCTGAGAAACACTTAAACATCCAACATCCCTAGCTATCAGGGAAATGCAAATCAAAACTAATTTGAGATTCCAACTCCCGTTTCTCGGAACAGTAAGATCAATGACAAACATTTCAGCTCGCTCTGGTGAAGAAGTAGAGCAAAGGCAAAAGTTTCCTGCACTCCGGTGGGAGTGCAAACTTGCACAGCCACTACGGAAATCAGTATGGGTTTCTTAGAAAGTTGAAAGTCGAACTACCATTCTTGAGCATAAACCCAGAGGGATACTCCATCCAACTTCAAGGACACTTGCTCAACTATGTTCTTAGCAGCTTTATTTGTAGTAGCCAGAAACTGGAAATGGCCTAGATGTCCCTCTACAGAAGATTGGATAAGCAAAACACCGTGGAGTATTACTCAGATGTTTTATAATAAAAAAAAAATGACATCATGAAATTTGCAGGCAAATGGAAGACACTAGAAAAAAAGTTATCCTAAGTGAGGGAATCCAGATCCAGAAAGACAAATATGGTACATATTCACTTACAAGGGGGTATTAGCCATTGAGTCAATGATACACTTCCCGATTCCGTCAGCAGAGTTCCGTATGACCTCTCTGCTTTCGCCTTCTTGTCTGGTAACACACGAGGAAACACGTTCAATATTTATCAGGGACATTTTGTCTGGGCCGTGAATCTTCTAACTTCACCTAAGCCTTAGACCGTCAGGACACAGGCTTCTTTCTGTGATGAAAGGAATGTCTTCAGGAACACTAAGGGAAAGGGGCACAGGTGAGTGGCCCATCTCTAACCCCAAGTGACTGAAAATAGAATGGAAGGTACAACAACCTGGACCCTGGTGTCAGTTATTTAGGTTCAAATCCTGACTTTCCCAGTGCTTAAGCGGTGACCCTTCAGTTGTTGATCAACGTTTTCATGTATCAGATCTCTCATAAGGAAACAGCTGCACCCTCTATACAGAGTTGTTGTGAACATCTGTTGTGCCCACATGTGTGCCCCTGCTCCGTGGTATACATTAAAGGTAGCAGTCCTGTTACTTGTAATGAGCACAGTGTAATTATGGATAATCACTATTATGACTGTCTTCACAAAACACCACTGGCTACCCCATTGCCTCGTGTTGTGGTTTATCATAGCTGATACATACATACACACATACATACACACATACATACATACATACATACACATACATACATACATACGTACATACACATACATACATACACACACATACATACATACATACACACATGCAAACATAACATAACATAATGCTGATTTGTTTTTTAATTCACAGGGCTTCAAAAAGAAAAAAAAAAACTACTTGGCCTGCAGCAGTGACAGTAAGTTGGAGATGAAAACTGGGAACTAGAGAAGGTCATCTTTCTTATGTCTCTGGTTCCAAGTCAGTAAAAGGCAGATGATATTAAATTGTTAGAAACTTTCTACTGTTTAAAATTTCAACCCTCCTTCACAACACACTTCCTACAAGTCAGTAACTGGAAATCCCTCCTATACAGGACAGACCTTTGACTAATATGCCATATTTTTGTAATTATAATATCAATTTCCTCCAGTGTCTTCATGCATAAAAGATGTGATAATGATTTCATGACTAGCAGTTTTTAGATGAGCGCCTCCATACCCTACTTCCAGATAGGCAAATGAATAGGAGAGAGGAGTTCTGAGGTCAAAACACTCACTGTTAAATTATACGCTTATAAAAGTAATCACAACTCAGTATTCCCCACTCATAAAATACCCTGACATCTGCCTTCCTGGGAATACAACCTTCACAACTCTTCATAATGTTTAACAATATACGCCAAACAGATTATAAATGATGTCTTGCAAAAAAAAATTTTTTTTAACAAAAAAAAATTTAAAGGAACCTCAAAGCAGATAATTTTAATACAAAAGGAGGAAGAATATATAAGGAAATTTGATTAAAGCCCTTGATAGGTTGTTGCAAAATCTGACTCTATATAATCATACTAAAAAAAAAACTTAAAGACACTGTCATAATTGCCTTCTATTAGTTCCCTTTTCCTTGCTGTGACCAAATGTTTGAAGCAGCTAACGGGAAAAAGCATTGAGTCTCAGCACAAGGGTCTACTCCATCCTGACTAGGAAGGTGGCAGTGAGCAACAGGAACAGGGAGCAGCTAATGACATTACATCTACCGTCGGAAACCAGAGAGAGAATTTGACTGCTAATGTGCCACTTGTTAGCTCCTTAAGGATGCTTACCAATAGTCATGGTAGGCCCTCCTTTCTCAGGCAAACCTCTTTGGAAACACTCTTATAGACAGAGCCAGAAGTGTGTTGCCTGAGAAACTCTACAATCCAGTCATGTCGACAACTAAGATCAGGCACATTAGGATACATCTCATATGACTTGTCAAAAATGTGTGTCCGAATGCAACCTTAGCGGGTAGGGAGCTGACTCAGCATTTAAGAGCACTCCCTGCTCGTCCAGAGGATCAAGGTTTAATTTCCAGCATCCAGCACCCACATAGCAGCACATAACTCAAGTTCCAGGGAACCTGACACCTTATTTTGGCTTCCACAGGTACTAGCACGCACATGGTACACATACATACATGAGGTTAAAACATTCATACACATAAAATAAAATTAATCTTTTTTTTAAAATCAACATTTGATTTCTTTACCACTCATGCATCGAGATATGAGCTCTCAGACAGGTATAGTGGTCCATATCTTTAATCCCAGCACTGGGGAGGATGAGGCAGGTGGATCTCTGAGTTGGAAACTAGCCTGGTCTACAGAGCAAATTCCCAGGACAGCCATGTCTATTACACAAAGAAACCCTGTCTCAATAAGAAGAATTATGAAAGAATTTCATTTTTAAAAAGAGAGAGAGGGAGATGTGAGCTCTCAAATGTTCCTGCCATGCTTGTCACGATAGCAAGTTACATCTTATGTTCAATGCATTTAACTTGTTTTAATAAGTCTAGACTTATTTTTTCAAGCCAATGCCCTGATTTTACTTCTTCACTTGAGATCTTAATTTTCCTGTGGCCATTTTACTTTGATCTCTGTTTAAAAACTTTTTTCTATGTGCATTTTATACCGACCATGAGTGCAAACAAAACAAAGAGAACTTCAGAACTTTCAAATTCAAACCTTAAGTCTCTGATTCTTGTTCTAAGTTGAGAATCCCATGTGAAAACTTCCATTACTCTTCAAAACCTCACAAAATGCTATGCAAAAGGGAACGGGGCACTGTGTACCCAACTTTTGAACACTGTGTTCCTCTTGACAATCTTCAAAGAAGCATTAGATTTTACATCTTAAATCTACTTCCCATGAAGGTGTTTAGTACTCTCTGTAGCTCGACTGCACACATCTTAAATGTAGATGTTTAGAAAACCAAACACAAATTATACCAGATTGCAAGATCTGATTGGCTCTAAGCTTACAGTAAAAAATGGGTATTTTTGCCACACATTATCCTCATTAACACACACAAAAAAAGTAACTAAACAAAGGCAAACCATTGTCTTTGATTACAGTCCTAAATTCAGACTACGCTTTGAAGGCTAAGTCTGATGGATTTAATATATCAGAGTCTACCATCATACCCTTGGCCTCTAATTCAGATGGGCAACACAGAGAAAGGGTCACCATGGAAATAAATGTGAGTGTAACTTTTCTCAAGTCCTGAGAAAAAGCAGGGCATGTTTGTTCCAACAGCAAGTCATTTTTCTGATCTGAAAACAACCAGACTCTATGGCTTCTGGCCTAGTTCACTCTTCTTGGATTTCACCACGTAGAATGTAACATCGTTGCCAAGACACCTTCTCTGAGGTTTAGTAGCAATTAAACTAAAGCACTATGTCAAACAAGGGATTGAGACGGGCTCCAGGGTTACTGTCTAACACTCCATGAGGAATGTGGTGGCGGCCAGAAGAGAGACGAGAATAAAGATTCTAAGGCAAATGAGGCAACCTGGGATCCTGGGTAGAAATTATGAGGTGTATGACCATGAACAGGGCAAAATAACCTTTTGTTCACAAAACTCCAGCCTGACATTTTCTTCAATTATAAATATAGACAGTAAGGCACAGCAGAGTTAGCAACACCTATGACTAGGTCTTAGTCACTGTTCTGTTGCTGTGAAGAAACACCATGGCCATGGCAACTCTTATGAAAGAAATCATTTATCTGGGGGCTTGTTTACACTTTCAGAGGCTTAGGCCACTATTGTCACGGTAGGGAGCATGGCTGCGTACATGGTGCTGGAGCTGTAGGGGAGAGCTACATCCTGGTCCACAAGCCAAGAGAGAGAGTGACATTTGGCCTGGCTTGGCCTTTTGAAAGCCCACCCCTAATAACATACTTCCTTCAACAAGGCCACGCCTACTTTCAACTAGACCACACCTCCTAATTCTTCTAATCCTTTCAAATAGTGCTATTCTCAGGTGACTAAGCATTCAAGTATATAAGCCTAGGAGGCCCGTTCTTATTCAAACTGCCACAGACTGTCACGGAGAGAAATAACAAATGTTTTTATATCATGGCAAGACCGCTATAGCTCTCTCACAGTATCATTTACATACATCCTTATTGGTACTTGATTTTGACCATCCGTTTGATTGGATTAGGAAGTACCTGGATTAGTAAATTATGCCTCTGGGAATGTCTGTGAGGGCAATTCTCAACCTTTGGGTCTTGACCCCATTCAGGTAACATATCAGATATCCTGAATGTCAGATTTTACATTATGATTTATAGCAGGAGCAGAATCACAGTTATGAAGCAGCAATGGATAATTTTATGATTGGGGGTCACCACAATTTGAGGACCTGTGTTAAAGGCTCTCAGCATCAGGAAGGTTGAGAACCCCTGGGCTAGAAGGAAAGAGGAAAGGGAAGATGGCACAGTGCAGCAAACTTTTCTCTCTCTGCTTCCTGACCAGTATGAGGTGAACAGCCCCTGCCCCATGCTCCTACCACAATGATACACTGTTTCACTATGTTTCAAGCTGCAAAGTAGACAAAGGCCAAGGACTGGAACCTCTGAAATCGTGGGCCAAAATAAACCCTCCCTTTCCTAAGTTGTTTGTGCTGAGTACTTTGTCACCATGATGAAAAGTCTAATAGTCTTTACTTCAAAAGTATGGTAGTAGCTGTGACTACTGCATTCTTGTCCGTCAGTGCTCAGCATGAAACACACATAATGAACTATTAAAGATCCAAATTTTGTAAGTCCTTCAAACACCACATTCTCACGTGTTTTCATATCAAAAGTCACAAATTCCCATGAAAACCACAGTTTTCATTACTGGTTAATCAAAGTAACTGACATTGAACATTTTCATTAAAGCTAAGAAGCCACAGCATTTACACTAATATTTTCTCTCATATGTAACATTAAAGTTTAATTTGCCTATATTTTAAATAAATCATGTTGTAATGTGGAATGTTAATTTAAAAGTATGTTTATGTTTAGGCCACAAACATAATATTTTGGCAACTATAAGTATAAGCAGTTTTAATTTGCAATTCCAATATATTTTATCTTACTCAATTAAATAATTATGTTAAGAAAAGTTTCACAGACTTCACCAGATGGTCAAAGAGGATCATTATTTTAAAATAGGCAAGAGCTTCTGTCTGTTGGTGTCCTGTCTACAAAACTGAAATTATTTACCTAATGTAATTTACTAATTTTTTTCACAATTCAATGTATATGCTCTTTAATTAGTAAACATTTTTTTCTCGTTGGCCTCTCACAAATGTTCTTGAATGGTCTTTTTAAAAAATGCTTCTTCCCAACTTCCCTCTCACTTGATTAAGATTGACAGTCTTTGATTGACCATGAGAAAACTACCCATCATTAGGGTTGTATCTTTGTGTCATCTCTTACTCTTTTACCCAGTTAGAAACCTGGCCTGTGGGTGGAACTCACTGTGCCTCACTTGTGCTTTGATGGCATAGTGGCGACATGAATACACAGGTCCTCAGGGAACGCTGTAAAATGGAGCCACGTTATATGGGGAAAGCACTGAAGACCAGATAAGGGAACTACTCAAAGAGCTATGGAGAGAGAGGAGATGCTGAGGTGGGCTCTGTGGAGGGAAGATGGAGCTGGCTCGTAGGTAAGGCAATCCCAGAGCTGGACATTAAAGAAGAGAACAAGGGGGTAAAAGCAAGTCAAATTTGGAAACAAGACTGCAGGCAAACAAGTATAACTGCCCAGCCGACCAGAAGATGCTATCGCCAAGGCGACCATGAAAGAAGTCTTTACTAATGGTATATACTCACTTATATCTGCATATTAACCCAAGGGGCATGTCCCACGAAAGCCTTCACTTACCAGGAAACTGAGACAGAGGGGAGGACATTCTATTGAGACTCTAGATGAGAGAAGCATGGGAGAATGGCAAAGTAGAAGGATCCAGAGGGTCCTAGAAACCTACAAGTAGAACATTATGATAGGCAGATTTGGACCCAGGGGTCCTGCTCAAACTAAGGCACCAGCCAAGGACAATACAGGCGGTAAACCTTAAACCCCTACCCTGATCTAGCCAATGGACAGAACATTCTCCACAGTAGAGTGGAGAGTGGGATATTACTTTCTCACATACTCTGGTGCCTCACCTTTGACCATGTCCCCTGGAGGGGGAGACCTGGTGGCACTCAGAGGAAGGGCAGCAGGTTACCAAGAAGAGACTTGATACCCTATGATCATATAGAGGGGGAGGTAATCCCCCTCAGGAACAGTCATAGGGGAGGGGAATAAGGGGAAAATGGGAGGGAGGGAAGAATGGGAGGATACAAGGGATGGGATAACCATTGAGATGTAACAAGAATAAATTAATAAAGGAGAAAAAATAAAATAAAATAAAAAGAGAAAAAGGAAAAAAAAGAAAAAAAAGAGAAGTCTTTACTAAACAGGGTGCAAAATTCCAAGTGTCGGAAATCAGAAAACCTATGTATCAAAGAGAGTGACTGGGTAGATGGAGCTGCCGATGAGTGAGTAATGCCTGGAGGGATGGGTAGAGTCACCATCCAGTCAAAATCAAATATCACCATCACTGAATAAAGTTCTGAGATACAGGAATGAAATGCAATGCTAGTTTTCAAATATAGAGTTACAGTTGTACTCCTTTCAGCACTCCTGGTTTCAGGTTTTGATACTATATTGCACGAACAGTTTCCCAAGGTGCTCTTCAGTTAGCTACTAAACTGTGCCCGCAGCTGCTACAATTACCACCAAATTGCCAAGGGCTCATAATCACTTTTCATTAACGTGATGTACTATCTGAGATAAACAGCTCAGTTGGTTGTTTTGGCTTATGTTGTCAGAAGTTTCAGGCCGTTGTGGCAGGCACCTCGCGTTAGAGCACCTAGGGAGCAGAGAGAGAATGTCTGTGCTTGTGGGCTTTCTCCCAGCCCCTCTGGTACCCCACCTATGCCTCAAGCCTAGGATATGTGGATTAGTGACACCCACATTTAGGGCAAGAGGCCCCACGTTTGTGACTACTATCTGTAGAGGCCCATAGCACACCCAGAAGTGCGCTTCCCTTATGTCACCGACGCTTCTCCGTCCTGCCAGATTGACAAGAGGAACATCCTCATGGAAAGGCAAGATCCATTTCAGCTACTCTCTTGGTAAAAAGCACTTGTGTGGCAGTGTAGCCACCACAAGGCTAGGTTTTATCCTTTCTCTCTAGGAAAAATATGTCTGTCCTTAAGTCTTGGACCTAAAGATTTGATCAGTAGAGATGATGCAATTTCACTGATGACCTTTCTCAAGTTTAAGGAAACTGTACCACTTTGAGGCGCCTAGCAAATATTTTTCAAAGTTCATTTTAAGATGTCTGCACTCACCTTTATTTTCAATTTTTAGTCTTTTCATCCACATATTGTTATTTCACACAATTACTGAACTTGTGCACAGAACCCAACCACTCTGCTGGAACAACCTGCATCTAGGTCATTGTGACCCTAATGATTGATATACCTCAAGGTTAGTCGCCTTCCTTTCCTCCCTGACTAATCACTGGTATTTGACACAGGTAACCATTGCTTCATCTATCAAATGCATTTTTTACTTGGCTTCTAGGTCATCACACTCTCTAGGCCATTTTTAATAGGCCCACTTGTATGCGGTCTATGTAAACACACTAACAATAAAAGTAGAAGAAGCACTCCTACTGTGACTTTTTTTTTAAATGCCTGCTGGGTTCATTGTGAAAGTTAGCCAATGCAAATGGATTAAGAAAGAAAATTATTAAATGTGAATATCAGGAAAAGGGAAGAAACTCATAAGTAGATGGCATTAGTGATGACATATAAAACTCAAGAGAATGATCTGAAAGCAACTAGCACCAGCGGGAAATTTAATAAAGTAGTGCTAGTTAATTTTCCCATGTCTGTGATCAAATATCCAACAAGGAATAAGCTAATGGAGGAAGAATTAATTTTGGATCACAGTAGAAGGGGATACAGTTCATCTCAGTGGGAAAGGCATGGCAGAAGTGTGAGGCAGCTGGTCACATTATATGCACAATCAGGAAACAGAGAGCAGCCAGGGAGTGGAGCTAGGCTAAGAAAATTGCAAGGTTTATCCCCAGTGACCAGTTTCTCTATCTAGGCCTGCCTCACTTCAAAACCCACCTTCACCTGCGCCTATGGGGGGCACGGTACCTTCCAATCAAAAACAGTCATTACAAAATAAAACTCAGCATTTCACATTTCAGCAATGATGAATTTAGAAAACAAATCACATTATTAGCAAGCAGCAACGACAACAAACATTCCCTAAGAGTTAAAGTCACTAGGGTTATGCCGAATTTTGAAGAAAAACACAGTATTTTTATTAAAGGACATAAAAGAAAAATGTTTTTAAATGGATAAATATATCATGTTACCAACAGAGAAGATGTAATATTATCAAGACATCAGTTCTCCCCAAACAAATAAATAAACTCAGTGAAGTCCCAGTGGGCTTGAGGGTTTATTTTTGGAAACTCAACACATGATTCTGAAGTTAATCTAGAAGAATAATATTTTTTTAATCATGAAAGTAGCAAAGGGACGAGTTGAGAAGAAGGTGGGCTCAACAGTGAGAGTAAGAGGGGGCTAAGAGTGAGTAAGGGGGTCAGTATAATCATAGTGCATTGTATACATGTATGTATATTAATATATGTGATAGAAAGTATACAATTGATTTAAAAATTACAGGAAAAAAACACAAAACCTTCATTCAAATGGCTGAGAAGTACACATGCCCTATATCTTGAAGAAAAAGACATCTGTGGCTGAGGTTCTCAAATCAAACAGTACAGTTCTTCAAAATGCTTGGCATGACACAAGCGGCAAAAATCACTAGCCCTTTTGGGGACAATAGGACATACTATCCACACAAAGTTGAAAAGCTACCAAGAGAAACAAAAAAACACTAATGGACAACAATAGAAAACTCTGGAAAGAAGATGTAATTATTTACCACCCAATAATTAAAATTGTAACTTAGGAGGCAAATCCTGTTAGGATGACAAATAGGCAAAGCTCTTTGTGTATATTAATAAGAGCATGTGAGAGATGGACGGCAGCAAGTATTAGGGGACAGAGGTAAATTTATAAACTTCGTGTAACATTTCTGAAATTTTCAGAGTTCTTAAAATTTATAAATAAATATCCCACCTAGCTCAATTAATCCTAATAAAGTAACACGGGCTTCTCAAAACAGATATTCGTGATGCCCGATTAGAAAACACCTCACTAAAATTGCCCCTCGATGGTTTCGCTAAGAAACCAACTGGAAACATCAATGAAAACTAAAAGAGAAGAAAATAACCTTTGATAAAGTGAGAGGAGACTCATGTGACCTCGACCAACAAAACTTGAGGAAGAACTGCCTGCAGAGGAGGTCAAAGGTTACAGTAGGACACCTACCAGGACATCTGTGACTGAGGATCTCAAATCAAACAGCGCAGTTCTTCAAAATGCTTGGCGTGACCCAGGGGGCGAAGCCATTAGCCCTGTTGGGGGCAATAGGAACAAGGTGCCCGGGACCTCAGGGAGGAGGGTCTGTAACCTCTCCTTGACCCTAAAGAACATAGAGGAGGTGGTGCCGCGCAAGGAAACATTATTCATGTCAAGAAGTGATGTATCGTTGAGGCAGGACGAAGGAAATGAACCTTAAATTATGTACAGCTCCACTACTGAACTCGGGAGAAACGGAGGTTCAGACAAGTCACACACACTGAGCCCCGAGGCATGAAGGGCTTCGCTGTGAACTAAGGAAAGGTGCTGCTCGCCGGGAGCACTGTTTTCACTCTTCCCGTCGAAGGGGCCTCGTGCAAATAACCGGAACCACCCACCTCATTCACAAAACATAGAATAACCCCCAAGTAAACCCGCCAAATATCTATGCAAAGGCACTTTCGGGTGGAATAAAGAAAAACAAGGGAACAGAAGTGGCGGATGAACACACTCCAAGAGAATAGTGCCATCGCTCAGATAAAAACCGCGTCTAGATATGTGCCCATGCATAGGAGGCACCTAAGGAATCAAAAGGCTGAATGAAAGCAGAGAAACTGGAGCGGGGGGAACATGAGCTGGCTGACTTAGAAGCAAACAAACAAATCGAAGAAAAACTTAATCCATCCAAAATACCAAGTTCATAGCGGGCAACCTAATCGTTGGGTTTAGTGCATAACAAGTAGAAATTAATAATTTAAAATGGGATAAAAGAGGCTTGGGAGTTGTTTAAGTCCTTACTGTGCAAGCATGGGGACCTGAGTGAATCCTCAGAATCTACACCCACTAAAAAAACAGCCAGGCGTGGTGACCTTAATGCCAGTGCAGGGGCTATGGATCCCGGGGATCGCTGGCCAGTGAGCCTAGCCTACTTGGTGAGTTCCAGGCCAATGAGAGATGCTATCTCAAAAACAGACAAACAAAAAACAAAAATATTCCTTGAAAAATGGCTTTTGGCCTCTATTACAGATGTACACCGGTTCTTGTGTTCCTAAACACACATAATATAGACCAAAAAAGTACAGGAAAAGAAAACGAATGAACACATACTCTTGTTAGACTTTGAAACATATGCTTTTCTTGATAAAGACATTCGATAAAATTCAATATTGGTTTTAGATTAAAATAAAACTACATGTAGCTTTACATCTTTAACATGACCAATGGCAAGCATGGTGTTTACCGGGAGAGCCTTGGGAACATCCTCTGTCACAGTCAGAATGAGACAACAATATCCATAATTATCACCACCATCACCATCACCATCAGCATCAGCATCACCACCAACAGCATTATCATCACCATCATCACCATCACCATCACCACCATCACCATCAGCATCATCACCATCACCATCAGAACCATCAGCATCACCATCACCACCATCACCATCAGCACCATCACCTCCACCATCAGCATCAGTTCATCCTTCATTTCTAGAGACTTTATATATTAGAACTCATCATGATCCTCACAATAATCCTATAGCTAGGTCAAAGATAATTTCCCCTGTTGACAACTATACTTTCAAACTTCTTTTTGAAGATACTAGCCTTCTAGGCTAGATGAAATAAGTCATGTCAAAGTCATAAGATTAAAAAGTATACTTTATTAGGAAATTATTTTATAATACATTTGGAAATCCCAGCACCCACATCAGACAGCTCTTTACTGCTTATAACTTACCAGAGAACCCAAATACTTCAGCCCCATAGTTGTGCACACACATGCGTGTGTGCATGCGTGTGTGCCTGCGTGAACGCATCTTCCCAAACACACAAAAATAATAAAAGTAAATCTTTAAAAAAGTACACCTGGCCTCTTCCCATTCTCTGTTTTGACCTGTAGTCCATCCTTAGAGCTGGTCCCATGCTTTTAGACTTTCAGGCTCCCACATTGTAAAATGAATAAAGCTCTTTTGTTTACAAATTACTTGGCCTTGAGTTTTCCATTACAAGACAGAAAACTAAGATAGTCCATTTACTGATAACTGGAGAGACATTAAGTTAGAGCTCAAAAGTCACCAAGGAGGAGGAACTATGACAAGCATGCCAGGTATTTAGTTAGCCACCCCCTGAAAGCTTATGCTTTAAACGATAGCCTAAATTAGCAGATGAGCTTTCACTATGCACTGATCTCCATTCTTGAGCCAGCTCGGTGTCAGGCTGGGTTTAAGTAGACTTCCTGCCAAAAGCCAAGACAAATATTCACTAAATAAAGGGACAGTATTTATATCCTCAAATGATCTTTGTAATTTTCTGCTATGTACTGTTGATTATTCAATTACAAAGGACAGTACGACAGGAAATGGAAACAAACAGCTAAAAGCCATAGGAAAATAAAGGACAGAAATACTAGTGGCCTGGACTTGCTAATCTACTTGTATTATACTTGTTTAAAAAGGGGTCTTCGGGCCAGTGAGATGGCTCAGCAAGTAAAGGGACTGGCCTCCAAGCCTAATGACCTGAGTTCTTATCTCAGGACTCACAGAGCGGGAGGAGAGACCAACGTTCAAGTCATCCTCGCCCCTGTGCTGACCATGGTATACATGCTGCACATGTGAACAAACAAGTGTAATAAAAAGCTGTTAAACAAAAACTAAATTCAAAAGGTCTTGAAAATATTTAAATGAATATACGAGTACACTAGCTACACAGTGAAACAAATTGAGATAATAGATGCGCTCTAGATGGCAAGCCGATTACTGTCCAGTACCTTATACAAAATAACCTAGCATGCTAAGAAGAGGAAAATTGTGACCCACAAATAAAAGCAAAGAGGTTAATAAATGCAGTCCCAGAATGACAGAGGTGGCAGAGTCAGCAAAAGGAGAGTGTTAAAACAGTTATCACAACTGCGTTCAAGTATTTAAAGCTAATCTCTCATGTGTAGTGAGAAGGCACATTATAGAGGTCTAGGGGTAACTTCTTTTTGTTTGTTTTGTTTCGTTTTGTTTTTCAAGACAGGGTTTCTCTGTGTAGCCCTGGCTGTCTGGAACTCTCTTTGTAGACCAGGCTGGCCTCAAACTCACAAAGATCCACTTGTCGCTCCCTCCTGAGTGCTGGGATTATAGGCGTGTGCCATCATCCCCACCTTAGGGGTAACTTCTAACATAAGAGGAATATAAAAATATAAATAACTTACTGAAAACTGTTGGGACTCTTTAAAATATCCAGAGAAGGAAAAAGTATGCAAGTTAAGGAGAAGAACAAAATTAAAGACTTTTCATTTAAAAGTATACAAGCTAAAAGACAATCACACATCCTTCAGTGGCTAAGAAGAAGAAAAAAAATCTGTCAATCTAAGATTCTGGATGCAGAGAAACTAACATTCAAATATAAGGGTAAAAAAATCAATGTATTTTACTCAACCCCATACAAATTTTGAGGCTTCCTTGAGGGAGATCTGCATTAAGTGGGCATTCACACTTCTCAGAAAGGGAAATTTTAAAAAAAGGCTGCGCAGGAACTTCTATCTACAAAAACATCGTGAACAGCAAGAAGCTAGACACTAGCAGAGCATTCTCTCGTCACATTTCTCTTCAAATCCTTTGTCTTGTGTTTAACTTGGAGCGATGTAGAAGGCCGGAAACTAGAAAGGAGTCTTTGGGGAGCGAGCTTAGAGACGGGGTGGTATACAATAGAGTGAGGTATTGAGGAAGAATGCTGGGGGGCAGACAGGCATAAACAGGGAGGGGATTAAAAAGGAAATCAGGGGCCAAAGGAGAAGACTAAGCCAGAGGCAGGAAGTATGAAGAGCCTACTATCTCACAAGTCAACTTTTTTTTTTAAGTGTAAATATAGTAGAGCGTGTGAGATAACAGAGGAGGGGCGATGCTGAGGACTAAAGGAGTGTAACCCTCAGAATGGGGAAAGGAGGCAGGGAGGAGTGAGTGGGTGCATCTATCACACCTAAGGACCTGTAGGAAAATCTTATGGAAACCCACTAATTAGTAAGTCGATTTCAAAACACAACTTTAAAAAAATATAGAGTTTGAATGGACTTGCCCTCCTTAGCTGGAAAATACTACTTCCAGAAGACGTGGGCTATCAAGTGAAAGTCACAGTATGAGGCACGGGATGCTTCCTTGTGAGCTATTGGTCAAGGCGTCCCCCACCCCATCTCCAAAACAGCCCAGGCATTTGCCACTGCCTTTCGTTACATCCCATAACTAAAATCCTTATTGTTGAAGGTATCACAGAGTTTAGCTGCAGAATATAGAGGAACCAATATCAACCACCCAAGAAGCCTCCTCTCCATGAACTGGCTTTCATGATGCCAGAATGTGTGATGTAGGCCACTAGCGGGAAAGATATCAACAGTCTCACCTACTGCTGGACCCTGGCGCTGGCAATATTGACCTGTCGAGTAAAATGTTCTTCTTGGTACAATAGAGGCTTGATAGTTATGGGGGCAACTAGCTGCTTTCTGAATGAATCTGAGACCTACTCCATGGGGAAATTTTCAAGTGTGGTACTATAATCGAGGTGAGACACTCAGCTTGGGAAGTCATTTGGTGCTGGGATAGAACCTGCTATTATTTTGCTAAGTGGCCATGTTGTCAAATCGCCCTCCCAATACTTATGGTTGTACCCATAGGCAGAGGATGCCCTCAATTTTAGTCAGAGATGAAGTGAACAGCAGTCACTGGAGAGATGTGTAGCTAGAATAAGAAATTGAATGCTCAGCCCTAAACGTGCACATCTGTATTAACCCCACCGCGAAGGCTCAGTTAACTAACATCTTGGCAGAAAGACAGTGAGAGCCAGAGGATCAAGAGAAGGGCCATGAAGTAGTATCTTCTATACATGAAATCCTAAACGGCATTCATAATTGTCTTCTCAGTGGGAACAGGATTTCACAAACATTAGAAAGTAGAAGGAACCTTTATTTTAGAAGTTTACATTGGACTGTGCCAGGCACTTTTTGGCACATTAAATTAGCATTGCTCCTACAGCTTCTTTCTCCTAAATCCATCAATACTAATCTTTTTTTTTTTTTTAGATGTATTTATTATGGATACAATGTTCTGCCTGCATGTAACACCTGCTCGCCAGAAGAGGGCAGCAGATCTCATTATAGATGGTTGCAAACCACCATGTGGTTGGTGGGAATTGAACTCAGGACTCCTGGAAAAGCAGTCTGTTCTGCTAACCTCTGAGCCATCTCTCCAGCCCAGTAACCATTGATCCTTGTCATCTGATGTGGAAACCTGCCATAGCCTACCATCAATAAGGACCGCGGATCAAATGCAGTATGTTTCTGGCCTCAGAAGGAAGACATTTCTTCTCCTTCTAAACGTGTGCACAGCCTGTTGTTTGCTGAGCTGGAAATGAATGCTTTGGTTCTGGGTCTTGCTCCTCTCCTCTCTCAGACCAAGAACTCTTTCTCAAAATCTTGAGGTAAACATTACCAGATGTAAAAAAGGAAAAAAAAATTCCCAATTTCCTGGCCCTGGCTTCAGATTAAAAGCACCAGCAGCTCATGTGAACTGACATTATGTTTTGCATAGAAAAGGGGATAAAGATGTTGGAGCTAAGTTAAAAATCTGCACGACCTGGACCAAAGCTGGAAGTGCAGCTCAAAGCTCCCAACTGTCACCAGTTCTGCAGATGACCCTGCTCGCTTTTTTTCATAGGAGCCTTAATTATAAGATCCCCAACTGTGCCCTGGCTCTTCAACAGCCGTGAGGATATTTCAAATACAATGCTTCCACATCTCTGTGTTCACTGTCACACGTTTCCACGGGTGCCACTTGCCACAATTGTACCTGGATACACAGGTGGGTTTAAGCCTGTGAGTCTTCAGATGGCTATAGTTCTCCCAGGACTTTTTACAAACTCATAAGATGAGCTTCTGTGTTAACCTCAGTTCATTGTACATATCAATCCTGAAAGCTCAGCCTCCTTATTCCTATAGAAAAAGAGCTCACCACACAGACCCTGCTGAATAGCTGGGGACATAGAGCAAGCTTCTTAAAGCTCTGTATTCTGGGGCCTGGAGAGATGGATCACTGGTTAAGAGCACTTTTTTTATGCTGAATTGGGGACTCTATCTTTGGTCTTCTGAACCAGTATCTACTAAACAAGCTATCTCAGATGATTTTAGGCCTGCCTTTGATATATAGCTTTGAGACTTAGGAGAAAAAAAACAAAATGCCACATGCTGCTACAAATGTAACTTCAAGTGCAGGCTTCGTGTGGGTCCCCTAGAGAGGGGAGCGGGGGACTGTCTCTGACATGGGACTCTGTTACCTGCTTTCCCATCACTTCCCTGGCTAGAGCTGCCTCCTCTTCTCAGTCCTGATGAGACTTGATGTGCTGGGGTGGGTTGGTAGGTGAGGGAGCTCCCCTTATGTGAGGAGTGGGGGAGGGCGCAAAGGGAGGAGGGAGAGAGAGTGGGACCTGGAGGAGAGGAAGAACAGAGCCATGATCGGGAATGTAAAGCGAATAAGTACATAAACAATTGAACAATTTTGAAAACCATAACTTACATCTAAGCTCTATAAATGATGGGCAGACTGGACCCGTCTAGCTCCTGACAGCATCCTGGACAACTCTGACACAGGACAAAGCAAATACTGGTGTCGTTTCGGTAGAAAGAATAGCAGGACCAGGAGCCCAAGCTAATTGTGTGACCTTGAGCAGGCAGCTGAACATCAAGACCTCAGGTTCCGACTGAGGGAGAATCCGACTTTCCCTGATGAACTCCCAGGACTTATTGAAGGATAAAAATGAGATCATGTATGAGAAACCCCCTTGTGGGAGGAAGGGAAGATAAATAGCTCTCTCTGCAAGGAATAGGTATTATTTCAAAGTCCTGCTTGGGTCTGGGAAATATCAATCTTCTGCGTGTTAGCAGTGTGCTAGTGAGGCAGCCTGTGGAGTTGGTTTTGTTTTTTTTTTTTTCAAGAAGCCTGGAGGATCCAAGTTAGGCAGCTCATTGCTCAGGCCGATTAGGCAGAGAGGGGAATTGGTGATTCACAGGAGCATCTGCTTGTGATTAGAGCTCGGAGGCAGGAGCCTGAGCTGGAGGCCGTGCTTCCTAGCAGTGGTCCCAGTTGTAAAGCAGATCCCAACCTTTTAAAGTGGATGTGAGAGGTAAACATGAGAGCGTTATTCTGGAGTTTGCAGAAACAAAATAATGCTTGTTTAACATAAACACAACACACACACACACACAGACACACACACACACACACACACAAACATGAAAGGAAACAGCAGGCAGAGGCTAATATGAGAGAAAAGTCCCTACACAGTAACCACAGCACCAAGCTCAGAAGAGCTCGCCTGTACTCTGTTGATTGCAAAATAGATTTGCAGAGTGGGCCTCCCTGACACCCACTCTTAACATGTTCTCCTTTAAAGTTCAAGTTTGATCAATCTGGATCCCTTGCAAAAAAATCAAATAATAAAATAAAAACAGAGCAAAACAACACCAACAACAAAACCTCGCACAAAATTTACTATTAGTTTGATCTGTGACAGATATCTGACCATAGTCAAAGCAAATGTGTTTGCTCTTAACTCTGAAGATACATTAGGATCTGAACAAGACTAAAATTCTCTCCCAGGTGGAAGAAATGCAACCAGAGGATGTCCAAGTGGGTCAGGTGAGTGAGATGTTCTGAGAAAGATTAGGAAGAGGAGACAGAAGGGGGCCTGAAGGTTCGCAGTAGGGCTATTTCATGAGCATGTGCAATTTCCATCGTACGGAAGGAGCTCAGCTTGTATTTAGAGTAAAAGCCTTAGGGAGGATCTGTTTTAAAAATATAAAAGAAGGCCAGACTAGACGTCTAAGGTAGGTCAGACTCTACTAAGCGAGCTATAAATTTCCTCTGAAGGTACGTGAGTGAAAAAAAGAAAAACATGATGTTCTGCACCAGGAGAAAATCCTGGGTTTTATGGGGAACATTCAGAAGACATCCAGAGAATAGGCTGTGTGAGCCGCCTGGCTGGGGTAAGCTCCAGCCTTCTAGAGGCACTTGAATCAAATATAAGGAGACCTGTGACTATGGCCAAAGCACTGGAGGAAAAGGGAAAAAGTAGAGGCAATGGCGTCTGTGTGATGGAGAGACTGAAAGACAACCTCGTACAAGAGCACTACAGAGCACCAGGCTTGTGCAACCAGCCTCTGGCCAAAGGAAAAGCTGCTGAGGGAGTTTCTATTTGGTTAGGAGAGCTAGCTATGCTTTCCTTTAGAACATGGATGGTTACCTTGTAAAGGAAATCACCGCCAGCCATTACACATATCTAATAGGAGCCACGTCTCTGGGTCATCCGAGACTTAAGAATATACAGCTGTGAGTGGAACTTGGAAAGGACCTAAGTTCTAGTCCCACCCAAGTTTGTCAGCTCCACACTGTGATGGGATTTTAGATGGGGCATTTACCGTACGGAAAACGGAAGCCTGCAAGGTAGAAACAGGGAGAAGGGAAGATGCTCTCCAGGGCCTCTTCCAGCTATAAGAGTCTATGAGTCCAGTTAGCATATAAAATAATTGAAGAAGGTTGGAAGGCTATACATCAGAACATTGCCAGAGGGGACCACTAGGGAGTAGGATTTGGACCGAGGGAAACGCGGTGAAAAAAAAAAAACAATCAGAGAACACTTTCCGTAAGGAAAAGTACAGAGGCAGGAACGATTTTTATTTTAAAACGAGCCGTTAAACCAGGAAAAGTTCCAGTAAGATGTAAAATAATAAAGCGTAGAAGTTCACATATCAAAAGCCTCATTGTACGCAGAGTCTAAGCATAGTGCAGAAAGAATGCAGGGTCTTGAAACAGCCAGCAATAGAGGGGTTTACACGTCCTTGCCTCTGATCTTGCCTTGTTGGGAAGCCCAGGTTAGAGCTGTCAGAAGCCATTTGATTCCTTCTAAGGACTTTAGGGAGCAACCGTCCTTGCCCAGTGACAAAGGATGGCTGCCCAAGGACCTCCCTGAGTAGCACACAATCTGGTTTTGTGGTCCTATGAGAGGGAAGGCAGAGCTCTTCTGCCCTGCACTCGTTTGTGCTCTTTTCCCCCAGAGGCGATTTCAGCATCATCAATGGTGCTTTGTGTCTCACCTTGGCTCTCCTCTGTCATCCTCAGCTTCAGACGCTGATTTAAGAAGCTGACAGGGGAGGATGCTCAGTTGCTAAAGTGCTTACTTTGCAAGCATCAGTACCTGGACTCTTGGACTTGGTCCCCAGAACCCATGTTAAAGAAACAACAACAAACAAACAAACAACTGTCGGTCCACACTCCCAAAGTATTTGATTTTTTTTTTCCGAAACAGGGTTTCCCTTTGCAGTTTTTGGCTGTCTTGATCTCGCTTTGTAGACCAGGCTGGCCTCGAACTCACAGAGATCCGCCTGCCTCTGCCTTCCAAGTGCTGGGATTAAAGGTGTGCGCCACTTCATCCAGCTGAAAGTTATTTTGAATGAGTACATATCAATAATTCTGCAAGACAAGTCATTGCTTAGAAAAAGGCTAAAGGGGGTGTGCTGGAGAGATGGCGCAGAGGTTTGCTGTTCTTGCAGAGAGCTTTCCCAGAACCCATGTTAGCCTGCTCACAATTGCCTGTAACCCAGACTCAGAGAATCTGACACTCTCTTTTGGCCTCTGGGAGTGTGCACGCGCACACATTTAAAACACAAAATAAAAGGCCTAGATAAAGAAGACTTCCTGCATGGTTTTTTTTTCTTGATGAAGGAAAAAGAAAGGGGCATAAAAACAGAATTTCTGCAAGGTTATACTTTTAAACCAGATGAAAATTGATTTAGTCTGAAGAGGTAACACAGCATTAGAAGACTTGCCTACCATGCACAGCACCGAGGAAAAGAAGCTTAAAGGAGAGATTTATACATCTCTGTACATTTATGTATATGCTGCAACTACTGCCTCTGGTCTCTGAAAACCAATTCATGGGCATATAGAGCATCTCTACTGTAAGTCAGGGCAGCACCAACAACACAGCTTTTCATGTTCTTACTGTCTGGAAAAAATCCAAGAAATATAGAAAAGGTGATAGGATTAGTTGGATAAAATTTCCACAGGGATAGCATGTCCATAAAATATGTGAGACAAGTATACCTCCTTTTTAATGTGATATCTCATTGACCCAGAGGCCAAAAAATGGAGGCAAGAACATCAGTGAAGTCAGCTTTCTGGTCCACACCAACACCAACTGCTTCAAGGGGCAATGGAATTTGGAAGTCTCGACTCCACAGTTTAGCCCACTCTGGATCTACTAATTAAATTAATGTTCTGATAACACTACAGAGAAAAGGCCACAAAGCCCACGTGGCTAAACACTGTCCTTGTCTAACTTTATGGTCCGCTTTTCAGAGACACCAAGCCCACAGGAGCAGAAATGAATGGGTTTTGTATAACCATGGCCTTTTCCTACAGCTGAATTATTTGTTCTCAGAAATCTAAACCACTCCACTATATCCAAGCGAGCCAAAAAGTTCACAGGTAGAGTGAGCCAGAGTCTGGTTTGGTGGCAGGAGCCAAAACACGAGCCTACCCCATTTGAGCTGACTGGACAAATAGACAAAAGAAATGCTGAGTTTATTATATGTGCACGTGGACGTGGTGGGCCTTGTACTCTGGTGCATGTGGACACTGGGGCTGACGGAGGAACGACAGAGTATTTTCACTGGCTCCTCTTTTGCTTGGCTCCTCTTTACTCTTGGAAACAGAACGGCAGTACTAGATCCTAAATGACTTTATCAATCTCAGTTCTTGACAGGCAGGGGTAGAAATCATAGAACAGTTTGGCATTTCCATAGCCTTTCAGAGGCTCCCTGCCCCGCCCTGCCTCCCCTTAAAGCATCCCTTTTCTCTACTCAAATATGATTCCAAGATGCTGTGTGGCACGGAGAGTAAAGGGATAACATCATTGTTCATTTATTCAATAAGTAATTGGCCTTCCAGATATTTACAGTGAGATTTTCTGGGCACTGTGGCATAGGGAACAAACCAGCAAACGAAGTGTAATGTATAATAAAGCTGTAACTTCTAAGGGTAGGATAAAACAACATCTGTTAATAGGAGAGCATCCCTTTCAAAAAGTACATGTGTAGCTGTACAGTTCTAGGGAATACATAGGTAAGATTTAGAAATTGCACACACAGGGATTTTCTTTTGGCATACTACACAAAAGTACTTTTTGCACACAAGTTTGTATTTGGACAAAATCGTGAAGTGGGTGGTCTCACCCTTCAAGCTTCTGTGCCTTTGCAGCTTTTGTTGGTTTAGGGTTTTTTCTTTCTTTCTTTCTTATAATCACTGTGACTTGGTGCCCCCTCACTCAGCTGTCCGCGGTGGGGCTTCACAAATTCTCCTCCTCCCCCTCACTCTCCTAAATCTGCAGCTGTCCCACGTGATCACTCAAACACTCTGGGCTTTGGGGGGAAGGTTGTTTTGGTTTTTGCTCTAGCCATAAGAAGTGCTGGCGGATTACCAGCAGACGACGTGGTGCACTGGTTATAAGCGCTAGACTTGACTGCACTTGACAGTTGTGAGGAATGCTGGTTCAGACACTTGGGTCTTAAGTGGCTTAACTTTTACTTGTCTCAGTTTAAGTCAGATTATGTAAGAGAGAGGAGCACCTCATGACCCAGTTCAACTAACCTACAATGCCTTAATATCATCAACCTCACCATGATTTTAACATGGCACAAAAAGAGAGAGAGAAATGGGGCTGAGGATACGGCTCTGTGGGCAAGATGCTTGTGTGAATGCATGAGGACGGGAGTAGAGGATTAGAGGCAACAGAAACATAGCTGAGGTTGGCCTAGGCTTCTTGTCAAGTTCGGGGTCCACATTTTGAAAGTTATGCACAGTCACAGGGGACTAGTGAGATGGCTTAGTGGATTAAATTGCTTGCAGGGAGGCCTGGAAACCTGAGTTCAACCAGTTTATAGGTGGAATGAGAAAACCAACTACACAATGTTGTCTCTGGCTTCCATGAGCCCAGTTGTCATGGGACATGACTGCATGCTGTCTCTCTGTCTTTCTCTGTGTCTCTGTCTATTTCTCTGTCTCTGTCTCTCTCTCTCTCTCACACACACACACACACACACACACACACACACAGAATAATAGTAATAAAATTTTAAATTTTAGTAACTTGTCACAGTTTTCACAACTTTCCGTATAATATGATGAAGAAAAAATATATTACCAAGTGTATATACCGTACACACAATTTATTTTCTTACATTCTTTAAAACTGAGAAGTGATTTTGTTTATACCTACTCCAGCTTTGTTTCACCTATTATTTATCCTCAAAGCGCAAAGGCAAATCAATAAAGAGCATTTCTTCACCACCAGAAAACAGTTACCGTCTAGAAGAGTGAGTGAGAGAGAAAGAGTATCTTAGCAAGATTCTGAATGCCATAAATACCCTGTCTTCAGAAACACAATCCCGTTACCTTCACGCTAAATTCAACCCAGAAAAATCTAAGGACACTCATCCAAGAACTGGATGCGATACATACAACAAACGCAATTGACATAAATATGCTGTAGAGCACCACTCCTTTACCAGCCCTCAGTTTAGTCTGCAGCCTCTTACGTTGTTTACACCAGCACGCCTGGCTGCCTGCTGAGCAGTACACTAACTCTAGTGATGACTTGGCAAGCAGCGCCACCGTTGAAAATATGTCGCCACAGTTGCATAACTCCATCAAAGCTTTCGTCTCAGTCTTGCCAAAAAATGTGCACTATATCTATTTACAACCAAGTGAACCATTTTGGGGGGAGTCCATCCTTTGTACTTTTTATATAAGCAATAAGCTGTGATCTTAGTTAATGACCTTGACTAAAACCCTTTATATACATTTGCCAAAGACAAGTCTATTAACTCTCTGAGACCCAGAGCCTGGACTCCACTCCCAACAACCCACCTGCCTAGCGACACTGTAGGAACAGCACTTACCAGAAGGCAGAGGCTCCAATTGATAAGCCCGAGGCTAGAACAATCATACTGACCATGGGATTGGCACTCCCTTCCACTCACCTAACATATTTGTTAACATTAAACTTTTCCACTGAATAATATGCTTCCTCAAAGACACAAAATGTGCTTTATTCATATTGGAACTTTCTTTTACCTGTTTTCATCTTCTCCATAGGGCTCCATATGTAAAAGAAACTTAAATTTTGTAAAATCATGTATATTTCTAGCTAATTCAGCCAATTCTATTACTTTAACAAACACCTGGGTTCATCAGTTTGTGAAGAGAAATGGTCTACTTGAGTTCTGAGGTTTGGAGGTTTGTTCGTCCTCTCCTTTGGGACTTATGGTAGGACAGCGTGTCATGGTAGAAGCACGTACCATAGCAAAAGTTCACTGTCTTATGGCCAGAGAATAAGAAGGTGCCAGGTTCCCACATCGCCTTACAGAGTACATTCCCATTGGCCAAAAGCCTCCAACAAGCTTTTACCACCAGAGGATTCCATAGTGACATGGAATGGTCGCCAAGCCTTTAACACATATACCTTTAAGTGATACTTATCCATACCACAGAATCTGCCTCTGACTCTCAAGGGGTTAGGTCCACCTTACAATGCAAAAATACAATCATCCCATGCTCCAAAGTCCCAAATTTTAACTTTTAAAATACTGCTCAAAAGTCTAAGTCCAACATTCTCTGAGATACAAGGCAAACAGATACAAGTTCTTGCTAAAATAAGAATAGAAAGCTACAGACTTCCAAAACTACAATGAAGGAAGGCAAGGGGTAATCATTAAACCCCACCCTAAAATAAATAAATAAATAAATAAATAAATAAATAAATAAATAAATAAATAACAAGGAATTGAACAAAAGCAAGTCTGAAATCTGCAAGAACAAATATTAATTTCTACAGGTCTGTGTCTTTATCAAGGTCCCACCGGGCAGCATATGAGCTCCCAAGGGTTTAACAGCCCCTCCCCTCTGGCTTTGCTGATGACAGCCCACTTGGCTACTGTAGCTCGCCAGCTTTGCACACCATCTTAGCTTCCATTGGTGGGCAATATATGCCTCTAGCACCTGCATCCTTGTGGGTTCTCCTTTCCAGTGCCAGTTTCATGTGTAAACCGCTGTGCAGCGTAGGCCTACCAGGACATGAACCAGACAATAATGCTGCCTGACCCTGCCCCCATCCCAAGGATTTCCCTTGAAACTTTCTTAGAGGCGTCAGTGACCCCGACTCTAATGAGTGTCTGCAAAACACATGGACAATGCAGAGGTCTGCTGCAAGTGTGAGCCATACCAGGGCCCACCAGAGTCAGGGCTGCAGGGTTCTTTGAGTAAACTTTGCTGGAAGAACACAAAAACTAATCACAAGGTGCTTCCAAATGTGCCTGGGGAAGTAGCTTCCATCAAATCAAAATCTTTGAAAAAATATTTGAGTTTTTACATGGTTGAGCCTGTGATGGTAGGATGGCCTTCAAACTGCTTAGCTGCCTTCGAGGAATGTTTCATATTCTTTTATTGCAAATACTTTTCTGTTCCTTCACCATACCTGTGTGTGTGTGTGTGTGTGTGTGTGTGTGTGTGTGTGTGTGTGTGTACCATAATATAATATAATATAATATAATATAATATAATATAATATAATATATATACACATATTCCTTTTCTTGCCAAGCTGCAAATTTTCTGTCTGTCCCTCTTTGCTCCTGATTCCTCACAATAAATTTGGCTCAACGCAGCTGAGAGTACCCATGTGTAGGTATAGGGTTATTGTGTAGTTTAAACTTTGATTTCGGTCTCAATGTTGTGTAAACACAGCTCCCTGATTGTTCCCTGGTATGCCAATAAAGCAGCTTATAGCCAATCATTGAGCAAGGGAAAGAATAGGGCTGGACTTCCTGCCAGCCAGGGGAGAGGGAGTTAGAACAAGAAGTAGGAGATTCAGCCGAGGGGGGGAGCATTCAGCCATGGGTAGAGGTCCAAGGAAGATCAGGAGGGAGGAGCTGGGGCCAAGGAAAGCTACAAGGTGCGAGTATCGCTGGGATGTTTGCTGGGAATAAGACAAAATAACATAGACGGTTAAGAACAGACTTAAACTGCTCAAGGCTCAAGACTGTATTGTAAAGTTAATTTTTTAACAATATAATATAAATATGAACATACACATACACACACACACACATATATATATATATGATATAAAAGAGTCTCAGTTATTTGTGTGATAGCCGGGTTAAGGCATGAACTAAGAGAAACAACCACTGTTTTATAAAAGTAACTATAACAGCCATGTCACTGTTTGAGTGCTTGTCTGTCTTGACCTCTCCTTTGAGATTACCCTCCCACAAAAACTCAGAGGGTGGGGAAAATGCAGCTAAATTCTTCGTCATAGTGTAACATGAAAATTAGGTCCAATTTTCAACAGAAACCTCATCAGCCTATTATCCGATGTGTAAATTCTAATCAATATTCTAGGCTTTCCCTGGCCCATTCCTGCAAGCTTTTCCAAAGCCCTCCTTCGAATCAACTGCAAAGGTGCTTCTGAATCATCACTTACACTGTAATGCCAAAGACCACCCAGGTCTCCAGTTCCCAGTGCTAGCTAGCCGTCTACTGCTGTAACAAAGCAACAGAAATATAATGAGAAAAGATTAGTTTGGGGGTTTATAGCCCATGATTGGTTGACTTCATTATTTGGTGACCTATAGCAAGTTCTCACTTCATGGTCGGGACACAAAAGGGAAATGGAAGGGCCAGGAGTTATGGGGAAGAATAGGGCATGTGTGTGATTTTAAAAAATATTGTATGTATTTATTATATTGTATGTGTGTATGAAATAACAAATTAAGGTTTTAAATCATAGGATTAATAAGTACCATATGCTTTTGAAAAGCAGGGTAGATATAGGGGATACATAGATACATGTTTAGAAATCTCACACATAAGTAGACATCTTTAATCTCAGCGTTCAAGAGGTAGAGGTAGAGGCAGAAGCAGAGGCCCGCAGATCTTTGAGTTAAAGACCATCCAGGTCTACGTAGTGAATTCTAAGCCAGCCAGGGCTGTACAGTGAGACTCTGTCTCAAAAGACCAAACCAGACCAAACCAAACAGGCGCAAAACAACAAACAAACAAACAGAAAACCCTCTCCACCCCTAACATTTCCAAATGGCCACTCTGAAGGCGTCACTTTTGTTTTCTAAATACTTGCTATCTTGGCGTACGATACTCACCAACTGAAATGGTTTGCTACCCATACCCTCCTCTCTGTTCTTACCCAACTCTTCTAAAAAGACACATCAGCTTCCCAACTGAATCCTTCCCTCAGTCCTACATATGGAGTTAGTTGCCACAGCCAACCAATAGTGCTGCCCATATTATCACTTGCCTTGAAAGATAAAAGGGGCACAGGAAGATGTGAAACAGGAGAATGACATTAATCCAATTTATGATCTTAAAGGATGACCCTGGGTTGTGTGAAAAGCAAGAGAGGATACAGAGGCCCAGATGGAAAGTTACTGAATGTTAGTCCAGGTGACAGTGACTTCCACTAGCAGGAGAAGTCACAAATTTGGCAACAGATTAGACAAGATAAATTAAGAGAGAATAGGGGGTATAAAAATAACCTCCAAAACGTCAACAAAACATTATGATTTAAACCCAAAATTGTTTTTTTTTAACTGACCTTGAGGTTTGTAGCACTGGCAGCATCGCTTCTGAGATACAGAACCCAGAAGTTGTCATTTGTAGTTTGTTTCGTGTCGTTTTAAAGAGAAAGAGAAAACATGAGTTCCATTTCAGGAACAAAAGTGGCGCCCCAGTAGCAACTAATACCCAGGCTTTATGGAGTCTTCGAATGAGCTCTAAGCCTGAGAGATAATTTGGGGGATCGTTGGCATATAAATGGTAGTTATACAGAGAGATAGGCACAACCCAGGAAGCCCATGTGGCCCTAGAAAGGGGGAAACCAGATCTCATCCTTCTACCGTTTTGTCCTTTCTACCTACAGGCTGAATGTCCCTGCTGCTTCTGCTTTCTTCCGTCTATCCTTTTCCCCCAATCAGCTGGGTTTCCTTTATGGCAATTACTCCTGATTGGATCCAAGGACCCTTTCCTTCAAGTCAACTGCCCTTCCTGTCTTATTCCACCGAGGCTCTCTGAAGCGTGAGTGCTGCCTGCACCGATGGTTGTGGAGAGCTGCTTGACTGTTTATCCGTCATTCTCTCATATTCCGGCTCGCTCCCTTGCTCTTCCTCAGTCCTGTATCCACTTTCTATCACCCACAGCTCATACCTCAAACAACTACACTCCCTCTCACTCCAGCACTTACAAAACCTTTGGTGATCTTGTCTATGTAAGCCTCAACTGCTGCTTCCCTACAAAGCAGTTTTGAGCCGGGCGTGGTGGCGTAATCCCAGCACTTGGGAGGCAGAGGCAGGCGGATCACTGTGAGTTCGAGGCCAGCCTGGTCTACAAAGCGAGTCCAAGACAGCCAAGGCTACACAGAGAAACCCTGTCTCAAAACACACACACACACATACACACACACACACACACACACACACACACACACACACACACAAAACAAAGAAAAAAAACTCATACACCTATGAATAGCAACATCACTTGGCCTGTTTTTGTCTGGAAATGATAATTTCTGTGTTTGGAGCTTGTGACCCTCACCCTGTAATAGACCTTTACATTCAAGCTTATTTTATTTTTTTGACCTTTGTTTCATGACTAAGTATAGAACTCTTCATAAAGTTTATTGGCTGGAAAGAGCTCAGTAAATATCCAGCATCAAGATGTACAATTAAACTTCTATAATTCCACTGTCAACTGTATAATTATTTAGCCAGAAAATGATTCTAAGAAATATCCAAATGTTGAAAAGTTAGCTAGATGCATTTATATTCCAAGAATCCCACATTCTTTCTGTACTTCTGAAAGACAAACAGAAAGAAGGAAATGAATTACATATTGATGTCATCAGAGCATAATATTTCAAGCAGTATTTTTTTAAAAATGCAAAAAGGAAAGCTTTCAAGTTACACCAAATCTCATGAACCACATTTCCCTGGCCTGTGACTCACCAATTTCATGTGAATTAGTTCAAATTTCATGGTAACATGATTCCATGTAAGAGCAGAAGTGATCGCTGAAAAGAATAGTTCGTGCTTGACGGAATCCAACCGCGTCACCAACCAAACGCACTCACGGTTTTATAAAGTTTGGTTTAATAAGGTAAATATTGTGCATAGTTTAATATTTACTAGCTGGAGCTTTGTCGCTTTGGTCACTTGATTGTAAGGCAAATCACACATGCTTTTGCCACTGCCTGCTTCACAACTGCAGTGGGACTAATTCTGTCTTCAGGCAGTCTGTCTTTCTCACTGCAGATGCTGAGGTTTGCTCTCACTGGGCTCCGTAGTATTGGATAGGTGATCGACTCTAAAGTGATAAGATTCTCTACGCTTGGTCTTTCTAATCAAAGCTTTCTGACTGTTTTTCAGCATGACTCTTTGCCCATATTTAAGATGTTTCCACTGTTGAATACTGTTCATGTATAAAATTTTTGATGGTGTTTCACCCATGTTACATATCTACGTTTAGAACATTATATCATGCCAAATACAATGAAGGCACTCGATGGTCATTAAACTTGGTTCTTGTTCCTGAGATGAATAAACTGTATGCTAGAGAGATAGAGCCTAAACTATTGGGCTCTCTTGGAAGCAGAAACTTTGCTTCAGGAGTTAAGTAGGTAGACAGCTACAGTAGTTCTGGGGTGACTTTGGAAATGAAAGCTGAGCACAAGGGAAATCACTGTGACAGGCCTTGGTTCTGTTGGATTCAGCCACCTATGAAAGATTCCCGCCCCATCCCCCCCACCCCCCACCCCAGCCCCCGTTGTGCACATCAGGAGGCTTATAAATTGGATGCAGGCTACTCAATCACTTTCAAAAGTCAGCTTTCTCTGGGGGAACAGAGAACAGTTTTGTAATTCCTATAGTGAGAGAAGCTGCCACAGTGAAATAGCAGCAATTGGGGTTAGGCAGGCACCCCCCCTTTCCAGAGCAGATTCCCCAGTAAAGTGTTTTTCTTTCTTGGTTTTCTTAAAACGAGATCCAAGTTATGGTTTCATAATTTCCCCGTCACTGGCCCTGAAATGAAGTTACTACCGCCCTTAAACTGGACCAGCTCCACTTGTTGCACAGCAAACGTTTGTCCAAGATTCAAACCAAACTGAATGTTTGAGGGTTTGGGTTGTTTTGAGTTTTCTAAATTTTCATGAACCTTATTGCACTTCCTGATCTTTTCTGGGAGAAAGTGTGGAAAAACTGACCACTTTGGTGCCAGGGTTAGAAGCAGCCTCCAAGCATCCCCATTAACAGCATGGAGAGAGGGCAGGCCTAGATAGACATGAAATGATGTGTGTGTATATAATTTAATATATACAATATCTTATTTAATACATATTATTTAATTCTGACATTTTCTCCTATAACACACTCTCCTAGCTCCTCCCACTTAAAATATGTGATAGCAAACTAGAGTGTTGCATTCCTAAAACCAGAATCATATTTAAAAATCAGTAATTTTTCTTCAGAACTGACTAGCTATTAGCTATCATAAAAACAACAATTAAAAATTGAGTAAATGCAGACACGTAGTAAATGCTGTTTTGTAAGAACTGAGTAAAAGAGAAATGGATGACTAGGTTTAAGCCTTTGGACTTGAAGATTTGCCGGATTCCACGGACATTTCAGCAGAACGTGGACTTGCATAAAGAAAAGTCATGCGTGAAACAGGCTTATGAGGAATTCACTCCACAGAAGAGCCTTTGGGAACGCCGAAGCCAGTGTAAGCCATGGATTAGACAGATAGTTAAGGACTGTGCTAGTCTCAATAAATTCGCCGAATCTATTCCTGGCTTGGGCGGGTACCAGTTTCAGAGAGCACCGCCATGAGCGACACCGTCAGACTTCCGTCCTGGTTAAAGAGCTTGCAAGGAAATGGAGCCACGGAAAACAAGGATGAAAATGGCAGTGGTGACCACTGCACCACAAGCAATACGTCATTCTTTACCATTACGACTGAGCCCCTCATGCAGAAGTCTGCGTGGTGGCTATGTCTGGAGTAAGCTGCTTAGTGGTTGCTTGGCATGGGTTGTCACTTGGCAAAGAAGCATTCTATTGATGCGTCAGATTCTCACAGGAGATGTGGAGGGTCATTTAAGAACAAGCCATACTCAAGGTAATGTTCTTACAGGCTTTGTTGTATACCCTTATGTCGAAAGTGCCAGAACAGGGGCTGGGAGGATGTCTTCGCCGTTAAGAGCAGATACTGCTCTTACAGAGGACCTGAGTTCGATTCCCAGAGCCCATGTCAGATGCCTCACAACTAAGTATATCTCCCATCTCAGGGTAATCATCTGGCTTCTGTGGGCAATTGCACTCACAGACATATCCACACACAGACACAGACACACCTACACAAATTAAAAATAGATCTTTTAGAAATCTGGACTGTCGATCTTTTGATTTTTTCCAAAAATAGAAACATAATTAAATATAACCTGGTAGTCTTCCAAAGGACTTAACAAAGACAAAACTGCTGTAACCTATTGCGATTCTTAATCACTGCTTCCAACAATATTTGGAGATAAAATACACTTTAAAAAAAATCCTTGTGAATGTTACCTTGAGTAGGTGTAACTATCTGTACATAGTGGCATGCTGCAACAGAACTGACCAGAGGTCAGTCACCAGGTGTGGGGAGGAGTCCTAGGGTCATGACAAAGGGAAAACTGTTAATCACAGGCAAAGCAGGAGTATTGAAGATCAAAGAAATAGCTCCAGTTATGCATTGGCTCCAGGGGAAGGAAGTCTCAGCTTGGGCCTGTACAATCAGCAGGAATCAGGACAGGATAGCCACTGACTAAAATAAATCAAGTTGATTTATAAATCAACCCAAAACAGCTATGTCTACAACAAAACATACTTCTTATGAGTCCAATAAGACTCATTAAAAATAGTAGAGGTAAGTAATTTTTAACTCACATTTTTATGCAATAGAATTTAATTTACAAAACTCAGAATACAGAAAAATCATAAAGAAAATACATGTACCCCAAATCCTACTTTGAGAAATTGTACTGCTAGGTATCAACTTTAAGAAACACACACACACACACACACACACACACACACACACACACACACACACACGTATATATGTATGTGAATATGTAAATTTAAAATGTGCTTATTTTTTAATGTATTCTAAGAGCTGTCTAACTTCATATATTATTCTTATCATCATCATCATTATTATTAGTTTTTGTGAGACAGGATCTATGCAGCCCTGTCTGTCCTGGAACTCACTGAGCAGACCAATCTGGCCCCGAACTCAAAGAGTTCTGCCTGCTTCCACCTCCCAAGTGCTGGGATTAAAGGCATATACCAGGACCATCTATAATCACTCTTAATGACCACATACATACATTTATACATATATGTACACTCACATGTAAACATATACACATGAGTACATACCACACACAACAAAAACAAATAAGTTTTGTTAGGTACTAATAATGCTGCACTCAGAGTTCTTTTCCCCATGCAGAGTTCTAGCAGTACTATCCGGAAATGATGACAGCTTTGCAGTGGATGTAAACATGCTTTTGTTTTGACCACAAGTGTGGGGTGTGAAACAGACTTGTGTAAGGGTGTGCGATGAGAGAACAGGTGATGTTTGTCCACTGGAAGAGGAACCACCTCTTGCGGGGGCATGGTCTTTGCCAACTGATAAACATCCTAGCATGGACTTTGAGAGGAGATAGGTAGGTAGGTAGGTAGGTAGACAGATAGACAGACAGATAGATAGATAGACAGACAGACAGACAGATAGATAGATAGATACGAGCCCAAAACAAGAGGTGGGGCTTTTTGGTCTTGGTTGTTCGTCACTAGACTTTGAGATGCTCCTAGAGAGAACTGCTCCAGCAAACACTTCGAGATTCTGGGTTCTGGCTGCTGCTCCGGTTTCCAGTCACTTTTGCTGAATTGTTGGTTTGCTGTTTAACAGGTCTGTTGAATCCTGCTGACTTCACCAGTGGAATCGCTCCAAGGAACTGAGTCTTAAAAAGTCTAACTCTCTTGTTTCCATTAACCTCTTTCTCCTCTATATCTAGGCTAGGTGGGTTGGAAGGGAGGTGTAAGCATTAAAGAACCCCCAAAAAGTAGGTTTGAAAAAGTTCAAAGCCTACACAGCTTTGTCCCTTTCTAAAAGTTTTGTATTTTTCTGCCCTTTCATTCCCACTTCTGATGAATCTATTCTTCCCTGAACAAGAAGAACTTATATGTCTTGTGTGTGTGTGTGCACATGCGTGTGCACGCATGTGTGTCTGTGTGTGCGTGTGTCTTGTGTGTGTGATGTGTTTGAGTGTGTGTGATGTGTTTGTGTGATGTGTGACTGTCTGTGTGTGTCTGAGTGTGTGATGTGTTTGTATGTGTGAGTGTGGGTGTCTGTGTGTGATTGTGTGTGAGTGTGTGTGAGATATGTGTGTGTGATGTGTGTGATTGTGTGTGTCTGTATGATGAGTGTGTGATGTGTGTGTGAGTGTGTGAGTATGATGTGTGTGAATGTGTGTGTGTGATGTGTGTGTGTGACCTATTGAGTTGAACTAGGGTTGCTTACTCAAGCATTGGTGGTGAATTATTTAATGGAACATGGGCAACTTACTGGTGGCTACACCACCAAGTAGACACATCCCCCCTCTGCCTCCCAGCAGCAACCACTAACTGCAAGTAGCTCCTCAGGGAGGGGTGCAGCTTCATGATCCCCCCTCCTCATCCATGATGGGATGCAGATGGGTCCAACTTTGGGCAGAGCGCCTGCAGGTAGTCACAACTGCTCAGGTGTATAGTTGTATTCAGAAGACAGCATCTTAGAGCGCTGGGGCCCATCCTCCGGATCTTGCGTTCCTTCCATCCCCCCTTCCACCATGTTCCCTGAGCCTTGGAGTGAGGATGCAGATGTCCTGTTTAGGGCTGAGCACCCAACAGTCACTTTGTTCTTGAACATTTAATTGAACAGTTATTGAACAGTTAATAGTCTCTATATTTCTGGTTATTATTTTTGGTTTTAGTGTTTTGAGCTTGTGTAGCTCAGGCTGGCCTTGAACTCACTATACAGCTGAACAATTTCTTGAACTCTTGATCTTCATGTGTCTACCTCCCAAATGCAGGGATTCTGGGCATGTGCCACCACATACTCTTTAATGAATTTGTTTAAATTTCTAAGACAATGGTAATGAATAATGACTGGCACACTGGTCTTCACTTGCCAATAGCGGAAATATTTCAATGTAAACTATCATATTGGTGTTAATTTATAACAATATAATTGCTCTTGTGTTCTTCCTTAATTTAACATTTATTTTTCAGGTATAGCTATAGTATTTATTCTAATAATTTAATAGAAATCAAGAAAGCCATATCTAAGATAAGTCAAGGATATAAGATGAGCTCATTTCAAATGCTGCAAAAATGATTAAAAATTACTGTTTTCTCATGCCCTTGCCCCTTGCTGAGAATTTACTTCATACAACCAAATTGACTAGAGAATTAAACTAAGGGTAGTAATAAATGTTTAAAGCATAATAAGACTATTATGCTATGCTGTGTTATGCTATACTATGCTGTACTATACTAATAAAAACAAAAACATTATGAGACTAAGACTAAATGAACATTAAAAAGGAAGACAACAGTATGAGATGGTCATATGTTCAGATAATGAACTCTCATACAACTACAAAAAAAACAAAGACGTTATACACAAAAGGACACCTCACAGACTCCTCTCCGGAATGACATGGGCAGTGGAAGTAGCAGTAGGCTAATGTTTTGAAGTTGTAAGTGACCTAGGATAAAATGAGTAATCATTAGACACTTTAATATCAACTCTAAAGTTAAGAATTGGGATTTTTAGTAGGGAAAAAAAAACAAAATTAGATTAAACATAAAACCCATGTAGCGTTGTAACCAGAAGCATCAGTATAAATTCATGAGGTGCCTCACTCACTCCGCATAATCCTTTCATTTGCTCTCACCCACCATGGAGACCTAGAAAAGATCATCTCTACAAGCACTTGTCCCTACAACCAAGAGCACCCCCATTACAATTCCAGTTTTCACCTCAAAACTTGTGAAAGAAGTGCTAGGTTCCAAGTCTAGGGCAAGAAGTGTCAGAATGGACTTGGTATTAATATGTATCATGCCTTGACACGGAAGCTCGTGCCCAAGAGAAGACTTTTTCAATGGCCAAAGATGGGACAATTTGAGCTTTAGGTTGGATAACACCAGCAATTATGTTTAAGTATGTTAGTTTGTGTTGACACCTAGAGAATAACTGGCCACCTTCAGGAAAGGAGAGGCATCTTCCTCCTTTTATTCTGAGTGCTACAATAACTAAAAATAATCAAGCACTCTGTCTTAATTTCTTATGTAAATCTCCTACTATTGAGTAACAAAGTAGCAGATAAGGGTGTGGGGTTTTTTTTGGAAAATATTCCAAATAATAAATTATGAAAGAAACAATATGCAGTTGGAGATGGTTCAGTGGTTACAAGCACCAGGTGCTCTTCCAAAGGGCCTGGGTTCGATTCCCAGCACCCACTTGGCAGCTCACAACCATCTGTAGCTCCAGTCCAGGGGATCTGACGCCTACTTTCAGCCTCCGTAGGCAACAGACACGCATGCGACACACACGCATGCAGGCAACATACCCATACCCACAATTTTTAATGAAAAATTATAAATATAGAATAGCATTACTTTAAACTGCCAGCTAATTAAGCATCAACAGTTAATTATATTACTTCTGACTTTGTAACTAAAGGACTCACTTGAACTCCTGTCAAAGGGGCCAAACCCGAGTCTTTCTAATTCTCTAGGTACTATTACTAATTTGTATGAAAAGGAAATAAATAAGCCAAACTTCACTATGAGAAAAATCCTGACTGGGATATGCTATAGATGACTTATTTTTTGGTTCTTTCACTGGGCGGATTATGAGAAACAGAAAATAATGGGGGAGAGATGTGTCTATGAAAAGGAACAGCATCCTTTTCAACAAGAAAGACTAAACTCTAAATTATGACATGTGCACTTGAACAATAAGAAAACGAAGAAATGTAATCAATGAATACTTATGAAGCAGTAACAGTAGTTCCTCGGAGAGCATAAGTGAGGGGTTGACAAGGCGCGTGAGCCCAGGTGGGCTTGGGTAATGCGTGGAAATGTTTTGTTTCTTGACCTCGCCAGTGGCTATTGTAGCTCTTAATTCACTGACCTTCCAGTTCCCTTTCTGGTTTTGTGTGTAATGCAATGTATTTCTGCATACTGTAATGACAAAAAAAACACTATAAATTATGATTCATTAAGTCACTAAAGTAGCAGTTGCTTTCCTTGTGTGTAACAAAATAACCTGACAAAGCAACTTATTGTTTCGGTGCGTGTTTGAGACTGAGGGTGCAGTGAATTATGGGAGGGGAGACGTTGCAGCCGAAGAGGGAAGCCACTGATCATGCTCAGTTCAGTCAGCAGACAGGCGAACACAGGTGTTTGTTCAGCTTGCTTCCTCCTGTTGCTCAGTCTAGAAATATAGCCCCTGAAACGGTGACCCCCAACCTTAACGTAGGTTTTTTTTCCCACTCTAGTTAACCCAAAATCTAGAAACGTTCTCACAGATGTGCCCAGCGGTTTGCCTTCACGGGGAATCTAGACCCTGCCAAGTGGACGATAAACATCAACCATCAAACTTTGTTATTTATGTGTATTTTATTAGTTGACTAGGAACTGAATCAAGATGATAGGGACTTAAGAAGTGTTCTGTCGTAGGTTTTTGTCTGTCTGACTGACTAGCTGTTTGTCATCCGCCCCCTGCCCCAGATCCATCCCCCTTTCACCTCCTGTCAGAAGAGAACAGCCCTTCCAAGGACACCTACCAAATAAGGACTAACAAGCTACAATAGATCAGGCACATGTTTTCCCATCAAAGCTGGACAAGGCAACCCAGGAGGAGGAGAAAGGTCCCAAAGGCAAGCAAAAGAGTCACAGACAGCGCCTGCTTCCATTGTCCCTCAAGAACACCTGGGAGATGATGTCAACAGGAATCAGTACTCAAGGTCATCCTCAGTCACACAGATATGAGGCTGGAAACAGCCTAAGTGTCCCTCAGTTGAAGAATGGATAAAGAAGCTGTGGTACATTTACACTAGGGAATACTACTCAGCTATTAAAAACAAGGAAATCCTGAAATTTGTGGACAAATGGATGGAACGAGAAATGATCATAATGAGTGAGTTAACCCAGAAGCAGAAGGGCTCACATGGTATATACTCACTTATAATAGGACACTAGCCCAAAAGGCATGTCCCACAAAAGTCTTCACTTACCAGGAGATTGGGATAGATGTGAGGACATCCTACTGGGACTCTAGGTAAGAGAAATATAGGAGAATGGGGAAATAGAAGGATCCAGAGGGTCCTAGAAACCTACAACATCGTGACAGGTGGATCGGGGACCAGGTGTGTCTGCTCAAACTATTTCACTAACCAAAGACAGTACAATAGTAAACATCGAACCCCTACTCAGATCTACGCAATGGACAGGACACTCTCCACAGTTATGTGGAGAGCGGGGACTGACTTTGACATGAACTCTGGTGCCCCATATTTGACCACCTCCCCTTGGTGGGGAGGCCTGGTGGCACTCAATCAAAGAAAGAATAAGCAGGCTACTAAGATGAGACTTGATAGCTTATGACCATATAGTTGGGGAGGGGGTCCTCCTTGGTCATAGACCTAGGGGAGGGGAATAGGGTGAAAGCCGCAGGGAGGAACAACAGGAGGACACAAGGGATGGGATAACAATAGTTGTAATCTGAATAAATTAATTAAAGAAAAAAGAAAAAAACCTGAGGTATGCAATGAGACCCTGTCTTAAAAGCAAAGAGCAGGAAGCTGAATCTAATGGCTGGCAGGTAAGAGCACTGGATACTACTGCAGACGACCTGGGTTTGATCTCCAGCACCCACGAGGCAGCTTGCAAGAGTCTGTAACTCCACTCACAGGGATTCTGACCCCTCTTCTAGCTTCCACGGGCAATGCACACAGACGAGACACATGCACGCGTGTAGGGAGAACACTCCTGAGCAGAAAATAAAAGTAAAACAATGAAAAACAAATGCATGCCCTCTCCTCAAAAAAATAAAAATAAAAAAAGAGTCGATTTTAGTGTCTGATGACACCCTTTACCAAGAACCATTAATAATCCACAGTTCGTGTGGGTGTATTTGGATTTTTAAGGAAGGATTTATAAAGAAAGACAGGCCAATATGATCCATTTCAATAACATTCATTTGATACCTAGTTTTCTTTCCTGACAGATCAAAAGGTCATGGGATTAACCAGACTATCAATGATTAAATAAAAGCTACTAGAGGCACTTAGGTAATGTAACCCAGAAGGGGACATTTCTCCAGCTTCCTGTAGAGCTACATTTAATTCTCATGCAGTTATTTCACATCAGAACACCTCTTAAAACTGTTCCTTAAGTGATTAAAACTTTATTAGAAATAGCATGCAAATAAAAGAAACATTAGGAAGTGAGATTAAAACTGACTAGTTCCTCTTGCCCACTCCACAGTTGACCAACAAAATCACTATTCAGGAGTAAAGTTGTAAGCTACCAGCACATTCCTTCACTTTGCTATTGACATCTGAGATGGGGCTTCCACAAGCCAGCCTGGAATTCTCTATCCTCTCACTCCATTTCTCTACCACTGGGGTTGTAGGCAGGCACTACCCTACCTGGCTACCACACACGTTCTGTCACTAGGATCCCTTACAATGAAACTACACCATTTGGAGTGACAACTGAAGAGAGCGTTTCTTACTTGCCACTCCTTGCAATAATGAGCGACTATATGAGAGGGAGGCAAGATCAAGCCTTGTAGGGCATCAAGAAGAGGACTTTGCAGGGAATAACTGAGCCAACAGCGTGCATCTTTTTCTCTTTGCCTGCTTTCTAGCACCTTCCAAGCAGGAATCTGGAATGGCTGGAACTGCAGCAACTACCTCACGACTTTAAGGAAAAGAATCCAGTCACTACATTCAACAACAAGAAAAATAAGGAGTCTGTTCATCAGGAATGCCCGCCCAGTTATTTCAGATCCTTTACTATGGATTTCTGTTCCTCAGACAACTACTGATACAATAATCAGTGATATATATATATATATATATATAAACAGTGTCAGCATCCACTGACACACCATTTAACAGAAGTGTAGATAAGATACACACACTCAGCTGGATGTGGTGGCGCACACCTTTAATCCCAGTTCTTGGGAGGCAGAGGCAGGTGGATCACTGTGAGTTCACAGCCAGCCTGGTCTACAAAGTGAGTCCAGGACAACCAAGCCTACACAGAGAAGCCCTGTCTCAAAAACCTTTAAAAAAAAAAAAGATACACACAAAAATCCTCTGAGAAAGGAATTACATTTCATAATCCCCTTCAAATTAAAGAAGGCTGCTAGGATTTACCAGAATAACAGCACTGGGGTGTGAAGAGAGGGAAAAAAACAACTAAAATAATGAGCAATAGCAAAGTCCCAACGTTTCTGGTTTATCTTCTGCAACCTTCTATGGAATATCATTATGAAAAACATTTAGTAGGTATCCAGATAACTTTCAGCTTATGTGTAACTGGGTCTGTTTAATGAATTAGCACAATCTCTGCCTCCCAGCGATCACTCCTATGGGCACAAGTCACAACACAGAAAGAGTTTCAAGACAAAAAGATTGCCACTGACGAGAAAAATATAACTTCTGGCAGCTGCTAGAGCCTATCATTTCTTTCCGTCATTGGGGAGACCTTGGCCAGAATCCTTCTGGATCAGTTATTGCTCAGTGATGGCAACTGTGTCCTCCCAGGATAACTGTGGCTTTACACCACAGGGAAACTGACATAACCATTGCTCTATGTCACAGACAAGAAAAACACAGCAATAAGGCTGACCATTAATCTACTGACTGCACTAAAATGCCAACAGAATCTGTAGGCCTCAGCCATAAATTGTATCTGGCTTTTTGTGCCTCAAACTTAACACTATCTAAGAAGTTGGTGGGACAGTGTACACTTAGTCAATTCCTTAAGAGTCACCAAACAGCTACTACATATATCACTGTAAAATTCTACTTATTTATCTGACTACTTAGTGACAGCCTTTCTCATTAGAATACTTGCTGCATGGGCGGGGCAAGGGGGTGCAGGGAAAGCTTGAAATGGTCTTATCTATAACCTAATTCACAGTACTTACTTTAGTGATCCATGTGTCCTGGATGAGCAAAAATATTTGCATAAGAGAATTATAAGACACAAATTTCTAGCCGGGCGTGGTGGCACACACCTTTAATCCCAGCACTCGGGGAGGCAGAGGCAGGTGGACCGCTGTGAGCTCGAGACCAGCCTGGTCTACAAAGCAAGTCCAGGACAGCTAAGGCTACACAAAGAAACCCTGTCTCGAAAAACAAACAAAAACAAAAACAAAAAAATGTTACAAATTTTTTATCATTTCCCACTGGTGAGATAAAACATAAAACAGGGCTGGGTAGAGCTATCTGAAAAAGTGATTGCTGTACAAACAGAGGGCTTGAGTTTAGATTCTCCTAGAGGCCCAGTAAAAAGCCAGGCACAGCGGCATGTGCTTGGGGCAGGCAAAGACAGGTAGAGTGTTTGGCTGGGACCAAATTGGCAACCTTCTCGTTCATGGTGAGAACCTGTCTCAAAAAGTAAAGTGACTTGAGGTAGAGAAAAACACCTAATGTCTAACTCTAACCTGCTCTGTCTGGCCTCTGCACAAGTGTACACACACACACAGACACACAGACACAAAGACACACACACACACACACACACACACAGACACACACACACACACACACACACACACACACACACACACACACACACACACACACACACACACACACACACACACGGTGTGGGGGAATGTGGGGAAAAGACATTTATCCCATGCCCTCTAAGCCTAAGGGAAGGACTTGGAAAGGACTCAAGCTACAAAAGATAGGGGGAAGGGCTCCAAACTGCCATCTCCTGGTCAAGACAGGCATTGCAATCAGGAACTCAAGGTCCCTGTGGATACCTGCTCAGCACCTGCTCAGGGATGAGTCTATCAACAGTTAGGCATGGAGGTGGGCTTAGGGGGCCTACTCCTCACTGCTGAACTTTGTGCTACTGAGAGATTAAGGAAGGAGAGTCGTTGCCTTCCTTTGTGCACCCACTGGTGGCCCACCAGGTTCTAATGGATGGTTCCAATCTGTCACACAGATGGCCCTAGCAAAGGGGTCACAAAACAAAAGAGTCATAAATATGAGGAACGGACTGGTATGTGGGGGCGGGGAGGGAGAAGGCAGTTTGATAAGGATGGAAGGGAGGTAAGAGATGATGGAGAGAGGGAAGCATCAAAGTGTGGTCCTGCATCTCCCAGAAGGGCCGCTGGATGCACAGCGCTGGAAGTGTGCATTTCTCCACTGGAAGGTCTGAGCACCCATTCTTGGTTTTCAGGTAGAAAAGGATGAGACACATAATGAGGTCCATGTCACAAAATCTCTGGTCCAGCCGGGGTGCAGGAAAAGAAGATATTCTCCGCAATATATGTTATTGTTCTTTTAGCTGGCCTGTCCGCGCCAGGCCAGGGGGCAGCTCGGAACTCGGGGCTCCAAAACTTAGGGAGTCTGGCTGCTGCTGCTTCGGGAACAGCGTGAAAGAGCAACAGGATCTGTGCTGCCGCCAGCCAAGTCAGGGGCCCAGGAATGAATTTTTCCGGGGAAAACGGAAGCTCCTTCATTCCCCAGTGCTACAACTCAGAATAAACAGCCAGCTTGTTTGATGAAATAGACGGTGATCGCTGCTTTATTTCATGTGAAACGGGGACTTATAAACCTTGGGCAGTCGGGTGGAGCTTTGAGGATGAATGTCTCTCATTGGCTGGGATGGGGACTAGTGGTGATGCTTTATTTGCACAGGGAAAGATAACAGGCAACAAGTTTACATAACTGACCACACCTTGGGGTTGTGTCACGTGCTCCTGAGGCAGGCTCGGAAACATGGAGAGAGAGGGCTTTGTCACAGACTTTCCATTCTCAGGATGAGATTTTAAATGTCAAGTTTTGATATTTTGGGGGCGGGGCGGGGTTATGGAACACGTTCTGTCTCGCTAGTGCCACGCCAACCCCCCTGGAGGCACGGTTCATGAGCCCCACATCCAAGTTCTAATGTTGGACTGGAATCCAACAGAACACCCTCCAGCGACGAGAATGTTCTGCAGTCACCACTCACGTGTGGCAATCAAGCTCTGGGCATGTGGCTAAGGGGGCAGCAGCACCACGATGCCTCACTCCGTCTGACTCTACACAGCACCCATTAGTGTCTCTTAAACATTCACTGAAGAATGTCTCAGAGCTTGGGGAACCTTAAATTATGTTTGGGGCTGAAAGTGCCCGTGGCCCCTGCCACACACACACACTGCCACTACACCCAAAATATACACAGCCGAAACAAAAATCCAGGGATGCTAGTCAGCACGTTGTTTACATGAGAACTGTACTCTTCTAAGTTATATTTAAAGAAAGAGTGGGAAAGAGTTTTGCCACTGTTGGCTCTACTGAGTACTAACAGGGTTTGGATATACAACATTGCTGGGATTACAAACTCAAACATCTGAAACATAAACACAAGATGAAGACAAATCCAAGACGAGATCAGGGTATGGGATTGAGGAGAAGCTGTGGTACAGCTACAAGGACTTTAAATATAACCCTTAGGATATGGTTCCAAAGGCTTTATCCTTTATCCATCCATCCATCATCCATCTATCATCTATCTATCTATCTATTATCTATCTATCTGACTACCTATCTACTTATTTGTGGTGACAGAATCTCGTGTAACCAAGGCTGACCTCAAACTTGCTCTGTCGCTGAGGATGGCTTGATCCTCCTGACTCCATCTCCCAAGCAGCAGGAGTATAGACATGTGCCAGCATGCCTGGCAAGGTTTCTAATGGACCCTTGAAACGAGACAGTTGGCATTTTCAAAGGTCTACCCTGGGTGTTAAACGTAAAAAGGTGGATGATGAGGGTAGGTGGCAGCAGGGAGGTAAGGAGAGAGGACTGGGGCAAAGCGCGGTAGACTCCTCCACCTTCTGTTACTTTGCATTCTGATTGGCATACATACAGTGGCATAGCCAAGAACAAATTCTACTCAGTTTACAGAGGAGTTTTTTTTTTCTTAATTCAGATACTATTTACACTAACATGTTCTAATCTGTTAAAAGATGATCTTACGGATATTTGTAACAAAGCTGGGTAGTGGTAGAGCACACATTTAATCCCAGCACTTGGGAGGCAGAGGCAGGCAGATCTCTGTGAGTTTGAGGCCAGACTGGTCTACAAAGCGAGTCCAGGACAGCCAAGGTTACACAGAGAAACTTTGTCTTGAAAAAGCAAAACAAACAAACCCACAAATATTTGCAACAACACTCCACAGGATAAAAAAAGTACTTCTAATGGATGTTGTGATGCTTTGTGCTGCTAGCTAGTCAAATTGACAGGATGTTGAATCCCCTGGGATTTGAGCATGTGCATAGGGAACCGTCTTCATCGTATTGGTTGAGGGAGAAGAACTGCCCAATGTAGGTGGTGCCGGGAGATGTCTGGGATCCTGGACTAATCGGAGAGAGAGAACTGAGCATGAGCAACAGGGTGCAGCGGTCACTGCTATTCCAACTGTGAATGTTACATGACAAGCTCCCGCCACCTAGATCTCCCCCACCACGATGGGCCATATCCTTGAGCTGTGAGCCAAAATAAACCATTAACATTGTTTTGTCAAAGTACTTTGTCAGAACAACAGGAGAGAGACTAAAAGAAACAAGTATGTTCTTGGATTAAGTAAATGAGAAATGGAAAGATGCGCTTATTCTATTTGCTAAAGCCCCAGAGGAACGGACGCCTCCAGAAGCCGTCTCTAGGTGTGCCAGCAGTCCATGTTTCACAGAAAGGTAGTGAGATTAGTGGGCAACCACAACTGCCCAAAGGAGGTCAGTTTAACACAAGGCCACTTGTGTTCTATGCTGCAATCCCCGTGCGTCCCAGAAACCTCTAGTTTTCCTGGAAATGTTAAGGGCCAACTCCATGTGTGTGACTGAGCTTCATCTGTATCACAAACTAGATGTCCGATTTTGAGCAATGACTTATTCTCTGCCCCCCAATACTTTGGCTAGCTAACACATGAAATGCATTTAGTAACATGGTATATAGTGAATACAACGGTGACTTTACGAGTTTCGTGACTGAGTGGCCACGGAATCCGTCACAGGAACTGCCCTGCCTGCTTGCACACCAATTGTTTTGCCAAAGAGGAAATAAGCACAGAACTGTTAGGTAACATGGTCATGCCCATCTGAGCAGCAATCCTGAGAGTCAAACACAAGGATGTAAGGCCCCTTAGCATGTGCTTTTAAATGATGCTCCTGTGGCTCATATACACATTCACATGCTAAGCTGCCTCACACACACTAGTTCATTGTTAGATTCCCCCCAAACCCGTAAATGTTACATGATTTAGAATGTCTTTGAAAATATAACTAGGTTAAAGGGTTTAAGATGAGATTATCCTGGGTTATCTTAGTGGGTACTAAACGCCATCATATGAATACTTATAAAAGAAAGGCAGGGGAGTAAGGACAGATGCAAAGAGAGCACTATTAAAGGCAGAACAGAGAAAGATTCCGCCACAAACCAAGGAAGGCTAACAGTCACCAGAAGCTGGAAGAGGCAAGAAAAGACCATCCCCTGGAGCCTCCAGACGGAGAACTGTCAGGCCCACACATTGATTTCAGACTTAAAAGCTGTAAAAGAGAATCATCTGTTTAAGCCACTAAGTGTATAGTCATTTGTTACAGACCTAGATAATTAATAAATAGCTATCATATATTGTGCCAGTTTGTCTCTTAACAAGATAAGGCATCCTTTTTTGTTTTTGTTTTTGTTTTTGTTTTTGTTTTTGTTTTTCGAGACAGGGTTTCTCTGTGTAGCCTTGGCTGTCCTGGACTCGCTTTGTAGACCAGGCTGGCCTTGAACTCACAGCGATCCACCTGCCTCTGCCTCCCAAGTGCTGGGATCAAAGGCGTGCGCCACCACACCTGGCTAAGGCCTCCATATTTTTATCTTGTGCGCATTGAAATTTTACGATGTGCCACTATTCTTCAAACTAAGAAAGAACTAAAGTGTGAGATGGACAATAAACTAGTAAACAAATGAGGTGGTTTTACAGAGAAGTACAGTAAGTGGCCTAAGGAGGGAGGTAGAACAGTACACGACAGAGGTGACGGGCTCCTTTATCTCGTGTGACCAAGGAAACGCTCTCAGAAGCTGTGAGAGTTGAATGAGCCTTATGAGTGGCAAAAGCTGGAACATGGGAATGCGCTTCAGACCAGTAATGGCAGAGAAGACTGACCAAAACTGATCTTGTCATAGCACAGCAATAGAAAGAAGAACAGCATGGCTAAAGAGTGATGAAAGAGGGAGACTCTGAACAAGTACACTCAGCAAGGAAGGCGGGAGTTACAATGATACTTTCATAAGAAAGATGGATTGATTTGTCTTTCATGGACCAAAAGCATACAAAACTTCAGAAGGCATTCAACAACAAATGGTTATGGATTGTGCTTTTGGGGTCAAATAGGAACCAGCTAGGCATAGAGGCTGATGGCAACTTGTCTTACCCTAGTATTTTGTGATTAAATAGATGTCTGCTGATTGAGGAAGGCCTACGTGATACGGTCCTCCTAGCTAGTGAAGGTTCTTATGATGATGGCAAAGGTTGACGTGGGAAAGGCTTCTCAAATATAACACTGTTCCTAGCATCTCCTTATGTAATATTTGATGAGCATGACCTTAGTGAAGGCTAATCACTAAACTGGAGATCAGAGTCAAAGAGTGGGCTACAAAGTTACATCGCATGATTCTAGCAAAGAGTGAGGTCATGATGGCAAGACTCGGCAGACAAGGATAGCTTTTATAGACTAATAAATACATAATTTTAATTGTGGCAATGTATTGCAAGAGTGAAAATTCAAAATATAAAGCTTGGCTAGAGTACTCAGACAAAGCTAGAAGAAGAAGAGTCGTATGTATGTATATGTGCATGTATGTGGTGGTATGTGCATGTCTGTGGGGGCACATGTTTTGTGCAGATACAAGTACACATGTGTAGAGGCCAGAAGTCAACACAAGGTATCTTCCTCAACTGTTCTCTACCTGACTTTGAGGGGCAGGTTCTGTTGCTGAACCTGTAGTTCGCCAGTTAGGTAGGCGGAATAGCCAGTGAACTCCAGGTACCTGCCTATACTCATATCCCGGTACTAGAATTATAGATGTATGCTACAATGCTTGCCTCTTTCACTGAATTCTGGAAATTAAACTCAGGTCCTCATATTTTCATGAGACATTTTATGAAATCCAAGAAGTAGGATCTTGAAGAACGTTTTAGATTTGGATGGATGAATGGGTGGATGGATGGATGGGTGGATGGGTGGATGGATGGATGGATGGGTGGGTGGATGGATGGATGGATGGGTGGATGGATGGATGGGTGGTTGGGTGGATGGATGGATGGATGGGTGGGTGGGTGGGTGGATGGGTGAGTGGATGGATGGATGGATGGATGGATGGATGGTTGGGTGGATGGATGGATGGGTGGATGGATGGATGGGTGGATGGATGGATGGGTGGTTGGGTGGATGGATGGATGGATGGGTGGGTGGGTGGGTGGATGGGTGAGTGGATGGATGGATGGGTGGGTGGATGGATGGATGGATGGGTGGATGGATGGATGGGTGGTTGGGTGGATGGATGGATGGATGGGTGGGTGGGTGGGTGGATGGGTGAGTGGATGGATGGATGGATGGATGGATGGATGGATGGATGGACGGACGAACAAAATGAAGGGATTTTAAGAGCAAGAGTTATTGTTAGTATAGCAATGATGCTGGTAAAGAGTACTGCCATGGAAATGATGAAAAGATTAGCAGGTATGCCCGTTATCCAGAATTTTTCACTATTCAATGTACCACACACAGGAAAATGTAGTCTTACGAATGAGCCACACATTTAACCTATATAGAAGAAACCACTACATTTTAAAATGTTTTAGTAGTCTAGAGTTTGAAATATAGGAATGTTTGAGGGCTAAAGAAATTCATGAGAGCACAAATCTAAGATTCCTAACATGCATAACAATGAAGATCCAGTGTAGCTTTACAGTAAATAACAGGAAGAAGCCTTGAATTTGGAATCAGTGTATACATAGAACAATTCTTGTTGGTAACCCAGTGTTGAAAGCCGCCATCAGATTGTTTTTCTGGAAGCAAGATATCGTATAACTCCAAAACTGCTAGGAATGAAAACAAAGTTCAAAAATCATCTTTTCAAGAACAGTCATGAAAACAGTCATGAGTATTATCTTAAGCATGTTCATCAACTTTCAATGGTACTTGAGTCTTGGTTTGTGACAAAGCGTGAAAGGAATTCTTAAAATTATCAGTTTACAATTCTAATATTTGAGTGTGTTCTATTCCTTACAACTGGCTCGATTGGCTTAATTAATTTCGTTTACATCGCATGAAATACAACGACCCGTCCGGTAACGAGATCCAAGGCCAGGCTGACCTCACTATGTGGAAATGAGGCTGGTACTGGGCCTCGTGATGCTCCTGCCTCCACCTGCAGAATTCTAGGATGGCAGGAGAACCGGCATGCCCAGCTCAGTATTGTTGACTCTGGGTGGTCAAAATAACTATATTTCCCTGTTAACTCTATAACACAACCCAGAGGCCCCTGGAGAGGGAATGGCGGAACGGATTCCTCTGCAAGCCAAACCTACTATACCATCTGCTCTGTTGACTCTGCGCCACACGCAAACGTCACTTTTGGTACCTGTTTTCCTACACCTTTATTTCCATTATTTTTTCTCTTTCCCCCTCTCTTATTTTTAAACTATGCTATCAGAATATCAGGTACATTTAGAAGTTTATCCACTTCACTGATTTCTACATATGTTTAAGAGTTGGGAAGTGAGATGAATGTCCTTTTTAGTTTATACTGTCAGGAGAATATGAAATCTTCTATTATTTGCCTCACAGATTCACCTGTCAGTGTTATCACCGTGTTAGATCTTCCATCTTTAATTGGAATCTTCCCTTAGTGTCACACCATGTTTGTGTGTAATTCACCTTTTCTGCGTTCCTCACTATAAATCCTTGGCACAGTGTCACTAATCAATGTCACCCCTTAGTCCCCCTCATTCATCCTTAAATCTTTTCCCATCGGGGATTAGTACCTATTAGTATTATTGACAAATGATTGGTTAAGGTGATTAGCGAACACCATATGATGAAGTCAACAATATTAGCTCTCATAAACACAGTAGCAATTGGCACAGATGGTTGGTCCATGTGTTACTGTGCATCTATTTATTAATTTACAGTGACTTTATTTGAATTTTTGAAAATTAAAAATTACATTCCTAAAATAAATAGCATCTGGTCATGACATATGACTTCCATATAACTAGATTCTAGATGAGAATATTTTGTTGAGGGTTTTTATACCTATATTCATGAGAAATAATGGCTAGCCTTTATTGTTTTTCCCTTATTTTAATATTCTTTTTAGGTTTTGGTAACCAAGTTTATGCCAGACTTATAAAAATCAGTCTGGATGCAGCAAGAAAAATTAAACATACACGTAGATGTGCACAAATACACAAACATATACATGATTTACCATAGGGATTTGACCACATGCAACTGTGGTAGCTAATTTCACATCCCTTGTAAAAATCATTCCGTCTCCTGCTGACATCAGATGGATATAAATTAAAAACCAAGGAGCAAAAGAATAGAGGCAACCAGAATCTACTTGAAATGAGCATGGCTTGAAACAGAGTGAGAGTCATCAGACTTTCCCATGGCTGAACCTTCCAATACAGAACACACACACACACACACACACACACACACACACACACACACACAGACACACACACACACACACACACACACAGACACACACACACACACACACACACACACACACACACACAGAGCCAGAGAAATTGAACATGATTCCAAGGGAAAGCAGAGAAATAATAGGCCTGACTGCTACCAAGGCCAGTGAGATGACCCAGCAAACAAGTGACATCATGTGTGAATGACAGAGACTTATTTTCCTTCACTTCCAGTTCTCAATGGCCCCTGTGCTCCACAGCAACTGGAAGCATACAGGTAAAGACAGCGAAATTCTGAAAATCCAGTTCCGTCAAGGCAAGTAGATATATTGAAAAATCTACACAAGAACACTTAGAACCCACACTCTTGACAACTTTCAAGTACATAAGTTGTTATGAGCTATAGCCACTACCTTATACGATACGTATTTGAACTTATTCCCAACAATTTTTTTTTCCTATTTGATCAGTATTTTCCCAATTCTCCTCCCACAACCAAAAATACTTCTGTTTTATTTTTCTTTTATTGAAAACATATTTTCATATACTATTATCCTAATTATAGTTTTTCCTCCCTCCACTTCTCCTGTTTCTTCCCACCTCCCCTGACCTCTGCAGATCCACTCCCTTTCTGACTCACATAAGAAAAGGCTTCTAAAAGACAACTAAATATGACAAAATAAAACATAATTGGATGAAGTAAAAAAAAAACTATCTTATCAAAAGTTGTACATAACAACCCAACAGGAGGAAAGAGTCCCAGCAGCAGGAACAAGAGTCAGAGACCCACTTGTGTTCTCAGTCAGGAGTCTCATAAAAATCCTAAGGTGACAGCTATAGCACATATGCAGAGGACCTGGTGCGGACCCATGTAGGCCCTGCGCTTGCTGCTTCAGTCTCTGTGAGCTCATGTGTGCCTCGTGTAGTTGGTTCAGAGGGCCCTGTTCTCCTGATGTCCTTCATCCCCTCTGGCTCTTACAATCTTTACCTCCCATTACACAGGATTCCCTTAGTTCCTGTTGGGGCGGCATTTGATGGAGACATCCCAGTTAGACACTCTCAGCATAATGGCTAGCTGTGAGACTCTGCACCTGTTCCCATCTGTTGCCTGAGGAAGACTCTTTGATGATAACTGGATAAGGCACTGATCTATTAGTATAGAAGAATATCATTAGGATTCATTTATTGCTCTCTCTCTCTCTCTCTCTCTCTCTCTCTCTCTCTCTCTCTCTCTCTCTCTCTCTCTCTTGAGTAGTGTTTGGTTTACCTTAGATCTCTGAGCCATTCTTGGTTACACGAGCAGTGTCTAGTGCCAAGTATGGCTTCCTTCTTATGGATTGAGCTTTAAGTCAAATCAGACATTAGTTGGCTAGTCCCAGAAGTTCTGTGCCACCATTGCCCTATCGTATCTTTCAGGCAGGATAGATTGTAGGTCAAGGGTTTTATGGTAGGCTTGGGTTTCCATGTTTCTCTTTTAATAGCCTGGAAAGTATCTTCCCTTAGGAAAGAGACTATAATGTAGGGGTTAAGGCATATAGGCACCAGTTTGACCTCTACATGTTCCACAAATTCTGTGGGTGTTGTCCTCAGCATCGGGGCCCTGATGTCAGTTTGTGGATAGCAACACTTTGTCTTAGTAATAGCCTGGGTTCTTTGCGGGTGCCCATGGATTCCCTGGTCAACAACTCAATTGAACGCAACCCAATACCAGCACTGGAAGCTTCACCTAGCAACACGAGACGGCCTGTTGACACTCACTCCATACCAGCACCACCCCCACGCCCCCATTAGTAGAGGTCTTCATTAGGATTGCCTTCAGAGATTCCGGGGTTTCCACACCTCCCCACAAAGTCCCCCCAGTTCTAGCCATCTCTCCTGACACTCTCGCCCTCTGCACCATCTCCCTCCCCTAGCTGGTCCTCACCCCCAGCCCACCCATAAAATATATTATATTTCCCCCCTCCCAGGGAGATGCATGTGCTCCCCCAGACACACCTCCTCTTTACCTAACCTCTCTGGATCTACAAATTATGGCTTGGTTATAACTGACTTAAAGACTAATATTCACTTATAAATGATATATGCCATTTTTTATCTTTCTACGTTTCAGCTACCTCACTCAGGAAAATTATGTCTAGTTCCATCCATCTGCCTGCAAATTTCATGTCATGTTTTTAACAGCTGAATGATACTTAATTGTGTTAATGTACCACATTTTCTTTATTCGTTCTTCTGTTGAGGGACATCTAGGTTGTTTCTAGTATCTGGCTATTATGAATAAAGCCACAGTAAACATGGTTGAGCAAATGTCCCTGTGGTTATATGCCCAAAATTGGTATAGCTGGATCTTGAAGGAGAGTGATTCCCAACTTTCTGAGGAACTGTCATATTGATTTCCATACTGGCTGTACAATTTTGCACTTTCACCAGCAATGTAGAATTCCCCTTGCTCCACACCCCTACCAGCATAAGCTGTCACTGTGTTTTTGATCTTAGCCATTCTGACAGGTAAAAAATGGAACCTCAAAGTAGTTTTGATTTGTATTTCCCTCATGGCTAAGGATACTGGACATTTCTTTGATTCCTAGCCATTTGAGACTATCTATTGAGAATTCTGTTTATATGTATACCCATTTTATTTTATTATTTTGTTTTTAATTAATTTATTCAGATTACAACTCAATTGTATCCCATCACTTGTATCCACCCGTTCCTCCCTCTGTCCCATTCCCACCCTTTTCCCCTCCCCTAAGTCTATGTCCGAAGGGGATCTCCTCCCCCACTATATGGTCATAGCCTATCAAATCTCACCTTGGTAGCCTGCTTATTCTTTCTTTGAGCACCCCCAGGGCTCCCCACCAAGGGGAGGTCGTCAAATATGGGGCACCAGAGTTCATGCCAGAGTTAGTCCCTGCTCTCCACCCAACTGTGGAGAATGTCCTGTCCATTGGCTAGATCCAAGCAGGGGTTCAATGTTTACTACTTGTATTGTCCTTGGTTAGTGCAATAGTTTGAGCAGATACCCCTGGGCCCTCTGATCCACCCGTTACAATGTTCTTCCTGTAGGTTTCTAGGACCCTCTGGATCATTCTATTTCCCCATCTCCTATATTTAACATAGAGTCCCAGTGGGATCTGTCCAAATCTCCTGGTAAATGAAGACTTTCATGGGACCTGCCTTTTGGGCTAGGGCTCAATTATAAGTGAGTATATACCTTGTGATTGTTTCTGTTTCTGGGTTAACTCAGTCAGTATGATCATTTCTAATTCCCTTCATTTGTCCACAAATTTTGGGATTTCCTTGTTTTTTATAACTGAGTAGTATTCCATAGTGTAAATGTACCATAGTTTCTTTATCCATTCTTCAACTGAGTTTCTTTACCCATTTTGGTTGTTTCAGGTTCTGGCTATTATGAATAAGGCTGCTATGAACATGGTTGAGCATATGTCCCTGCTGTGTGGTGGAGCATTTTATGGGTATATTCCAAGGAGTGGAATAGCTGGGACTTTCCCAGTTTTCTGAGAAAGCACCAGATAGACTTCATATGGAAAAACAAAAAAATCCAGAATCGCTAAAACAATCCTATACAATAAAAGATCCTCTGGAGGAATCTTCATCCCTGATCTCAAGCTGTATTATAGAGCAACAGTAATTAAAACACCATGGTACTGGCACAGAAATAGGCTGGTTGATCAATGGAATTGGGTCAAAGACCCAGAAATGAATCCACACACATATGATCACTTGATTTTTGACAAAGAAGCCAAATCTATTCAATGGAAAAAGGATAGCATCTTCAACAAGTGGTGCTGGTCGAACTGGATGTCTACATGTATAAAAATGCAATTGGACCCATATTTGTCACTATGCACAAAACTCAAGTCCACCGGAGACATTAAATCAGTTAGAAGAAAAAGCGGGGAAGAGCCTGGATCACATTGGCACAGGAGACAACCTCCTGAACAGAACCCCAAAAGCCCAGTCCTTAAGGTCGACAATTAACAAATGGGACCTCATGAGGCTGAGAAGCTTCTGTAAGGCAGGAGACACTGTCAACAGAACAAAGCGACAGTCTACAGACTGGGAAAAGATCTTCACCAACCCTACATCTGACAAAGGTCTAATATCCAAAATATATAAAGAACTCACGAAATTAAACATCACCAAACCAAATAGCCCAATTGGGAAATGGGGCTCAGAACTAAACAGAGAATTCTCAACAGAGGAATATCAAATGGCTGAGAAACATTTAAAGAAATGCTCAACGTCTCTAGTCATCAGAGAAATGCAAATCAAAACAACTCTGAGATTCCATCTTACACCCATCAGAAAGGCTAAGATCAAAAATTCAAGCGACACCACATGCTGGCAAGGATGTGGAGAAAGAGAAACACTCCTTCCTTGCTAGTGGAAATGCAAACTTGTGCGCCCCATTTAAATTGGATTTTTTTTATATCTAGTTTCTTAAACTCTTTATATATTTTGGATATTAGTCCTGTACTGAATGTGGAGGTGAAAAATATTTTTCTATTCTGTAGGCTACCTCTTTGTCTGAATGACAGTCCTTTGCCTTACAGAAGCTTTTCAGTTTCATAAGGTCTCGTTTATTAATTGTTGAACTTAGTGCCTGTGCTATCAGAAAATCCTCTTCTGTGCCAGTAAGTTCAAGGCTATTTCCTACTTTCTCTTCAGTTAGGTCAGGGTATCTGGTTTTATGTTGAGGTCTTTGATCCACCTGGATTTGACTTTTGTGCAGGGTGATATGTGTAGATTTATTTGCATTCTTCTACAGGCGGACATCCACTTGGACCAGTACCATTTGTTGAAGATACATTTTTCCAGAGTATATTTCTGGCTTTTTTTAAATCAAAGATCAGGTGTCTATAGAAGTGTAGATTTATATCTGGGTCTTCAATTTGATGCCATTGATTGGGGGGGGGTCTGTTTTTATGTCAATATCAAGCAGTTTTTATTACTATAGTTCTGTAGTACAACTTCAAATTGGGAATGGTGAGCCCTCTTTTATTATCCCAGATATCCTGTGATTTCTATATAAAGTTGAGAATTATCCATTTAAAGTTTTTAATGGATCGTGGTAGAATTTTGATGGGGATTGCATTGAATCTGTTAACTGTTTTTGGAAGGATGGGCATTTTTGCCATTAATGCTCGAAATTCATCAGCACAGGAGATCTTTCTATCTTCTGAAATAAATTTTAATTTCTTTCTTCAATGACTTGAAGCTTTTTTTTAATCATACAAAGTCTTTCACTTGCTTGGTTGGAGTTAATCCAAAATATTTTATATTAGTCATGGCTATCATGAAAGTTGTTTCCTTAACTTGTCAGTCTGTCATTTGAACATAGGAGGGTACTGGTGTCTGTGTGTTGATTTTCTATCCAGTACTTTGATGAAAGTGTTTATCAGATATATGAGTTCCCTGTTGGAATTTTTAGGGCCATTGTGTATACTATCATATCATCAGAAAATAGCAAAATTTTTACTTCTTTCTACTTTGTATTCTCTTGATTGCCTATATAGATTAAATATGAAGAGGGTGGACAATCTAGTCTTGTCCCTGATTTTAGTGGAATGGCTTTTAGTTTCTCTTCATTTAATTTGATGTTGGCTATAGGTTTGTTATAAATTCCCTTTATTATGTTGAAGTATATCCCCCGTATCCCTAATCCTTCCAGGACTTTTAACAAGGTATTTTGGACTTTGTCAAATGACTATTCTGCATTCAATGAGATACATTTTTTTCTCTCACTTTGTTTATATGGTGGATTACATTTACATTTCATATATTGAACCATCCCTGCCTCTCTGGGATGAAGCCCACTTGATCATGGTGGATGATCTTTTTGAGGAGTTCTTGGATTTAGTTTCCAAATATTTTATTATGTATTTTTGCATCTATAAGGGAAATTGGTCTGTAATTCTCTCTTTGTGGAGTCTATATGGTTTGGGTACCAAAGTAACTGTGGCCTCATAAAATGAATTGGGCAACATTCTTGTTTTTATTTTGTGATATAATTTAAGAATTATTGGTGTGAACTCTTTTTTGAAAGTCTGGTAAAATTCTGCACTAAAACCATCTGTTCCTGAGCTTTTTACCCCCATTGGGAGACTTTTAATTACTGTTCTCATTCTACTGGTAGCTATAGGTCTATTTAAACTGTTAACCTGATCTTGATTTAATTTTGGTAAATAGTACCTATCTGAGAAAATTATCAATTTCTTCTAGATTTTCCAGTTTGACGTAGAGGTTTTTGAACTATGACCTAATGATTCTTTGGATTTCATCATGTGTCTGTTATATCCCCCCTTTCATTTCTGATTTTGCTAATTTGGTTATGCTCTTCCTGTCTTTTAGTTAGTTTAGATAAGAGTTTGTCTATCTTGATTTTCTTAAAGAACCAGCTGTTTCATTGATTCTTTGTATTTGCTTTGTTTCTATTTTATTGATTTCAGCTCTCAGTTTATTTTCTGCCATCTACTTCTCTTGGGTGTGTCTGCTACTGCTTGTTCTAGAGCCTCCAGGTGTGTTGTTAAGCTGCCAAAGGAGATCTCTCCAATTTTTATGTAGGCATTTAGTGCTATGAACCTTCCTCTTAGCACCACTTTTGTGGTGTCCCATAAATTTTCCATGCTGTGTATCCATTTTTGTTTAATACTACAAAGTCTTTTCCTTTAATTCTGTTTGACCCATTTATCATTCAGTAGAGAGCTCTTCAGTTTGCATGCATTTGTGAGGTTCTGTTGTTGGTCTCCAGCTTTAATCCACGATAGGTGGACAGGATCCAGGGAGTTATTTCAATGTTCTTGTAGTTGTTGAGATTTGCTTTTTGTCTTTGTATGTGGTCAATTTGGATCCACCTTCAGCCTACTTGTTGCCCTGGGAAGAACAGCCCTTAGGGTAGCAGGGAGTGCCTGCTAGAGTTAGGGATTGGAAAAACCAAAGTGGGGGAGGGTTAGAAAAGGAAAATCTGTGGGGTCCACAAGGAATGGAAGCAGAGGACAGGGAAGGCTGCCAAAGGGTGTTCTGCTGTAGAGCTGGGCATGGGACTGTGGGGGTTTGATATGAGGGAACAGGAGAGTGTTACTTCCTCTATTTTTCTAAAGGGTTTCTATAAGATTGGTGTGTGTGTGTGTGTGTGTGTGTGTGTGTGTGCGCGCGCGCGTGCAGAGGCCAGAACAACCTTGGGTGATGGTGTTCCTCAAATGCTATCTACCTTTTTATTTTTTATTCCCAAGAAAAGGTTCCCCCTACTTAATTAAAATATTTATTTTTATGTTTTGCCTGTATGTACATGAGTGCCCTGCATGCTAGGTGCTAGGAACCAAATCTAAGTCTTCTGCAGGAGCAGCAAGTGCTCTTAACTAGTGAGCCATCTCTATAGCTCAGGACAAGGTCTCTTCCTGAGTAAGCTAGGCTGGCCAGTGAGCCCTGGGGATTCCCCTGTCTCCTCTTTCCCAGTGATATGGCATATGTATGGGGCTATACATTAAAAAAAGAAAAAGAAAACCTTCGGTTCTGGGGGACCAAATTAGGTCTTCATGTTTGCACAGTAAGGACGTTAACAACTGAACTGTCACCCCAGGCAAGATTTAGGTATTATTGTGTGAAAGAATTTATCAGTAAAATCATCTTCCCTGTGACAGTAGTTTTAACTCATGCATTCAATGACTTTCATGGACACAGAAATATTTAATTATTAAACTTTTCTTGTGCCAGTCTTCTTATTAATATTTACTAGTTGTTTACAAAAGTTAGAAAACTATACCCTTACAAGTTGCTCATATTTACAAGTAAAGATTTATTGTGACACAGTCAACCCTTTAAAGCACATAGTATGTGTCATGGCTGCTTTTGCATTACTGTAGTAGCACTAAACAGCTATGGCCCTGTGGCACAGAAAAACATATCTAGCCCTCTGCAGAAAAACGTTTGCCAATTTATTGTTCATTTAATTTGTAAAACATGGTTGAAGATTGTCATTTCTGGATATGTGTTTCTCTGTGCAAATATGTGTACGTGTGTGTGTGTGTGTGTGTGTGTGTGTGTGTGTGTGTGTGAAATCTGAGAAACAAGAGGAGAAGAGACCAGATCCACAATTATCCAACTTAAGCAAGCTGTAACCCAGACCCAGAAAGACACGCATGGCATGTACTCACTCATAAGTGGATATTAGCCATAAAGTACAGGATAACTAGGTACAATCCACAGACCCAAAGAGGCTAGGTCACTAGGAGGGCCCAAGGGAAGGTGGCAGCATGTCACTCGGAAGAGGAAACAAAATAGTCATAAAAAGTGGATGGCAGGAGGAAACTGGGGGAGTGGGAGAGGGGAACAGCGGTGGGGACCAGATGTGGGGAGAGCAGGGTAGGAGGGCTGGGAGAGAGATTGGAAATCAGTGGGGGTGGCATCTCTGGGAAAAGCCAGAGACCTAGGACAAGGGAAGGCTCCTGGGAGTCCCTTAGGGTAACAGTAGCTGAGACTTCTAGCAGGGAGAGATATGAGCCTGAAGTGGCCACACCCTCTAGGCTGGCTGCACTCCCAGTGGAGGGAGAGGACACCAGCCCATCCACAAATCCTTCAACCCAAAATTTGTCCTGACTACAAGAATTGTTGGGATAAGGATGGAGGAAGATTGGCAAACCAACAACTGGCCTAAACTACCCCATGGAAGAGAGCCAACCCAACACTATTAATGATACTTGGATATGGTTGTAGACAGGAGCTTAGCATAACTGTCTTCTGAGAAGATTCATATAGAAACTGATGGAAACAGATGCGGAGATCCACATCCAAAAGACAGGTAGATCTTGGGGAGTCTTATGGAAGAGTGTGGGAAAGGACTGAGGGAGCCAAAGGGGTCAAGGACACCACAAGAAGACCTACAGAGTAAAGTAACCTGGGCCCATGGGGCCTCACAGAGACTGAACCAACAACCAAAGAGCATTCATGGGCTGGACCCGGGCCCCATGTATATGTAGCAGATGGTCATCATGTGGGTGCCCAACAATGGAAGTAGGAGCTATCTCTGACTGCTGACTGCCTTTGGATCCCTTTCTCCTAGCTGGGTTGCTTTGTCTGGCCTCAGTGAGAGAGAATGCTCTTAGTCCTGCTGAGACTTAATGTGCCAGCATAGCGAGTAACCATGAGGGGGCTCCTCTTCCCCTCAGAGAAGGGGAAGAAGAAGGGGGGGAGTATGAGGGTGGGACTGTGATTCCAAAGTATAATCTATGATTTTAAAAAGAAAGCTTAGCATACATAACAATCATGAAAATGAAACAAATTGTGTAATCGACTCTAATATTATTATAAAGACAAGCTGATATATGGGCAAAGTTATTCCATCACCTTTAAAATCTGCTCTCTTAGCAAGTGTCAAGTATGCATCAAGACATTACAGCAATAAAACCTAAATAAATACCTCAACCAATAAACAAGTTAGGAAGTCTCAAACAGCTCTTTACTGTTAGGGATTTAATTCTTGAAACAGGCATCAAAGCAAAGCAGTTAGAGGAAGGAAAAATGTTTCAGTTGGATCTCCACGTGGAAAGAAAAAAAAACCAGAGGAACTATGTCCTACGACTTACAAAATGCAAGAATTAATATGAAAGATGATAGATTTAAATATAAGATAAAAAGCATTCAGAAGTATAAGAAACATTTATAAAACGGACTATTACTCAGCTATTAAATACAAGAACATCATGAAAATTGCAGGCAAATGGATGGAACTAGAAAATATAGTTCTGCGTGAGGTAACCCAAATCTAGAAAGACACACATGATGTGTCTTAAGTGGATATTGGTCATACAGTACAGGATAAGCATGCTATAACTCACAAACCCAAAGAAGCTGAGTAACAAGGAGGACTCAAGGGAGGATGCTTGAATCCCACTGAGAAGGGGAAATAAGCTAGACATCACAAATGGAGGCTAAAAGGAAACTGGGTGAGGGGAGTTGGAGAGGGCAATGAGGTTGGGGTAGGGAATCAGGTGTGGGGAGAGCAGGGACCGGGAGAGATGAGAAGGCTGGGAAACTTAAGGGAAATTGAGGTTGGGGTATCTCTGGGACAAGCTCTTAGGAAGCGGGGAGGCTCTGAGGAAGATAGGACCTTACCTGAGACTCCTAGCCGCAGGGATACTGAGACTGAAGTGGCCACTTCATGTAGCTAGGCAGGGCTTCGAGTGGAGGGAGGGGCATGTCAACCCACCCACAAAACCCTCAACCCAAAAATTGTCCTGCCTACAAGATGTGCAAGGATAAAAGATGGAACAGAGATGGAGGGAATGGCCAACCGATGACTGGCCAACTTGAGACTCACCCATGGGAGAGACCCAACCACTGACACTATTAATGATTCTCTGCTATCCTTGCAGACAGGAACCTAGCCTAGCTGTCATCTGAGAGGCTTCATGAAGCAAATAATGGAAACAGATGCAGATGTCCACAGCCAAACATTAAGCAGAACTCAGGAGTCTTGTGGAAGAGGCAGGGGAAGGATTGAGGGATCTGGAGGGGTCAAGGACACCACAAGAAGACTTAAATAGCCAACTAACCTGGGCCCATGGGGGCTTCACAGAGACTGAACAACTAGCCAAAGAGCATGCATGGGCTGGACCTAGACCCCTTACACATATGAAGCTAATAGCCTGCTTGGTCCTCAAGTGGATTCCCTAACAACTGGAGTGGGGCCTGTCTATAACTTGGACTCTGTTGCTCCCTCTGGATCCTGTTTCCCTAGCAGGGCTGCCTTGTCTTGCCTCAAGGAAAGAGAAGACACTCAGTCCTGATATGGCTTGATGTGCCAGGGTGGGTTGGTCTGGGGGATGAGGTATGGGGCAGTAGGTGGGAAGGTGGGATGGGGGGAAGGAGGGAATGGAGTTGTGATTGGGAAGTAAAATAAACAAATAAATAAATAAATGGAAAAAACTTTCATATGTTAGAAATAAGCAAATACTTCTTAGGAAATTAAAGCAATAACAATTCTTTCTTTTCCTCTTTTTTATTATTTTATTTTTTACATATACAATAACTCCTTAATTTGATAAATTGTGTCTAATCAAAAGGAAAATTGTATGCTCACCAAAATTTTACTAAGCTAAGGGAAGACTAAGAGATAATAGTAACATACACACATACACAGAGAGAGAGAGAGACAGAGAGAGAGAGAGAGACAGAGAGAGAGAGAGAGAGACAGAGAGAGAGAGAGAGAGAGAGAGAGAGAGAGAGAGAGAGAGAGAGAAGTACACTAGTAATAATGAACTCTTACAACTCAGTTAACAAAAGGAAACACACATGCTCTACAAAAACCGTGGGAGGCAAAACATTTAAACAGCTTACACAGAAGATCTCTGAATAGCTAAAAATCTTCTCAGCCTCTGGGAAATAGAACTAACGCCACAATGAGACATCACTAACCATCGACAAGAATGGCTGAAAGGAGAGACCATGCACCCACTGTGCATGGCTTACCAGCGGTTAACACACCTTCATATTTCCTGCCTGTCTTATTGAAAATCATCTTATCTATTATTAAGATGTGCACTAGATTGTGGGTACTTATGGGCCATTCTTATTTTATTTTTTAAAGCAACAAACAAAGGAAAAATTATTTGAATATACAAGTTCCTGCTTTCCTGGCTTTTAAATAACTGACCACCTATAAAGGTGAACATCAGAGTATCATCAGACACGATTCTCAGAAATTTACATAGCAACAGCATGCTAATTATAAGAAGTGAGAGAAGCTTAATAATAAAATGATTTATAAAGATGGTGTATGCAGTAGTTGGTCAGAAAATAAGGCCACATTTAACATAAACCTAGTATTCAGACAGGTTTCCTGAAACACACAATTCCATCTGGAAATAGTTTTTCTTCTTCAAAGTTGCTTTCTACCACTTGGGGAACTTTCATTTTCAGCATCAATGAAAAAGAAATCTGCCATGCTCTACTGAACATCAGAGTAACCAATGTAAAAGAAGTTATCATTAAAACCTGGAAACTATCTCCATAATTAAATGGTTTGGGAACCTCATAGTGTTCAGAGGCTGGAACAGTTGAAGCAAAATAAAGGAAAATAACTAATTTTTAAACTGTCAGAATGGTTTGGATTTGGCCCCAATCTTAGAGGAAGCCTAGCCAAAACAATTCACCCAGTGGAAACTTAAAATAAAATACATAATTGTTAATATTTATTATACTTCAAGACTGCAACTAAGAAGAAAAGAAAAGGATAAGTATTAACAAGCACTTCTATAGAAGATGCACACACCTCCACCAAAGCAGGTTTTAAATGCTGGAGGTGGGGGGAGGGGCGGGGTGTGGGCCACAAAAAAACAGCATTAAGAAGATTAAAAGCAGGAGCAAAAACAGACAAGCACTCTCTAAGAGTAAAAATAACAGAGATTTTTGTTTAAGTAACATCCATAAAAACACTTGCCTATTTTAGTAGCCTCAAGTGACTGAGCATAACTATGTCTATCTGATACCTTGCACACATCATATAATGTAAATTACTAAAACAAAAGAGGAAACATTAAATACTTCTCTACAGCTGAAAATAACAAGAAGTTTAAATCCTATCAACAGAATCCCACACCCAAATAGTTCAACAATAAGGGAATAGATGCTCTTTCATCCCATCGTATGGAATGAGTACAATCTAACGTCAAATTCAGACACACTCAACACAGAGAGAGAACTCAGGATCTCATTCGTGATAATAAAGGTAATAATACTGAATGAAATATTTCCAAGTTGGATATAAATAAAAGATGTTTTACAATCACATGAAAACCTTAATACTAGAAAAAAATATATTAGCATACTAAAGAAGAAATTTGTATGATCGTTTCCAAAATACATAGAGTATTAGGCATTCAATAAAATCCAACAATTTGTGGTAAAATTGGTAGTAAGGCAGAAATAGAATCCCTTGCCCTTTAGACAGTATACTAGAGACCTACAGTCTGCTCCAGGGTAAAGTGTTGCTAGTCTTTATAAAACCATCACTACTGTAAAGATGTCTGCTTCTCTCTCCATTTCAACACTCGCTGGAGGTCTGGGCAGTATGTCTTCACAGGAAGTCCTACAGGAATCCATATGCTTTTGCAGCAAGAATTGTCCCAAGAATAGCCAAGGAATTGCTTAAGAAAAACTGGCAGCAGATGAGATGGCGTGTAGGTTTCACCCACAAGACATTAAAATACAGATTGATAAGGCTGTTGATGTGACAGCAGAGTGAACGACTGAGAAAGGGGTTCACACATTCAAGGAAGCCTGTCGTCCCACACAGACAGTACTGCAGGGCAGCAGCAGGAGGTATATAGACACCAGAGACAGAAAAGCCTTAATAGACCACTGCTTGCAACATCCTAAATAATTTAGATTTAATTAAAAAATAACGAATGTGAAAATAAAAACAAGTTTTAAAAAGGAAAATATATGGAAATATGTTAATAATCGCAGAGTTAGTAAAGATTTCCTTTAAAAACAACATATTAAAAATAACTAAACATGAAGGAAAAATTCACATATTAAATAGTAAGCAGTTTGGGCCACCAAAACACACCGCAAACAAGTCGAAATAACAAGGCCCCAAAACAAGAAAAATATTTCCATATACATATCCAAGGTACAGAATAGTATATGAAAAGAGCTCATAACCAATTATCAAAAGACAACTAAGAGCCAGGCCTGCTCCTCTTGCCTCTCTGGATGTTGAGGAGGACTGAAAATTTAAGGCCTACATGGGTCACATTGGAAAACAGTACTACACCATCTAAAGAATGAAAACTAAAAGAAAAAAAGGGCTAGAGAGACAACTCAGTGGGAGAGCATCCTAGATTCAAATCTCACGGCAAGGGAGAGAACACAGAACACACCTAAAAGCTCAACCTCTTTAGTAACTAGGGAATTAAAAATTCAAAGTATAATGAAACACTCAAGTAATGTCAAGGTAGAATATGTGGCAATAGGGATTCTTGTACCCCATTAAATTAAAGTATAAATTGGTTACAACAATTTGGAAAGAAAACTTGTCATTTCTAAATCACATATTCCATGGCCTAGAAAGTCCACAGCTAAAAACATAGCTTTATAAACACCACACACACACACACACAGAGAGAGAGAGAGAGAGGAGAGAGAGAGAGAGAGAGAGAGAGAGAGAGAGAGAGAGAGAGAGAAAGCAGAAAGCATTACAATCTTAAAAATTAAGTCTGAAATGTGATTAAGAAACATGATTTCTAAACTGGATGTGGTGGCAACACATACCTGTAATCCCTGTTTTTGGTGGGGTGAGGCAGGAGGATTGCCATAACTTTAAGGCCAACCAGGCCTACATAACAAGATCCTGTCTCAATAAATAAGAAACAAAGAAAAACCTAAACATTCTAAAACTAATCCTTATAGATTCCATGACTATCTATTAATTACTAAATTCACTAATAAAAACCAGCATTGTCCTCTTGGAACTAAGAAAAAACACATCAGACAAATCAGCTTTAGAGCAGCGCCTTTAGTCTATGCTGACAAGAGACTTTAATCACAGAAGAGCATATCAAGTGTTTATAAAGGAAAATCTTTTCTAGAGATATCCTCCATTTAGTAAGGATTAAAAGGACATAAAACTTTTATCCCTATTATCCATGAATTAAATAACTTGTTTTAATATCTTAATCAGAAAATACACAGAAGAAAACAGTAATATCAAGGGAGCCCAGCGTCCTGTGGTCTTCCTTAATAACAACCCACTCTCAAGAGCCTATAATCTACTCAGCAGAAAGCCTCCTATTAAAGACCTTAATCAGATTCTGAGAAAATTCACACACAAAATAAACAACAGGTCACTAAAACCAAAACAATGCCGGCGTTAGCGGCTTTACAAAGGGCCAGGCTCTGCGCGATGAGTCACTTCTAAAATGATGAAAAGATAAGCCCTTCAAGTGTTTTCTATTCAGACAGAAAATATATAAAGGCAGGAATCATTCAGCCACCGGCAGAGTGCGAAATTGTCCCCTTGCGCACTCTTGTTTGCCTTTAGCATCAAACTAAGGATGGCAAAAATGAGTCTTTCTTCCTACATGTTAATGCTGACCGTTTCTCTGTTTTCTCAAGGTATTCTACTTTCGGCATCCAAGTCCACAAGGAATTTAGAAGACGACATAGTATTTAATACATTTAGGATGGGAAAAGCCTTTCAGAAGGAGGATACGGCAGAAAGGTCAGTTGTTGCTCCTTCTCTGGAACAATACAAAAACGATGACAACGGCTTCATGACCGATGACGAGAACAAAATTTCAAAGGTGAGTGTACATGTAGTCTGTCTTTTACTGCACTAGTAATGAGAGCGATTTTTACAAGTCACCCAGAAGTGGATGTCATATTTTCACTTTATAAATAGTACGTGCAAACAGAGCCACAGGATGCATTAAGATATCTAGTATAAGTTCATACAAGCCAGGCACTTCTCCCATCTTATCCAAAAACTTTGGTTCTTGTATCTAAGAGGTTTTGGAAGTGAAAAGCAGCAGAGAGCATCTTAGAATTGATCAGCAAGACCGTTGTGCAACTGGGTTTAGCTCCACTCTAGCCAGCTGGCATACAAACCAATCTTCTCTTACAGAACACAGGCTTCAAACAGAATCTCATAAGCCGTGGCCTGCCACTGACTCTGGCTATAAAACCTTATCTTGCTCTGAAAGGATCCGTAGCTTTTCCAGCTGAGAATGGAGCTCAGAACACTGAGTCAACACAAGAAAAGAGAGAAATTGGGGATGAAGAAAATTCAGCTAAATTTCCTATAGGAAGGAGAGATTTTGACAGTGAGTAGCCTTTTAAAAACTCAACTCCACGTAACTCTGTAAAAAGAGCTCTGTGCTCACTGACTTGTATATGAGCACAATAAAATCAAGTAAGACCCTGGTTCGGTTCTACCAGTTCGTAGGTGACCCCTGTCAAAATGGGGAATTTTTAAAAAATCAGTAATTGTGGTTTGATTTATTCAGAGTTCACTATAAGTCCATAGCTTTTCTTAATTCTGTGCAGTAATTATAGCTGTTGTTTGTTCCCTTTCAGTGCTCAGGTGCATGCTGGGAAGAGTCTACCGGCCCTGCTGGCAAGTCTGACAGCTGCTGGTCCATGTCACCCTTTCCAACGGCTCATTCCAAGTGGAGAGAAAAGCCCTCATGTTGATATGACTGTTTTATCTGAAGTGTCTGCTTTACAAGAAAACTACTTAAGATATGTAATAATCTAAATGATATGCTTTGACTTGTGCATTAAACTTCATAAAAGTTCTGCATATTTCTGACTTACTGGTGTTTCTGAATAGTAGCTAACGTGTGAGCCTCAAGTATATTTATCAAAATGATACAGCATCAACATTTATGTCTTGAGATTTAAAAGTTAGTTCATGGCTTTGGTGAATAGCCTTATATGTACCTAAATCTGGAGCACACAAATGACAAAATCATAGCCTAAAAAACTGACTTATCTTGGTCTGGCCAGGAATCAGTTTGACCTTGGCAGCACACCTACTGCCTTTTGCCCCTCGGGCCAGCTTGCCACCAGCTTTATCGCGTGCGTCATTGGGTGCTTTAGGGATCTTAACATCTTTATGTTGGTGCCGTTCATTTCCATTATCACAGCGAACATTCTCACTGTCAAAATCCATCTGTTTCCTTTTTGATATTTTCTTTTCTGTAGATTTTCTTAATATTTTGTCATCTTTATACTTGCCCAGATGCACATTTTCAGAACTTGTTTCAGGTCCTGCTCTTCCAAAAGAGGAATGTGCTCCCTCTGTTACAAAGGATGACAAGGGGAAAGGAATAATGATATTTAGTATTTTACATTATGAGACATAAAAAAATAATCATTAAAAATGGCCAGAGTATTTAAAGACATGGTTATAATAAAATAATCCTACTCGATTAAATGTCAAGAAGTATATAATCACATTTTCATCTTACTATGCCATTTCCCGTCCCAAACATGAATATCTATGTAAAAATACAACAGGTAAAACTATGAATTCTTTTCTAAATCCACTTAGAGCATATTGTATCATACTCCTATCAGTAAATCTGTACTTAGGTTCAATTTCTTAAACAAATCCAGGGCTAGAAAATATAAGTCTTTATATTTCTTAGTGCTTTGCAAAAATAATCTAGATTTACTAAGATAAAACCATTTGGTTGACTAATTGTTTAAACAAGGTTAATTACCAGAAGCATCATTTTCCAAGTGCAGAGCACACAACGGCTTTGATGATAAATTAACATCCCATTTATTCTTGCTCATCATGTAGTCGTCTTTATAAGTACAAGCAAACTGTGATCTAATCAATGTCTGCCTCATCTGATAACAAGAAGAAGAAATGTGCAATTATATTTTGTCTTATTTTCCATTTAGCTATATACACACTGCCTGGTGATTAACACAGAATATATAGACTTGCCTTACAGGGAACTTTTAACCATATTTTGTTTAGTTTTCAAACTCACTCATTACTATGGCTAGCCTCTTAGTTCTTTTTAGAAACACTAGCTTTATCCATATATTATATTTTTATAACAGTTTTAAAAATCAATTTTATAGTCTTTAGAGGTTCTGGAATGCATTCCTTCCTTTGGGCTGCCCTGAAGTGACTGCTATGATAACTGAAGTAATAATACACCCATAAAAGTCATTAAAAAATGGGAGTTCTCCATCTAATGAAAAAAGGAACACAATACTTTGAGAGAAAGAGTAGTACATGTGGCTAAAGAGACTGGCAGAAGGAGAAAAGCAGGACAAAAATGGGACCGGAGAAGCTAAAAGAAACAGAAGTGGCGGATGCTTAGCATGGGGAGCACAAACAACAGGGAAGACATTGCTTCTTGGTTAAAACAAATACTTGGGAAAACGAATGTTTGTCATTATATCATTCTAGGAAGATTCAACAAAGAGTATTAGTGGTCAAAATTTCAAAATATATTCTTAAACTTAACGTCAAAAATAAGAAATGAAAGCCCAGCTTTCTCATAAACAGAAGATAATCAGACAGATAACGTTCCTTCTAAGTGGGGTGTGGTAACACACTGAAGTCCTAACACACAGAGGCTAATGTGGGTGGATGAAAGTTGAAGGCCAGTCTGGATTATATTCTGAGGCACTGGATGGCAAGGAGGGAAAGGAGAAGGAAAAGAGAAAGTTAATTTAGCAAATAGGACAGGAAAACAAGCAGTTTGAAATGCATTCTGCAAATATGAGACTACTGAGCTATTATAGAATTAGGAAAACATTTCAGAATAACACATAACATGACTGCCATCAGTTACACTTGGTCCATAACCATTAATCTTATGAGAGATTTCTCCAAATCACTAGAAGCTATCTTACATCCTTTTAACACTTCCAATTATATTATGTTGGTTATTACTAAGAATATTTATTGATTGAAATGTAATTACATATTATATTCAATAATGTTGTTATGTAATCAGAGACCAGTGCTCCAATTCACTTAGATGTTTGCAAAGATGACGGCAATGAAATCCCTGACCATTGTTTAAAAGATATGACAACAGCCTCCTTTCCAGCTGCTTCATAAAAGCCAATTTCATTCAGAGTGATAAATTATCTTTATGACTAATGACACACATTTCCATATTAGAAAAAAATTGTGTTCCATAATTTTCAATGAAGAACTAGGCAACTGGAGTTTTTAAAATCACAAAGTTGCAAAAGAGTATAAAAATTCAGAAAACTACAGCTACAAAGCACTGTGTTCATATAGTAATGAGAACAGGTACAGATGAAAAAATGATTAACCATGAAATACATATCAAAATACAAAAAACAAGCTCCTTTATCCACTGCACCATCATGCCAGACCCTTATTAACTAGATAACTTTAATAAATAAATAAATCATCAACCTCTAATATGTCCACACATAAGTATAATAACATTCACTTCACAGAACTGTTAGCATTATAGAAGTAAAAACATAAACGTTGCTGAACATTGTGTACACCTTTGATCCCAGCACTCAGAAGGCAAAGGTAGTCAGATCTCTGTTAGTTCAAGGCCAGCCTCGCCTACAGAGCAAGATCTAGGCCAACAAGAGCCAGAGTGACACTGTCTTAACAACAACAACAACAACAACAAAAAAATGTGTGTGTGTGTGTGTCCCCTTGTCCCAAACACCAAGTACAGGTGATTAAAGATTGGGACATATATGTGATATTTATGTTCACTCTGGAGTTCTAACATAGACACTGGGTGACTATTGTAACACAGAGGAAGGATGGACGCCATAAAGTAAGTTCTGCTGAATCAGGTTCCTCGGGTCCAGGCCAATTCTGAAAGGATAATAGAATGTAGCTCAAAACAAGGACCTTATAATTAGCTTCTTTGTTTAATTATTAAAACAGTGCAAGCTACACTGGCTTGCATTTATAACTTGAAAGGGAATGCTTTTTCTTTGTTCATAAAAGATGAATTTTTCTGCACAAGATTAGTGGTCACATAGAATTGAGATTACTTCCTGTTGTAAATCTTCCAAATCTCTCTGTGTATTTGATTTGGAATCACAAGTAAGCAAAACAGTTCCCCCTTGAAAGTGCTTTTGAAGTACTAAACGACTCAGAATAATGTCCAGATTCATACATGGCTGTTAAAATCATTTCATGTTCAAGTCACATGAGAGAAATAGATTGAATGTTTTCTTTTGTGGAGTGATTTCCCTCCTTTGGGAAGATTGCTATCCACAGTGAAACTGCAACGAGCTTCAGACTTGCCAAGCACGGGAAAGTCCTTTGCCACGGCCCTTTGTACACTCATTAGGACGCTCCCAGTAAGAGGGAAACAGAACTTCACATAGGAAAGCATGAGCTGAGTTAAAGCACTGAACAGGCATAGACACTCCCAAGTTAGATACATTAAGGAAAGGAAGGCCTTAAGCTTAAAGAGGGAAACTATCCTCAAAATACCTGCTAACTAGGTATCTTAAATAAATTATTCCAAATTTATCTTCCTATTCTTACATTATCACATTTTCAGAAGAATAGAGATTTTATATCTTTTGGTACTTGAAGAACTTAAACACATATAAAGTATTTTGCTATCAGAGAAAAGTCAACTATACAGCTAAATAGAAAAAGTCATCTAAGCAATATTTAGGAGCTCTGGAGCTTTCAAATGGAGGTCAGCCTCTTAAAACACACCAAAGTGGACTAGAGAGATGGCTCAGCAGTTAAGAGCACCAGCTGCTCTTCCAGAGGACCCAGGTTCAATCCCCAGCATCCACATGGCATCTCACAACTGTCTGTAACTCCAGTTCCAAGGGATCGCAAACACACAAGCTTCCTGGACTCGTCTCCTTCCTTCCATAGACTCCTTTTACGTGGCCAATAGCAATTTCTCAGCACATGTTCCAAACTGGCAAATAACACCAGAAAGAAAACAATCACTAGACTAGAGTCATTCTCTCTGGATTCTGAGTTTAGCTCTTCTGCTTCACAGCTTTAACATGTCTCTAAGATGTGTTCCCTAAACTTATCTGCCTTTTCTATTCCTGTTACAGTATGACAAGTGGTGCTCAGCCACTAGCTGGGAGTCTCCAGTCTGTGGCCAATTACTTAGTTCTATTCCCTTACTTGAAAGCATCTTATTTCTCCCCAGAGTCATATATTTTCTGGCCCACATTTTTTTTTTTTTTTGCCCACGGGATGGCTGGGGTAGATGTTGAGGCAACCTCTAAAGAAGTTCTTCTTTCTGGGTCCCCTTCTTGAGTTTATTAGTATATATTACCACAAGGTCCACTTTATCTCATCAGGGGCTATACTTCATTCTAACTAGAGGAGCATTTGGGTGGGATTTAGTATGGAGCCTGGGAGGCTTCACTTCTCTCAGTACATACATTTTAGGGTTCTTTCTCACACATTACTATTCAGTTACTTGTGGCTACAAGAAAAAAAACACACATTTACTTGCTTCTCAGTTTAGGAAATCCTAAGGAGAATTCCCATAATTATGTGTATTCAATAGTACTATATCTGTTATCTGGTAACCAGGCCTAGGACTAAATTGGTACTGCACCCCTGTATCTGATGATTAGGACTAAATTAAGTTGCTAAATCATGCTAAGCTTTTTTCTTCTGAGACTTTTAGCTTCTGTTGTTGGCCATGTTGGGGGCACTGCAACTTATTACAATATGTTTTGTTATTTTTCTCAGTGATAACTTTTGGAGTGTGTGTGTGTGTGTGTGTGTGTGTGTGTGTGTGTGTGTGTGTGTGTGTGTGACTTGTGGAAGTCAGAGGTTGACATGAGGAAGCTTCCCTCAGTCGTTTCATCACTGTAATCTTTGAGGCAGGGTCTCTCACTGAAACTGGAGACTGCCAATTTAGCTTAGCTGGGTGGCCAGTACACATCAGGATTGACCTGTCTATCCCACCACTGCCTTCCTCCCCTCCCAGAGCTAGGGCCACAGGGGCAAGCCAGCATGACAGCTTTTCCTTGGTTGCTAAGAATCTGAACCCAAGCCTCTATGCTTGCACAGCAAACCCTTCACCTACTGAACCATCATCTCCTCAGCCCTTTTTTTTTTTTTTAGTTTTAATTACTTTTTAATTCATTTTAGGAAGCAAGAGAGAGGAGATTCTTAGAATCAATCTCAATGCACCTATTTAATTCGGATATGTTTTCAAGTTATCTAAGAAAGAATTTTCTAACACCACAAGACAAGCACTATTGATGGAGGCAGCAGAATCACAGAGAAGAGAACTTTCTTACCCTCCTCATGTCTCCAGTTCACCGTGCCCACTGCTCCTTGTTTTAAGGATCCTATACCTTCTTGATTGGGTTGTTTCCATTATTAAGTAGATAAATACATATACAACACAGAATCACCAAGATGGTAAAAAGCACTGAAGACACAGTAGAGAAAAGACATATCCAGGACCTTTCAGTTGCAGCAGATATGCAAGGTGCTGGCAAACCAGGATGGAAGGAATAAAGTTTAAGAAGGTTAAATGTGCCCTTAAAAAATCTTGTAATAAAAAAGTAATGGTAAAGAAATGAAAGAAATATTCTCCAAGGGTCTGTCTATATCAAAGCCATGAAGGTTTAGTGAGAGCCTTCCCATTTTCTTCACAGGGGAGTTTATTGGACTATCAGATGCACGTTTCCTAATAGACCCCAGTGTGAAATGAAAGTTGAATTCCTAATTTTGCCACCAGAGGAGCATCCCTGTATATTTATGAATAAGGGCACTCAAATCTAAGGAGAATTGATTTTGTAATATTGATTAATTATTGTAACAATTATATAATCAGTTAATCCAATACTGATTTGGATATATAACACCAAGTACAAAAACTCTAAATCCTCTAGTATTTTCCTCTTTTAAAATGCTCAGAGTAGTTCAAGTCTTGATCACATTTAATTCCCATAACAAAGCAGACATCACCACAACTTTATACTAAGTCAGCAATAAGTGGTTGGACTATGGCTTCATCGTCACTCGAGGGGCAAACAGTCTTCTTATTCCCAACAAACACTCTACCTGGCTGTGCTTCAGTTGTAGGTGTGGCTAAACTAGTGGATTTCACATCCGACTTTGCAAAGGCTGCTTACGATAAAGCATAATTATGAACTCTAATTCTTTACTGTCTTTAGTTTCAGAGCTTTGTAGACGAGGCTGACTCCACTGTTAAATAATAAAGCAACCTAAGTTTAATTTCATGGTTTTGCACATTGACATAAAATACTGCATGGTCCTTGTAATAGACAGCATCCCTCTAAAATCTGTTTCTACCTATGTACATGACACTAAATTAGATGATCTTTTCTATTTCTCTAATACACATGAATTTGTTCTCATTTTACAGTAATTAGCTTATCCTTGAGAATTCTAAAAATGCACAATCCCAAAGCACATTCTAAGTATTTGTCCTTATGCCACAGATAAATGCAGTCCTCATCATTTTGCCAAGGAAACGTCTCTGCAACAGATGGAGACCACTACAGAAAACCATAAGCAATCAAAACAGAACAGTGGAACCCGGTCCCAAGGGCTGCATCTACAACACAGCTGCAGCACCTAAGGAAGGCTCAGGGATCAACGGAGAAGAGAGGGCAAAGAGACTTTTTGGAGCTGAGGGATCAGGGAACTTGTTGTGAGATTAGTATTAGAAGCTACATTCATAAAATCTCACCAACATGGCTGCCTAGACATGGCCTGCGCACGGATGACATCAGCAGACAAGCTAACATAGATGAGGGCAGTGAGAGAGGCAGGGAGGCGGGGGACATCAAGGGGCATCTGCCCTGCACAGAGAACTACAGGCAACTCAGGAATGCTCAAAGTAGGAAAAATAGTTCTCCCCAGGGAAGGACACCAATACCAAATGGTCAGCCATGAAAGTAAATACAAACAAGTAACATTATACAGACTAAACAGGTTGTATTAGAGTATACGTGTGTGTGTGTGTGTGTGTGTGTGTGTGTGTGTTTACACACACACATAGATGTATGTATATACACATAATAACTAACAAAAATGAGGCCATGAATTTCAAAGAGAAAAAGGAGGGGGTATGTGAGAAGGCCTGAAGGAAGGAAATGGGAAATGATGTAATTATGATTAAAATAAAAAGAAACAATTTTAAAAAGAAATATAAAAGAAAAATTTACATAAAATTAAACCATCAGTTTTCTTTTTCTTTTTGATTCAACTGGTTGTATGAAAATATCACAGACTTTTTAAAATTAAGAATATTTAAAGTTGTCAATATCTTCTATAGATTTAAAAAGAATTTATACACTAAAATTGTTTCCATAAAGTTTCAAAGACAGATGTGTTTTGAAAAACTTTATCCTTTGTCTATAAGTATTTATATTAACAAAGTTGACAAATTTGATTCACAGAAAAAAGATACAGCAAACTTAATGACATTAATTACTAACAACTACTAGGAAGTAATAGAAAAATTATGCTGACTAATAAATAGCACAAGCTACAGTTATTTTTCTGTTATAACAAGATGAAAAATTAGTTGATAATAATAACTTTTATATAAAAACTTGTAACAAATTAATAATTACTAACATATAACATATACTATGTGCCCACAATATAGTACCTACTGGATAAGAGTATATCACTGTAAAACATAAAATAAAAAATTCAAAAGTTTGAATAAACACATTATCAGCTATAGTCACATATGTTCTACTGAAAAATCAGAAAACCTACTTCGTGATAAATGAAACTATAACCAACGGCTAAGGAACAAAGTAAAGACTCTCTCATCAAAATCTAAAAAGATATTCTGCCATTATGTCTTCAGAATTTATAATCTGGATTATATATAATATATGTTATATATAATTAAATTATATTACACATGAATGTTACATATTATATATAATTATATTACATATACTTATTAAATTTTAAATTTTTACATATAACATAAAATTAACTTTTAATTATATATAATTTAGAATGTCATCCAAAGGCCTTTCCCCTTTATAGTCTTAGTACCATTAACAATATCAGAAGTACAAATAAGACCACAGCTCTTTTCACTGATTCAATAGACATTAATGCAACATTTACAACAGCAGCTGCTTATTTCTTTTATTTTAGTTCATATAAAGTAAAAAGCCACAGATAGGTCAAGATTATGTAAAAGCAATGTTTTTACAAACTGTCATTGCTTTTTTTTATTGTGCTATATGAATTACATAATTACAATATCCAGCCCTGTTTTATATATTTACTTCTTCTAAAATAGAACAATATTTATCATTTTATAATTAAACTTTATTGTACCTTATTTTTTTCCACTTGCATTGATTTATGGATTCTCTCTCTAAGTGGTTTAATTGATGTGTTATTCATTTGTGTGGGAGACCTATGAGGGAAAAAAACACATTAATAGGGCTTGAATGACTCTGTTCTTTCAAAATTTATATTGACATTTAAGCACCAATGAAACTATATCACGAGAAAAGGCCTTTAGAAGGTGTTCAGTTTAGTGTAAGAGCTTGAGAGCTGGTTTGGCCATTGTTGTCCTTTCAAATTTCCAGCCATGTGAAGATGCACGGCAGTGCTACTCATGAGGAGCAGGCCTCTAGCTGTAAGTGGCAACCAGTCTGCTGACACTTTGATCCTGAATTTCCAGCCTACAGAACCATGAGAAATGACTCTGTCACTCATAAGTTACCCAGTCTCAGACACCCTTTGGTAGTAACGCACGTGAACTGTGACACCCATTGGCCAGAGTAGCGTTTAAACTAGTTTTCTCCCTACTCTCATAAGCATATTTACAAGAAAAAGCCCTGCCATCATCTGACTGTATTTAACCACTAAATGTGACTGCACGTGGGGACAAGGATTTGAGGAGGTAGCTGCAGGTAAAGGAGCTCCTCAGGGCACCTCTCTATTGGATAGGACAAATGCATGGTAAGAAAGGGGCAAGAGAGAGAGAATATTACGTGCACACACTTTAAAAAGGTCATGTAAGAAAAACAAAACAAACGGGCATCTTCTAACAAGGCAAAGTTCTCACCAGAACCCACCTAGGCCACTTCTCACTTCACACTAGGTCTGTGTTGTTTAACAGCAGTCTGCATCGGTCTTTGCTATTTATTATGGCTATCGGAGCAATGCCATGGCCATACAAGGTCTTTACAGAACACCAACATTCACTTAGCAAGGAAGCCAGCAGACGCCGACTCGGCTATACATGTGGTGTGCAGGCCTCATTCTGTTCTTCCGCAGAACAGCAAGCAGTCAAGGAGGAATGGCTTCACGTTTGGGGAAAGAAGCCTTTGCTAACAGCTCTCTTCAGCATATTTTTCACTCACTCTCAATTCTCAGTTCTTCACTTAGTCAGTGAGGATGCTACTAAAAGGAACGGCTTTACAGGCCACGTCTTAACAAAGTTCTTGACATATACCAAAAGAAATCATTTTTTTCCACAGCAAAACACTGAAATGAAAACACTAAAATGGAAACAACCAGCTCCACTCTTACTGCTACATCATAAACAGAACTGTGCTGCAGCGACATGTCCAATCTTTCTTTAGCTTTTGCTTTTTTCATATTATCCAGCCTCTTCCACGTTTTGCGCCATAAGTACACATTCCTCTGATAATCAGCAGGTATTTTTCATATTAAAAAAACATTCAAGCTAGTAGTCACACACATAGCTTCCACACCACATACCTGAAGAGTGTGAGGAGAGACGTCCCGCTGTGAGGAAGTGTGCTCTCATCATTATACAAAAGCTCTGCTCTGTTCCTGGTCGGGGCACTGGCTGCATCTTCGTCCAAAAGAATCAGCAACATTTTCACAGCATCTCTGCCACAGTATGCAGTGTCATGGTTTATGGCAAAAGATTTTGGCTAGAAGGGAAATTGGTTTTAAAGTAGACATAACAATCATTCCCAACTAGGTGAGTCAAGCCACGCGTTTCTATTTCAAATGCCACTCTTCTTCTTCTATTGCTGAAATCACAGAAAATCAGCTATAAAAAGTAGACATTTCTCCATCCAACCACACTATAATCAATCTTACCAATTTTCAGATATATAAAAATATGATATATATACATATGCATATGTATATGAATATCATATTCTGATGTGAGAAGCATTGTGCTTTAAGAGAGAAAAACCTAATAACTATCTAGTTAGGCCTCAACACCATGACTTTTATCTCTTAATCTCTGTGTATTTTTCCTCTCATACAAAAGGGGTATGGGGTCCTGGCAATCCAAACCAAATTGGATCTAATCAAGAGCCAGGAATGGTGGCGCTCGCCTATAACCCCAGCACCGGGGATGCAGAGGCAGAGCAAAACTAGTTTCAGGTACATAAGTTGAAGATCAGCCTGGCCTATAATGAGACCCTGCCTCAAAAAAGCAAAAACAAAAGGTTTAATAAGATGAAAATGCACGATTATTCTATATTCTAAGCATTCTGTTAAGAAACTAAGGCTTCAAAGGTGAAAACCACAATCTTCAACGAAATCACAGCCCTCTGATAAGATAAATACGTTATCAAAAAGCTACATTAGAGTGCTGTGACATTTCCAACATAAATACACAGTGTGGTAGAAACACTCACAATGGTGAGAGTCCTGTGGCATAAAGGACAGCCTGGGGAGGAGTCCAGTGAGAGAGGAAGGAGCTTCAGAGACAGACAGAGGGGAAGTCTAGGTGCCAGGGGGAAGGCAGCGTCCCACTAAGCAAGTTCAATAATCTCATTTAGACCTTAGAAAAATCAACAGTAGCAATGGGTAAAATATATTTTGGGACAAAGTTTGTCAAATATGGACACAGCTGCAGCAACTTAAAAGACTATGATAAATTGGTTTTAAGATGAAGTGGTCTGAAATAAATAGTGCTAGAGATAAAACAGATTAAAAATGGAGAGCTGGGAAATGTAGCAATGAGAGAAAAAACGAATGTCACAAGTAATACATGACAATGCAAAATTACATACAGGTACATATGAACATAAACTCTTGGAGATTTTTGTTAGGTTTGAAATAATCTACTAATTATGTACACGACAGACTCTGGAAAGATGCTTAACTGCTCTATGTTCAAGATGTACTTCCCTGGCAAAAGAGGAGCAATGACAGTGCCTTGCCCACTGGGGTGAGGGACACAGTGCCTAAAATAGAGACAATCTTTCAGAGCCCTCTGTGGCACCTGTGTGCCTAGGGTTGGTCTTGTTCACTGTGTGTTCAGATACTGATTTCTCTGCCCCAAGCTCAGGTTGCAATCTAGACATGGGCTGGAAGGAAGAGATAGTAGGCAGAGAGGGTGAAAGGAAGAGGAAGAGGGTCACAGGACCACGGTGTAGCACATGAGGAGTCACCATGAGGACAAGATGGAGCAGGGGTGGCCAGGGTAAGACTAGAAGACAGGTAAGAGGACACATGTCTGGGAAGTAGCCCAGCTAGTGTAGCCGGGTTAGAACAGATGAGAATCTGCCCAGCTACAATGCTTTAAAGCTTATTAATAAATCTAACAGGTCTCCATCTCATTATTTGGGAGCTAGAGAGGCTATAGAAAAAAACATTTACATTCAGCACCTGTGCCAGTCTCCTCCACATTTATTAATGTGCTTTTGGCTTCTTTTCTCTATTTGGCAGCTGGGGATACCAGACGAACTGAATGTGCAGCTCTACTCAAAGTAAAACCAAGAGCCTACGATGAACAGACAATTACCACATAGTTTACATCAGTGTCAGCAAGTGCCACATTGCTAATAGTACCCTCACTGAGTGTTGTTTGGTTATCTTTTCAAGATCTGTGACTTAGTGGAAAACACAAAACTAAAACAGGTGGCATGTGTGGGGATTTTGTCTACCTACAAATGGGAGACTGGCACTCTGAGTGATCTGAGACGGCGGTGGTTCCTGGCATACACTTGCAGTGATAGCGCCCTTGTGCGTGGTGCCAACACAGTCACTCAGAATGTTGGCATGCACATGAAATAAATGGGGTGGAATCCCCGAATCTTCCCCACGATGCCTTTGAAGGAAATCTAAGACCACACATTTTTGTAGGAAAACAGATAAAAATGATCACCAAGGCCTCTGGATGAAAGAATGAATAAATAGCAAAAGTGTTTGTTCATGCACTGCCTGCCATGGTGACACTTAATGAAAGGGGCCTTTGTTAACCAAATAAATACCACAATGTGGACAGGCACAATGGTTTACATGTGCAATTCCAGCATCATAAATCTATACGAGGAGCTTGAGGCCAGCCTGGGCTACATAGTGAGCTCCAAACCAACCTGGGCTACACAGTAAGACTTTTTCTCAAATAAAAACAAAGAAAGAAAAGAAAAACACAGACCCACTATAATATGCACTCTGAGGTTCTGTTCTGTATTTAAAATCCTGGTAGCTCACTTCTATAGTAATTATTAAAACTGACTATCAATGCAAAGAAGCCAGAGAAGAAGTGTATGCTGGATAAGATTCCAAAATATAAAGATGACTGAAACGTAGCCAACTGGAAATGTAATTAGTAATAAAAATTATATAGCTCTATAAATGAAAACTAAACTTCTGACTACAAAACCTGTTCTAATGGGACTGCTGCTGTCCTGCAGAGAGAAGAGTACTGGGGCCAAAACCCAGACTATAATTTTACATCTAAGTAACTAGGAAAATAATGGTATTATAAGGATAATTATTGAAAAGTAGCCCTAAGCGCCTTAAATATTCAGTGCTGAAAGAGATACTGGAGATTATCCAAAGCCTTATTGTAACAAATATATTTTCCCCAAGGGTGTTATGATTTACCTAAGTTGAACATAATCCTATTGAGAAAATTTAATTTGATGGTGTCATCTTAAAGCATACAAAATACATCTTCTGACTTAAGTAGCAATAGCAAACAATTTCTGCAGTGAACAGAAGAGATTATGTTTTGTATAGAAGGACAATGAAGAATAAATCTGTTACCGGTGCAGGACTGAGGCTGGTGGAGCTGACAGCTACATCTTCTTGAGAATTGATAATATTTTTAATCCTCAAATTCAAATCCTGAACAACCTCCTCTACTGCTTTATAGAAAGGATCCCCACTGCTGTGGCCTTTGGTCAGCTGTGTCTTTATCACCGATAATATCCGACCCCCTGCAAGGCTGGAAACAGAGATAAGAGTGTGCTTGTAATAGGTTTGTAAATGACAGAATGCTTATAAGCTTGAAAACTTGTTTCTCAGTGTTAATCAACACCTTTCAAAGAACATAGCTTTGATCTTATAGATCAAATAAGAGAAAGATAAAAAACCAAGAGAAACAAAATAAAGATGTTCTGAGGCCCAGCATGACACAAGTTACATCTTCCTTGATTTCAAAGCCGTGTCTATGTAGTATGATGACAGATCTGATGGATTCCTATATATATCAAGTATATGTCTATATATGTAGGATATTACCGTTACACACTGCTAAGATAGCAGAAACAGTCACCTCTCATTGAACGCCTAACACATTACATTCATCTTAAAACCAATTCAATAAGCTGTTACGAGTCTCATAAGGATTAAATAACTTGATCTAGGTCACACAGTGGTCCAGGAAGGGAGAAGGAAAAAAGAAGGCTCACCTGAAGTAAATACTATACTGCCAGACATGAAGACAAAAGTATTATATTATATTATATACAGAAGAGGAAAGTAAGCAAGTCAATATTGACCCAAAGCAACCCAAAAACTAAACCACTTATGGCTAATAGACCAGTGTTTTTCAAACCCTGAAATCAGTTTGTTTATATGCCTGAAATGGGGTTGCAGCTCCTACTGTACAGGACTGGCATAGGTCCAGTGTGAGGAACACACGGGGTGGATCTTGGTCTGCTCTAAAGAAGAAACTAAAAGTGTCCAACAATAAAAGACGACTCTCTTTTGAAGTCGTGAGGTATCCCTGGAAAGGCTGTGCTCAATAAGATATGTCTGATGCAGTTCTACCTTTCTCCTCCTTGCACATGCTCTAAGCATCTCTTTTGTGATAACATAAAGGAAAAACTATGAACTGCTGCTGTTTATCCTCAATACATTATCATCAGATCATACATCTTAGTCAGGTGTTCTAACAAGCATCTGAAATATGACTGATGAGGTAAATATTTGGTCCATATAGAAGGGGAAAATTATGAGACAATGGCAACTCATTAGCTCCATCTCTCTCACATTTCCTGTCTTGGCTTTCTGAGTCACTTGCTCCAGAAAGGGTGCTATGTAACTGTGTTGGTAACACGGGTGACCTTTAGGCTAGAGCAGTGTGGGAACCATTTCACACAGAAATCAGCTCTGAGAGAGGAACTGCATTTAACAATCTTCAGATACCCACTTCCCCTTGAAGAGAAGAGAGGACTGATGTTGATGAGTAACAGAGCCCTGCCCCACCTGAAGACTGTAGTAATAAAACACTGCACATTTCCCCTGCAGAATGAGCCTTTATTTTTATTACTTAATAAAAGCTTCATATTTATTTAGTTTTCTAACGGTGCTTCAACACTTTCACAATGGTCGTCTGCTCTTCAATAAAAAAGTATGCTGCACACATGGAACATTAGACCCTAGGATGTGCTTTTTTGTTTTGTCTTTGGCAATCTCATAAAGACTTAGGTCTCACGGGATAAATCCCTTGAAGTCTGTATAATATAAACATATGTCTGCATACTATAAAGATAAATAATTCTGTCACCAAGAGTTTGGGACAACCTAGTTTTGTTAGAGGTTGTATTGTCAAAAAGTCTATGGTGGGATGTTCAATGCTATACATTCTGAGTGCCTCTGATCACAGTCCTAGGAATGGGTGTACTAAAGCTAAAGGTTTTAACTGTAGAAAAAGTTATTCTTTATTACTCATATTCCAATGCAATATAGTAGTACATAGGAGGTTGAATTTACATTATCATGGTCCATACTTGGGATAGACATCTCATTGAGCAAAAATAATAAAAATACAGGCTAAAAATCAGGTGAAGAAAAGTCAGAGAGACAAGTAAAAAATGGAGCAAGTCAAATAGAAGACCAGGTGGATTCTATTCTGTGGGTGTGTGTGTGTGTGTGTGTGTGTGTGTGTGTGTGTGTGTGTGTGTGTGTGTGTGTGTGGTGTGGTGTGGTATGGTGTGGTGTGGTGTGGTGTGGAAATGTGTATGGGATCCAGAGATCAACTGCCTGAGGAGCTGTCCACCTCATATTTTGAGGTCAGGTCTCACTGGCATCTGGACCTTGACTAGTAGGCCTTGGCGGGTGGCCGGTGAGTCCCAGGGATCTGCTGTCTTCCCCTTTCTAGCTCTGTAATTATTGGTGCACTTTACTGCACCAGGCTTTTTATGTGTATGCTGGGCATCAAATTCAGGTACTCAGGCTTGCATGATAAGCATTTTACCCAGTGAACCATCTCTCCAACCCAGAAAAACTTCTCTTTGAATAGCCACTAACAATACTATGGGACAGTACTGGGACAGCTCAAATTGCAGATCTTGCAGGAGCATATAATCACCTACAGGGACGATCCCTCAGCATAAAGATGACCTAAGGATGAGGAGGGTTCCTATGAAAGCCTAGCGATTATAAAATGTTTTAGCATGCAATGTAAGATTCAGATGAAAGTTCCTGCTGTCATCATTTCTTCTTAAGCACAGTATTTTGTGGACAATTCAAATCAGTAAGGCAAGAAATATAAAAGGTAGGTAAAATAATTAAAATCTATCCGGTGCTATTAATTTGTGCCAATGAAAGGGTCATTCTGGGGAATGTCTGTTGAACTTCTGTAATCAGAAGTCTAGGCTGGTTCTAGGAGTCTCTTCACTTACCTGAGAACTTTCCTTGCAGCTATTACTTTAAACTTGTATTTCTCCTAAGAGAACAGACAAACTGGATGAAATGTAGCCAAAACTAATCCATAGTTGGCAGTTTGGCACTTTCTGCTTTTTCTGGGAATTACTCTCTGAAAGGGTTTTGGTACTAAATTCTGTAAACTACTTTGGTTTCGTTCATTTGTCAAGATTGTTTACAATGCATTACAAATGCTCTCAAGTCATTCTACCATTCAGAGTTCTGTGATGTGACAATGTGGGCTGGTAGTGACAGGCTACTGCTGCTATACGTAAAGGACGGTGATTTATTTTTCTTTAGATGATGCATGCTCAATGACTTGCAGGCTAGCCATTACAGTACTAGAACTGACAGATGTGTAATGGGTCCTTTCGGAATAAAACTAGTATTAGTTGATCATAGTGCTTGATTAGGACTATTAAGGATGACTACTGAAAAAACTCTGACAGCTATAGAATACATTATTGCATATATGGCTATTTTATGTTTTCTATCAATATTTTAAGCTAAATGTTTGTACGATTCCAATTTTGGTCGGCTTTCCCCTAACTGGACTATACTTGTTCTCGTGGCGGTGAAATGCTATGCATATTACGCCACATGAGTCCTCATCCTACCCCATGTTAAGGAGCCCTCTAACTTGTAACGCAAACAGTAATGGGGAAATTTTAGCACAGTAGCTACAGTTCTCAGGACCTATGTCAATAAGGTAATATTGGGTGAGGTTACTGGCCTGACAAAAATCGTTTTTATTAAAGAGGGTCTTCTGAGTAGTTTTTAAATTTATCCTTTTATTGAAGTAGCTAGGTCAGTTACATATGTTTATTAAAGGTACAAATAAATCATCAAATCATTTTAGTGGAAATATTAAGGATAATAAAATGTGAAAGAATGTCTTAGTTGCAAATTATAAAAATTAAAATTTTCAAATAATATTAGGAAAAATTAACCATTTGTCCTCCCCATCACCCTCATTCTTTCTATGAGAACAAAACTGCTGAATTCTCAAGATGATGTAATTCACTGCCAGAATTGTAGCTAGCAAAAGATTTATAAGACTTATTCTAACTGCTTGCCAAGGCTAGAACTTTGGCTACCAGCAAACACTGTAAATACTGCTACCATGACTAATTCATATATTTCCTAGTAAAGCCAACCATTAGACTCCCTAGTGCCGGTTTGGTAGCTTACTTCAAGCTGCTACTTTTAGAACCTCAAAGTTCCAGGGGTTGTTAACCCAAAACTCCAAGCTATCTGTGCCACACACTGGTTTACAAGATGAATAAAGCTTTTGAGGGCATAGAATGATACTAAAAGTGTAGAGAGCACTTGAGTGGAAAAGTGGAAGGAAGAATGAGTTATTTAAAAAAAAAAAAAGAATGAGTTATTCCCAAAATAATTTTTGCTAATTTAGATCAACATTAAAAGAATAACTTAAAGAACAATTTAAAGAACTTAAAAAACAACTTAAGACCAACTGTAGCTCCCAATTCCATCACACTACAGTCCCTAGGCAGAAGATACAGTGTTGCTGGCAATGAAAATCACAATTAAAAAATAAAGTGGCTGGAAGAAAACACTAAGCAATAATATGACTAAATACTTTATGCAATTGGTTACTCTTCATTTTGCTAAATAAAGTATTGAGCTTTGTCATTATGTAGTCAAGAATTTGTTAACTATTTGCTTTAATACCTTTAAAAATAAATGATAAAGGTATATAAGTAGTATCAAAACACTTCTGAAGTATTTTCAAACATGAAACAGGTAATTTTTAGCCAAATTAATATTCTATAACTACATATTTAGTCCAATATATAACGCAGGTATTTATTCATTAAAAAGCTGTATAGTAAACTTGAAGTACAGCATTCTGAAGTTCTTAACAACAGAACCTAACTGATAAACACTGACGCTTCCAAGATATTTTCAGGTAAAAGTATAGCAAGCATTTTTACGGTGGCACCTACTGGCAAAGTTCAGAAATGCAGCCAGCTTAGCTAAAATGGCCTCATGAAGAGCTGGCAGAGGACGATGAGTATCAGATTGCATTTTTCCATTTCCCCCTTTTTCCCTCTCTACCTATCTTCATTCTTCCTTAGACTCCATGGATATCACAATGTTTCCTTTATAGGATAAGCACAAACTTGAAATCAGATACAATAGCTAAATATATCTTTATCTCTTAAGTTATCAGGTGGAGGAACAAAGAGGATAAAGAAACCGGAGGGAAAGGGAGGAGTTAGATTACACACAGTTGTGCATATGGGCCAAGACTCCTGAGGCTTCATCCTGTACCAAGCATGGAATCTTGAAGGTCTTTAATCACAGTGCTATCAAAAGCCATTTCAGAGGGATGACACTGGCACTGGTGCCAGGACAGGACAGAGCAACACAGGACTGGAGGAGGAATGAACAACTCAGGTGAAAAAAAACCAGGTAAGCAAGGATGAGGACTGATACAGGCAACAAAAACTAGAAATAAGGTAGTAATTACAGGAAGAGAAGACAAGAGAAGAGGTAAAAATGTTTCTTGCTTTATTCCGTTGTTTTGTTTTGTTTTGTTTTGTTTTGTTTAAGGCAAGCTAAGTCAGAGACTTACAGATACGTCAGACTTAGACTTGGTTAACTGGAGGGAGGAGAGGTGAATCCACTAAGGTGTCAAGTAGCTTTTCAGAGAAAGACGAAAATTAATTCTTGCTGTGTGTTAAATTTGAGCTACTTTGAGGCACCGTCTCAGAGATGACTGAAGATGTCTTGGAAGCTTGGTGCTGAAGTTGGGTTTCACCAAAGACCAGACTGGGAAGAATTTACACGGAGGACGTTAGAGAGGTAGAAAATGAGAGAATGGCATCACAGATGCTACGAGAAGTTCTAAGAAGTGAGCAAAAACGAGGAATCACAACACTGCAGATGGTAGTAGCTGCCAGAGCACATCATCGAGAGAAGAGTAAGGATGACAACAGTGTGAGCCGCTCAAGGGTATCAGGAAATTACCCTCTGCTCTGCCTCAGAAACTGTGCTATGGCTGCCATGTTAGCAAAGACAAGCTCTTAGGACACTTACTGCTCAGGAAGAAATGTATCAAGATAGAAAATAGAGAAGGAGGAAAATAAAGAATACTAGTTTTCATGAATCTGAGCAAAAAGATGGAAAAGGAACGGGAACAGAAAACATAGCTTGAGGGGTTTTTTTTGGTTGGTTGGTTGGTTGTTGGTTGGTTGGTTGGTTTTCTTCTTCTTCTTCTTCTTCTTCTTCTTCTTCTTCTTCTTCTTCTTCTTCTTCTTCTTCTTCTTCTTCTTCTTCTTCTTCTTCCTATCCTTATAAGACTATGGCTAAAGTACTAGTCAAGAAAAAGTGTAAAACTGTAAGACAAATTGCATAACCAATGCAGCAAAAGCCCACTAAGCTATCCATAACCCCACAGCTGGCTCACTGCAAGTTTATCCTTTAGATTGAGCGCAAGTGTAACCTTTTCCCAGGCATGCCTTCCTAACGCCTTTATGACAAGCTTCCACAAACCAGTCAACCTAGGTCCTTCTCACTGTATCTCTTTCACCAAATACTGTAGAAGTAGGGTATGATTTTAGTTTTTGATAGTTTTACCACTTTGAATTATAAAATTAATATATACTTGCAATTTAAAAAGAAGAAAACAAAATTGTTTTTTGTTTGTTTGGGGGTTTGTTTTATTTTTCGAGTCAGGGTTTCTTTGGGTAGCCTTGGCTGTCCTGGACTCACTTTGTAGACCTGGCTGGTCTGGAACTCATATAGATCTATCTACCTCTGCCTTTCCAAGTACTGGGATTACAGGTGTGTGCCCCTGAGCCCAGCTGAAAACAAAACTGTTTAAGTGGACTCCCACTTGAAGATACTATTTAGATACCCACTTCACTGGTGTCTTCCCCACAAGATAAGGTAATTAATTATTCATTATGACCAAACTGAATACTTCAAATAAATGGTTGCTAAGTTGAAGAAATACATTCTTTCATTCTAGCTGCCTATAAAAGAAATGCATTTCTAACCATTTGGTCAATTTTCCCACCAGAGACAATCCATCAAAATTTTAACAGATTTGTTGAACTGAATGTACAAATTTATCTTAGCTTTCTCCCTAAACCTTACCAAAGCCACAAAAAAAAAAGGCAAACCAGATTTTAAAAATACATACAGAAAAAGAAAAGTAGAAGACAATATTGGTAATAGCAGAGACATTTCATCAAAGTATGGAAATACAGAAAACAGAAAGACAAGCATTAATTACCCATAACCCCCACCCCGCAAAAAATAAAATAAGTCCAAGTCACTCGCTGTTGATAGAAAATAAAGGAACACCAATGTGACCCTTAGAACCTGAAGACGCTGCAGAAGAGTCTCCGAGGAAGGCCTCGCAGGCAAAGGTATGGAGCAGACAGTGAGGGAGACTCTGCAGGAGCAACGTCTTCAAGGGCAAACGATGAATTGGTAGATGGATTAATATTAACACAGATTTGTCAAGCTTGATTGATGAAAAATAAGTAGGAAACAAATGTAGAGAGCAGGTGTTTAGAATGTGAAATGGCTCCCTTAGGCTCATGTTTGAATCCGGTTCCAGGCTGGTAGAGCTGCTTGGGAAGGTAGCAAAACCTTTCTGAAGTGGTTCAGTGGGGTGTCTAGAGGCTTTAGATGCTGGCCTCACTTCCTTTTTACTCTGCTTCCTGGGTAATGCAGTATAAGCAGCCACTTTGCTGCTCTTATGTGATAGATATCCATATAAGGTGATACATCGCAATTCAGAACATAATCCGTAAAAAATATGGAATGTGGGCTGGCAAGATGGCTCAGTGGATAAAGGTGCTTGCTGCCAAACCTGACAACTTGAGTTCGATCCCTGGGACTCCTGTAGGTTCTCTCTGACCTCCATTCCCATGTCATGGTATACATGGGCGCTCCCCACCCACACAGGCACACACATATGTTAAAGAAAGAAAGGAAAAGAAATCCAGAATCTGAATCCTGAAATGGAAAGAAGGTCCTCAGAATGAGATGACAGATTGTCCATCAGGAACTGGACTAATTCAAGTGCGAGCTCTGGTGCTTATGGCAGTGTAATCGGGGTGAACTGCTTGATCCCATGCTTCGGTCTCTTCACCTCTGAACTGAGAATAACACACTGTCTACCACATGAGGCTCTATACTGACCAAGTAACAATCTACACAGAAGAGTTTAAAACAATGTCCAGGGCAAAAGTGTTAGTAAGTATCAGTTACATTTACTTGAACAGCGCTATGGCTCACCAACCAAAATGGCAGCCATCTACAACTGCTAGTAGGGACAATCTACTCCAGCCCACAAAATACTATAAACTGAACATCTAACATATGTATATTATTAATGCAAGCCTCTCTGATTTAAATAGAATGATTGTCTCTAATGTCATGTAAAACAAATCCTAAATAAAGCAAAGACTTGCAGATGTAAGAAAACGAAAAACAGCAAAAACCAGAGTATGGAATCCACTCTTTTCGCTCTCCTTCCTCACTCTTGGTGGTGGTTTCCTTTACTGCTAAGAGTACACTTTAAAGAATTACTTGGTCATCTCCAGCTCTGAAACTGTTTCTTCCAGGTAAAGGTAAATAATAACCATCTTCACTAACGAAATTCAGCTGGAACATATCCTTTGGTTTTCTCACACACACAAACACACACACACACACAGTCATAGGCACATACACACACACAAGAGAAAGAGAGAGTTGCACACACATACATACACACAGTCACAGACATACACATATACACACACACAGACACACAGAGACAGTCACACACAGTCACAGACAGACAGACAGACAGACAGACACACACACACACACACACACACACACACACACACACACACAGTACCATGGCAAGGCAGACTCTTAGAGAGGAAGGCGTATTGTTATGATGTACTCATTTTGGTATTTCATTCCTCCTACCTAAGATTTGCTCTGGTGTTTGGTGATTTCCGTATCACCTTCATTCCCACCTCTGATTCTGTAAACTTTTAGAAAGAGAATAACAGCACACATTTATACTTTGTAAGTCATTACCTGGGACTGGGCATCTCTCCGAGGATTTCCTCTAACTTGCCGATGAAATGAATGAAGTCAGACAGCCCTTTGGCATGTGCCCACAAAGGATCTGCCGGTGATGGCGCATAGCCTTTCCCTCCAAGCTCTGACACTCTGACAAATGACGTGGCCATCTGCGAATGAAAACGGATGTAGCAGTTTTAATGATTTTGAAGGTTAAACTATAATATAATGAGGCTGGGTCCATTTATATAACCCTAGGTACACAGCTACAGTGAAGCGCATTTCACGGGTCAAGTCACTCTTTGAGGAGCAAATAATCACAAGAATAAGTGCCACGTGGAGTCTGTGCACTAGCTGGAGAGACTAACTGGCTGCAGGTGAAGACTGAGGGGCTAATTCAGATGACAAAGCAAGGGAAAAAAGAATATATTTGTATTCTTTGGTTTTGTTTTGTTTGTTTGGTGAGTGGGTGGGAGTTTTGTTTGTTTTGTTTTTAGAGACAGGGTTTCTCTGTGTAGCCCTGGCTGTTCTATACTCACTTTGTAGACCAGGCTGGCCTCGAACTCACAGTGATCCTCCTACTTCTGCCTCACGAGTGCTGGGATTAAAGGTGTGTGCCACCACGCCCAGTGTAAATTCATATTCTTAAGAGCAGACCATTGACTGTGCAGATTTTAATAATGAATATACTTTTATTTATATGGATGACTGGCTATGGAAACCATTATATAAAAGAAATTCATTTTCAATGTTAACTACTCTGTTGTTTTAAATGGGCCCAAACCTTTATTTTGCTTTGCTATGAAACACGATTTGTACAAGATAATCACTAGATTCCAGCAAGTTTTCACATTCCAGGGTAAGCAGTTCAAAGAGCTGTCTTTACACCGATAAAAATATGTATGTGATAGCTTTATCCAAGAACATCTCCAACAAAAAGATAAAATGTTTCAAAAACAGTACCTTCCGAACTATCCTCTAAAAGGCACATTACGAAATTAATCTGTGGGAAAGATTGCTGGTCAAATAACTTGAGGAAAAACAGATGAAATAACAAGGTTAACTGCTTATGAGACATAAAAAGTCACTTTGCTGAGAGACTTCTCAAAGCTCTTACTGCACAGATATGAATCATGTAAACCAGCAGCATATATGCTATGTCTGAAGAATTTGCCCTTGGAAATACTCATTCAAGAAGAGGCTATGAAAGCCAGGCACAGTAGCACATGCTTGTAACCCAGCACTTAAACAGAGACAAGAGGACCGAGAAGCTGTGGTCACCTTAGACACAGAGCAAAGCCACTCAAACTAAAGAAAGAAGGAAGGCGAAAAGAAGGAAACTATACATGTGTTTATTTGGGCAAACAGTCTACAGAATATATTTGTAGAAAATACTGCTTAAGATAAATTCTCCCTTACTGAACATGAAAAAAAAAGTGAATAGATTTTCAAATATGAAGATAAAACATAACTACTTAAAAACTGTTTCATTATAATTACAAGTCCTAAAAATGTAAGCGTCCATACCAAAAACATAGACAACTGTTTCTCTCGAGCAGCATGCTTCAGGCTGGTGAAGGCCTCTCTCCCCAGTCCTCGGTCAGGGATGTTGAGAATATGAGCCAGGGCCAGGTCATTCTTTGAATTCACTAGCAGGCTCAAATAGGAAAAGAAAATGGTCTTTGCCAGTAGCCGCACCTGTACGGTAAAGCATTCTGTTATTTTCTTTACGGCAGTTGTTCTGAACCTCTTTTTCACACGCAGTCAGAATGCACAGACTCCTGTGATCACAACACTGCTTCCCGTTCTTTAGGCAAAAAGAACAGGCAGGCAAACCTGGAACAAGCTGGGTAACCAACATCGTCTTTCTTACTGAAATGAAGCCAGTAACAAGAAAATGCTAACTCCTGGAAAATGATATAAAAGACACAGTTCATCAAGGCCTTTCTGGTGAGGCTTTTCCCTTACTTCTCTGCATAAACTTGCCAGAAAGTAACCACCAATGATAGTTTCTAGAACCTAAGAGCAGGAGCCATCTGGCTACTGTACCCCAAGTCTACATCCCACTATAGAGCAGATACAGCGCTAAAGTTAAATACTTAAGTTTTTAAGTCATTTTGATAATGATTTTGACATTATCAAATAATTAAAGATCAAAATGAATAAAACAGATGTTTAGAAAACAATGGCACTTAGTGGGTGTTGGCATTAACTGACCGACTACGAAATATGTAAGCCGTATAAAAACATATTAAATGTGTGAACAAATCTCAAGAGTTTCTACACCATTTGAATAATCAAGATAGAGAGGTGTTAGCAAAGAGACAGATACCCAGCTCCGTAGGATTTGAAAAGAACCCAGAAGCAGCAACAAAAGTAGAAAACAGAGGGTGCTCCATTCTTGAGACTGGGATAAGAGGTCTCCAATATTCATATGAAAACAAATGAATCTCAACCAAAAGCTCACGCCTTTTATGAAAATTAACTCAAACTCATAAATGTAAATACAGTTTTACAACTTTTCAAAGAAAACAAAGGATTGGGCAGAGAACTTAGATTTGACACCAATAGCATATTCAAGGGTAAAAAAAAGAAAAGAAACAAACACAACTTAGATCCCAGCAGAACTGAACTCCCCTGAAGGACTGACTCCCTTGTGTTCCCTTCAACTGTGGCTGCCACCTATAGCTCTGGAATTGTTTGTTTCTAGTTCTAGCTCTCATGTCGTACACTCAGAATCTTCTAGACCATTTCCTCAGATAACAGATTTGCAAGTGCTGAGCTCAATTCATAGTCAAATCAAGAAATTTATACATGCTCCAATAACACCGTGAATCTGAAGCCCCAGTAATGTGTCATCTCCAAATTCAAAGTATTTTATTTAAGTTTTCTTAGCCCAGTTTAAGAGGTAGAATACCTCCCTATGGACTGTTGGCCAAGGAGACCCCAATACTCCGGAAGCAATACAGACTACCCTGCTGTTCCTGGTTCCCTACCAGAACTACCTATCAGACCCTACTGCTGAAAACACAACACACTTTGGTGGCACAGCATAGAGTAATCAAATTCGAGCCAGCCTACTTGCTACGTTTCATAGTTCCAGAAGGTGCTGTGCAAGCTACTAGCAGGGAAAGGTTGTCAAAGGTCTTACCTAGCAGTGTGCATGCTACAATACTGACATGCAAAGCAAGATGTGCCCACAGATACAGTGGTGGTTTGAATGTTACGGATGTAACTAGACACTTTCTGACTGATTTTTGTGACTCATATACAGAAGGGAATTAATTGATGCCTGATACTATAAATCTGTCCAAAAGCCTGTGACTAGGGAGGTTACAGGGCCAAGAGAAGTAGGGAGAGATCTATCACTGTTGTACTACATGTTTATAGTACTGTTATCACACTACCCTCTAAATAGTTGTGTTTGTGTGCATACTCTGGTGCTGCTCTCAGACTAAGGCACAGACATGTCTCTTTGTAAGGAACAACAGTTAATGAAGAGACTCAGAGCTGATCAAAATACTAAGACTGAGTGAGTGCTCCTCCCCAAATGAGACATCTCTATCAGTACCACCCCAGTCCTTCCCAAAGCTCAGGGAACATCCAAGGAAGAGGGAACAGAAAGACTTAAAAGCCAGAGAGGAGGGCAAGAATGTGAAACACTATCCTCCGGACAAGGGACAGATATTACATACATGAGCTGACAGGAGCTGCAGTTATGTCCACAAAACCTACACAGTGCAACATTCCCGGATGCACGAAGGAGGGACACATACGATTCCCACCCCTTGCTGAGGAACTATTGGCAATTGATGACTGCTAGGGTCAGATGAGCTATTTCCCATCAGAAGCATAGACCCCCAGTAAATAACCATGCACTATGTCCAGGCAAGCAACCACAATTAAGCTCACTAGGCTTTTTTTTTTAATGCATGAAATTAGGAGCAAGATGTATTGAGGAGAAGAAAAAAGACTCTAGATGAAGTTGGAGGTTAAGAGAGAAGAGTAGGAATGAATATTATAAAATTGTATGAGAGCCCCACCCGACCCATCCTCACCCCCGGCCTATATATTTGAATGTTTGGTCCCCAGTTGGTAGAAACATTCTGAAAGGATTAGAAGGTGTGGTCTTGTTGGAGGTGTGTCATAGAGGCGTGGCCCACAGCACTGCCCTTGACTCTCTCTGCCTCCTGGTTGCTGTCCTAACATACAAGCTCTCAGCACCATGCCTGCCTACTGGCACGCTCCCTGCCATGACGGCAATGGACTCACCCTCTGACAATGAAAACCATTAAGTTCCCATTAAACATTTCTCCTGTAAGCTACCACAGTCGTAGTATATCTTCATAGCAACAGGACTGTAATGCAGATAGCATACATAAAATTGCCAGAGAATAAACAGAAATTATTTTAACTAATATGTGTCTGTTCTGCCTAGCCACATTAAAATGTTTTGAACCACATATTATATAATGTGCTTTCGATCGATAACGATGAACTCATGAGGAAACTTCTGGTAAATAGTGAGCAGATCCCAAGTTAGCCTACATTTCAAAAGAAATTTAAAGACAGCAACCCTTTGGATAATTTAAATGTGCAAATGTAAAATAATTCTTGGACAGGAGAAGCAGGCATTATTAATTTCAAAAACAAACCCTTAGACAGTGCCCACTTAACTTGGTGTCTCAAATCTGTAATTCCCAGCACTTGGTGGTCTAAGGCAGGAGGATATCTGAGCACTCAGGGCAGCTGGAACGACATAATGAGTTCCTGGACAGCCTGAGCTACAGCGTGAAACCTGCCTCACAAAAACAAAAATCAAGCAAATTCAACAAAAGGCTACATAGGATACGGAAAGGTTACTGAAATTATAGACTTTAGATAAACTATTAACAAAAGTAGAGCCAGGCAGTGGCACATGCCTTTAATCCCAGCATTCAGGAGATAGTCAAACAGATCTCTAACTTTGAGGCAGGCCTAGCTTACATAACGTTCAAAGTTAGCCAGGATTACATAGTAGCCCTTTTCAAAAACAAACAGCAACGAAAAGAAAGAAAGAAAAAAATTTTCATAAAGCACAAGAAAGGAAAGCCCAGCTGGGCGAGGTGGCTCACACCTTTAATCCCAGCACTTGGGAGGCAGAGGCAGGCAGATCGATGTGAGTTCGAGGCCAGCCTGGTCTACAAAATGAGTCTAGGACAGCCAAGGCTATACAGAGAAACCCTGTCTCGAACAAAACAAAACAAAACAAAAGCAAAAACAAACAAACAAAAAAGAAAGCAAAGCCCAAAGATAAACCCCAAGATAGAGGTAAGGGAACCCGGGTGTAATAAATGCTCATGCACTGTGCATCAGGGGTGCCTCAGCTGACCCAGAATTTTTTTATTTGCTTAAACACCCGGTAAGGGAACTTTTTCATATATTCCACTTTGTTACCTCAGAATTTCTAAAGCAATAGTTTAACACTTTAGGGAGGACAATGGGGTGAAATAAGAAAATAAAGAACATTTCTTAAATTCATCTTACTGTTCCATATGAAGATTTTTGGTGTGCCATTAGTAAATGTATTTGATAATCAGAATATACCAGCCTGGCACAGTGTGTATACCTGTGATTCCAACACTCACGGAGGCAGAGGCAAGTGGATCTCTGTGAGTCCAGGACAGCCAAGGCTGCACAGAGAGGAAACCCTGTCTTGAAAAGCAAAAAACAAACAAACAAAAAAAAATCAGAATATATCTTTGTAAGACTGCATCTCCAAAAGTTACTTTAGAATTTTAAGCATACTGATTTCTAAAAGCACCTTGTAAGTCAGGCACAAGCCTAAAAAGGTCCCTAGAAAGAAGACAAGGTACCCAGAGTAAAAGGGGGGAAGCTGATGTCAGCAAGGATGAGCAGCTCTGCAGACATGCCAAAACAGAGTCGGCACAGCTGGATGCAGGTTCTGGAGATGCCAAGTGAAGTGTGTGCATCTTTGATAACTCTACTTTTGGTGGCTGTACAGTATAAAAAGGTTTTGATTTTTTTTTTAACATCAAGCTTTATAAACAGCAGAGTCAGTTCTTACTGGTATGGGTGTGCACGCCAGTGTACGTCGTGTGTTTTGTTTTAAGCTATGTGCAAGAACACAGGCACTACCCTGTTGTGGCAGAGGGAGGACGTGCTCCTAATAGAATGTTTCCAAGGCTAGCCTGATGCAGACTTCCTGCTAGCACTGACACTTCCTCCTGACTCTCACTTGGCACAAGTTCCTTGTGGTGTAAGAGTATTCATTTTTATGTTTTCTTTCCCCTTCCACTATCAACATGGAACTCCCTTAAAAGCAGACGCCTGCTAGGGCCTGATCCCTAAAACTGGCTTTGGTAGTGTGTCAGAGATGGTGTTCCCCCTACCACAGTGGGAACTTCTCCATAGTGTCGTCTTCATACTGGCTCTTCTGCCAATTTCTTTCACTTCCTGAAAGTTGGGGTCAGTCTGAAAAGTTGGGAAGCACACTTACTGTGGAACGGCCGGCTCTCACTCAGCTGTTCAGAGTGTCAAAAGAAGCCTTCATCGGTTTTACAGAGCTAACTTTTTCATTAAAAAAGGGATGGTGGAAGCTGCACACAGACCAGAGCAAAAAACAAAGAGAAGGCAAATATCTCACACACACACACAGACACACACACACCTGGTATTCTTGACAGGAAACATTCATAGCAGCGCTGGGATATTTTTATAACAGAAACAAGAAAATACTCAAAAAATTTAATAGGGCACATTAAAAAAAAAAAAAAGACAGTGGAGCTACCTTAATGGAGCTCCCTCCATTTTAGCAGTAAAGTATAATAACTCTCAGAGCACTGAATAAACAACAAAGGCAAACAGAAAACATTTATCTGATTTACCTCTTATGTAGCTCTATCACACCAACTTCTAAATTGCTAACGTGGTTTAGGCAATGACCTTCACAACTTTAGAGCTATGTTTACCCCATTAGACAAGACAAAGCCTTAGGTGACTGAAAGTGATTAATGAAAACATTATAAATTAAAAACTCGGGGTTCTACAATTGCTAAGAAACAATTGATTCGGGCAAGGATAATCACTGCATGCGTTAAAAAAAAAATCCATTAGGTAAAAGGTTGCTGTGAAACAGGCCTGTTAAAATGGTGTCAGAAGACCTTCTAACAGTCTTTGGTGATGATACAGTGGAAACTAATTTTTATATTAGAGATCTGCCAGCTCAGGACAACCTGAATTTCTATTTCCTAATGTGATACAAAGTGAAAGATTCCATATCAGCCATGATGAATTTCCTAGAAAATTTTAACACTAAATCTTGACATAACTTTTTATTAGAGATACAACACATATAGGGACAAGTTAAAGAATAGCAGAGTATTAAGCAGACAAAGGGAGAAAAGTATAATTAGGGAATCCTTAAACATTAAAACAATAAACAGAGACACATAACTATTTTAGGAACATGTGGAAAAATCAGACATTGTATTTATCCTTTATTGCCAGGAAACAAATGCTGAGGAATTTCAGGCATATGGCACAGGATTTAATCCTTAAGACAGAAAAGGAGACAGAGAAAAAAATCAGGTACATTATTAAATCCAGGAAGCAAGTAAGCAAGTAGTTGGAGTTGATGACAGAATGTGTTCTTTAAGGTGCAATCTGCTTAGAACAGGCTTTCAGAAGAATCTACCTCAGCAATGTTTCCCAAAAAACGGAAAGAGGGAATCACCAAGTGTGTTAAATTTATTGGCACAGACCGCCATGAAAGGTAGGATTTCAAAATACTTCAATAAATTTTACTGACTTTGCCAACATTCTAAACTCACATCAATGGTGATTCTATTAAACATAGACACTTTCATAAACATTAACTTGTGGTGAGCTGAGGTCATAGGTACCTAGCATAACCTTCAGCTAAGGATAAACCCCATTTGGACAAACCTGAACATGGTACTAATTCTGAGTAGTATGCACAATGTAGACACTGAAAGAACATCATCAGTTATGGAACACATCAGCTTAAGAACCGGTCATCTGAAACAGCAGGTGTCAGCTTTGCATAGTAGAAAGTTTCAGATAGATAGAATGATAGACAGACAGACAGACAGACAGACAGACAGACCTGACAACCTGAAACTGAAAGTGTCTCTGTCACTTTGAGCTGTACCTGTGTTTGCTTGGGGCTGGTTGGTTACCATGGCCCAAACATGAGGACGCAGTTAGAATGGCATCCTTATCAGTCTCAATGCATTATCCTTTGCACATTCAGCTTTATTTTAAACAACTTAAAAACTTGGGGAAATGAAGATAAACCAAGCAGTAACCCCACCGGGCCAGCAGACGCGTGGGCCACATGCTGCTTTAGCTGGCTGGCAGTGCTATCAGTACCTGCTCATCGCTCCGGTTGCACTTCACTGGGGATGCTGGTATATGAGGGCTAGTTTCGTCATTTACTGCGCACTCTGTGCCAGACAGAAAATCCCGGAGTTGAATCTGTAGGCGATATATGGCATAATAAAATAGGAAGCAGAACACCAAGTGTCACGGGCGTTCCAGTGCAAAGACGGTTACAAATGAGCACAACAGTGTCTTTATGTACTTTGGCATATTCTCACAGGTCCTTTTAAGCTGAATGATAAGCAATTACCATTTAATTAATCTTTTATTAAATAAACAAATTATAATTCAATAATAAATTATAACTAAGGAATCTTTTTTTTTATTTTTTTATGTGCATTAGTGTGAAGGTGTCAGATACCTTGGAACTGGAGTTACAGTTGTGAGCTGCCATGTGGGTGCTGGGAATTGAACTCGAGTCCTTTGGAAGAGCAGACAGTGCTCTTAACCACTGAGCCATCTCTCCAGCCCCTAATTAAGGAATCTTATAATATTTATCAGGTCATATCTATGTATGTATCTTTTCATCCATACATCCTAGAACTTAAAACTGATCATCAGCAGACTACAATTTCTCTTCAGCTCGCAGTACTATTGACTATGACAAATAGACTGTTTAGTTATACCCTCAGGTGTTTTCCCTTCTGGAGAAACTACTAGCATCTTCATGTCAAGTTCTCTAAGGTCTTTAAATTTACCACTTCTTAGGATACTAATTTTTATGTCAATATGCCTGTTGTACTGGGAAATCTTTCCTCATATTTTTTCCAAATTATCATGAAAACAGCTTATTTTTCATAAAAATTAGGAGGATTTATTTGGGAATATTACATAGCAAGTTTTTGTGTTTCTTTATATTCTCATGTTTTATTTGAAAAGATAACAGACATCATTTTTATAATGTATTTTTGTTGGTTTTTTATCAGCTATTAGTAATTATAAGGAAAAAACTGAGCCAACTGAATACTCTGTTCACACAGGAGGAAGTTTATAAAAGTTATGAATGCTGAGCCATCTTACACAGTACATTCTTCCCACACGCAGAGCTGGGGTGGATGAAATATGGAAGGATCCCACTGACAACCGCTGTCGGCCTGCATCTAATTCATTGGCAGATTTCCTGACTTTCTGAACGTTGGTAACCCTCCAAAACAATGCCTCAAACACAAACTAGAAGAAGAAATACTTTCCACCCAACCTGAAGCTTAAAAATTATCCTCCTCACCTGCCTCTTGGAACAACCTAGACCTTACATGCCCTTGGCATATAGTAGACTGCTTTCCCATGTCAGTTTCTAGTTTCACGCAGTAGCTGTGCGGATTTCCAACTCTAGCAACAAGCTTTTTACCTGTCTGAGAAAAGCCAGCACACACACCCCTCCCTGCACCTGAAGAAGGGGTGGGGTAAAACAGGAGAAAGTGGGGGGGGGGTGCTGGAAAGTACCGGTGCTTACGGTTTTACAATCAAAGAGCTTTTTTTTTAATAGATAAAGTGGGTGGTACAAACATTTGTAAGGGTGATGCCAGCTTTATATTTAGTGGCTATGTGTCCAAAAGAACAAATGTCTGTGCCCTGTGTGGACCTCAGAGGAGGCTTCTGGCTGGTCTTCTGCATTAAGCTGGGTCACTGGTTTCTTATTCTCGGTTTCAATGGTGAGATGGTGCTGCGAGGCTTCCTCAAGATTCTGGAGCAGGCGACTTTCCCACTGCCTCACCCGCTCCATGACAGCTGCCCGTTTCGTGGGGTCTCGCTTTCCCCTGCGGGTCTTGTGGAGAATCTTGGGCAATGGTGAGTTCCGAGACATGGCTGTGAGAGACAGTTGCTTCTGTGGTGGATGTTCAACCAGTGAAGCTAACGCGGAGGGATCTTCCCCCGGAGCTGAGAGGTCCTGGCAGGGCCTTAACTGCTTACAGGGCCGCCTGGGCTTCCTTTTCCGCGAGGTGGCTGTGGCTGTGGCTCTGACCTCTGTCCCGGGAACGAGGACGTCCTGGGAAAGGTATGAAGGTGTTAGGAGTCCATCTTCCACCCTCCGTTCACAAAGGCTCAGGGCATCTCCTACAGGTCTCTGGTGACAGCTAAGGGTAGCTTCCTCGGAAGTCCTGCGTTCTGTGAGTTTTCTTAAGCGTGGGCCCATCAGGGGAAAGAGCTCTCTCGCCGGCCGGCCGGCCTGAGTTCAACGTAGGAAGCTGCGCCTGGGGCCCTCTCCTTGCAGCCCCGACAGTTGGAGCACGTGCCCTAACATCCACCCCTACGTCACCACACGGCATCCCCAGCAAGCGTATCTTTGTTAGGTAAGATCCAGCAAGTCTTGTGCTGCTCGCGTGTTATCTGTGAATTTCTGTGTATTTAAGATGCTATTCTCCCCTTAACAGCCCTCTTTTGTTGTGAATATGTCGCCAGTTGACTTTTCGCTCTCTGGCCAAGGAAATTGTCCCGTTGTCTCCATGCCAACAGGAAGCAATAGAACGACTTCTTGGCTAGAGAGAGACAGAGAACCCTGCCAGCCACAGATAGCATCTGCTGATCTGTCCCGGCGCGTCCACAGATCTCTGTGCCTAAGTTCTGAGATGGATGTTTCTGCTGGCCGGAGGTCTCTGGTGGCTAGACACTTGAAGTTCTCTTCATGTGAAACCCAGCTCTACCCCAAATCTCTCTCCTTGATATTCCAGTTAGAACCCAAAGCCTTGTATGCTCCCAGATGGAGAAGAATTGTAATCTAGGAAGTAAGGTTCAAGTTACCATGTTTCCGGGTCTACCTCCCCTTTGTCTATCTTAACTCCCAATAATTGGTGCATTAAACTACAACACACAAGAAACAATGCAGCTCTATTAAGACCATGAAGATTCAAGAGCATGAAGGATCAGAACTATTTGGGATATTCTGATATGTAACTTTAAAGACAGCACAAATTAATTAGGGTTACATTTAATGTGCTTCTGAAAAGTCAACCACAGATAAGTTTTACTGTACAATTGTTGTTTCCTTGAGAAAACATTAGTGTCTGAGACCAAGTTGTTAGAATTCCAGAGTTTTGCTCACAAACTAGCATCTTGGCAGCTTCAGTTTAATTTTGGTATTCTGTAGGGCCATGTTGACCTTTACAGACAATCTTCCACATAGACGGCCTGACGAGCAACCTTTACTTGTCCCATTTCTCAGTGAGGACATGTGTTAGGGAACCCACTCACCCTAAGCAGGGAAAAGGACGGGATGAAAACAGTCTGCCCAATAGTTCAGGCATCTCTTATATTTTTTGTTCCTGCAACTCAGTGCTTACATATAATTAGCTGTAGATATTAGCTGTGTGAGGGCTACTCAAAAACCAGCCCTATAAGCAAGAAAGAAATCTTCTTTCAAGGACACAGAAGACCACATGTGAATGTATACTTGAACAAGTTATAGTAGGGCAAAGGTCTGCATGATGTGCCAATGAAGTAAAGGCAACAAGCTACCGCATATCTGCTCTCCCTTTCCTACTTACTAACAGAAGATTTGCCTCTACCCTGGCACGTGACTACCCTGCATAGAGACTACATTCTCCACACACCCTCAACTAAGCTTTAAGCAACCAGACTGAAGCACAAAGCTTTTCCCTTAAAAGGAGAATGCCATTCCCCGGTCCTACCGCCTCCTGCAGTGAGCGCTGCTGTACTGTTGGAACTCCAACAGCCCTGTGACCTTTAACAGAGAATCACGTGGGTCTTCTACATGAAATGAACTTCTACTTCCCCTAAACACGTTTTTAAAAACTATCTTTTTTATTTTATGTTCATGAGTGTTCTATTCTCATGCACACCAGAAGAGGAAATCAGATTCCACTAGATATGGTTGTGTGAGCTGCCATGGGGGTGCTGGGAACCGAACTCGGGTCCTCTAGAAGAACAGCCATCTCTCCAGCCCTCTAAACACATTTTTATAGTAGAGATTTCCATTATACTAAATTTATATACTATTCCCAATTATCACATGAAAAGAGCCTAGTATCTCACAAAAGACAATAAATAATTCCTCCTAACTCCAGTTATATTCAGCCATTACCAACATTTACTTAATACTTTATTGGCACACAGAAAGTAGTATTTTCAATACTCCAAAACTAAAACCTTTACATAACAAATAGATTCTAAAATAGTTTATCAATTCTAATATAAACAAATCTAAGATATACTATGGCTTTTAAACTTATACCCTATTAAAAGTAAATATGTTTACACACAGAAGTCTGTTATCTCATAGATATTATATCATTTTATTCTCTAATAGTAATACATGACAAGAGACAGAGTTTCTCTGTGTAGCCTTAGTCCTGGATTGACTTTGTAGACCAGGCTGGCCTCAAACTCATAGATCTACCAAATAAACAGATGTACATTCAACAAAAAGGAAAAAAGTTGTAGACAGGAAATCTTTGATCTAATTCAAAAGAAATCTGGCATTTGGAACTTATTTCTTTGCCAAATTTTTATCTATTAAGAAAAATGTTCTTATATCAAAGAACAGTACCACAAGCCCAACAAAAATATTTCTTTTGTGTAAAAACTAGCAGGGAGCAGTGGCACATACCTGTAATCCCAGCACTTGGGGAGGCAGAGACAGGTGGATCTTTATGAGTTCAAGGCTAGCCTGGTCTACAAAGAGAGTCCACTACATCCAAGGCTACATAAAGAGATTTTTTTTTCTCAAAAAAAAAAAAAAAGATCAAGTAAAAACTAGCCTTTAAGTAGCTACATTTTCCATTTTTAACATGATTTACAAAGCAAAAATATTATCAACTCAGTATATCTTTTCTGTTTACCCAGTACTTTAGTACTGAAAACAAAGACTATTTTTTCTGCCTTCCACCATATTTTTAAGACTAGTAACTCTACAGTTTAAAATAAAAGTAACTTAGCTGAACTTTAATTTGATTAAAGTAGAATTATTTTTTAGAATACTTACAGAGGACATCATGTTATTCTCACAATTAGAAGTCAAGGTGCTACATTTTTTATAAACATCAATCAGATCTAGCATATTACTATTCTTCAAGAAATCATCATATGTATTCTTAATGTCTTCATAGTGGTCAACCACTTTCATACTTTCAGTGGGCAAGTTCAGTTTCTCATGTAAGAGGTATTTCCACGTCAGTAAGACATCACTGAGACAGACTGTAAATTCTCCATTGTGCTGAAAAAGATGAGGAAAAAAAGACAAATTTGAGTGCTTGATGCTTGGACATCCATTTATCAAGGCTTTTAATTGATATGAGAAATACAAGTAGCATGTTGCTAAACACAAAAATTTTGATAATGTGATAAAATATAAACAAACAGGCAGATAAAAAAATTTAGCAAATGGGGTTGGGCATGGTGGAGCACACTTTTAATCCCAAGACTTGGGAGGCAGAGGCTAGCCTGGTCTATAAGTTCAAGGACAGCCAGTGCAACACACAGAAACCATGTCTTGAAAAACAAGGAACTGGGTGAAAGAAGAGATAGAGAGGACACGTGGGGACAAGTCAGGTGAAGAGAGAGCAGGATGGGGAAGAAAGGGGAAACTGGTGCTGGGGCATCCCTGGGACAAGCTGGAGACCTGCGATGGAGGAGGCTCCTGGGAAGATACAGGGGCAACCCTAGCCAAGATTCTTATAGCCGGGGATACTGAGGCTAAAGTGGCTACCTCCAATAGCTAGGCAAGACTTCCAGTGGAGAGAGGGGAATACCAACCCACCCATAAAACTATTAACCCACCCACAAAACCTCAATGCAAAATTTGTTCTGCCTACAAGATATATAGGGATAAAAGATGGAACAGAGATTGAGAGAATGGCCAACCAATGCCTGGCCCAACTTGAGACCCTCCCCATGGGAGAGACCCAACCCCTGACACTAGTAATGATAACTCTACTATCCTTGCAGATGAGAACCTAGTACAACTGTTCTCTGAGAGGCTCCATCCAGCAGATAATGGAAACAGATGACAAACCTCAGGCAGAACTCAGGGAGTCTTGTGGAAGATTTGGGGCATATATTGAGGGAGATGGAGAGGTCAAGGACATCACAGGAAGACATACATAGCCAACTAACCTGGGCCCATGAGAGCTCATAGAGACTGAACCAGCAACCAAAGAACACACATAGACTGGTTGGTCCTAGGCTCCCTACACATATGAAGCTGATGGACTGCTTGGTCCTCAAGTAGGTTCACTAGCAGTTAGAGCTGGGGGTATGTCTGTCTTGGACTCTGTTGCCTCCTCTAGATGCCATTTCCTTGGCAGGGATACCTTGTCTTGCCTCAGGGAAAGAGGAGACACTTAGTCCTGATGGGATTTGATGTGCCAGGGTGCATTGGTACCCAGGCAGGAGGGTGGAGTATGGGGGAAGAGGGTGGGAGGGTGGGACTGAGAGGAGAGGAGAGAGTGGGGTTGCAATTGGGATGTAAAATGAACAAATAAATAAATGAAAAAATTTAATGAATGCATAATCAATGTTTCATATCTTCAATTCCACTATATCTTTTACTCAAAGTAAAAGGATGAGTACACAATAAACTGGACTTTGCTAAAGTGTTTTTAATCTTTTACTTTATATACCCAATGCCAAGAGGTAGTCCTATAAAACAAAATATATTCCAAGTACTGGCTTTAAATTCAGTCTTAGTGTCAGGCTATTATTATTATTACTTATTTCCAGTTTGTTACTATTGAAAAGAAACAAACGTTTCATTGCAAACCCTGGAGACTGGAAAGATTTGTTTCTTCCCTGGTCCTAACTACACTAAATTATAATGAATAAGTGCCAAATGTCAAATTATGCTGCTTTCTACAGATACTTAGATGCTACTAAGCAGACAAATTTATTCTTTTACTTCTTGGATTCTGTTTTTCCTGAAAGAAACCAAAAGATTGTGATCTGACTGTACTAGTGTATAGTTTATGAGGGACCCAATAGCATTACTGACATGATTTCATCTCAGTATAAAAGCTTTCCTTAAAGTATCTCCCTGGGTAATGACATGATACATTTCCAGCAGACATGCTAAAGGTTGCTTTGCATTCAATATGACCTTCTCCTCTATTAGTATGCAAGATATTAATAACGGTGACATCAAAAAAGCACCAGCCTTAACTCATTAAAAAAATTCCAATATTTCATTTTCAATTCACCATGAATAACAAATATGTTTTGGCATTCACATGGGGTTCTGTGAAGTATAGTATGTGCTGCCTTCCACAGCTATGTTTCTTCCAGTTTCTACTAACACTAGGACTTTTACAGTAGTCCCATTTAAAATGGATAGGTACTTAAGTAGTTAGCAATGGTTGTAAATGGGATGAAATCTTAATCAAGAATAATACAAAATAAATCAACACACTCAAAGCATACATTTTTGCATATTTGAATTACTAAAAAATCTATATCTTTATATCTTTCATGATAATCAGTCATATATGTTCTTTGAGATCCAGATTTTAAAGATATTCAAGAGTGCCTGGGTGCAGAGGACTCTCCGGTACCCAGATCCCCAGAAAAGCCCCTCACTTGCAGACCACCAACACTCCTCCAGCACCGCTCAACAGCCTCTCCTCTCCTCATCACCATACCCTGGCCCACACCTCCAGTGGATGCCCCCTATTCCGTCAGCGACCACACCAGCACCCAGTACCCTAGAATCCCTGGCAGGCTGCCAGAACTCCAGGCCCCAGCTCAGGCAGAGACCCTCTACTCAACCACAGGCCACTCTAGCCAGAATACCAGAAAGGAAACAGAAACCAAGAAACAAAACACCCACTCAACAAAGACAAACTCAGAAACAGGCACCAAGACCAATAATCATCCCAAACCCAGATATCTAAATGCCAGTGTAAAATTACAGCTGCCAATAGCCAGGGCAGTATGTCATCACCAGAGCACAGCTGTCCTCCTACAGCAAGCCCTGGATATCCCAACATGGATGAAGTATAAGAAAATGACCTTAAAACAAACTTTATAAAGATGATAGAGGTCCTTAAAGAGGAAATTAATAAATCCTTTCAAGAAAGCCAAGAAGGAGGGAAAAAACCCATTGACAGAAACAAAACTATTTGTTTAAAAAAATAAAACTATTTCCTGAAAATGGAAATAGAAGCAATAAACAAACACAAACTGAAGGAATTAGGGAAATAGAAAATCTACAGGAACTACAGACACAAGCATCACCAGTAAAGCGCAAAGAATAGAACAGAGACTCTCGGGTGTTGAAGTTACGATAGAAGAAATACATCAGTCATAGGAAACATTACATTAAATCTAATCTGCTCCTGACATAGAGCATCCAAGACATCTGGGACACTATGAAAAGACCAAACCTAAGAATAGGAGAACTAAAAGAAAAATACCAGCTCAAAGGACCAGAAAATAGTTTTAGTAAAATCACAGGAGAAATTTTCCTAACCTAAGGAGGACACATGCCTATAAAGGTATAAGAAGCTTGCAGAACACCAAATAGACTGGACCACAAAAGGAAGTCCCCTCACCACACAATAATCAAAACACTAAACACACAGAACAAAGAAGAATATTAAAAGCTGCAAGAGAAAAAGGCAAGTAACATAGGAAGGCAGATCTATTCAAATTGCACCTGACTTCTCAATGGAGACTCTAAAAGCCAGAAGGGCCTAGACAGATACCCAGCAGACTCTGAGACCAACGATGCCATCCCAGACTACTACTCATCCAAACTTGCAATCACCATGAATGAAGAAAACGAGATATTCCATGACAAAACCAAATTTAAGCAATATCTATCCACAAATCTAGCCCTACAGAAGGTTCTAGAAGAAAAACTCCAACCCAAGAAGGTTAACTACACCCACAAAAATATACACAATAATCTCACACCAGCAAAACCCAAAGAAACCCAACACACACACACACATACACACACACACACACACATACACACACACACACACACACACACACACACACACACACACACACACACAAACCATCACCAATAGCAACAATAAAATAATAGAAATTAAAAATCATTGGTAGATTTTTGGACCTGGCCAAGCAGGAGACACCATCTTGGGTGTTGACATTCATCACAACAAGGACTGAAAGGTATATAGAAGAAGTTAACGCATTCCTATTCACAGATAGTATATAATATACATAAGTGACCCCCAAAATTCTACCAGGTAACTCTCTGAGCTGATACTCACCTTTAGTGAAGTGGCTAGATACAAAATTAACTCAAAAAATGAGAAATCCTCCTAAACACAAATGACAACTGGGTGAGGGGAAAAAATGAGAAAAATAGCACCTTCACAATAGCCACAAATCATATAAGGTATCTTGGGGAAACTCTAACCTGTATGACAAAAAAAATTCAAGTAAGGAAGGGTGGGAATGGGAAGATAAAAGCGAGGAGATAGCAATCAGGATGTAATATGAATAAATTATAATAAAAGTTTTAAATGAAAAAAAACCTTCAAGGTTTTGAAAAAAGAACTTGAAGAAGATATCAGAAGATGGAAAGATCCCCATGCTTATGAACCAGTATGATCAACAAAGTAAAAATGGTCATCCTACCAAAAGCAATCTACAGATTCAACACAATCCTCATCAAAATTCCAACACAATTCTCTAAGACCTTGAAAGGAAAATACTCAACTTCTTATGGAAAAACAAAAACCCCAAAGTAGCTGAAACAATCTTGTACAATAAAAGTACTTCTGAAGGTATCATCATCCCTGATTTCAAGCTGTACTACAGAGCAATAAAAACTGCATGGTATTGGCAATAAAAATAGGCTGATCAATGGAATCAAAGCAAAGACACAGATGGAAATCCACACACCTATGGCCACCTGATTTTTAAGAAATACACAATGAAAAAAAGACACCATCTTCAACAAATTGTGCTAGTCAAACTGGATGTCTGCATGTAGAAGAATGCAAATAGATTCATATTTATCACCTTGCACAAAACTCAAGTCCAAGTGGATCAAAGACTTCAATATAAAACCAGATACAGTGAACCTAAAAGAAGGGACACATTGAACGCATTGGCACAGAAGACAGCTTCCTGAACAGAGGACTGACAGTGCAGGCACTGAGAACAACAATCAGTAAATGGGATCTCACGAAACTGAAAAGCTTCTATAAGGCAAAAGACACAGCTTACTCTCGTTCTGTTGACTATAGATAGTTAAAGTAAAATTATGCAAGTGCATCATCTTGTATATTACCAGATTAACAGCGTTCATACTGGTATTGTAAAAAAAGTTTTAAAGCCAAATAAAAAGGGCACTCCACACACCAGCTTACATAAGCACATGCCTACCATGACAGAATAGTCTATGATTCAAACCAGTAACAACTGATTGAGAGAGTAAGTGGTCAGATTAGAACATGTTTTACTCTGAAAACAGGCCAGCTGACTAATGTATGAAGCAAGTTCAAAATGTTCAACTCTTTAATTCTCAGATGGATGTGAGCTGTACTTTACAAGAAAACAAATGAGAAGTGCAAGAATTACACTTCTTTTTGAGAACTTCTATGTAAGTACTGCATCTGTATTATTCCTGATCCCTCTCTGCTCCAATTCCTCCTGTGCAGCCCCATCCCTTCTTCATTACTGTAAAATGTACATATGTGCTGACTAGACTTGGTCACTTCACAAACCAACTAGAGTTATCTGAGAGAACTTCAGTTAAGAAGATGTCTGCATAAGATCCAGCTATAAGGCACTTTCTTAATTAGTGATTGGTGAGGGAGGACCCAACCCACTATGGGTGGTTCCATCCCTAGGCTGGTGGTCCTGGTTCTATAAGAAAGCAGGCTGAGCAAGACAGGGTAAGGAATCCATGGCCTCTGCATCAGCTCCTGCCTCCAGGCCTTGCCCTGTTTGAGTGCCTCTCCTGACTTCCTTCAATGGTGAACGGCAATATGGAAGTGTAAACCAAATAAGTCCTTTCCTACCCCAACTTTGCTTTTTGATCATGATGTTTCATTGCAGCAATAGAAACCCTAACTAAGACCACATGTATGTGTATACACAACCTAATGAATTCATTTAGCATTATTTGAATGTACCCGAGTCCAGGACTAACCAGCTGGTATTGGACATGCTATGTATGAGTTTACTCTCGAAAAAAACTGATTGTCCCTCTCTTAGAAGCCACTGACTGCCTGAGGCTCTGCATTTAGGGAAGAGACTTTTAGAGTTTCCTCTCACCCACACTGGCATGTCAGTGTTGTAATTCTGCAAGTAACATTCAGGCAACCATAGTGTTGAGATTTCTTGGTGCAGTTCCCCTATCATGCCTAGAGGACACTATGTAGCAGGAATGTCATTTTTAAGAGCATATGCACCCTGTATATAAAATTAGTTTATGATGACTCAGCTTTTAAATAAAATGTAAAATTTTAATTAATTTGACTTCATTTGGTACCATTAGAGAAAAGAGCATGGATTAATTATTTCTGTAAAATTAGTTATGCAAAATACCACCAACTCAGTTTCTCTGGTTATAAAAAAAAAATTTAACAGATTAAATAAAATTTGATAATTGGTAACTGAAATTATCTATTTTTATCTCTTTCCCCTTTCAAGGTAAAATAATTCTTGAAATGAAAATCGTTAAGTGTGTGATTGTTAAGTACATTTATTCCTATTTGTTAGATCATCTTCAAAGCTAAGAGTTTACCACAGGTGCAATAATAATTGCTCTGTGTGAAGTTATGAGGTATCTTTGGTTCATGCAGTAAAACATAAGTAACATTCTTTCACCTAACAAAGTGGCAAATGCCCTATTATAGGACAGATACACTGCCAGATTCAAACTGTGAAGCCATTTCTAAAGAAAAGGCCAAACAATAACTGTTCCCCAAAAACGTTTGCCAAGACACGAAATCAAAGGTCCCCAGTAAGGAGCTAGAGGCGCTGGAGCTGGGGTGAGGGTCTTGCTGAGCAAGTGTGAGGACCTGGGCTAGAATCCAGGTGCCCACGTAAAGCTGAACAAGTAGCTCTGTCTGTAATCCTAGACTGGAAAAGGAAAATGAAAAACTACCCAGAGCGACTAACCAGTGGACTGCCTATTAAAACAGTGAGGTTTCACCTGGATACCCTGGCAAAAACGGTGAAAGAGTATCCATTTCCCCTTTCCCTTTCCGCCCTCCAAATGTAACCCTCTACCACCTTCTTTCAAAATGACGGCCTTTTTAATTTTTGAGTTGTTCTTGTGTGTGTATGTGAGTGTTTGTGTCTGTCTTTCTGTCTGTCTGTCCGTGTATCCCTAAGTCTATAAATACAGCCCGTCTGTCTGTGTATTCCTAAATGTATAAAGACAGCCTGTCTGCCTGCCTGCCTGCCTGCCTGTCTGTCTGTCTGTCTGTTCCTAAATGTATAAAGACAGCCTGTTCAGTCTATATGTTACAGGTAACATGTTTTCAGGACTGACCATTTGATGCGCTCGGTGAACTCTTGTGTGGGAAGACTATTTCTCCCACTCTCAGCATTCCTTAGTTGCCTGGAGTTTTTTGTCTAAGGTAGAGGCCCTCAAGAGCATTCGGCATTAGCATAGCTATTAGTTGTTCTTGTTCGGGTCACGTTTAGACAGCCATGTTGGTGAGACTTCATGGATGTAGCTTCTGACATTTGCTGGAGGTTGGCCTGATGTATGTTGATGATATTTACTGCTCGTTGTCTCTGTGGCCCAAATTGTCCCTTGCCTAAGAGCCTAACCTGTCTGACCAATAAAAGGCCATCACACCTGGGCAGGGCAAATGGGATAGGCGTGGCTACGATGCCCAGGCTTTGAGAGACAGACAGAATCTTGAAAAAGAGGAGGGACCTTCGCCAGCATGTGATGTAATCTTCTATATTTTGGCCATTCAGATAGGTGTAGAGCAGTATCTTGTTATCTTTAGTTCTCTAATGACAGATGATATTCAACATCTCTGTGTATTTTTACTGTCTGTATATGTTCTGTAAGGCCTTTTATATAGTTTTAAAAGATTTGTTAAGCCGGGCATTGGTAGCACATGCCTTTAATCCCAGCACTCGGGAGGCAGAGGCAGGCGGGATCTCTGTAAGTTCGAGGCCAAACTGGTCCACAAAGTGAGTCCAGGGCAGCCAGGGCTACACAGAGAAACCCTGTCTCAAAAAAACAAAAAACAAAGAACAAAAAAAGAGACAAAAGCTAAGTAATATTGAAGATATGGAGAAAGAAGAACTGCTGTACTCTAAACAGGTATGAAAATTAGTGCACCTGTAACAGGAAAGCAGTGTGAGTGCTCCTTAAGTATTTTTGAATAGATGCACAAAATGCATGTACATTCAATTTTATAGATCAATTTTATAGATCTACAAGATATGAAGACAGAGACTAACCCAAACACCACACTGGGTCACTTCAGTGTCCTGTTCTCATCAGCAGACAAGTTACCTGACAAAAATAAACATCTGAACTAAAGGACACTTGAGACCAGATATTGCTAGAACACTCCATCCAGTGGTGCAGAGTATACATCCTTCTTAGCAGCACATGGAACTTTCTCTAAAACCAGTCATATAATAGAACACAGAGTAAATCTCGAACAAATATAGGAACATTGAAATAACTTTGTGTATTCTATATGGCCACAAAGAAACAAAAGTAGAAATATACAGCAAGAGAAACTACAGAGCATATACAACCTCACAGTTATTGAACACACAATGAGACAATAGAAAAAGTTGTTGGAGACCAAGAAGCTCCTAGAACTGAATGAAAATGAAAACAGAGCAAACCAAAAGCTACGGGACCAATGCACTCAGTCCTAAGAGGGAACTTCACAGCTGTTAGTGCCTATGTTAAAATATCACACAGATTGAAAACAAATAACAGTGCATGTTAGGGATGTGGGAAAATAAGAATGGTCCAAACCCAAAATCAATAAATAGAATAATTACAAGCAGAGTAGAAATTAATGAAAAGGAAACTTAAAAAAATAAGATATCAATGAAATAATGTGTTGGTTCTTTGTAAAAGATAAACAATATTCATAAACTCTTAGCCAAACTAACCAAAAGACAAAACCTAAATTAATAAAATTATATAAAACGGAAATGTTAGAAGATACCAATGACATCATCAGGAGACATCTTAAAGACTTATATTCCACAAGCCTAGAAAACCTAAAAGAAGCTGAGCACTCACCAAGATTAAACAAAGAGTAGATAAACAATTTTAAGTAGATCTATAGCAAACAAGGAGATTAAAACAGCAATAACAAGATTTCTCAATATCAACAACAATAAGAAAAGCTCCCAAGCCCAGATGGATTCACTTCAAAATTCCAGATGGAACTTAATGAACTGACTTGAATGTTTCTCCAAGGAGAGGAAGTCTATGGAACTGTTTTTATGATGCCAGTATTATCTTGATACCAAAACTAGATAAAGACACAACAAAACAAAGAGAAAATTATAGACTAATCTCTATGATGAACATAAATGCAAAAATTCTCAATAGAATACTCACAAATGGAGTTAAATAACACATGGTCAAGTTGCCTTCAATCCAGAGATGCAGAAATGCTCAAAAGAAGCAAGTCAACAAGTAGACTACACCACACAACTGGACACAGGGACAGAAATCACACAGTCATCTCATTAGAGACAGAAAACATCTCTTCGTGAGAAAAGCACTAGAGAGACCATGAGGAGCATCTCATCATAATAAAGGCTGTATACAGCAAAAACAAAAAACAAACCACTGGCAACATCATATTTGATGGGAGACAATTCAATTTCCACTAAAATTGCAAACAAGAGTATCCATTTCCTCCACACTTAATACAGTGTTTGTAGTCTTAGCTAGAGCAGTAAGAGAAGGAAATAAATGGGATACAACTTGGAGGGGGAGAAGTCAAACTATCTTTGTTTGACAATGACAGGCTTTTATAACAAAAGAAAAAAGAAAAAACCCAAAATCCAGTTGGCTCAGCAGGTTACAAAAAAGGCACTTGCCACACAAGCCTGATGACTTAAATTCAGTTCCCAGAACCCACAATTTAGGAGTGAACAGATTGACTTCCACATACACAGCATGGCACAAGTGAACTTGCACACACATACACATACACACACATATGAACCTGCACACGCGCGCGCACACATACACGCATACACACACACGCATACACACACACAAATTATAAAAAAAAAAAAAAGAGCCTAGCATAGCTGTGTTCTGAGAGGCTCCACCCTACAGCAATCCATACAGATGCTGAGACTCGCTGCCAAACATTAGGTGGAGCACAGGGAGTCTTGTGGAAGAGTTGGAAGAAGGACAGAAGGACCTAGAGGAGACAGGAGCTCCACACGACCAACAGAGTCAATTAACTTGGGCCCAGGGTGGCTGGCAAAGACTGCAATACCAACCAAGGACTACGCATGGACTGGACCTAGGCCCCCTACACAGATGTAGCCAATGAGCACTTTAGGCTTCATGAAGGCCCCCTACAGGGGAGCGGGGGCTGACTCTAACATGGACTCTGTTGCCTGCTTTTCAATCACTTCCCCCTGGAGGAGCTGCTTTGCCAGGCCACAGGGGAAGAAGAAGAGGGGCTCAGTCCTGATGCAACTTGATGTGCTAGGGTGGGTTGGGGGGGGGCACTCCTCTCCTCTGAGTGTAGGGGAGGGGGAGGGGGAAGAGAGAGGGAAGGTGGGACTGGGAGGAGAGAAGGGAGGGGGCTAAGACTGGGATGCAAAGTAAAGAAATAAAGGGATAGATGGATATAGATAGACAGATAGACAGACAGACAGACAGATAGATGTTAGATAGGTAGGGGAAAAAACCAAAAGTATTTTTAAAAGATCCTAAATATTCCAACAGAAAGCTTTCACTTTCAGCAAAGTTGCAGGATCCAAAATTAACACAGAAAAAGCAGTAGCTTTCCTATTTACTAATGTAAACCTGTTGAGAAAGAAGAGAAACAATCTCATTCACTATTGCCTTAAAATACATGCATACAAATGCAACTCAGAATAAGCCTAGTCATGAAGCAAAAGGTTAATGACTTTTGAAAATTTTGAAACATTAAAGAAAGAAATTAGAGCACTAGAAGATAGAAAAATCACCCAAGAAAGGCGGGAAGCTGCGTGAAAGACCCATCCATCCACTCTGTCACACAAAGCCAAAATCTGTTGAAAACCGGCACTCTATATGGTCACTAGGAAAAAAGCTTCCCATAAGGCTGTGATTGGGATCCCACTGAATCAACTGGAAATAGCTTTAGTACTGTGTATCACTTGGGTTCTTCACTCAGATTTTCCCCAAGGATTGTTTTCTATTAGCAGAGGACACTAAATTAAATGTGGAATAGCAGCATAGTAAAATTTCCTAAAATTAACAACTATACTGTGGCTGCACAAGAGAATAGCATTAGATATGAAATAGAGGCTCAAGTTTTTAGGGATAAAAGCTCAAGCTGCCCACTACTTCCTGTCACATGATTCATAAAGAAGGACATGATTATGTGTACATATATTTGTACTATATATGAATAAGTATTTTTACCCGTATAGGCACACATAACTATTAGAAAGAAAGAAAGAAAGAAAGAAAGAAAGAAAGAAAGAAAGAAAGAAGAGAGAAAAGAAAAGGAGCTGGGCAGTGGTGGCACATACCTTTAATCCCAGAACTTGGGAGGCAGAGGCAGGCAAATCTCTCAGAATTTAAGGCCAGCCTGCTCTACAGAGTAAGTTTCAGAATGGTCAAGGCTACACAGAGAAACTGTCTCAAAAAACCAAAAATAAAATAAAATAAAAAATGAAAAGTCTATGGAGACAACAGAAAGATGGGTGACTGGTTGCTCGGAACTGAAAGGAGGAACAGATTACATTAACCAGCCTCCAGTAGGAGATGAGCACCGCCCATCACGGGAAAACATGCTGTCATGATTCCTTAGAAGCTAATGGCTTTTCAGGATCATGGCCATCGTTTGTAAGTTGTTTCACTCAAAAATGGTTACTACGTACAAAGTAACAAAAAAACATCCAAAATGTAGGGACACTCTACAAAATAAGTGATTGATAGACCTAAAAGTGTCAGTCCTAATAGACAGAAAGGCTGACTCACAATAAAAGAGAATAAAGACATTCTAACAGCAATTCCATGATCTTGGGTGAGGAAAATTTGTTATAAGTCATGATGTTCTGAATGAGACATGTCCTCCATGGGGTCATGTATTTGAATCCTTATGCCTTGTTGGGGGCACGGTTTGGGGAGATTATGGAACTTTTAGGAGGAGCATTACTGGAGGAAGTTTGTCACTGGGATGAGACTTGAGAGTTATAGCCTTGCCCCACTTCCATTTCACTCTCTGCTCCCTGCATGGAGAAAGAGACGATATCTCCCAGCTGCCTGCTCAGGCTACCTGCTAGCGAGCGATAAGGACTTCGCCTCTGGAATCTTAGCCAAAATAAACTCCGGTCACGGCATCTCATCACAGCAACAAAAAGGAGCCAGAAGGTCTACAGACCAATTCTGCTGCAGTCTTTAAAGTATAAGAATTAAAATACACACACAGGCAAACTTTTATAACATTTAAAAGAATAATACTGTATAAATGTGGCAACTGGGTAACTGATGAACTAATGTAGAAGGCACACAGGAATCTATGTACTAGTCCTTCAACTTTCCCATCAACTTTTATTTCCAAAACACTAAGTAAAATAAGTACTACTTCAATTTGCTCAACGTACCTATGTACCACTGATTTTTTTTAACAGCTGTGACGAAAAAATATATAAACAAACAGGACATGTAAACACCACGGCCATTTCACTACCCATGCCAAGACACTGAAACTATCACTCTGCAGACACACTCTTCCATAGATAAGCCACTGTCTTTCTCAACGCTAAGCCATGACTTCGCTTTCCCTGAACTTCTCTAAATCCTCCCTTTCTTTTTCCCTTCTCTAAATCTTCCTTTCTATCTAAGATCTATCTACAAACAAGAAGCCTTCCTTTGCCATCCTTGCCTGCATTTATCCCACGACCATCTCCCGTGGAAGGTCAGTGGGCCCACGCTATTTTCTAAAAGGCACTTTCCAGCAGATCACTGGAGAATGATTAGGGAAACAAGGTACCAACTTCTGTTTTTTGTTGTTGGTTGGCAGCATTCTGCCAGTGAACTTTCTCCAGTTATTCTGAGACAGAGCCTTAAAGGCCCAAGGCATGGGCTGGCCTGGAACTCACTCTTTAGTCCAGATAGGTCTTGAACTTCTAATCATCCTGTCTCTGTCTTCTGAGAAACTGAGTTTCCAGGCCTGTGCCAACAAACTCCAATAAACTAGTGTTTTGTTTTGTTAAGATCTCCAAAATGGGAATCCTGCAGAAGCAGGGGAGGGAGGGTTGTAGGAGGCAAAGGGCTCAAGGACACCACAAGAGCACAGCCCACAGAATCAACTAAGCAGGGCTCAGAGACTGAACCAACAATCAGGGAGCTTCTTTTAGGGAACAATGGAACAATTATTAAATAAGAATATATTTAACTATAAGAGTTGCAGATTTAATCTTTATGATTTTTTCGAGATATCAAATGTCTACATTCCAAATTCAAATTATTGACACGAAATAAGTCATTTCTAATACATAGGCCATGTTTTTCAAAAAATTCCAGCTGCAATATCTTAACACAGATATGCAGAAGCATTTTGGAAGCATCTCATTTTAGGAGGGCAAATATTGCAAAGAAAATAATGCATTTAATCAAGCTCAAGCTTATAATAGGCAACAAGTTAAATTCAGTTAAAAAAAAAAAAACGTTAAGCTAAACATAGTTTACTGACCTGTTTGTTGTTTTCTGCCATGGAAAGCTGCAGTGCCAAAAGCATGGAGTCTGGACCACATAACGTTGTTCTTTCAGAGTTACAAAGAGCACGCCAATTCCTTCTAAACTCTTTAATCATGTCCAAGACAGACGTCTGATTACACACAGCCATTCTCCTAAAGTAGAACAGAATACAATGTTAAAGTGACTTGCTTTAATTGGAAAGTAACATTTAACATGTGTAAGCAAGCATGGTTAGAAAAAAATAAGTAGCGGACAAGAGGTCATTTCATATTTACCAAGATTGCTTTTAATTAAATTTAGGAAAACAGAATAATACAATTTCTACCCAATCATATTTTCCTCTACTTTAGTTTTCTTAAGCCAAATCTTTTGAAATAACAAAAATCCAACCTTCAATTTTGAAAATTCACATAAAACAGACATGCAAATTCTGCAAATTTATAATTATAGACACAGACATCACTAATTAAGTCTGTATTTTAAGATAGTTGTTTTGAGAAAAATGGTACTATAAGTGGCAGATTAGGGGGAGGGGTGTTTCCTCTCATTCCTGAATTGTCCCAAAAGAAGTGGTTTACTTTTCTACCCATTTGAGTCTGGAACAGTCTTATGACTTGATTTGACTAGTAGATTATGAGATAATAAAAATTCTAGCTGGGCATGGTGGCACATGCCTTTAACCCCAACACCTGGGAGGCAGAGACAGGCAGATCAATGTGAGTTCAAGGCCAGCCTAGTCTATAGAGTGAGTCCAGGACATCCAAGGCTACACAGAGAAACCTTGTTTGGAAAAAAAATTTTTTTAAATAAAAATTCTAAGCCTAAGCCTTAAGAGGTTTGTACAAAACAGTTACTACAGCAAGGGTCTAGAAATGTAGATTTCTAGTGTTTCCATTGAGAGTATTTTACTACTGTGCTGAACTGTTTTATAAGCAATATATGTCTTATGATGAACATCTAATTTCCTCTGAGTCTGGAGTTTTGAGTACATGTTGGACAGGGCAGGCCTACGAGTCTAGTCCCTGGCAAAAACTCTGGCAGAGCTTCTGGCAACATTCCTTGATAGACATCACTTCCGATGGATTGTCACAACATGTGGCCAACAGAATTAAGCATGACTCTGACTCTATTACAGGGCCATTTAAAAGCCTGGGCCTGGCCTCCCCGGACTTCACATCCCGTGCCTTTTCCCTTGTTGGCATCATCCTTCTCCTTCTGAGTAATAATGCGCATCCACAACTACACCCAAATGTTGAGGTCCCTCCTAGCAGGTCCCCATCTTGGGGAGATCTTACTCTCTTGCCGACCTGAGCCTGCTGTACCAAGCCCAGCTAACCTGCAGAAGAAGACGTGTGAAGGAGGAGTAAGGCATTCCAGCTGACAGCTGACACCTACTCACCGGCACAATGAGGCCACCCTAGTCCTTGGGGACCCTGAGAACACAGAAGGGGAACTTCAGCAGCATGGGTCATCTCTGGCAAGGCGAGCAGAGGAATCAACTACCTGACCCAGCCCAGACTGCTCACCCACAGAATTTTAAGCAAATACCTGGTGGTTATTTCCCACTGACTGGGTTCTTGGTGTTTTGTTCCACAGCAAAATCCCAGCACTTGGGAGGCAGAGGCAGGCGGATCGCTGTGAATTCAAGGCCAGCCTGGTCTACAAAGGGAGTCCAGGACAGCCAAGGCTACACAGAGAAACCCTGTTTCAAAAAAACCAAAAAAAAAAAAACCCAAAAAACAGATAATCAACGTGCCATCTAACACACAAAGGTGCACAGTGCCAGATACTTTTCAAAGGTTTCATATTAAATGCTTTGCTTAGTTTTCATGACTGTCCTAATAATGTCAGTCTCTGATTATCTGCACTTGACCCATGAAGAAAGTAATGTCCAATGACACAAACCTACCAAGTAGCCAAAAGGCATAAATCCAAGATTTCTAATTTTTTCATAACGTCTCCTGGATGCATACAAAGCCCTTTCAAAAATGACCTGACGTGGTGTCTATATTCTAGAGACCAACCCTAGGTGGTGCCCTTTCTGCTTTCATTCTTCTTCCTCATGGCGTTCATCTTTTCTGAAACGTCTGTCTATGCGTGTGTTTTCGCTCATGCAGGAGTTCACCTATAGAGAGGCCCAAGGTTAACAAGGAGCGTTTGCCTCTCCTGTTCTTCACCTTGGATTGAGGACCAGTGTCTTGAGCACCAGCGCTGGCCGTATCAGCTAGCCTGGCGAGCCAGCTTGCTCGGGTATCTCTGGTCTACACCTACAGCACACGGGGATTGCAAGCAGACTACTACACCGGCGTTTCTATTCGTTCTGAGGATTTGGATTCCGGTCCTCATAACCGTGCAGATGCTTTATCCACTGTGCCCACCTCCCCAGCCCGGACTCACTCGTTCCTTGACGGGCATCTAGGACATCCTCATATAACTCGGCTGCTGTGAAAAGTGCAGCAATGGGGATGTAGGTGTCTCAGGTTTATCCAATAAAAAAAGGCACACATCACTTGCCAAATAATAAATTATAATCTGTGATGTATACGATTTGGCTTGTTTGAAATAAACCAGTGTTTAGACTTCTATAAATAAGATTTCACCTAGAATTAGATCGTCCTGACTCCCTGGCTCTATCATCTGCTAAGCTATGAGGCCTTAGCTAAGTTATAACCCTTTCCCCTGCCTCAACTTCCTTATAGTGAAAATGAAAAAAAAAAAGAGTTCTTATCTTGTACAGTTTTATGAAAAGTGAAGACTTAACTACGCATAAAGCTTTTATAGCAATGCCAAGCACATTGGTTATGTTCATGAATCATGAGTTTTTAAGGTTTTTGCATTAAAATGGAAAGAGCATTACTAGCAGTGTCAGAGGAGTCTCTCATCTAGGAGTCTACAACTTTTTTGGAAAGAGGCAAATACTAAATATTTGAGACATTTAGGCCACGCAGTCTGTGTCACAACCATTTCCCTTGACCTTGTCATTTTATAAAGGCAGTCAGGAACAACGCATGTACAAACACTGCTGGGCCCTGCTAGAATTTTATTTATGGACAATAAAACCTTGTTTTTATATGCTTTTTCAGAAGTCACAACATATTCCTTGTTTTCACCAACCATTCAAACATGTAAAGACCATGTTTAGCTCTGGAACTGGATGTCCACAAATAAGCACTGCACGTGGCCTGCCAATCTACTGCAAACGCAGCTTTTCTGGGGCTGCCTAAGCCTGTATTAACTTTATCCCTGGCTACCCAGGCAGACATATTATCAGAAAGAAACCGAGACTATGCCTCACCCTCTGCTCTTTATCTCCAAGCCTGTTGTAAAGAATCAGTGAGACACTGAATATGAAAATGGCAAGCCTAGTGAATGTGAGTGAGGAGAAAGGTGCGAGAGAAGGACGAACTAGAAAAACAGAGGTAGAATGTGGCGGAAGCAGTAACTCTTGCTTTAAAACTGCATCCAAAGTGCATTGGAGCAGAAATTTTGAGACAGGAAATTGTCGATGGAAAGGCAAAATGAGAGCGCTACACTGCCCAGCATCCCTGCTACCACAGGCCTGCACTGGCTGTACATCGTGATGGACATAAATTTCTTCACGTCCGTACAGGGGACGGTAACATCTACTTAACAGAATTACGAGGCATCAGTGAATCAAATAGGCAACTTCCTTATAGCCAGCACTTAGAAAACACTCCATTAAAAAAGTGACAGTTGACACTGTTATTCTCTTAGTCTGCTCCTCGATGTCCCTTTAAAGGGTGGAAGAGCAGACAGAAAGTGTGGGGAGTCTGCACATGTCGTGCGACAGACAGATCCCCTGGTCTAACGGACTGAGAGCAGATCTCGATGGGCTTCAGTCTTCCCCCCCCCCACACATTGACTGGGCTCCCCCCGTCGAGCCCTCGCGACCTCCCAGGTGCTTTTTCCACAAGCTTCTGTGAAATCGGCCTCAAAGAAGCCAGAAGTCAGGGCGAAGCCACCGCACAGACAACGCCGCTGACGACAGACACAAGGCAGGTCGCTGTCCCCGAAAAGCCTTCAGAAAGCAGCAGCCTGAGTTTGAGTTACGACTCGAAATGCGACCGCGGAGGAGGGTAAAAGCCAGATTCACCTAGTTCAGCGACCCAGGCGGGCGCAGGTCGAGGGAGGAGCGATGCAGCGGGGATGCCGGAAGGCGAAGGTTTGACTCGTCGCGGCGTCTCGCTGTTCAAACCTCGCGGCAGGACCCGGGAACCAATCGCCGCGCTCGCCCTCCGACCCGGAAGCAGAGCCGGCGCACGCCGCGGCCACACACAGTCTGCAGAGCTGTGCTCGGGTCGCCTCCCTGCCCTAGGTGCGTACTGAGCGCGGGGGCCGCCAGCTTGTGCCGCTTCCCCAGGGACCCTTCCCCGTCCCCCCGAGTTCTTCCCCCGGTGACCCCGCGAGGTGGGCGTGGGTCGTGAAAGGCATGGGGACACACTTCAGGGACTTGACTAGGCTTGTTCCGCGCCTCTCAGGGAGGCCCTGGGAATGTTGGCACCCTGCCCCCGCCCATCCCATGGGCTTTAAAGACCTGGACGTGAGGGGTCACCATCAAATCCGGGACCTTGAATCTCTTGCACGTCCTATTCCTCTCTGCTTTATGGACTTTTTCACCTGCTGGTCACGCATCACGCGTGTCCAGTCTGGAATGTTCTTTAAGGTTAAGCTCCCTGAGGTGGGACCCATGTGAAAGTCAGCAGATACTCAAAAGGTATTTAATGTGGGTTTTTTTTTTTTCCTGAGCCTAAGACGACCCCCCCCCCTTTTCTTGAACAACAAACTAAAATTATTCTCATATGAGAATGCTATTTCCACAGTGGACACTACCCATCCCGTGACAAATTAGTTGAGGCTTGTGACAGGCGTAATAGCAATTGGTAGCACACATTACCCCAGGTCCTGTATTTTTGTATCTGCTCATTTTAATAAATGAGTTAACTCTGATTTGTAACGTGCCCCCAGATCCTAGCATCCTTCAAGGCTCTTAGACTTCCTGGTCTCTTTAAGCAGTGTTAGGAATTTCCAGTTCATCCCACCCTTGATGCGAGTACAGCTGGATTGTCAAATTAGGATATTGAAAGTTATATAATTAAAACAAGTAATGCAGCATAGTCCTGACAAAGGCAAGTGTGTGTGTTTGTGTTTTCTCTAGCATTTGGGCCTAATACATCTAAGTATTTTAAATCCTCAGCTTGTTTGTTAACTTGGCAAATTTCCTCAAAGGAAAAAAAAGGGGGACTATGGATATACTAGAGTTTATGGAATTCTTAAATATTATGATGTCAGCAAAATATAAAACATGCCAACTACAAATAGTCCTGTGTCTCTGTTACTTAATAATTTTATGAATCTATTTTTATTAAATTTGTCCGTGTGTGTGTGTGTGTGTGTGTGGTGATATAAACAGAATTCTCTTTTGAGCTGCCCCTGACCTTGTAATACCAAGCCTTATTATCTGTCGAATGACTAACTCTTTTTAAAATTTTGTTTGTGATCCACAGTTTCGTTACTTCCCGTCGGAGGCTGTTTGGTTCTCACAACTGCTCAAGTCTTGAGATACAGAATGAAGCAAGATGCTACGAGAAACGCTGCCTACACTGTGGATTGTGAAGACTACGTACATGTGGTAGAATTTAATCCCTTCGAGAGCGGAGATTCGGGAAACCTGATCGCCTATGGCGGCAGTAATTATGTGGTTATCGGCATGTGTACGTTTCAGGTTAGTCTACAAACTGTAGGGAATCCCAGTGAAGATAGTTTTATCAGCAACAACGTTCATACAAGCCAAAGCTGAGCTGTTAAAAATAGGTTGAGTTTGAATACAAGAGAAATAATAATAATTTGAAGGTCCACAGCAAAACGCATTCCCAGTAGTAATAATTGAGACTTGTGTGAACATTACAATGATTGTTGGGGGAGGGGGAGTATAACGCTCTTCTTTCACCCAGTGCTTGGTAGTGGAATATTCTGAGAACAACTGCTATAATTGAACACTCTCTTGCTCATATTCGCATGTATTAGAAAGTGCAATTAAACGCAGTCCAGTTTAAATGTCCCTCCATTATGTGATGTCATAGGAAACAAGATGATAGTGAGAGTCTAAAAACCTATTTTCGAGAGAATTTCTAGCTTTCATAATATTCAGCTTTCCTATTAATTTGCCTTCACACTCTCTGTATCTGCAACCGGTATTTATTTATTTATTTATTTATTATGTGTACAATGCTCTGCCTGTATGTGTGCCTGCACAGCCAAAGAGGGCACCAAATCTCATTATAGATGGTTATAAGCCACCATGTAGTTGCTGGGAATTGAACTCAGGACCCTTGGAAGAGCAGCCAGTGCTCTTAACCACTGAGCCATCTCTCCAGCCCCTGCAGCAGGTGTTTAGATAACCAAGTATAGGGTCACATTTACAGCAGACAGTAGTTCGCCTTAGCCCTCTATCTGGAGCCAAAGTACCTAGAAACTTACTTTTGAATGGCTGTACTTAATGAGCATCAACCCCTCATTAGATATATAACCTGTCTTCTCAAAAAGTGAGGGATAATGGTGTTCAGTGCCGGTTGTGAGGTGTAGTGTGTCAGTGCGTATAAAGTTCTCGGAGGACATGTGGCACATTTTAACCCACATATGTATTTTAATGTAGTTGATATGGGCAATAATGACAGCCACAACCTCCTACTTAGTCCTCAAAGACAAATTGTTTCCAATAGACGTCATATCATACCATGTTATCTCACGGGAAACTTAGGTTATACATAGGAGACACTCGGCAGTGAAGATTCAACCCCCAGGGATTTTCAGCAATTCTTTGTGTACCAAAATAATATTTACAGGACTTTGTTTCTATGACCCTCGACCTAAGCTCAGCTGGACTGTCCGAATCATAAGTCATATGCATTAGACAAATAACATAGCATCATTTTAAAAATGACTTACTTCTCTAACGTGGGCCACCTACATGCAGAAAAGGAAGCAACCCACATGGTGGGTCGAGTTTCCTTCGTTATTGCTGTTGCTTTCTAAATCGGTAGGTATGGACAGAGAATTGCATTTTTCAAATACTGATAAATATATCTACCTCTAGTTCAAGTTCAGTTAGGAAAAACTAGAAGAAATCAAGACGGGAGAAAAATTAGCAAAAGGAAAGAGAGGAAAATAGGCAACAAGAAGAGAAAGGAAAATGACAAAATGAGAAAAAAGCATTTGTATTATTCAAAAGACTTGTCTTTATTGATCCTCAGATGTGGGAGAGTGACAAAGTAGGTCTCATTTCCAGATTATCTAAGGGAAAAACAATAGGCTTTTTTCTTTTATTAGCATACAAAGAGCACAAATGATTTTCAGTCTCAGCATTAGAGGTAGTTAATACAACTGTCGCCTTCCTCTTAGAGTTTCCACTCTGCTTCGGAGATGTTTGGCATGCCTAAGGATTGCATGAGAGCAAGGCCCAGACCACACTCTACCCCTGTTCTTCAGTCAGACCATTTCTTGTGTTTCTGTTCAAATGAAGTCAGTAATTCAAATATTCTGAAAAACGTGGTTTCATTAGTTTGCCCTTGGAGATCCAGAACAAATGACTGTTCTCTCTGTCCTAGTTAGATGCTGCTTAACATCCGCCTTCTTTCATCCTAGAACTTTCAAGCTTCTTGTCACCCAATTTCATACCTTGTAAGGAAAAAAAAATGTAAATCAAACCAATTTTCCCATACCTATCAGGGGAAAAAAAAAGAACAAAACAGGCCTCATTGTAAGATCATGAGGGAGCACTGAGTGCAGAAAACTTTGAGTTTGACCATAAGTTTGCAGAATCTCATGCTGTCCTTTTAACTATACAGAAATATGAGTGGGAGTGGTGAGCTTGTTGATTGCTACACGTTGTCAAGAAGCCATGAATACACTAAGGGCCAGGAAATGGACAAAGAAAGAAAGAGCGACAGAGTCTTTGCCCTGTCCCCAAAGAGAGTCTTGAATCAGTACATAAAAGCCTCATTTATAAATGACCAGACAAGGAGAGAAGCTTCGAAGCTTACTCGCCCTTCAGTAAGAAAGAAGTTCTGGTTGGACTTGAATGACAACATTGATTTAGGCAAGCACGTTATTTTTGTAGAGAAAATGAAACAGAAAGATACCTTAATCCTTCGATAGCCAACTTCATTTAGCAAGAATTTATTGAGTGCTTTTTGTACGCCAAACTCTATGTTCAGATCCAAACATTGTTTAATAGATTGGACCAAGTCAAACAAGCAGAATTTTAATAAAGATGACTGTAAGTCTTAAGACAATAGACTTAGAACTGGGGAGGGAGAATCGTGATTCAGATTTTCGTCACCTGAAAAATTAACCCCAAGTCAACAAAATGAGGACTGAACAGAGCTAACTCCAACCACCGGGCTGGAGTATAATATGAGCCACAAATGTAAGTTTAGCTGTGACAACAGTAACAGAACAGCAGGGCAGTGTCATGGGTCCGTGGGTAAAGGCCCTTCTTGCCTGGCCTCAGGCCCTGAGGTCAGTCCCCGACACCCACACGGTGGAAAATGTGAACCAACTCCTGAAAGTTGTCCTCTGGCTTCAGCATTTGTATTATAGCACGTGCGCTCACACACGTGCACACACACACACACACACACACACACACACACACACACACACTAAAAATAATGCTGAATTAATTTAAGTGAATATTTTAACTAATACAACTAAAATACTTCATATATAATCAATGTAAAGGTTATTCTATAGTTTATATTAATAGATTTAATTGAAATCTTTGTGTATGTTTTATATCTTACAAAGTAAGAATGCATACTGGCTGCATTTTAAATGCCTTAAGCTCTACATGGCTAGAGGCTTATCAGACAGCAGAGTTCTCTATAAATTGATAATAAGGTTTTTGATAATCTTTATTTCTCAACATTATTTCTCATCGCTGTGCTCTGATTTAAAGGAGATAGTATATTTGGGAATAATTTTCAGAGCTATATGAAAAATGTTTAAAGCTCAGGGAAGACTGATTAGACTAGCAAAGTTTGAATTGTCACCTCCACTTCTTTCCAGTAACTGGTGCTAAATCCACTGCGAGCAGTGCTGTGGCAAGGCTTGCCATCCAGAGATGTAACTGGAGCATTGAGTAGATTTTACATGGAAACCCTCTGACTGAACATTAAGAACTCTAATATCCCCACACATCCCCCCTCATACTACTGAATCCATGTATCCCAAATGCAGCGACTTCTTTCTCATTGGAAGTGTTCACTTTTTAAAAAAATATTTTTCATATGTTTAAATAAAAATGAAAGCACTAAATAAGAGAGTTGCATTAGATAAGCCAGCCTTGACCAAGTGAAGTTCTGTGTGTGCCCCTAAGTGGGTGAGGTAGAAAGGCCTACCACTTTCAGAGCCTTAGAATAGCCCTTCCACCAACTTGGCTGTTCCTCAGCCTCAAATTGCTGGAATCTTGTATAATCATTTCTATTACAGCAAGTTTTCCAGAGTCTCTGAATTTCCTGCCTATACAATACTGCCTACACCCCAAACCGAACCAAAAATAGCATCCATCTCTGTCTATACCACACACACACTACCCTTTTCATCGGCTGACTCAATAGCAGACAGTGATGCCAGGAGCAGGGCAAGGCTTCCTGTTACTGCATAAAGCTTGGTCTGTGCAGTCCCTGTGATTTCGTTATCCCCGTGGCCACTCAATAATTCCATATCTAATTTGAGTAACAAATACAGGACCTGCTTTTCATCACTCTTGTTACAGTAGCAAAATAATGTGTTTTTATATGAAAATTCATTTTTAGATCTGTCAAATATGGAAAAATAGATCTAAGTCAGACTGTCATTTCAGCATGATTAGAAGTTTAAACTTCATTTTAAACTGCTTAGTGGTTGCTGCCTTGGCATATCTGTTAGCTGGTAATATATGTAAATTATGAAGTAATAAATTTTGGCAATGTTTTTTTTTTCACTGCGTATATTTCTATTCTCAGATTAATGGAAAATCCTTTTGTTAAGTTGTAAGTTTACCTGAAATTTAAAGTTAAATTTAAATGTGTTTGAATTTTATAAAGACACATGTAGGATACCTATGAAATGACTTTTCTAGGATCTCAAAAGCTGTCTTGGAAAGAAAATCGATACATCTGCTGGGATTCAGCAAAAGTATATATGAGAGTGTACTGTGAAACGTATAAAAATAATATATGCCTATTACCTGGTCTACCAATTAGGAGATTAGCAATTAGAGGACCCCTGGGTACCATCCCTCACTGCCTGTCTTCTCACTCCCGGGAAATAGGCTTGGAAGCTTCTGTGGCTGGTTCCCTGTTCTTCGAATGGGATTATCGTTGTGCACAGTATTCTGAGCCACCACACCTTTATCTTCACTGCTCTTGGCCTCTAACGCAGTGGCTGGCAACCTGCGGGTCAAGACCCATTCAGGGATCAAATGACCAGTTAGCAGGAGTCACCTAAGACTGCCAGAAAATATAGCTATTTATATTACATTTCATAGCACTGGCAAAATTAGTGTTATGAAGTAGCAAGAAAAATAACTATGGTTTGGGTCACCACAGCATGAGGAACTGTATTAAAGTGCCACATCATCAGGAAAGTTGAGAACCACTGGTCTAATGGTAAATTACAATATCTTGTGCATAGATAATACTTCGTGGAAATAACACTGATTTTGGAGGCGTGAATTGTCACTCAAAGGCTCTTCCACGTAGTTAAAACTTTCATATATGTTGTTTTCTTTCTGTCAGCTGATAATCTATATGCAATAACTGATTTTGAAATCATCTCATTTTTTAATCGCTGTGCAGTGTATTTACTGTTGAAAATAAAGTATCTCCTAGGTGAAGTGTAACATTTCTTTTGTCCCTCTCCCAGGGAGCTGGGGGTCAAAATAAGAGCTTGTGCGAGGTAGGCAGATGCTCTAAAGCCACATCTCAGGCCCCCAGGATTCTTTTTCATCCCATGAACTAGTATAAGCTCAATATCTAATTTTCTTTTGCACTCTCCAAAAGCATATGCATGCCTTGTGATAAATTACTAAGGTGAACCTGAGTATTTTCTTGTTTGTCTTCATAACATTAAAACATTTACTGTATGCATTTAGGAGGAAGAAACAGACATTGAAGGAATTCAGTATAAAACACTACGAACATTTCACCATGGAGTACGAGTTGATGGCATTGCCTGGAGCCCAGAGACCAAGCTTGATTCACTGCCTCCAGTAATCAAGTAAGTTTAAACATTTCAAGGCAGTGTTACTGTCTGTGTTACGTGATCCCAAGTGCTCCATGCCTATTTTCCATAACCTTCAATGGTTATATGTTTGCTATTTTTTTAATAATTCTGTGATCTCATCTTTGTAGTTTGGATTTGTGACTATGGCTGATGCCCTGACCATGTGTTTGGTCCAGGCTGCAATCTCTTTACCTGAGTTTCATCAGACTCATTCCAAGTCACCACAGACCCCTGTACTCTTTACTTAAAGTACTATTTAAGAGCCTGCCAGATGCACAGTGGGTAAAAATACTTGCCACCACTCCTAACTTCCTGAGTTCAATTTCTAGAACCTATGTGATAGAAAGAAAGCTAAGCACCTCTAGCAAGTTGCCCTCTGACCTCCACACATCTGCCATTGTGTGGACATACAAACATGAAAACAGTACAGTGCCACTTTGTTAAAATAACATTTGCTTGAAACAGTAGTACAGCCTTTCTGATCCCGGATGTGAACCAAGGCTGTATTTGCATGCTTAGCGTGCCGTAAATCTCTAGCCAGTGGGCTTCAGTTTTGATGAGAGCAGTTTGAAAAAAATGACGATTGCTTTTGAGAAAAATCAAGTCCTAATGCCTGCTGAGCAGCCCCAGTAGGTTATGTAAGGTGTGTTACAAGTCCCTGATCTTATTCCTGCAAACGTCAGAGCTAAAAGATTTGTCTTCTGGAAAACAGTACTTAAGAAGTTTAAGTGCGCTGATTGGGCTAACGTACCATTTTAGTTCGGGGACAACTTTGATCTAATGAAACTGCCAGCTCTCAATGGTGTAGTTTGATGAGCTGGAGAGATGGCTCAAGAGTTGAGAACACAAACTGCTTTTGCAGAGAAGCCAAGTTCAATTCTTAGGGTTCATATCAGGTGGCTCACAAACACCTGTAAGTCCTCTCCTGGGGACCGGATGCCTCTGGCTTCCACACACCAACACACACGTGTACATGTAACTCAAAAAATTTTAAGGTATAGTTTTATATATTTTTCTGCATTTGTGTGTGTGTGTGTGCGCACGTGAGCGTGTGTGCAGGCATGCGCAGCACGTGCACACACAGAGCCTGGCGGACACACTTGGATGTCACCCTCAGTACAAGGGACCCTCCCACTTGCACCTCCCCAGCACATGCTACCATGCCTGGTACGTTCATTTGAGTTCTGGAAATTGAATTCAGCTCTTCACACGTACATAGCAAGTACTTTTTACCAGCTGAGCAGCAACCCAGCTCCTCTTACAGTTTTATAACCTACATCCTTTTAATGCACAACATTCCTGTATCCCCCAGGAGCTCTTCATGTTCCTTCCGGTTAATCCCTGAGCCCTAACCCTGCCACAGCAGCCATTATCTGCAGTTCTGTGACCAGAACTTAGTTCTGCCTTCTGTGACTTCATCAGTGGCAGGCGTGAGGTCTTGAGCCTCAACTCCTATGTTCTACTGGGTGTTTTGGTTTGGTTTGGTTTGGTTTTTGTTTATTAAACTTTTGAGTTTGTTTATTCTTTTCTGTAATGGATCTGAGAACAGTTTCCAGTTTTTAGCTATTGTGACTACAATTTAATGTGCATACCTTTATATAGCTTTAGTGAACCCCAAATGCATCAATCTGAGTTGGGACATGGTTTGATGATTTAGATGCAAAGGTGGCGTGGGGGAGGACTTTGAGTTACAAAGGCTAAAATGGAGTCTGATTTTTTTTTTCTTTAGGTTTTGTACTTCAGCTGCTGATATGAAGATTAGATTATTTACTTCAGATCTTCAAGATAAAAATGAATATAAGGTATATTGACAAGTATAATAAATAAATCTTTATGTTGAAATATGTTCATTTTCTTTGCTTATTAAATTGTAGCTACCATGGTTTAAAATGACCCTTTAATAATCATTGGCATTCTTTAGAAGAACAAAAGCAGTAGAATGAATGTATTTTATAAAAGTGGATTTGTGACTTTGGCTGGCACAATGGGAGCTGGGCCATCCAACAGTGGCCGTCTGCATGCTGAAGAGCCTGGGCAGGAACGCTGTACTGTTCACTCTGAAGTGTCACACCTCAGAAGTCCCAGTCTGGTCTTGAAGGCCTGGAAGTTGCTCAGTAAGATCACATGGGCACTCTGATGTCAGCAAAGAGTAGGGACAGGAGCAGCAGGCAGGAAGTGATAGCAGGCTGACAAGCAGCACTGCTTCTTCCTGGGAGCACTTTATGTCTGAGACCAGCTACTCCAGCCACCTCAGTCCAGAGGCTTGCCTCCTCCTTAATTCAAGGCCAGTCTCTCTAAAGTCTGCAGCTTAGCTTTCATTTACTATTATACTCTAGTAAATAGATTGTTAGAAGCAGCCAGTTAGTAAATGCGCTATCACTTATAGATGCTAGGAGCAGCATTAAGAGAGGAGTTTACAGGTGGGTGTATTAAGAGTGAAATGAAATGTACCTCGAAGAGAACAACCATTGAGTACAGGTCTCCTCGGCAGGATTACAGAGTGGTGGTGGACGGACTATGAGCATGATATATGCATTGATAATTACAAAAATGAAAGATAATATGCTGTATTCTTAAAATTTGCTGAGGGGTAGGTCCTAGGTTCTCACAATACACATTTAAAAAAGTGAAGAAAGCCAGGCAGTGGTAGCACACACCCTTAATCCTAGCACTCAGGAGGCAAAAGCAAGTGGATCTCAAAGTTCAAGGCCAGCCTGGTCTACACAGAGAAACCCTGTTGCAGAAAACAAAAAAAGAAAAAGAAAAGGGGGCGGGGGGAGAGAAAAGAGTGAAGCAAGTGAACCTAAAAACTTATTGTTGTTAGATTGATTAGTTTTATTGTTGCCAGTATAATTTACAGTGTACATATTCCTTAAACATATATTTACTTTAGTTACACGTCAGTAAAAGTGGAACATTTTTTTTGTTTCGGTTTGGTTTTTCGAGACAGGGTTTCTCTGTGTAGCTTGGCTGTCCTGGACTCACTTTGTAGACCAGGCTGGCCTCGAACTCACAGCAATCCACCTGCTTCTGCCTCCCAAATGCTGGTATTAAAGGCGTGCGCCACCACCTCCTGGCAAAAGTGGAACATTTTCAAGCAGATTTTTAGAAAACTAGTTGCAGACCTCCTTAAGAAAATAGATTCAGGAGCCACACTTCCTGCATTTAAAACTCAGTTCTACCTGCGGGTACCCTGTACTCTTCCTAATTGATAAAGTTAGGGTGTAGCTTCTGCCTCATAAGGTTGTGAGCAGTGGTTAAGCTAATTCATAAAAAAAAACTTAGAGAACAATATTTTATACATAGTAACATATATATATACATATATATATATGTTTTCTGTTACTAGTAAGCTCTCATGTTGAGTTGAAATTGACCATTGCACGTTCCTATTATTCCATCATTGGCCAGAAGAATTTTGTGTTGATTGTGACTGGGGGTTTGCAATGTTCACCATTCACACTGAACAAAGATTATAAACAGTGAAGGTGAACTTAGCAATGCTTATTTGTTACATGATTGTGAGTGTACAAAGCAACAGGTACATAAGGAAAAGTCTAGAAGGACTCTGTCTCAGATCCCCAAGTTATATAATAAACGAGAAAGGAAATGCTATGAGGACAGTTGCTGTTTTACAAAGTGTGCTTTTCTAAGAAATGCATACTAGAAACGACGGGCTGAGCTAACCACAGTATGTTGAGTGACTGGCTTCTCTCCAAGACAGCCTTTATAGGAAAGTGCCTCTATAACTCAGACTTTTAAAATGACAGATTTATTAAAATACTATAGGAAAAGTATATGCAAACATTAGCTAGGGACACTGTAGATTGTGCGTTCTTCTGTACTGATCTCTTTCTCTTCCAGGTTTTGGAGGGTCATTCGGATTTCATTAACGATTTGGTGTTCCATCCCAAGGAAGGCCATGAAATTGCAAGTGTAAGTGATGATCACACCTGCAGGTAAGTTGCTTGTGTTACACTTTTTTAATTGTTATTTCATTTTAATAACCATTTTAAAAATTAAGAAACTATAACTTAGCTGGGCATGGCGGTGCAACCTTTAATCCCAGCACTCGGAGGCAAAGGCAGATGGATCTCTGAGTTCAAGGCTAACTGCTATGAGTATAGCAGACGGCCATTAGTCACTTTATTGCCATGGTCTTTGGCAGTAGTAGTATTTGGTTTTCCCCTGGTACAGGGACTAGCTTGTCTCAGGCTTTGGGGCTACCTGAGCAGTATCAAGCATGGGTTCTTAGTTTAAGACTAATATATGAGGCATGTAACATACCGTCCACTTTCTCTCTAAAACATGGGATATCATAGATTTCATGTTCTGGCTAGGAATGGGAGAAGGACAGGAGAAACATTTTTTCTTAAGAGATAAAAAATTATTTTAAATGTGTAATTTTTAGCTTTGTGTCTGTGTGGCAAGGGGAAGTAATGCATGTTAGTGCAGTACCTGCAGAGTCCAGGAGTTGGCAGTAGATCCCTGGAACCACCTGATATGGGTGCTGGGAACTGAATTCAGGTCCTCTGCAGGAACTCTCAACCTATAGGCCATCTCTCTAGTCCCTCTTTTTTGTTGTTTATTTTTTGTCTTTGTTTTTACAAGCATGACCCAATAACTGGTTAGGAATCTTAAGTGATGGCCTAAGATACTCACTGAGCCAGCAGGATAGTCTTTCAAAAGAATGTTAAAGAGAGCAAGAACATCCCATTTCTTTGTGGAATGAGCAGAACATGCTAGCAAGTTCTTGGTGCAGTCTGTCTGTTTACATATATTTATGGAGTTTCTCTCCTCCCTCTCCAGTTAGAACCATAAAATATATTAAATAAATTAAAATAGCCTCTGAAGAAAGTAGCCAAGGAGAAACTGAAAGCCTTCTGAAGATTAGACCAATACAACACTTCTTTAAGAATAATCAACATTGAAGACCGTATACCTAATGCCTAAATAATTCTAAGCATAGAATGAAATCAAGATAATGTGTTACTTATTATTATATTATGGTTGAGTAATTCAGGAAATAAATACACTACAAACTGGATCACATTTGCATAATACCTTTATTAAATCAGTGAATGAGTTAATGCTGATGAAAGATAAAATAGAAGCATAGGCAATTCTTGGTTTTAATCTTTTAATTCTTCTTACTCTGTAATTAGCAATCCATTGCTTTCATCATTAATATTGCTAGTATACTAAAGTTATTGCTACGGCTTCCTTAGTAGACTTCAATATTTAAAAAAAAAATAAGAATTCGAACTAATGTTAACTTCGAAATATATTTGAAAATCTAGCATATAATAACTTAGACTTCGCAAAATTTGTTTCCATGAATTTATTTATTTAATCAATTTACAGCCTGATCAGAGCCCTCTCCCTCCTCTCCGCCCAGTCCCACCCTCACATTCCCTTCTAAAGAAGGGAAGCCCCTGCCCCATGGGTACCAGTCCACCCTGGGCATCAGGTCTAAGATGTGCAGCAGGACTAGGCACATTCTCTCCCACTGAAGCCAGACAAGGCAGCCCAGCTCTGGGAAAGGGATCTAAAGGCAGACAACAGAGTAAGAGACAGCTGCACTCCAATTGTTAGGGACCCACATGCAGAACACACTTCACATGTGCTACATGTGTGCAGGGGGTCTAGATCCAGCCCACGTATGTTCTTTAGTTGGTGGTTCAGTCTCTGTGAGCCCCCATGGATCTAGGTTAGCTTACTCTGTAGGTATTCTTGTGGAATCCTTGACCCCTCTGCCTCCCTCAATCCTTGCCCCCACTCTCTCACGAGACTCCCCGAGCTCCACCTATTATTTATCTGTGGGTCTCTGCATCTGGTTCCATCAGCTGCTGGATGAAGCCTCTCAGAGGACACTTAGCTAGGCTTCTGTCTACAAGCATAGCAGACTGTCATTGATAGTGATATAGGTTGGCTCTCTCCCATGAGGTGGGTCTCACGTTGGGCCAGTCATTGGTTGGCCATTCCTTCAGTCTCTGCTGCATCTTTAAGAATGAGTTCTAATGTTAGCTTCAGAGTATATTTGAAATCTGACATATTTTTATACCCTTAGCAAAATTCTTGCTTCAAGTTATTCCATTTAGTTGTCTCTACTTTTAAGGCTTTTACCCAGCTGTTAAAGTTTTCTATAGTTTAAGCTATAGAAACCAAAAATATATGAGTTTTACTCCCCTGTAACTGACAAAACCTGTCTTCAAGATTTGGTAGTTTGATTCCTAGGTTTGGGCTTTCTGTTGGAGTCCCACCTCTGAACTTTGCCCTAAAACCAGTGTGTTACTACTAAGTCCTTTTGTCTCCCTTCCCTCTCTTAGGAGCCTTCAGTAAAGAGCATACATCCCATGACTCTCTTTAATCATCTAACATGAGTAACTTGGTGGTTGCTTATTTGAAAGTAAGAAGGAAAATCCTCATTTTGCTATCACAACAGATTCAGTGAAAAATGTATTATCAACACAGGCGGTCCCATTCTTGCGCACAAGGACATTATAAAAGTGCCCTCTCGTCCTTACAGCTACGTCTCTGCGCTGGCACTTTTGTTCTTTCCTATTTAACTAATCAGCATGCCGAGTCATGTGATCTAGCCGTGTCTTTTAGAAGTACTGTGGTTTGTATTTTGGCTTTACCCATTAGCGAGTGCCAAATGGATACAGATGTGTCAGTTAATGTCATCCATTCCTTCTTTTGTCCGTTGTTGAAAAACATTTGCTAGCAGAAATGTCCTCCTGTGACACACTTTCTAGCAGACAAAGAGCTGCCAACTGAAATAGAGAATAAACAAATAGAAAGAACAGTGTGTTACACAGGAAATTCCTCTTGCGTTCTCAAACAGTATCTGCTACCGATTGCCAACTGAAACAGCCCTTGAAAATATCTGTGGTATCCCATATGCCAACACACAATTCGTGGGCTCTTTTAGTTAATGTAATTGATTACATTTTAATATTATATGATAAGGAGACGTAATATGCTGCTGAAAAGCACTCAGCTTGAAGTCACTTTAGCAAGACATTACAAAAACTGAAGGATAATTCATAAACTTAGACCCAGTTAACTCTTGATCCCTCCATGTTGCAGCAAATCTACATTCTATTTACAGGATGGTGTTGGAATGGGAAATTCTTTGTTACCATTTAAAGTGAGTGAGAATTGCTGTATTGCCCAGTTCTCCAGGGCCCTTCATTAAAGATTGGTTTCTTGATATGGATCTTAAAACCCTTACTTACCTCTAAAACTTAATTGCAAGCATTTACATATGTGAGCACGCCCATTTTATGTAGCTCTTGACTTTTTGGCCCCAGTAATTGAACCTGAAACCATTTACTCCAAACTTTACAAACGGCTGTTTCTTTGTGTCTGTTTGACTATGCTTTTTGTGTTTGTTTGTTTGCTTGTTTGTTTGTTTGTTTTCCACTTGAGTTGCTGGACATGGAGCCCTTAGACATGGAGACAAATGCCCTGCCACAGAGGGGAGAGCCTAGTGCAGTACCACAGAGGGGAGAGCCTAGTTCCTGATTAAAGCCTTCTTGTCCTCTGGTTTCCAGTTTTTTGAAAAATATTATGAACACATTTGGTGACAAATAAATTTGGAACTATTAAGACCTGATTTTCCTAATTTCAATGTGTGTTTTTTTATTTGGTTTGGTTTGGTTTGGTTTGGTTGGTTTAAATAGGAAGCCCTTCTGTCTAACATGAACTAGACCAGTAGTTTTTTAGAAAATTAGAAAGCTATGACACCTTAAAATCATGCCTGCCATCTTACTTTAATGCCCAACACATATGAGAAAATTGTTTGCCAAAATTTTGATAGGAGGACAAAGCTTTTTTTCCTAGATTATTAATCCATTGATTGCCAATGGAACATCCTTACTCTTATATGTCTCTTATGTATATTTCTTTGTACTCATATTCTCTCTCTATCTGTCTATCTCATTTTATGAGCACCTACCATAATAAGATATTACAATATAAACAGCGTGATTAAAAATAGTCAGTTCAGCATAAGTCAATATTTGATGAATTTTTTGTATTCATTTGTCTCACATACCTAATTTAGACTTTTTTTTGTTTTAGTTACTTGCCATCAACTTCATTTCATTGAAATGGTTCGTTCATATTCATATTTTGTCAGTTTATATAACTAAGTAATTAAACTAATAAAGAATCACATACAAAACTCATATTCCATCTTGGTAAGCATACAACAATTGCACATGAGAGTACATTAAGAAACAACTTTCTTTTTCTTATGAGTTCACAGAGGAACAATTCGCCATAAGGAATCTGCTGCATATTGTACCACTCCTATTTTAGTAAGAGTTTCTGTGGAGTAATAGAACACCGCGACCAAAAGTGACTTGGAGACAAAATCTCTCAGGCCATACTCCATCATTGAGAAAGTCAGCGTAGGAACTCAGGCAGGACCCTGGAGTCGAGAATGAAAGCAGAAGCCATTGAGGAGAGGTGGTTACTACATGCTCTCCATGGCTTGCTCAGCCTGCTTCCATATACAACCCAGAACAGGTGCGCCCACTCACACCAGTCATTAAGCAAGGAAACAGACCACAGCCTTGCCTATAGTCAATCTGAAGGGAAGCCTTTCCTCAGTTGAGTTTCTCTTCCCAAATAACTAGCTTGTGTCAATTGGCAGACAACCAGGATAATTATATCTTAAAATCTGCGCAAATGTATCCATACATAGATGAAGTGCAAGGGGCAAAGAGTGATGTCTTTAAGAAAGCAGAGTGTTTTGTTTTGTGTTGTTTTGGTCAGGGTTTCTCTGTTACACAGAGCCCTGGTTGTCCTGGTCTCTCTTGTTGACCAGCTGGCCTCGAATTCACAGAGATCCTCCTGCCTCTGTCACCCAAGTGCTGGGATTAAAGGTGTGTGCCACCACTGCCTGACAGAAAGCAGAGTCTTAAAGAGCTCTGTCCTCAGGCCTGTAGAGATGCCACAGTGGCTGAGAGCGCATACTACCCTTGCAGAGGACAGCTTTGTTTCTTAGCACCCACTTCAGGATGCTCAAATCCACCTATAACTCTAGCTCCAGAGAAATCTGATGCTGTAGCCTCTGCAAGCACCTGCACATACATGCACATAACCCACACAGAGAAACATACAAATTTTAAAAGTCTAAGAAATGAAATCTGTCTTACAAAGTAAGACCATCTGGAAAACTACAGCTTCTGACACTCAGATAAGTGATCATTTTTTATTAAAGCATAAGATGAAAGTTTCACCTTTTTACAGTAATAATTAAAAAGAATATATGGGGGAGAGGAAGAAAATACACCACAGCTAACCTGGAAAACTGTCTGACCATTGTCTATCTTGCCAAAGCTAAATACATTTATAAATTGATCCACCAGTCCCATGCCTAGGTATGTACTGGGCAGACAGTAGAGACTGTGGGAGGAGTTCTGTGCCACCAAAAGCAGGGTTTATGTGGAGGGCTGTACTCATTAAAGTTAGATGTGTTCAACAAGGTTACAATGGCATTATTGGTAAAAACTTGTGAAAATCTGATTATCTGTTATGTACTCTACTGAGAGATCTGAAGTGAGTGGCGAGATTATAATAGCATGCAATCATGTTAGACATTTTCTCAGAACCTGAAGTGAGTAAAAGAAGCCAGAACAAAAGAAATACATTCTATGTGGCTTTGTTTTTGTGCTATTAAAATATAAGCTACCTCATTAGAAGCCACAATAGTGACTTTTTGTCCTTTGGTCAAAGACTGAGGAAACATGGCTAGAGCAGATGTGGGTGACATCTGGTGCTGTGGGTGCTCCAGGGTGGCTGCTGCTGCTCCCTGTGAGTGTGTTCTGTCTTTCGTTTACTTAAGATGCACATACCGTTTATATGAAGAAGAAGAAGAAGAAGAAGAAGGTGACGTTATCAAATGGGCTTAATGTATTTGCTAGATGAACCATTTGGTAAAGATAGAAGATGAGTTGATCTCCACAAGAGAATTTCAGAGGCCTTAATTATGGAGTCTATCAAAAAGGGAAACAAGACATAACAACAATTTAAATTGTACCATCTGCATCTAATTTAGCTAGGATAACTTATTTTAGTCCAATTTGTTGTATTTTGCATACTGAGTACTGAGATTATGCAACATTTGGGAATTATTGAATCAGTATATAATTGTGAACCATAAATCAGTGCATCTTAGTCCTCTGAAATATTATCCATGCACCCCTCCTCATGCTTGAATGAGCTCTCTTTTTAAAGGATCATGAGAATAAAATACTGCTCATTAGATCACAATATACTTACTTAATTGACTTATTTTTGTAACTATCTGTCTATTTTTCACCTCTTTTGTCTCTTTTATTTGAAAAAGGGGGGAAAGCCATGATAATATTGGCGTGTATTTGCTCAATTTTTATAAAAGCCAACAAAAATCAAATTCATTTTAAAATAAAATCAGAAGAAAGAATGCTTTAGTCCACCCTCTAATGAGATTTGCTGAATTGAGAAGACAAATTTCTACTGTTCCAATAGTGATAAAATAAATGCTAGCACAATGCTTCATTATGGAAATGTCAGTAGAGAGAAAGATTTAGTTGCCTTAATTATAATCTCATTCTAGGGATCAAAGGACAAGAGCTTTCTTCAACTAAACCATAATTATTTTCTTTACATAGTAAAAATAAGCAAGATATATCTTTTGATAAAATATACACTTCTAATATTTAATCAAGTAGATGGTGCTGAAACATGCATACTAGTTTATATGTTACTATGACATTTCAAATTGACATCTTAGACTTTTTACAAATAGACTTTGTGTACTTTTCATTCCTACATTTTTAAAACTTCTTTACAGTTCTAAAGAAAATAGGAACTATAAAACCTACAGGAAAAAGGAGAAATCCTAAAAAAAAAAAAAATGCTTTTGATTATTATTAGGGGGTTGCTGAGGATGGAATCCAGCACCTCGTGTATGATAAGCACACACTCCCCTGAGCTGCACCCCTCAGCTTTGAGAGTGTTCACTCGAAGACCAGACTGCTGGAGGCTCTTTGCCACCCAGTCATCAAACTTCTATTTCCTGGCATGCTACCTGTCCCAGCACGGTGTAACAGTGGCTGAGTGAGAATCGTAAGCTAGCCACAAAGCGTAGTTCCTGGGGATAGTATTTTCACATCACAGTGTCATCTGTGCCTGCGGTTTCTGAGGTTAGGAAGCCATTGAGATGCAGAGCCCTGTCTGTAGTAAGCCGATGCTACTGATAGACAGTGAAGAAGAGCCTGTTCCTAGCCCATCTTTAATCTGGTAGCTGGTCAGCAAGGCCAGCTTGGGGGAGCAAACACTGGAGAAGTCAGCCAGATCAGAAATTATATGAAATAGGATATGCCCAAAGGTAAAAGGAATAAGCATTATGGAAAATGGCTGTGCCATTAAATTCCTTTTTGGTTTGTTTGGGGGGGTTTTGTTGGTGGTGGTTTGGTGTTTGTTTGTTGAAACAGGGTTTCTCTTTGTAGACCAAGCTGGCCTCGAGCTTACAAAGATCTGTCTGCCTCTGCCTCCCTGAGTGCTGGATTAAAGGTGTGTGCCACCACATCCAGCTGCCACTAAATTCCTATCACTTAATATTTGCTTCTCTTTATGTTACTTTGAAAATGGAAAGGCTGGTGTGTACATCCATGTGTGTATGTGTAAGCACCCGTGATAGGGATAATTGTTATTAAGAATTACTTAAGTAGGCAGGCAACCTGACTAATGGCCTAGAAACATTGATTTTGCTTACAATGAATATATAAATAATTAATGTTACTATGTTATATTAATTAGAAAATCTATGATTTTGTTTCCACAATCCAGCATGGTGAAACTTAAATTTTTATGCTTTTTCATAGTTTTCTCGCAACAGTATATTTTCTCAAAGATGTTTATTAAATATATAAAAATCTAAATAATATCAATTATGTAATAAATGGTCAAAGTATTTTTTTGGTCATGAAGTATCATAAATATTTAACATCATACTCATATTATTAGGATTTGGAGCTTGGAAGGAAAACAAACAGCTCATTTTCTTCTTCATTCTCCTGGAATGAGCGTATGCTGGCATCCTGAGGAAACTTTTAAGGTGATTATCTATAACTTGATTTTCCTTTACCAAGCTTAAAAGACATGCAGGCAGAAAACCTATCCCCATGATGGAAGGGAGTCAGTGCCTTTCCACCTCAGACACAAATCAGCACCAATGCGCGGGGTTTATGTAGAGGTCAGTACTTTAACAGGCCCTCTAAAATTGTTGGTTCTTCTGCAAACATCATTCATATATGCAGAATATACTTTTCCCAGCTTTTGGCAGATCACAGCCTAAAAATTGGTATTCAGTCTGGTTAGCAGTATGCAGTTTAAATAAACAAAAAAGCAAAAGTTCAGTCTGTGCTTATGAGCCTCGGTGGCCTAAGGCACATTTGCCCTGTACTTGTGGCACTCAGTTCCTGTTCAGATTAAAGCCATTCAGCAAGTTTCCTCATTTGCCACTATCTTTTCCATAGACTTTGAGTTCCGTGTTCATCTCGGAATTAACCCTTTAGCGTTTCCTGTAGCCGCACTCATTCCTGAGCAGCTGACCCTCATAGACCTCTAACACCTTCATGCTTTTGTCAGTCCACTATTCTGCCCTCAATTTTGCACAAAAAGATAGAGTTGATTAATATAGCAAATATACAGTGACAAAGCTTTTTCTCTTAACAATTATATTATTCCAACTACTCTTTAAACTTAAGATATCTTTTTTGTGCCTGTTTGTGATTTTTGGTTGGTTTTTGAGACAGGGTTTCTGTGCAGCCTTGGCTGTCCTGGTCTCACTTTTGTAGACCTCCCCAAGCTTTTATGTGCCTTTTATTTCTAATTGTTTGGATCAAATTTCCTTTTTTGTTTTAGCTTTCTTAAAATTAAAATACAAATTAACAGATTGTGGCATACATACCTTGTTGTGTTGCTCTCTGTACCCCCTCCCTCTCCACTGTCTTCCTGTCTTCCTGCCTTCCTGCTGGTCCCCGGCTGTCCTCCGATCCCTCCATTGTTCCTTATGTCACACACAGTCTGTGATCCTCTGAGAAAATCCTTTCCTCTTCACTTCTCATGGTCCTCTTTTTAGTACATGGCCTATATTCATGCGTCACATACATGTCTCGTGAACACGGCTACACCATTCAGAATCGCTAACAAATGGACTCGTCTGGATGTCCGTCAGCAGATACCTAACAACTGTGGTGTATGTGTAGAACTGGGTTTTAGTATTTAGCATAGAGAAAACTGAAGTCACGACATTTGCACCTCATGGTTTCTCTAAGATTCAGGTCCTAGATTTTAACATATATGTGTATGTGTGTATACATATAGACATATATACTTATGTGTATATATATATGGGAGGTTAAGTCATCAAGATCATCCTCTTTTAACTTTAGCTGTACTTCATCTCTTAGACTAACTCTATAATTTCATTTAGTTACCAATATGTTCTCAATTACCAGTGGTATGACCAGTGTATTAGTGGATTTTTTTTTCCCTTCATTCCTAAATGGAGACAGTTTCCATATTGTTGATTGCCTATTTCTTGAAACTAGTCCTGGTACACACACACACACACACACACACACACACACACACACACACACACACACACACACACCTTTTTCTTCATACTATGTCAACATTTTTTACATTCTGTTTGTGAATTGTTTTCCCTCATTTTGAAAATAGTTAAGACATAAACTCCTAGACATTTAGCACACTAAGTATCAGAACACACCATTTCTGCTGCAGTTTTCACTCTTTCCGTTCTATCATGTTACTTCACACGTCCAGGAATGTCTTCACCTTTATCACCAAAATTAAAGAAGAGTCTCGGAAAGAAAGAACTTTACAGAGGAAGTAAAGCAGCATCTTCTTTGGACGTAAGCTACGACTGCCGTGTCCACCACACATGCCCAGTCTTGTCCTTTCTAGGTGATATTCTGATGGCATGTTCCTGAGTCTTAGAAAGCGACTCTCGTTGTAATTTTTATAAAAGCAGGATTTATTGTATAAATATGCATTTGATTATGTATTCCATATATTGATAACATTAATTTATTAAACATCTAAAATTATTGGAGTCTTAAAACAAGGAAATACTGAGGTAGTAACAGCCACTTTTTCTTGATTTAAGACTTCAGTATTTCCTAGGTGCTTTGCACAACAGGCTAGTAGTTACTTTTTCCATACCAACTTGTATCCAACCTTCTAACAATACATTTCATGAACCATTATATTTTAATCAGGACACAGGCAGTCATTAACAGTATACAACAGTTTTCAACCTCTCTTCTTATATGAACTATCAAAATTAGATACCATAAAATTCAATTAAATCTTTACATAATGGTGGAAGTAGAGAAGGCTTAAAGTGAGGACTGACTTTTTACACTAAGATTTTTATTAGTTGCTCTCTCATTGTTATAAGAAAACCTTAGGAAAGAAAGGGTTTCTGTCGACTGACTGTTGAGGAGCAAGCAGTTCAGCGTGGAGGGGAAGTCATGAGAGAAGGCCACTGCTGGTCACACTGCAGCTGCGGTCAGTAAGGTGAGAAGTGCGGGCGCCCAGCTTTCCCTGCAGTCCAGGACCCCAGCACGGAGAACTGTGCCACCATGGTCCAGATGGAGTCTCCCACTTCAGCCTGCTCTGGACTATCCCCTGAGGGTTGTCTGCGCGGCGACCTACAACCTGTGGAGCTGACAACCAGTGTTCACCGTCCCCTTATGTGATAAGCCAACCTTGGCATTCAGGAATATAAACGGCAGAAATGTGGACCTGGAGAGCCACACGAATCACTTCAAACTGTATAACCCACAGTGCACCTGCTGGAAAGGGACCCAGCGTTCTTAGGTGGAACAGCGTGCCAGGGAGTGCCCATCTCCAAGACTGGCAACGCCCATTTTAGTAGGTTGGATCCCAGTGTGCCTCTGCGTGTAAGAGAACGTGAGTCTATGAGGATGGCAGAGAGGAAGGAGACATAAAAATAAGTTTAGTTTTCCCACATCATCACGAGGCATTTTCACTAAGGTAGCCATGTGTATACATGCATGGGAATTCCTCATCTTACAACTCAAGAGAAAGTCTCAGAACTAGCAGGGAGAGGTGCTCTCCTGTACCTCAGCTCGCCTTGGAAACATTCTGTTAGTAACTCGTGATCGCCCCTCCCCCAACACTGAAGGGTTCCATGTGCTACTGACACAGCTTTAAAAACAAAAGATTGCATTTTTATAAACCTTGGTTTTAAAATATTTTGAGGTTTTATAGCCACAGAAGTAGAATTATCAACAACACACGTGCTGCACTTGCATCCCAGCATCGTCAGCCTTCCCTGGTGTCTGCAAGCCCTGGAGGGCTGCTGCCATCCTTGCCGGGGTTCGCTCTTCCCTTCCAACGCTTTGTAGATGCCTTTGTAAGGCTGGACTTGACTTTGGAGGAGCAGTTAGGCATCTGGTTCTTCTCTGGCTTGGCCTTATCTCCTTTAGTAGCTACCTCAGCTTTTCTTTTGGACATTGTAGAGGTCACAGTGGTACCCAGCATTGGTCCATCATACTGCTCCCGCAGCAGTCATTCAGCTTAAAGTGAGAGAAGCAACCACCTTTCTGTCTAGACCTGCCTGTCTTTTTTGGCTGCCTTCCATTTGTCTGGAAAAGTCTAAATTGTGTAGAGATGTGTAACATAATCACCTGTCAAAAGATACACAGTGGCCTTTCACTAAATTAGAGGTAGCTTTTTCTAGAGTATTAATCTTTGTCCTCCTGGTAACAAAGCTGATACCCAAAAACTTAACTTTGAGTCTTTCTACCAATTTCCTCTGCAATGTTTTTGTACTTTTACATTACTATTTCCTACACATTTGGCTTCTGTTTGTGATAAGTATGTGTGTGTTTATACCTATATGTGTGTGTATTAGTGACATATATGTTTATATTTATTTTATAACATTGAATCTCTGCTTCTTTCTTAAATTTAGCCAATGAGATATATATGAAATTTCCTTTTCCCACCCTGTCTTACAGCTAATGGTTGCAGAGAAGAATGGAACAATCCGCTTTTATGATTTAATGGCCCAACAGGCAATATTATCTCTTCAGTCAGAACAGACACCATTAATGTCAGCACACTGGTGCTTGAAAAACACCTTCAAAGTTGGCGCTGTTGCAGGAAATGATTGGATTATCTGGGATATCACTCGGTCCAGGTAGTTATTTATATCTGTCTGCTACATCACATAAGTACGTTGTTAAATGACCCATTGGGCTATCCTTATACATGTCGGCCTCCATGAGAGTGAAAGCAAGTCTATCCTGTAAAAGAGAGAGAGAGAGAGAGAGAGAGAGAGAGAGAGAGAGAGAGAGAGAGAACTGCTGCCCTGCGGTGTGCTGGAGTCATGCCCGTAGTTTTCTATCTATTTCCATTGGGCGCTTACTTGGAATTTTCTTATAGCTTAAATGTATTGGACTTCAAGGGGAATCTACTTGAATCTAACACATAATTTGCAAAATGTAAACTCTTGTGTTTTAGTTATCCTCAGGAGACAAGGCCTGTTCACATGGATCGGGCACACTTGTTCAGGTAACATGCTGCTTTGTTGGGGTGGGCTGTAGCACTGCAGCGTAGTTTCCCAGCCTCCCTCCCCTCTGCAGAGCAATTTGGGGCGTTGGTTCCTTTTCTCACTGGTTGCTTTTTAAGGGCTAGTTTGTTTTCCCTACTAAACAGTTGCTTTGTCTTTTGCTTTAGGCAAGCAGATTTATTTTTCAGATACTTTGAAAATCTTTATAATTCACAGAAAGCATGTAGCCAGTATACCAGTACCACCTTAAATGTAAGGTTATGCTTCCTCTTTACTGATACATAATAAATGCACATGGACCTATGCATACATACAAATATTGTATTCTAAACAAGGTCATGCCAACCAGCACATATCTTTAATATGCTGAAGCTTAGTATTGCTTTGGTTTGGTTCGGTTTTATTGGTTTAAATTAACATATCTTCGTTTTTGTCATTTTATTCCATTGGGTAGTCATTAAACAGCCTTAAATAACAGGAAAAGCAAATAACTGGACTGGAGTCAGTGGGGCATTTGTAATGTGTTGCTTTTTTTTTTCAAAGTCTGAAATATTCCTACTAAAATCATAGGAATTCCATTATTATTAGGAATGAAAGCTGCACAGGTGGTACTCCACGCCTTTAATCCCAGCACTTGGGAGGCAGAGGCAGGTGGACCTCTGAGTTCAAGGCCAGCCTGGTCTACAAAGTGAGTTTCAGGACAGCTAAGGCTACACAGAGAAACGTTGTCTTAAAAAAACAAGGAAAAAAAAAAAAAATGAAAGCTGGGCCCAGCACTCAAGGAAACAGGTGTATTGCTGTGCGGCTAGCCTGATTCAGGACAGTCAAGGCTACAGAGAGAAACCCTGTCTCAAGGGGGGAAAATGAATGAAGTATATTCACCATAATATTAAAATTCTATAGATTAGGGCCCGGAGAGATAGCTCAGTGGTTAAAAGCACTGGCTGCTCTTCCACAGGACCCAGGTTCAATTCACAGCACCCACATGGCAGCTCACAACTGTTTATAACTACACTTACAGGGAGGGCTTCTGACACCCTCTCACAGACATGCATTCAGGCAAAACACCAATGAACATAAAATAAAAATAAATTATATCTTTTAAGAAATTCCATAAATTATAAAATAATCTAAACTTCAGATATGAGCAAATACATATTTTTTTTTACTCAATGAATTACGTATGGCCTTCTCAGCATTGTTTAGCAGCTCTTTGATATCAAAAACTCAGACTCAGTGCTGGGGAGACAGGTCAGTGGCTAAGAGCACTTACTGTGCAGGCCTTAAGACCTGAGTTCAAATCTCCAGCACCTACCCCAGCACTGAGGACTAGAGATGGATGGATCCTAGTTGCTCACTGGCCTGCCAGCCCGTAAAGAGTGATGAACTTCTGGCTCATTCAGAGATCCCATCTTAATGCAGTAGGAAGGAGAGCAATAAAAACACTGGCTGCGTTCCTCTGGCCAGATATCTTAGCCTGGTGCCACACAACAAGGAGACACAGAGCACTCCCCTGTTTGTTGGGGATCGTGCTGGCTTCCTTATGCCAGTTACACCTCAGCCCCTAGAGTTGAACAGTGCTGAGGGTCGGTCGCTATAAACAGAAGGACAGAGGAGCTGTTAAACAGTTACTAATATCTGAGACCAGATAACTTCCTGTCAAAAATTTGTCTTTCTTGTGCCTTCTTCACCACGTGGACAGTACTAGTCATCTGTCAGGGGTCCACTTGCACTCACTGATTTAGAGAAACACAGAGATCGAGATGCCTTGAAGCTTAAATATCCTAAGTGGTCATGTCATCCCAAGTGACATAAACACAGGTGTATCACACACATTTAAAAGGATGTCAATAAACAGGGCTGGGGAGATGGCTCCGCAGTTAAAGCACTGGCTGCTGTTGCAGAGAGCCCAGGTTCGAGCTTAGCACCCACGTGGCAGCTCACTGCTGCTTTGATCTTCAGAGTCTTCATCCATGGCTGATGCCCTGTGTCCCCACCTGTGGACTGTGTTAGCCTTGCGTGGCTTCAGAGTCTAGTTCAGGACTCACCTGAGCACCTAACAAATACACTGAGTGGGAAAGTCCTCGTAGTTAAGTGAACTGCAAATCTACATGCAAAGTCATGATAACAAACTTAGGGTTATGAAATAATTGCTTTTGCACAGAAAAATAGAGCTTCTTTTAGAAAAAAAGAAACTTCCTATTGCCTGCAGCACAATGTTTATTCTTGTTCTTTCTTTCTTCTCAGGTGGTCTGCCATTAGTGAAAACTTGTTTGCAACCACTGGATATCCTGGCAAAATGGCAACTCAGTTTCAGATTCACCATTTAGGGCACTCTCAGGTAATGGGAAAATGTTTAGTGGTGTTTGTGGGTAGTTAGTTTTTGTTTTGTTTTGTTTTTTAATGAGGTTTTTTACTTTTCTATCCAGAGATCCAAATTTGCAGTTCATAAGTAAAAATACTTACGTCTGCTATCTGCTTAAACTGAAAGGCTTTTTTTCTCTTAATGTTTTGATCACCAATAACAATAGATTATTTTTCTTCAAATTTAATGTAAAAATTGTATTTTATCCCATCTGCATTTTAGAGTATATTAATTTTGTTTGCTTGATGTGTGTAGACTACAGAAACTTTTGATTCTAGACTGTTCCCATTATTCACAGCTGGATTAGGTGTTCATTCAAGTCAGATGCAAATAGATACCATGTATTTCGTAAATATTAGGCTTCTCCTTCAAATGCAGTTTTTAATACATTTCTTTTATATTTTGTGTCTATGAATGTTTTGCCTGCGTATATGTATGTGCACCACGTGCATGTCTGGTGCCGTGGAGGTCAGGAGAGGCTACTGGACCCCCCCCTAGAACTGGCATTAGAGATGCTTGTGGGCAGCTGTATGGGGCTGGGTATCGAACCCTGGGTCCTCCGACAGTGCGCTTAGCCTCTGAGCCATCTCTCTAGTCCTGTTTCTTACTTATAAAGTGGTTTGGGGTTGGCAGAGTCCACTGCTTTGCCGTTGGTTCTCTGCACACACATCACACATAGGCACCTCCGCCGTCCATCAGAACTCATGCCCACCTCTGCTGCCTTGCTCAGATAGCTTCTCCTGGTGCTGTCTCTGCCTCCCAGGGAGAAAACAGCTTAAGAAGCAACAGCCTCACTGTAAATAATGACACTTATTTTATCAACACTTACCAGGCACTTAAATGCAATACATTCCTTTTTAAAGTAGTGTTTTTGAGTTGAGAACTCACTGTGCTTCTTCAATTCTTGGCATGTTTTTCAGCCCATCCTCATTGGTTCCATAGCTGTCGGATCTGGTCTGTCCTGGCACAGAACGCTCCCACTATGTGCAGTTGGAGGAGACCACAAGCTCTTGTTTTGGGTGACAGAAGTATGATTTTCCTCTATTTTTGATCCTACACTTTGTATTTTTAGTATATATTTTGGAGAAATCCTTATTTTTATATCAAATATACTGTAAAACTAGAAATGCTTCAGTTGTCTTTTCTGACAAATAAAATGATAAAGACTCCTTGGAAAATATTTTCCTGTTGTAATTTGTTGCATACCAAATATATGTGTGCATGTGCCCAAGTATTTTAAATATCCTGTAAGAAGTGAATAATCAATTTAACAGCTGTATATCCTAGCCTCTACACGTTGAGTGTATGTATGCTTTTACTAACTGTCAGAGATAAGAACACTGAGAACCCAGAAGTTAATCAGCTGGACCACCATATCTGAAAATTGCCCTCTTAAACTTACAAAGTGATATAAAAACAAACTTGTATTTAGGCATCGAGTTTGGGATGTGAGTATGCTGAAGATGGGATCTAGGATGGACGGCCTAGAGTAAATTAATCCAGAATGTACATTTGTATAACTGTATCTGTTTATTAAAGGTAACTATCTTCGGAAAAGATAACTTATAGATGTTTAAATGCAGTTTTGCCAAAAAGAGACAGGAGGTATTAACCTAAAAGGGAAGAAAATGCTCTTTCCAATGGTAAATTATATATTACTACATAGTAAAACATCTTCAAGAAATGAAACTCCTTCCCCTCTCAGCTGAAAGAGCAGAGTTCACCGATGCCCTCAGTTACACACAGGGCACAGGACCCTTCCCAGCTTCTCACCTGTTACACTTGTTGTGCACTCTTTCCTTAGGAAGCCTGTTCTTGGAAATGTGTTTCCATTAGACTAAAACAGAAGCCGTAATCTAAGAGGGTTGCCATTAGCTCCAGGCCAGCCTACGCTACAGAATCAGACCTTCACTCTACGAGTGAGTGAGTGAGTGAGTGAGTGAGTGAGTGAGTGAGTGAGTGAGTGAGTGAGTGAGTGAGTGAGTAAGTGAGTGAGTGAGTGGATGGATAGATGGATGGATGGATGGATGGATAATAGAGAAAGACAGGCTAAAACTTGGGGAGATGCCCGTGACAAGTTGTTAGTCATCACTCAGGTTCTCGGTAAATAACCTGGGTTCTGATATTATGCATTTCCTGAGTTTAGTTTTTCTGTGTTTATTTATAACTATGTCTAAGAGAGTTTTCTTTCTGTTGACATTCCCTCAGGATGGCTTCACTCACAAACATCATGGAAAGAAAAAAGTTGTGCTTATATGTTAGAACTTACGTTGTTTGACACTGTTGAGCAAAGTCAGGATCTCACAAATCCGCAGGATGTCGGAACTAATCCTGTTCTTTCAAGATGATGGAGTCATAAATCGCCTTCTCTTTTCGTGATCTGGCTGTTGGGAAGCTTCAGTGTCGCTCTCATGCCAAAACAAGGAATCACACATTCATGTTTGCTTCTTCGATAATTTGTGACTAGATATTGACACTGACTAGATATGTTTTAAATCTCATGTCAATAGAGGGAAATTTTTTAATCTTTTTTTTTTCTCCCACATACGTGACTTGGTGATGGTTGTTGTGGCTTTTAATTTGTCCAGAATCAGGAATTATTCCAAAAATCTTGAGGGAGTTACAAGGCACTATTATGCCCCAAGCCACTTTTAATAATTCTAAGAAAAGAACTATCCCAGACTATTTTCATCATTTTCTATAATTAACTCAATTTGACCCAGCCATTGGTACCTTTGCTAAGCAGAAGTATGCTTGCAGGGTGGAAATGACTTGTTTTGGTTGCTGCATCCTCAATTCCCCTTATAGGAGCTCAGTTGAGTCCTTAGAAACAACCTTCTGCTCCCGTGCGTCTTCAGCACTGCCTGTGTGCTCAGTAACAGGTCAAGAGCAAGCAGCTTCTTTAATAGTACACCATGCTGATTCAAAAACATCCACATCTCTAAGCATAATTGCACATTTAAAGATCTCTAGCCCTAAGACACAGGCTTTATTTTGCTTTGTTCTTATTTTACTGTGGTAAAAATAAAATCTTTTTTATTTACCGCTTCCCTTTTCTTTTCTCCCTCCAAACCCTCACATGTACCCACGCCACACCCCTGCTCTCTCCAAAATCTATGGCCTCCTTTTTCATTCTTAAACACCTCAACACAACCCATGCAGCCTATATAATGTTACTTGTATGCGTATGTTTTCAGGGCTAACCAGCTGGCATTCCACCCTGGAGAAGACGATTTCTCCCACTCCAGGCACTCCATTGGTTTATGTAGGGTTGAGGCCTCGTGGGCTTTCTCTGTCTGCTTTGACATGACTACTTTTGTCCTTGTATAGCTCATGTTTAGGCAGTCATGTTAGTGAGGCATGGGCGTGGCCTCTGGCGTTACACGGAGGCACAGTGTCACAGCAAACTCCCTGGGGATCCTCGGACTCTTACAGTCTTTCCACCTGCCCCTCTGTAACGTTCCCCTGAACCTCAGGTATGGGAGTTGTGTTGTAAGTGTATCCATTAGAACTAGACTCCACAACTATGTGTTTTGATTAGTTTCCATCTGTTGCTGAGAGAAGTTTTGTTGATGAGGGTGAGAACTACGCCTACTTGTGAGTAGAAGGACAAATACTTAGAATGTAGTTAGGGATTACACTGGTTCAGTAGAGTTGTATTCGTGAGTCCTCCAAGGTCTGTGACTTTATTAGCCCTGAGTAGTTGGCTAGGTCTCCAGTACTAGTCCTGACTTCCCTCTTGTTGAGCAGATCTTAAGTCTATTAGAGACCTGTTGGTGACCGCCGAGGTATGTGTGCCACTACTGCACCATTATGGTTACCATGCCACTGTGGTCGTGATGCTTCATAGGCGTCATAGCTGGCTATGACTGTCAATTGCTTCCCTCCTGTGGGAGTTTGTATGCCACCTCCTGGTACCATGGACACTAGTCCCCTCAGGTCTTCTGGGTCCTGTGTTCAAAGTGTATGTTGTTTTCAGCAGGGGGGACTTACCTCCCACCTCAGGGAGACGATAACTCAAAGGAGAGCTTCTCGTGCCTTAGATAAAGACCCAAACCATTTTTAATTAACATGACTTTATAATGAACATTTATTCCCTAAGCACAGTAATACAATAAAGCCATTAAGCTATTACTTAGAGATCTCATTTTTTAAAAGGAAGAATTCATGTTTTATGACCTATTTGCTGCCATGTTTAACATGAGCAGTTTCTGTTGCACACATGGTCGGTCTTTATGGGAAACCAAAGCATTAATCTACTTTCTGACTTTTCAAGCTGGCTGTAACTAGCCTGGTAAAACAACTGCCACCCTGAGTAGGAACAGGTAACATTTTGTCTGGAAATTTCTTTGCATCAGTTTACTTCCATGTATGCTTTTGTCTTGTCATTCTTTGCATTCTGGGGTAATGCTGGGGTTTTTTACTGAAGACTTTGGGACACATAACACACTTATGTAAGCGTATAAACTCCATGTCACAATGAATAGTGAGCAAAACGAAGGCCACCAAGTCTCTTGACCTTTGAAAACAATTTCCATAACTCGATAGATTTATTGTTTTTGAAATAAGACTTTCTACCATCTGCATTTAGGATGCTTTGTTGAGCCTCCTCTATTTTTGTGTAATAAAAGACAAAAGCCGCTGGCTTCTTTGCTTATGATAGTGTTTAACTACAAAACTTTGATCTTTCTTATAAACACAGCTGTCATCCCATCATTGAGCAAAATCCAGACAAGATTAGACTCGTGCCAAAATTAAGCTTAATCTTTGCATCCATCTCAAGTAAAAGCTTTCTAAGACTGTTTTAGGAAATCTCTACTCTTGAGACAGTGTACAAAGGGAATGAGGTCCCAGACAACCTCTGAAGTTAGCCAGAGTCAACTAATAATGAATTGTACCACAGTGATAAGGAAGTGGAAAGTAACCAAATTCGTCCATTTGGGTTCATTTCTGCTTAGACTGTAATCTTGAGAAAGTACTTTTCTTAGTTCACATCAAGTTTAAGTCAGACCAAAATAGGTTTCTTTTTAATGAACTTAATATTAATATTTATTTGGTCTTTCTCTCACTAGTCGTAGTGAAAATGACGTGCTCGTTCATTAAAATGGAACAGATGTATGTATTTTATTACAATGATTGTATTGTAGCTCATTTGATGTCCAGCATACAAAGAAAATCATATTTTTCAATAATATTTAGACTCAGGAGTTTTATATACAATTTTTTTGTGGCCTGTTCTCCTTGTACTTGAGCACTAGTGCCTCAAACTGCGGTATGTGTTCAATCATGCATTCTCTGCAAATGGCCTGTTCCCAGAGAACATCTGTGGAAGCATCCCTCATCTGAACTATGTGGAGTTCTGTTTATCTAATAAGAGTTTCCTGATCCTTGATTTTCAGCTTCCAAGGTCTTATCACCTCCTGGATTTGCCTGACAAATACAGCACATTCATGTCTTAGGAGCAATTCTGAAATTGTCAAGTGTTACTGGCCTTTCTGCATCATATCACCTGGACACTACAATCTCTTAAGATGTGTTCTTTGCATATATAGTCTTAGCAAGACTTTGGATCATTGCTCCTTAAACCTGTTGAAGGAAAATACCTAGAAAAGAAATAATTTCATATTATCACTATTAAAATCTTAAAAGCAGCAGTTTTTTTGGGATTCTGGAATAGACACCACAAAATCAGATTGACTTACATGTTTCTAGCAGACATTGATTCAGTGTGTCCTGACATCTGCCACCTCCCACCCCCCAAAATTTCATAATAGAAAGGGGAAATAAGGCTGCCAGTAAAGCCTTTGGTCTTCGGACATGGTGACTTTTGGAGCCCTTATTCAGAAATCTGGAGAAAGTTAAGTTCTTAATGTTAATACATCCAGGTGGGTCTTTTTTCTTTCTTGGTGGCTTTTATGTGGTTCTGGGCTTGCCTCTTGTGTTGAGATGAAAGCCAGGATACTTTAACCCTTCCTTCCACAGTTACAGAGGAGACAACGCTTCCTAAAGCAGGATAGGTAAGGAAAACTAGTGGAATCTAGCTTAGAAAACAGAGGGGGGAATATTATGTTTGGCTGTAATGATAGGATATTATTATGGATTTCCAGAGATAGTTTACTTGTTTCTTTTTAATATACCTATTTCCTCAGCAATGTGTATACTTTGCTCCAGTGACTATTAGACAGTCTCTGTGTGTGTGTCTGTGTGTGTGTGTGTGTGTGAGTGAGTGTGTGTATGTGTTTGCTTCTGGACTTCAGGAAATACCTCAGTTGTAGAACACTCAGTTGCCTAGCACATGGAAGGCCCTAGGTTTGGTCCCCAACACTGGGGAAAAAAAAAAAAGCAGATATCAAAACAGGAGAGAAGAGTGATTCTAAAGCTGGCCAGCATAATGAGCCACTTTTCTAAACTGTCGTACTCATAACTTCTGGCCTAGTCATTTTGGGGTTTTTTGGTCAGTTCTAGCAAAACTCCAACATGGTTTTCAAGTCCAGAAACAAAGCCTCAAGAGGAAATGTTGATGCTGGGGTCCATCTGAGTGACTGTGTGAAGCTGTGATTCAAAGTAACCTGACTGCTTCCAGAAGCCCAGGTGCTGAGTCACTTACTGAAAAGCCAGGAGAGGCTAATTAAAAGCAGCTGACAGTGGCCTCGTTTGCTGCGTTTTTTAATAGACTTCATTTTTTAAAAAACATATTAAAGGTGTGCAGAACCAAGCAAGCCTAAGATGGTGATCAAGGCCTACCTTGTTTCTACTCCAAACCAGTGGGTGGGTCTGACGCTGAGTTCAGGACCTCCAGTTGTTACGTAAACTGGTTAATCCTTAACTATTTGTCCTGCCTTTCCTTCAGGAGAAAAGCCTCAATTAAGGATCAGGAGCTGCCTTGTCTCCTGAAGGAGATCCCAGCATTTCCCTTGTATCTGCACGACATGGAGTCTTGCAGCTTTTTCCTGATTAGGCCAAGTGTGAAAGACCTACTCTCCCCAGAGTAGGAGTTAAGTGTTGTCACAGTGTGTATGACAGCTGTGGTACACTGTCTCTATTGTAATGACCCTTTTGATTTTGATACTGATTTCTCCTTTAAGTAAGCTAAGCTATTGGAGGCCAGGGAAGTTTGACTCCCTGACTGACAACTGTTAGATCCTTCCCTGGTGCTTTGGCGGCCTTGAGCAGGACAGTGAGCTAAGCAGCTGGCTGGATTGCCCTCACCTCACGCCAGCAATGGCCACTCTGAGAGTTACTAGCCAGTAGCCACAGCTGCTTGCTATTAAGTCATAACTACACTCCTGAAGGCCCAGCAGAAGGCCTCTGAGTGGTGCAAGCCCAGCCTATCATTTCTGGGATTAATGCATACACCCCCCCCCTTCTAACTGTGGAAGCTCGCTGTTGGGCTCACTCTCTGAGCCGGCCTGAGGACTACCTCTTGTACTGCGCCACGATGTGCAGCATGAGGCCCTTCGAAGGCTTCTTTGCCTGCCTGCTTTTGATTTTTCAGAGTGAAGAAAGGACGGCAGCAGTGACAGGGATAACACAGAGCAGCTGGGGAGGTCCCTGGGAACAGCCAGGGCAGACATAGTGCAGGATGAGTGAAGCGGAAGCGAAGCAAACGACGGGTGAGAAGTAAAGATTAGGCACTGCAGGCTTTGGTTACTGGAAGAGGCCTGAGCATATCCAAGCTTAAGGACCAAGAATCCTAACACCCCGGGCTCAAGCGCTGTACCACTTGTCCTTGTGTACGCACATTCCCAGCCTGTATGAGAAGAGCACTGGAAGACGTCACCTACTTCTGCTCGCTGCTCAGTGAAGCCAAAGATGACAATTGCCAGGGCTGCTGGTCATTAAGCACCGAAGCCCCAAAGCTATAAGCCTTCAGCCTGGTAGCCTAGAGCCCAAAGGAGCTGTAAGCCCGTGGGTCCGCGAGTCCAGCCTGTAGGCTTTGGGCGCTCACCTGGATTTGCCAGTACCAGAATGGCTTCCCACCTACCTAAAATTCTTATCCAGTAGAGCAAAAGGACCCTGGCCAACTGACCAATAACACTTTCAGTGCTGTTAACTTCTTCGTGTCATCATTCAGTCATCTCCTTAAATAAAAAGTCCCATGAGTAGAAGTGAAATAGACTTTATTCCTCCAAAGCCCTCAATTTAAGTAACTAATTAATATGAATGAATGCCTGAATGGATGAGTAAAAGAAAAGCTTGCAGAATAACATTGGGCCGTATATTGCTTTCCTGTGGACTTTCTGATTAAGTGTCTTTAGGTCCCTTCCCTTGAGTTGATTGGCTTTCTAGAGAAGAGCCTAAGTCTCCCACCAGCAGGATATAAATTTATAGGCCAGCGTTCTGAGTGACCTTGGGAAAGCCAGATCACTTAGCAGGAGTGGTCTAAAACAGACACACTGGAGTAATTACACTGGAATTCCTTGCCTTACCCGAGTCTCAACAGAGGGTTACGTCACTCTTAAGGACCGGGGCCTAGCGGAGAGGATAAGCCTAAGAGGTACTTCATTCTTCCTGTGATTATGGACCAGTTCTGCGCTTGGCTACATTTCTCATCCTTAAACAAGGAACAGAGTAAAAACAGGAGCCTATTTCTCATCCTTTCTCCTACCTAGGAACTTACCAGAGATAAAAGTAAATTGCAGCCATCTTCTAGCAATCACCTACAAAAACAAAATAACCGCTTACAGTTCTTAAGATTGTTATATTGAGTGAATAAGGGTGAGTGACAGATAGATAGATAGATAGATATGGTCTCTACTCTTAAAGTCAGTGTCCATTATAATCTGCTCAATTTACTGCCAAAATTCACTATCGGGAATGAAATCTGGCGATATGTTTTTTTTTTTTTTTTTTTTTTTTTTTTTTGCCAGTGGGAGAAAGTCTGCCTGAAACCAAATATCTCAGAAGATTTCCTGGTAGTTTGCCAAAACTTCTAGCTATAGGTTGTTTTTTTTACTAGTCCTAGAAATTCCATTATCAAAATGAGAATGGCACTGCTTTCAGGGACTACAGATGACTGATGAGCAATACACATCGAGGGTCCAAGAAGGCAGACAGAAATGGCTGTTCTTTCTGCTGGCTAGACATCACATCTTCTTCCAGCATTATTTACTTATATTGATTGAGATATATTAAACAACCTTTGCAGTTCTTTGGCCAACTAAGAAGTTCATAAATTGACAATCCTGTTTTATATACATACAACACTTTACTTATAGGTAGGTAATTGGTAGTGATGATTTTTTCTTTTTTTTTTTTCTTTTTTTTTTTTGGTCTCATCCCTTCATACACTCTTGAATTTTCCCTCTTTTGACTGGGAGCCTATCATCTTGGCTCTGGAGAGACAGAATAGGCTGACAAAGATGTGGCTAAGGCTGGTTGAGAACCCAGAGTTGGGAGTTATACCTAAGACAAAAGTTCATGGAAAATAAAGATGTGAAAGCACAAAGGTCATTAGGTCTAAATGTCATTCAACAGATACTTATTGAGGGTGTGCTGGGCAGTAGACATTGGGCTCGAATCTAAGTAGAGGTAAAGGCAGTCTGTGCCCTACTTAGTGCCCAAGGGGATCTAAGCAAACGGGCAAGCATAGCATTTACAGGATTACAGGATTAAGCAAGGCTGGCCGGCCGCATATAGTCAGAAGAATGACATCCTTGGGCAGATCAGAGAAAGTTAAGGATGGAGGAGTAAGGCTTCTGTTAAAGGTCGGGAGGTGGAAAGTTGTAAGAAAGCCTTTCAAAGCCATGACAACAGGAAACAACCAAGGAAAGCAAAAATCAATGGTTTGTTGTTGTTATTGTTGTTGTTGTTGTTGTTTGGGGTTTGTTTTGGTGGTTTTGTTTTTGGTTTGTTTGGTTTTTTTTTTTTTTGGTTTTTTTTTGGTTTTTTTTGGTTTTTCGAGACAGGGTTTCTCTGTGTAGCCTTGGCTGTCCTGGACTCACTTTGTAGACCAGGCTGGCCTCACAAAACTCAATGTTTTCCATGGGAGTACTGCAAAGCAATAACAACATGACCTTGACGAAACAAGCTCTGCAGAGACTGGTCTAGAGAAGTGCAGGCAAACACAAAGCTATGGAAGGAAAATGGCAGGCGGAGAAAGAGAAAAGCATTCTCCTGCAAGATGATTTGAGAGGAAGAAATCATGTGAGACCTTGGTAGCAACACAAGCTGGGGGACAGAGTTGGGTCTGGAAGGTGCCCAGTCCCAACACTAAATCCCCTGCAAGGTTAGTAACAGGGACAGCATGTGGTTTTTGGCAAATGCTTACTATATCCTGCATAAAGACAATCGTACTCAAGCATGTGGTATACAAACTGTTGAAAAATCAAGATGTGATGTGAGAATGCGCAGAAGTTAACCAGACAGTGGTTAGGAGCAAAGACGAGGGTTCCAGACAGGGGAGGCCTCGTGTTTAAAAAGCCGCAGTAAGCGACTCCAGGAATGGAAAGAACAGTGAAGAGCGAGACGAAAGAGGTGAGCGAACGGCTGAATGCTGGGCAGAACTTGAGATGTGGCAGGAAGGGTACAGTTGTCAACAGGCTTAAGAAAGAGCTGCTGGGGAGCGGGAGAACACAGGAAGTGGCCAATCAGATTTACCAGAGGCTGGAGGAGTACAGCCTCTGTAACTGCTACATAGCACAGCCTCACAGCCCGCTACCGCCATGGAACTCCCAACACGTGACTCCCCTACTTAAAGCTCTTCAGTAGCTCCTCTGATAACGTTTTTGTACCTTCCGTGGTTTCTCATCTCACTCAGAGAAAAACCTGAAGTCCTTGCCACACTGTGCCCTTACGAAGTGCCTCACATTTCTAAGCACCTCCGATTGCCGTGTCTCCACCATGCTTCAGCGTCACTGGCGTCCACTGTAATGCCTAGAGGAGATACACAGAGGCGGTACGGAGAAGCCAGCAAGCGAAACGCGGAAGTGACAGAGTTGTAGGGAGGGGATAGAGGGAGAGGAGGGAGAGGAGGGAGAGGAATCTGCCTCCATGAAAAAATATAGGCGGTTCCAAGCAGGAAAAAGGGATCAACTTAATCAAATGTCATTTGCAGGTCAAGTTGGATAACAAGACTCTTTTGGTGACATCATGAAAGTCACAGGTGGCCTTGAGATCAGCAGTGAAGCTTATTAAAAAAAAAAAAGTTCAGCAATGAGTGGGAGGAAAAAAAAAACTGAAGAAAGAGGAACTGGGCAATCTTTTGAAGAACTTGCCTGAAAAGAAGGGGAGAGGTTGTTTTATAGAGAAAGGTGAAATCATAGCCCATTTGCATTTTTGAAATGAGCCAATGAAAGGACCATGCTAATGATGCTGGAGAGGAGGAAACAACCACATGGGTGATGTACTCGGATGTCCAGTGTCTAGGACACAGGGAGAGTGTGGCGCCTGCACCACCACGGTACTGAGTCGAGGGCAAGGGACTGCGGATTTAACTCATAAGTGCGCACATACACACACACACACACACACACACACACACACACACACACACACACACACAATAACACAGCGGGTCCTTCGTGCTAAGAGCAGCAGCCGCAGCAGCAGCCGCAGCAGCGGTTTATTATTCTCCCCAGAGTTCCAAAGAGCCTTCTTACAGGCAGCAAAACAGGAATCCTCCTCCCAGGTGAAATCCCTCAAAAGGTGATTGCACACAGGAGGAAAAGTCTGGAGGAAGGGAGGAGTGCATTCTCAGAGCAGTAAACATGACTAGCTAACCAAGATAAACCCAGACATGGAAGCTGCTAGAAACAGGACATGAAACAGCAAGACAGGCAGGCAGCCCAGTCGGGCCTGGTTCCTACAGGAGAGGACTTGTCTTCTAGGAATGAGGACAATGAGGGGAAGGTGAGGTTTAAAGACCTGGATATCGATCAGGGATGGATGTAACAGGGAGGCCACTGCAAGCCTAACTCAGGACAGCCAATGCTAGCTATGTACTACAGGTGACAGTCATAGAAAGGCATTAAAATGCTGCCAAGCAAGTACGGCAAAAGGGGGCAAACAGTCCTGCAGAGTTGTTCTAATGAAACGCAGGGTACAAACTGTGTAAGGAAGGTCATGAGGGAAGGGAGCGGTGACGAAAATGAAGACTTTGAGGAAATCTGTGAGACTGAATCTCCTAGAAATGACAGTGAAGCTTCACCCATGATGCCTTAACAATATGGTGCCTAGACAACACCCACACAGCTCTACCACCACTAGGCATGTTAACATGGAAGAGGGCCCCGCCCCTAAACAGAGAGCTATAGGCAACTAAGGTAGGTGAAGAGTGGGAGAAACAATATTCTCTAGGCTTGATTATCCAAGCCAGGCATGATGGTACATGCCTTTAACCCCAGCACTCAAGAAGCAGAAGCAGGCAGATTGCTGTGAGTTCGAGGCCAGCCTGGTCTACAAAGCAACTCCAAGATATCCAAGGCTATGCACAGAAACCTTGTCTCAAAGAACCAAAAAAAGAAAGAAAGAAAGAAAGAAAAGAAAGAAAGAAAAGAAAAATTCTTTATCCAGTACTAATTGGCCAGCCCTGAAGTCATGCACATACATACAAATAACACTAAATGGGTTGACCAAATTATATTTATATATTTGTGCATAGATGATAGGTAGGTAGGTAGACAGATAAATAGAAAAAAGAGTTCATGAGTTTAAGAGGGAGAATGGGAAGGGTTGGATGGAGGTAACGGAAGGGGAGAAATGATGTAATTATTTCTTCCATTTCAAAAATGCAAAAATACCAAAAACAAGAACAACAGTAAGTAGGCTTCTTGTCGTTCAAAAAACTATCAACGTTGGGGTAACAGGAGAGCAAGCTGGGAAGAATGACTACGTGGACAGATGAACATGTTTCAGTAGAAATATGGAGAGGCTGAAGATCTTGACAATAACAAGCCACGGGGATTAAAGATGAAACATTAGTACCTTCTACGTCTGAAGGGCAAAAAGTAAGCTTTCAGGGGGACAGTCGAAGGGCCTGAGAAGACAGAATCCGTATGAGCTCTGGACACTCAAAGGAGGATGGATGAGAGAAACCCAAACACAGGAATACCATAGCTCGCAGGTACTCAGAAGTACAGAGGCCCGTTTACAGAGAAGGGAAAGACCGTGGCTGAGAAGCAACGAGGAGCAAAGGGAAATGGCCGACTCCTCCCCTGATAGTACACGGTGGGTGCGGATGAGGAAAGAGCCACAGGCTACACAGCAGTATCCCAGGAGAGGCTAGTGGGGATTCTGCCCATAACTGGTTTCCTCGGCTCAGAGGACATCTCAGAAGTTGGAAAGGATAAGGTTGTCAGTGTAGAATGCCTTTTTCTGTCTAGGCTGTGAAGATGATATCTCTTATTCTATTCCACCTAACTGTTATGTCTTCAAAAAGAAGCAGCGAGTCCTCTAGAAAGACAGACTTATTTCCATCAATCTACTGGGAGCTGCTCTTCAGGGCGCACTTTAGCCTAGATGTTATCAAACTGTCAATCTCTCATTTATTTGTTTTCCAGTCTAGACTTTGAGGAACTCCACAATCTCCGTTATCTGTTTATATTCATGAGAACCTAAACTTTATCTCTTCTTTTGTTCGCTTCCGTATGCCTGGGTATAATATGTTCAGTACGTAACATGGGGTATGTGAGAGTAGGCAGCTCAAGGGATGAGTAGCAGGCTGACTTCAATGCCAAGGACCATGTCTGCATCGTAAGAAGCCCTTAAATGGCATCTTTAATGTATCAATGAGTTTTCACCGAAAAGCAGCCTGACTGGTACTAACTGAGGACTCAGAAGAAGAGAATAGCCTTTGCTCCAAGGAATTTACAGCCTAATGGAAAAATTCCAGGTCGTATGGACTTTATCAAGGGGAGAAAACAAAACATAAGTACAGTTGCCTAGAACTGTCACAGTGTTTATGTAATTTATACTCGTGGCACAAGTACAGTTTAGGCATACCTCATTTTATTGTGGTTGATTTTACTGGGCTTTCCAGATAATTGCTTTTTTTTTTCCCCTCCCTACAAACTGAAGCTCTGTGGCAAGTCTATTTATTGGTCCCCTTTTCAACAGTGCGTGATGACTTCAGGCATCTATGCCACATCTTCGTAATTCTCACAGCATTTCCAGCTTTCTCAATATGTCTGCTACAATAATCTGGGATCTGTAACCACTGATGTCACTGCTGTAATTGTTTCTGAGTGCCACAGTTCGTGCCCATATAAGACGGCAGGCTTAACCCATAAGCATCATCGGTGTCCCAGCTACTCCATCTACCTGTGTCCCCCTCTAGGCCCTGAAAGACAGTAATGAAAGTAAACCAATAAATCCGCACAAGTGACCTCTTAAGTTCCCACTTGAAAGAAGAATCTCTGCTCTATCTCACTTCAAAGCAAATGCTAGAAAGGTTAAAGTCTGTGAGGGAGGCATGCAGAAAGTGCAGGCAAGCCAAAAGCTAAGCCCTTGTCACCAAACAGCCAAGTTGTAAAATCTTTTTAAAAGATATATGGATTTTTTATAAACTGTAATGTGAAATTTTGCAAATAAAAAAAAATACACACTGGAAAATAATTTTTTGAAGGGAGTTAATAAGGATAATAACAAAACCGCCTACAGTAGCCTTATTGTTAATGTGGAGAGAGTTACCGGTCGGCATAGAAGGTCAAACCAGCCACAATGTTCCCCTTAGCCAAAGCCTAGTCCAAAACAAGCTCTTAATCATCTTCAGTTCTTTGAAAACTGGGAAAGGTGAAGGCCCCACGGAAGGCAGGTTTGATGCTAGCAGAGGTTGCTTCATTCCGTTTCAAGAACGAAGCTGTCCTCAATCATAACATACAAGTGCACACACAGACTCACGGGTACTGATGCTGATGTTGCAGCAACTTACCCTAAGGTCTAGAGAAGATAAACAATGATGGTGGCTACATCTACCCCCACCAGGCTTCCAACACAGATGGAGCAGCCTTCTGCTGGGAGATGCCAGCTCAGACTTTTATAGCCAAAGGGATGTCAGTGCTATTGTCAAAGCCTCAAAGGCCAGACTGATTCTCTCGGTGGGGTTTAATGAAGCTGGGAGTTTGTACGTTAAAGCCAATGCTAATTTGCCATTCTGAAAACCCTAGGCCCCTTGAGATTCACACTAAGCTTATTCTGTTTGTACAGAATAAATGAAACAAAGCCTAGATGGCATCATAACTGTTTATAACATGGTTTGCAGACAATTTTAAGACCACTATTGAGACATACTAACCAGGAGTTTAAAAAAAAAAGATTCAAAGTATCACTGCTAGCCTACATGACCTCTTGTCACTCAGAGCTCCAACGGAGATGGGCAGTGATCTTAATGTTTTTTTTGTTTTATCAATACAAAATCCATTCTGGCCCAGTGCAGTGATGCACACCTGTAATCCCAGCACTCAGGGAGGCAGAGGCAGGCAAATCTCTGTGAGTTTGAGGCCAGCCTGGTCTACAAAGTGAGTCCAGGACAGGCAGGGCTACACAGAAAAAGCCTGTCTTGGGGGAAAATAATCCATTCTGCAGCCCATGGGTAAAGGCGCAATTTTTACATTCAGGTCTCATTTTAAATAAATATGTGTCATTACATATAGTGGCATACACCTGTAATCCCAGAACTCAAGAGGAAGACTGCAAATCCAAAGCCATGTTGGGCTATTTGGTGAGTTTGGGGTCATGGTGAAATGTACACAAGGCCCCTGTCTCAGAAAATGAAGTGGAAAGAAGAAATGCAGAAATAGAGGAAGAGAGACAGAAAGAGAGGGGAGGGAGGGAACGAGGGAACTGGGGAAGGAACAAGGAAACGGGGAAGAATGCCACGCGCACACGTGGTGGTGCACTCCTGTAATCCCAGCACTCGGGAGGCAGAGGCAGGTGGATCTCTGTGAGTTCGAGGCCAGCCTGGTCTACAAAGAGAGAACCTGTCTCGAAAAACCAAAGGAAAAAAGAAAGAAGGAAGAAAGAAAGGAAAAGAAGAAAGAAAGAAAGAAAACAGGAAAGGAAAGAAGGAAGGAATGGAAAACCAAATTAGTAAGGCTACCTCTTAAACACCAGTTCCTGTGGATCTTGGCAAAATAACCCAAAAGTCTCCAAGGAAGACTTCCTACATTCTAAATGCCAAGAACATTTGTGATCCATGGGCAGAGGTCACAATGTCAGTGTCAAGAAAAGTTGAGCTGGCCATGGTAGCACACACCTGTAATGTCAGCTCTTAGAAGATCAAGAGTTCAAAATCATCTTCCTTTGCATTAGCTTGAGGTTAACCTGGGCTATAGGAGAGCCAGTCTCAAAAGGAGGGACGGAGGGAGAGTTTGCAGGAAGTGGATTCCACAGCACAGATGGCTTGAGGTGATTCATGAGTCAATGAAGGAGGTATCCGTAGATGCTTTAGAAACAGCAAGAGGACTGGAGTTAGCATTGCAGCATGTATGTCTCTGAGGTTTTGAAGACCTTATCTAACTATTTTACCTCATCTTTCTATATAATCATATCTATCTGTTGCACCTAAGATGTATATCCTTGTGGTAAAAATAGACTAGTAGTTGATATGGCCATGTTTTGATCAACTAACAGTTAACTTGTATAACTTATTTATCCTAAACAGCCTGCAATAGCACTTTCAAAGTATTAGAAGTAAACCTTCTATTGTAATTGAAGGCCCCATGGGTACAATATATGGGTACAATACGACATTTTAGAGTACAAATATATATATATATATATGTATATATATGTATATATATGTATATATATGTATATATATAATGTGTGTGAAGAATTTGAATTCTATACCACTTTATCTAAAATTAAACTTATTTTGTATCTATATACAAAATTCTATGCCAGCGAATTAAAAATAACATTGCTCCAACATTATAGAGAGTTTTAGGTGACTGCTCAGGTAGTAAACTGTCTCTTGTCATCTTCTCATTTTGGAAGCTGCTCACATGTACTCACTGTATACTCAGGTAATTAATTTTATCCCTTCTCAAGTCTCTGATGGAATCGAAGACCAGATAGTTTAGTTTTACAATTAAACTTAGTTGTTGAGGGCTTAAGATGTTTTTTTTGGTCTAGGTAGATGTTTTAAATTGATAATGATGAGAAATGATAGATATTGATTTACATTCAGAATTTTAGAGGCACCAAGATAGGAAATATGTGTATATATAATTTTACTGGAACTACCCTATTACAAAGCAACAGTGCTCCTACTAGATACTGCAGGCTAACAAAAAGCCTACTACTAGGAATGGATTGCCTCCTTTAGAGCTATTGGCCAGTGAGGTCTGGTAGACCTAGACAGTAAGCCTCTCTTGCTGAAGACAACACAATTCAGAAAAACTCCAGGGCGCAGTATTAAAATGCAGAAGAGGTCCTGATTTGGTGTGTCAGAGGCTAATCCCCTAACCAGGGGCTCAGAATCACATTTAGAAAAACACGACTCTTAATTCTGGCACAAGAGGCCCCTTGTCAGCATTTTTGTGTCTACTTCTGCCTTATTTCTCATTAATCTCCACTGCTGGGCATTTCTTTTACACCACCCAACAGCTTTCCCTTTGCTCTAAGTACCATACGCCCTCATGCCTCTGTGCCTTCGTTTGTACAGAGGCTCATACTTCTTAATGTTAAGTAGCTACTAAAGTCGGCTTCCTCAAAACTGAGAAACCCCTATTATCAACAGAACCACGGCGCTTTGTATCCATGTGGGTACACGTGTCTGCACCCGCTAACTTGCAATGGCGCAACTTCCACAGGATTTTATTTGCACATCCATCTAAATTTTGCACATCAGAATTCTGCATGTCTTCCCTATACTATTCTTTGAAGGCAGAGGCTAGCCCCTCCTTCTCTTCAGTACTTGTTTGGTACAGTAAAAAGGTTTACTTTTGCTTAGGTGACTTGTCCTAAGTCACATAGCTGGTGAAAATGTGCAAATTCTGAACCAAGATCTTCAAATTCCGGGTGCAAAGATCTTTTACTTGATGCAAGCGGCAATCGGTTTCATAGCTTTGTGTCTCAGCTGTATGTTATGTCAAAAACAAACAAAAAACACCAAACAAACAAACAAACAAATAGAAACAGATCTCCAGGGCATGAGGCTCAGACTCCTTCTGATCAATTTCTAAATTCTTGACAAGGCCTAGCAGATTACCTGGCACTTAGTAGGACCAACAAAAGAGAATTGCTCTTCAGTGAATTGCAGATTTGGATGACAGGATTAAGAAGGTAAAATCTCAAAATAGATGCAGCTCAACTTCTAATTTTGTCAACCTCAACCCATTCCTACCCCATGTGTCTAATTGTCTCTCTCTGTCAGTGTCTCTCCGTTTGTGTGTGTGTCTCTCTCCTCGCTCTCCCTTTTTCAGATCTTTTTCGGAACTGACAGCTTAATCAGCAACTGTGCACACTGCTCTTCAACAGCGATTCCTGGGCCAACTTTATTAGCCACACGACGAACTACCAATCCCAGAATGCTGAGCGAGAGCAAAGGGGCGGGGCGAGCTCTCCGAAGCCGCCGATTGATTGGTGAATACAGGCGCTTTCTTCCGGAAAGGCCCCGGAGGCAGGAGTTTGGAAAGCGAGTCGAGGCTCTCTACCGGCCTGGGAGGGGCTTGTGCCTGAGTCCCGGGGTCCCCATCTGCTGAGGAGATGGATGAGGATGGGCTTCCTCTCATGGGGTCAGGCATAGACCTGACCAAGGTTTGTAAAAGAGAGAGTCGAGCTTCCGGCGAACAGGAAAGGAGGCTTGGCCAAGGGGCCCCCAGTTCCTAGGGAGACGTCACCTCCCCAGGCCCAACCCTGGTCCCTCTTTTTGCTAGCCTAGGGAAGGGGGAGCCCCGCAGTCCACTTGCAGAGAGGTCCCTCCTGAGCTGTGTGAAGAGTTGGTGTGCTTCTCAGCCTTTGCTCCCCATATCACGTGTCTCCATGGCCAAGGTTGACAGTCTGGAGATAGTGCCACTTCTAACACTAAAGCTGCTGTGTGTGTGTGTGTGTGTGTGTGTGTGTGTGTGTGTGTGTGTGTGTGTGTGTGAGAACTTCTAACACTAAAGCTGGTGTGTGTGTGTTTCTCAAACTTTATGCAGCCCCTGTCACTTTGACACAAGATTCAGGAAATCAGTGACTGTTCTCAGCCCTTCGTGAAATTCATGTCAGAAGGCAAAACCATAGCCCTTATGAAATGCAGATGTCCAAAGGATTGTGCAGTGTATGTTTCACCTGTAAGACTCGTGTTTGTTTTTACGTAACACAGGTGCCAGCCATTCAGCAGAAAAGAACCGTGGCATTTCTAAACCAGTTTGTGGTGCACACTGTGCAGTTTCTCAACCGGTTTTCCACAGTTTGTGAGGAGGTAGGTCCTGTGCTACTTGTTTGTGCAGTAGCCGAGAAGTCACCTTCTACCTTTTGTGTTGACGAATGAGGTGAAACAAGAATTCGAGCCTTCATGTGTTCACTTTGCCATGACCCTCTTCAGCTGTGTTAAGACCCCTTAGCACCTCTGTGATTCTGTTACATCAGCCCTGTGCGGTGCCTCAACTGAATTCGTATTCTAGAAACTTCTGTGAGATAGCCCAGTCAAGTTTATTATGACCATGAGAACAAAAGGAAATCCAGAATCTCGATTGAATTTTTTAAAAATTGTTTCTTTTTCATTTTCCAACTCCAGAGATTTGTATTTTCAATATCTGTTTGGGGTTATATTGAGTTGCTTTGCATTCTTTGAGCCAAAAAAAAGGTTCATAAAGGTAGCCTGGAAATACATTTTTTATTTTTTAAATTCCAATGACTGGATAACTTGTGGAGTGAGAATTAAGTACATAATTAAGAGTTAGGTGCCAGATTCAGGAACTTCGCCTGATCTTTAAAAAAGGTTTTATTTGAGATAGATAGATAGATAGAGATATCATATCTATATATATGGATGAGGAAAATAGCGGATATATCTTGAAACAGATCTTAAGAAATGAAATAGAAAGGTTAAGACAAATCGTAGCTGAATCAATTTAATATTATATTGTCTTATGCAAGGTATATCCTGAACAAAATGGAGTTTATGTTAGATGTGTGGCTGTTAATCAGAACTGTGTGGAGACAAGAAACTTCTCATTTGTGTAAAATTCGAGCAGTTTCTGTTAGGGATCGTGATTAAGGCCTGAACGTGCTAGACACGCACCCTGCCACTGCGCGACAACCCCAGCTCCAGCTGTTTTTATTTCTTTATCAAAATTCCTTCAGCCGTTCCACTGAGACATGCGAAAGTAAAACGTCATTACTGATCCAGCAAGGAGCTGAGTTTTGTGTATTCTATATACTAACAACAGCCCCAGAGACTAGGTCCTTGCTTCCAGTCAGTTCGCTCTTTCTCTCTCTCTTTGAGTTTTGGTCTTCTAAACAATTAAGATTTACTTGCTTTATTTTGTGTGTGTTTGTGTGGTTTGCACACATGTCTGTCTGTCCACCACATGCATGTCTGCTGCCTGTGGAGGTCAAAAGAGGCCATAAGATCCCCTAGAACTGTAGTTATGGACGGTCATGAGCCACCATGTGGGTGCTGCCAATCATTGCTGGGTCTCTTGCCAGTACGAGTGCTCCCAAATGTGCTCCCGACTGCTGAGCCTTCTTTCCAGTTTCCTCTAGAGCTGTTGCCTCTCTGAATAGGAGAGTAAAAGCCAGTACGCCAAGGCTTTCACCTTTGGATACTTTCTTTTGTTTTTGTTTTTGTTTTCTGAGACAGGGTTTCTCTGTGTAGCTTGGCTGCCCTGGAACTCTCTTTGTAGACCAGGCTGGCCTTGAACTCACAGAGATCCGCCTGCCTCTGCCTCCCTCGTGCTGGGATTAAAGTGTGCGCCACCACCGCCCGGTCACCTTTGGATTCTTCTATCACCCCTTTTACTCTAGGTTAGAGTATATAGAGACTGTAGGTTTTTAGCAGAAATAAGCAAATATTCATAGCCAACAGTGGTGCAGTTGCCCTTTACTGAATAAAGTAAAGGTAGTAAACGCAGGTCAGGAAGCAATTTGCTAGAAGCCGCTCTGGGGAGAGGGTATCCCCTTGCCTTTGTAGCCGCTGTCTGGAGAGTGGGTGCTACTCATTGGCAAAGGCAGGATCAAAGACCGTGAGTCTCACCTCACTGACGGCTGATGAATGAAGGGATGCGTTATGACCCGCCTCTTCACCCTCCATCTTTTGCGCTCTCAGCTTTCCCCACCTTGGTCGGTAACCCCTACTGTTTCCTTGAGCTCCAGGTAGAAGCTTGTTGGATGAAAAGCTCAAGTACAGTTAGTTATTCCTCTTTTCCCCCCTTTTTATATATGTAGTTTGGCAAATAAAAATTGTATGTCTTGATTGCGCAAAACATGCCATTTTGATTCTTGTACCCACTGTGGAATATATAAGTCTCATGCGGGCTGCCTCATGTTGCTTTTCTGTGTGTGGAAAGAATATAAATTGTGGTGTCTTCATTCTCGGGTGTATACTCTACTATTAGCTGCGGTCACCGTAATGTAAAGTAAATATGTTGGACCTTCTCTCCTGGGATGCAACAGCTTCTTGGTCCTCCCATCTCTCCCATCCCCAACTCTCATCACTATTTTACTCTGTTTTTGAGCTTGAACTTTTTTTATTTAAAAAAAAATTTAAGCTATAATTACATCATTTTCCCTGACCGCCCTCCAACTCTTTCCATATCCCATACCCCCACAGACACACACACACACACACACACACACACACACACACACACACACACACACACACACTTGCTCACTCTCAACTTCATAGACTCTAGCCAAGGGGCATTTTTTTTTTTCTAATACAAATGGGAATGAGATTTACAGTGTTGTCTTCTGTTCCTGGCTTAGTGCACTCATTAGTGCCCTCTGGGTTCATGCCTGTGGTCACAGGTGACAGCTTTCCTTCCCTAAGGTTGGGGTCTTCCCTTGTGAACATGGATGGCATTTTGTTTATCCAGTTATTGTTCATAGACACTTACGTTGTGTCCTGCCTGGCGGTCATGCAACAATGAGCAAAACAGTGCAGACGCTTCTGCCACATACTGTCGCCACTTTCTTGGGCTGTAACCAGAAGGGGGATCATTAGAGCTTAAAGTAGTTACGCTGCTCTTTTTGTCTTTTTTGGAATTTCTGTACTGTTTTTCCAAAGCAGCTATATTAGCTTACATTCCTACCAACAGTATAGACGTGCTGCCTTGTCTCTACCTTCATGCGTGGTGTGTGAGGTCTGATTTTATGCTTGTGTTTACATATATCCCACACCATTCATTGAAGAAACAATACTCTCTTTTTTTAAAGATTTATTTATTATGTATATACAGTATGCATCAGATCACATTTTAGATGCTTGTGAGCCACTGTGTGGTTGCTGGGAATTGAACTCAGGACCTCTGAAAGAGCAGTCAGTGCTCTGAACCACTGAGCCATCTCTCTAGCCCCCAGAAATGGCGCTCTTTGTCAATTGTGTGTTCCTGGCATGTTTGGGAACATCAATTGATCATAAATGCCTGGCTTTTTTTTGGGCGCCCCATCCTGTGGCCCTCTGCATGTTTTAATCACTATTATACTGTACAGCTGTACAGCTTTGTTGTCAGTTTCTAAGTCAGGTAAACACCTACACTAGCAGAGCAGGAAGTGAATTTTTTTTTCTAGTGGGTCCCTAGGGAGTGGTAGTGACTGCAGCCATTCCCGTTTCTCCCCCTTGATTCCTGAATCCTGGAATCCTAGCTACGGAAGAAACTGTACTGAGTATCAGGTGCTGACTTGGAACACATGTTACCTTCTAGGGAACCCTGCCTCAGCCCTCCAGGCTGCTACAACCCAGGTGGTACTGTTAGTGTGTCTTCAAAGGGCCAGCTGCTTCAGGATGGGAGAGAACGCTCGTTGACTCCGTGAGCATGGGCCCACTGTTGAACTGCTCTGGCTATGCTGTGTGGAACACCATGATGCTGGACACGGCATTTCTAAACCCACAGGAGGTCATTCTGGCAGAGATTACTTGCAGGAAAGGCTAATCCATTTCCGGAAGAAGAAGTTTCTATTCTAGTAGGGTCAAAACGTTGTGCTCTCTAGGAAGAAAGTAGCCCTGTGTGGTAGCCCTTCCACCAGGTGGCTGTTGGGAGAACAATATTCTTCAAGCTCACGAGCACAGGATATCTTTCCATTTATTTGTATCCCATTTTCTCGCATCAATATTTTATGGCATTTGTTACCCAGACCTCACATTCCTGGTCCTGCATAGAGCTTGGAGCCAGTGAGATGGACTTACTGATTAGTGTATGAGGTGAGCCTTGGATGTGGCTCTGCAAGGGACTACCTAGCATCTAGGACTCCAAGAGGTCACCCTAAACCTCAAGTCTACAGAGACTGACATGGAACTGTGGTTGGCCTTGAGCCTGAATTTGCCAGCCCTGATCCCTGGGTCCTTTGGGATGGCTCTGAACCTGAGTCTGAGGAGGTAGGCCCAGTCCACTCTGGATGATCTGGTGGTTGGGTCTTCTTGGGATCTTCTGAGAGCTTTGGTTTGTGAGGGCATTGAGGTGTCTTAGGTTTTGCCTGGATTCTGAGCCTGCGTGGCTAGTTTGGTACTATGGCAGGGATAGCACCTGCATCCCCAGTGCTGCTCTGAAGTATGGGATAACGGGTGCTGGGCTGATGCTAAGGGACACATGTTTGGTGGGCTGATGCTAAGGGACACATGTTTGATGGGCTGGAGCTTGGGTTGTGGAAACCAACCAGAGGCTACAGATGACGGCCTGACCGATAAGTCTGTGAGGGTTGTCCTGGCCTTAGTCCACCAGAACATGAAGCTCTGTAACCAGACTGGAAAGTAAAACTGTATTTAACAACCTGGCTGTGTTCCTGGGTGTCAGTCTGGGTGTTCGAGTCAGAGGCATAAACCTGAGCTGAGACAGGCCTGAGGCTTAGGTTGTATGGTCTGCCTGGCTTTGGGCTAGAATTCGGAGCAGACCTGAAGTCTGCATTCAGAGAAGCTAGCTTGAAGGCTGAGTCGGGGCTCATCCTGTCCCAAGGGGGAGCCTCATTCTGAGATCAGTTCAGACCCTAAGGCCTCTGGAGCAGCGTGGCTCTCTTGTAGAACCTGTGAGGACTATCCTGGCCCTTGGGCTGTCTTGAATCTTAGGATGATAGACCACCAGGGTTTGTAAGTGCCTACTTAGCCTGGGGTAGGCCTTGTGTTAAGCTCTGAGGTGGACTGTGGGACTCACACCTCTGTGCCCTTTTCCCCAGGTGGAGCTGTTTCCTCCATGCTGCGCTGCTTGGGGCTTGGTGAGAGGTACGCCCAGTAGTGTGAAGCTGTCCTCGGCACACACTCACGCATGCGCACATGCACACACCACCCTTGGGAAAGTGTTGTTGTCTGTGGCTCTTTTATTAAATCAATGTTTTTGTTTGTGGATGGGTACTGGACAGTCCTGGGTCACCATCTTCCTGGTATCCTGCCCTTTTGTGCTGTATGTTTGATAATTGACTATGATTCATTATTGTTTGTTTTTGGTTTTTGGTTTTTCGAGGCAGGGTTTCTCTGTGTAGCCTTGGCTGTCCTGGACTAACTTTGTAGACCAGGTTGGCCTTGAACTTACAGCGATCCACCTGCCTCTGCCTCCCGAGTGCTGGCATTAAAGACATACGCCACCACGCCTAGCTGATTCATTATTTACAAATGATATTTTGGCAATTTTTATATTTTTGTCAGTTGTACGCTATTTGCTCAGAGAGTTGACAGTAGCTAATATTTACTGTGTACTTGCTCACTAAGTGAAATAGATGCCTTTAATCATCACAGCCCTGCCATTTAAGGCAGGTCCAACCATCTCTTTGACATAGCCACAAACTAAGACACAGGGGTCGGACCTAGTTCCGTCTTTATCCACTCATTCTCTTTGAGTCCCTGGGGTTTGTAGCTGGCTTTGTGATGCATTCTGAAGTTGCAGAGAGAAGCACCGAGCCAAAGGAGCCAAACTGGCATTCAAGCTCTGGTCTAAGTGACGATGCTAAACACTTCTCTCCACTCCTTATTGTGCACTTTGTTGTTCTACATCTACTGGATATCGTGTCTTTGTGGATATGATAACTTCGGAAGATATTTATATGTATCTCAACGTTGCTTTTCTGGAACCATTTTTAATGTTAATAGCCCCTAGGAAGCCCATTGCCCTTGTTCCACACGCCTTAACAGAAACCAAAATGACTGTTTCCCTTAAGAAAAAAAAAATGAAGCAGCTAGGTGTGGTGGCACACCCCTTTAATCCCAGCACTCGGGAGGCAGAGGCAGGCAGATCGCTGTGAGTTTGAGGCCAGCCTGGTCTACTAAGAGAGTTCCAGGACAGCCAGGACTTTTACAGTGTCTCAGAAAACAAACAAATAAACAAAAATGAGCATCGCTGTTGTTGGGTTTTGTTTGTTTGTTTGTTTAGAAATGATCTCAGTGCAGCATAAATATAACACTCAGCCTCAAGTTGGGATTAAATTTGAAACAAATTAAGCTCTTTCTCCATCTTTTATTCTGTTTCTTAAGAGTTCTCTGATAAAGAGAACAGTACAGGACTCTTTTTTTGTTTTGTCTTGTTTTGTTCTTTTATTATTTTTTTCTAAAGAACTCAACTTTCTTAAAACGTTGTGCATACTAGGCTACTTTGTAAATAACCCTTCTGCTAAGACCAGAGGCCAGGCAAAGGAAAGAAGTTGAATCAGACCCAAGTTACAAAGTTGATTAGGGTCATCTCCTCTTCCTTCACAAACCCTTAGCGAACATTTCTGTTCCTGCTCCAGTCAGCAGAATTGTAGGGCCGTCCACCTCAGTTGGACAACAGGGCCAACTCAGTTCTCACTGCAGTAAAATCTGCAGACTCTGTTGGACTGTGAATTACAGGGTCAAGCACCCCATGTAAACAAGACGTGCAGATGTTTTATCTTGACTCAGATTGATTACACACACAATACATCCTGGATCTCAAATCATTTCTGATCTTTTTCTTCTGAAAAAAAATTTAAATTCAGGCGAAGGTGTTGAGAACTTTCATCTAACAAATTTATAGTGTTTATCTTTTATATCCAAGTTTTAGGCCCCCATTGAACTTAACTTTCAAACAAATGATGTCTTTCTTAAAGCCTTTTTTGGTTTTTGCCACAGCTTTATAGTGGAGAGGCTTAAGAGTTCTATGCAGCTTAGTAAAGACGTGGATTGATTCCCGTGCTGGTTTCTGGGATACACAATACAGCAGAGTACACTAGGGTCTACTTTAAAACACTCTTTTAGAGACAAGGCTATGCATACCGAGTATTTTGTAATCATAAAGTTAGATCACTTTATCATTCACAGTGGTATTAATTAACCTTCTCTAAGCTGTTTCGAGAATCTCAGATGTTCAATGTTTGTGGACTTTCTGTTGTTCTTTATTACTTGTGAGAATCACTTATTTTTCTCTTTTCTTTTTTCTTTTTCCATTTATGCAAGCCAGTTTATTCTTGGGGGGTGATATTGACATATTCAGTACCAAAGACATATAGAAAAAAGTAAAATATTCTACATGTGCACAACTAAAATCATGCACAAAGAAGTTTAATGTCATCTGGTCGTTTTCGGGAGTCACAGAAATTCAGGTTAAATATTCTGTTACCCAAAACACTGAATTTCACATGGTAAATTCAGAAACGCTAGCCCACTTACTGGATAAGTAAGGATTTGAGATTTCGCACTAATGTGCGATGTGCCTGAACATTAGTAATAAATGTATGCCCCAATTCTTGTGACTCACAAGCATGCATGTTTTTCACACTGCTGAGTTTTACAACATGCATTTATTTTTTACTTAAATTTATTTTTTGTTTTGTTTGTTTTGAGTTTTTTGATACAGGGTTTCTCTGTGTAGCCTTGGCTGTCCCAGACTCACTTTGTAGACCAGGCGGCCTCAAACTCACAGAGATCCACCTGCCTCTGCCTCCCAAGTGCTGGGATTAAAGTTAACTTTATTTTAAAACATTTATTGACTTTATATCCCAATTGTAGCCCCTTCCTTCATCTCCTCCTGGTCCCACCCTCCCTCCTCTTCCATCCTATTCCCCTCCCTAGTTCTCAAAGAGGAGGAGCCCTTCTCCCTACCAGCTGACCCCACTGTACCAAGTCTCATCAGAACTGCCTGCATCCTCTTCCTCTGTGGCCTGGTAATGCACCACGCCAGGGGGAAGTGATCAAAGAGCAGGCAACAGATTCCATGGCAGGGACAGTCTCTGCTCCTCTTACCTAGGGGACACCTATGGAGACTGAGCTGCCTATAGGCTACATCTGTATAGAGGACCTAGGTCTACTCCATGCATGGTCCTTGTTCGGTGCACCAGTCTCTGCCAGGCCCCCTGGGCCCTGATTTGTTGCCTCTGTGGGTCTTCCTGTGGAGTTCCTGTCCCCTCCAGATCCTTCTATCCCTCAAGAACTGTTTCTTAACACAGCACTCCTCACTAGACTCTTGGAGGGGGTTTTAGAACTTTAGTGTAGTATAAAACTGCTAAGGTTTGGTTTTGTCTTGTTTTGTTTTTTCTTGAAATTATGTTTCCATTGGTTTATCTAGCTTTGGCATAGGTGGTAGTAGCCATAGAAAGGAAAAGACAACTGCTCAAAATACTTGACCCCACAATTACCAAAGGTATTTGGATAAATGATTATAAACAAATATATATTGATGTTTATATCAGTGTCTTTCATGTCTGGCAAAGATAAATCACTCATGCCTTCCAAGGCCATGACAGTAGCAGATGAGAATAGATAAATTAGCTCCAAATGAAAGAATGGTAGTACCAGAATAATCAGGTCATACAAAGAGATAGAGAAAATTATTGCACTGAAATGATGCTTTTTTTTTCCTAGCATCTTCATTCTAGTCAGTAGGTAGATTTCCAAACAAACATCTTTACTCCCTTAATTGCTAAGATCTATCTTTCCATTTCCAATCTACCCTATGTATATCCCCAACTCAGTGCTCAGTGACAAGTTAGCTTTATAGTCTAATCACGAGAGTAATTGACACTGATTAAAAAATAATAGCAGGTGAATGGCATCCACCTTAGTAAGTGTTCCGAGATCACAAACTCTTGATTTCCTGTCTGTATAGTCCAGAGCTTGCTGAGAAGCTGGTCAATTGTTGACTAACCCTGGGTGATGAGCAATAGTCTGCGGCCCCCAGATTTATCATCACTGTCATAGCAAACTTCTGTCAGCTCTGGATTTGAAGTGTTTGGGTTTGAGTTATTTTAAAGTTAGCAAAATAGTTCCTACTTCATAGAGGTGGTGTGAGGGTTTGGATGCTATGTTGTAGATAAAGTAGTTCATACACAAGTGCTCAGGTGTTTATAATATCAGATGTTTAAAAGCGTATATTTATAAGAATATATTAAAGCCTAAAGCTTAAATTTGGGGAACTGGGGTGATACCTCAGTCAATAAAATGTTTGTCACGAAACCATGAGGACCCTATTTCTCAGAGCCCATGTAAGACTCAAGCAGGGGCATGTACCTATAATCCCAGTGTGGAGAGGGCGGAGACGTGGGGGAGGGGCACTCCTAGGGCTTGCTCACCAACCAGTCTATCTGCACCAGTGAGCTCTGTGGGCAGGGAGACAGTCTATCTCAAAACCTAAAGTAGAGATCAGTTAAGGAAGATGTCAGTGTTGACTTCTGGCCTCCTCCACATAGACACACATACATGTGTACTCTCTCACACACATGAACCTGTATATATACATACATGTACAAAATATTAGCTTTTGAACTCATTTTTCTTTTTATGTTTATTTTACTTAAGCCAGTATGCTCATTTTTCACAAGTGGAATTTATCATTTTACAAATTAATTTGTTGTAAGATTTCTTCTCTAGTGAATTAAAAGACTTATTAAATTTGTCAAAATTGAATTTCCATGATTTTCAGGAATGTGCCGATAATTTGGATAGCATGACATGTTTTATAACTTGTATTTATGTTTACATAACAGCTTATTGTGAACAAATTTCAAAAGTTAAACTTAGCATTGGTGCCACTAAAACTAAATTTTATCCAAGGGATATAGGCCTGCAATCTGAGTACCAGGAATACTGAGACAAGAGTGTTGAGAATTTGAGGCTAGCCTGGACCGCACTGAAAGTTTGGAGCCAACCTGAGCTTCACAGTGAGACCCTATCTCCAAAAGAAAGAAAGAAAGAAAGAAACTACAACCAAAAATTCACTTTCAGATGTTTAATTTCCAGATGCATTTTTGGAGATGTCAAGATGATCATGTTAACAGTCGGTGTTCTGGGGCTGGAGAGATAGCTCAGTGGTTCCAGGTTTGGTTTTCAGCACCCATACTGGGTGATTTACAACTACCTGTCAGAGCTAGGAGATCTGACTCCCTCTACTGGCCTCCACTAGTACCTGCACTCAAGTGTACATACAGACATACATGTAATTTAAAATAAGCCTTATCTTTAATAAAATAAAAATATGTGTTCTGTAATTGTACACTTTGCATCATGTATGACAAAGGGGTATGATAGTGTGATAAAGTGCAACATGTGAGTTAAATAATATTGAAGCATGTGTCTCACTTGTGTACCAGTCTTGTTGATCTAAGTTACCAGAGCAACTGCTGTATCCAAGAGCCGTTTCTTCTTCTACCGTGTCCTCTTGTATTGTTTCTTCTCCATCCACAAGGGCTTTTATTGTCATCCCCAAGATTGAGGATGAGGTTCATACATCTTCATCCCAGCTCTCAAAGACGAAGGAGACAAAATACAAAATAGGCAAAATAAAAAGAAAGAAGCTTTAATTTAATTTCAGATGGCAGACTCAGGTGCAGTAACATAGGCTGCCAGCCCTGCTGTTTGCAAGTTTGAGACCTGCATAGGCAGCATCACAGACCCTGTCGTAAAACAACAAAGTATCCTATGAAGAAACACTTAGTGCTCTATAACAGTGCCCAGCATTTTACTCCTCGCTGTGGCCAAAATGACCTGGAGGCATTAGGGTTCTCCTTTTAATAGGGATTTTTATATTATCCCAGGTAGTAGACAGAGAGATGCCTCTGTGCCATGGGGTAGACTGGCCAGCCCTCTTGGAATGTGTAACTAAATGTGATAACATGTAGAAGCAAGGTATTCAATGAATGTTTGTGTGAACTGTACTTTATTATGCTAGCTTTTAGCTGTGAACGTATATATGTGCCTGTTCTGACTATCCAGCTTGCTCTGGAAATCCAGTCTCTACCTCCATAGTGCTGGGGTTATGGGGGGTGAAGGGTGGGGGGCACTGTGCCGGCCTGGCTTCTGTGTGGCTGCGGGGATGCAAGCTCCCATCTCACACTTGAGTAACACGTGCTTTGTGCCCTAAACCATGTCCCCAGGGCTAAGCAGATAATAGTCACTATGTCCCCAGGGCTAGGCAGATAATTAGTCACATGGAATGATGTGCTTTGAGCTGGCTTATGTTAGGTTTCACGGTAGGTGTGTCGTTTGCCTCTTGGGAACTCTTTTTCTCTTTTAATTCTTTCTAAAATGAATTGTTCATCTTCCCCTTTCACTACCACCACCTTTTACTTTTCAAACTTTGAATTTGGACTAAATTTTATTTGCCTAAGAAATTTCTACACAAATATCCTATGTAAGGCTATCTCTGACTAATTTTTATTCTTTCTCTTATTTTCTATGGAAAAATTCATTCATTTGTATGAGATTATTAAGCCGCTGCTACATTCCAAGTGCTGTTTTGGGTACTGGGAATGCAGCAGTGAGTGAAAGGCTGGACTAGGTGGGCTTTGTGCTTTGGTTTATCGGCTTATTGTTCTGATAGTGAATTTAAGAAGGCTGAAAGGTTAGCGTTTGTCAGTGACTATCTAGAAAATCTGTGACACGTTCTAATAATGTAGAGTTCACATGCTATGCTTGTGAAGACAGTGATGTTTGAGAAAGTGAGAAATACTTAAGCCATGTATTTTATAATTTGTAAATCTGCTTTTCATGGTTCTTTTTCACCATTGTAAAAAAAATACTTTATTCTTATGTCTCTAACTTTTCTAGAAACTGGCAGACCTTTCTCTTCGTATTCAACAAATTGAAACAACTCTCAATATTTTAGATGCGAAGGTGTGTATCTCTAAGTACAGGGTAAGATTTTCTGTGTGAATGCCATCTTTTTCAGTCATACTTAAAATGTAAATGGATGAGATCAGTCAAGCCCCTGCATCTGTGAAGCAATATAGTGTGGTACATTAAAAATATAATTGCAAGGCTGGTGTTCATTATAAACATTAATTCAGTCATTTCAAATGAACTCTCACTTTTTTTTATTATGCCAGGTCTACAAATGTATAGTACAAACAACATGTTAACAGACTAAGCTGTTGTGTTGTTCACACTAGTTAATGAAAACTCACATTTTTATTTTAGTGGTTATAGTATAGTAATAGTAGCACAATAATGTCATAATTAGAATAAAACTTAAATCTCTCCAGAGCAGAATTTATTGTAAAATCATTTGTAAATATCTTGAAAGTTAATGAAAAATACCTGTTTGAAATCACAAATTACCAAGAAGTTGGCTCCAGTAATCTATGCCAATAATCCCAGCACTCAGGAGCCTGTGGCGGGGGATAGTGAGTCTGATGCCAGCCGGATCGAGAGCGAGAGAGAGACAGAGACAGAGATAGAGACAGAGAGACGCACACACAGAGACAGACAGAGAGACTGTATCTTAAAAGAAAAATTAAAGAAACAAAACAACAAACCAAAGGTCCCATGTTACCTGGGAAAATACTCTCTGAAGCATAAAGATTGTGATTAATAAAGGGCACATTTAACGTGGTTTAATTTGTAATGTTGCACATGTGTTTTCAAGGAAAAGTACTGATTTTTAAAAAAAATTCTACTGTATTTTTGTGATTTTTTAAAATCCTCTCCTCCTGTTATCCCATAAAAGTGTACAATGGCTATGTTTTTATGTGTAAGTTCAAAAGTGAATTTAATTTTTTTTATTGATCAAAATATTTACTAAATATTTAAGTGAAAATTTTTATGTTCATGTTAGAACAAGGAAGGAAAGGTGTGGTTGTACTTTCTCTGCCCCCTGTGGACGTCAGCAAGTCTGTTGCCTGAGAACATTTCTCAGGCATAGAAACTTAGAACACCTGGCCTTGAACCTGCTGGGGACAATTCTAGCAGTCACAGTTCTACCCGCTTGTGACTTTGGGGCCACTGCCACTTTGCAAAGCACTGCCGTCAGTCAGCACTTCGCAATGACTTTTGCTGCCTGAGATCCTATCACTGGTGCCTTCTTATAACTGTGTCTTAGCAGTGGGGAATGTTACGGTGCTGCCGTCCAAGGACACAAGTTACATTTCCGTATGGACAAGCTAACCTTAGTATTTCCCTAGCCTCAGTATAATCCTCACAGTAAGCCAAACAGCTGACAAACACGTATCACCTCTCACCAAGACAAAATCAGGAAGAGTTTTTAGGAATCTAACCCCAAATGCTTGCTTTTCTGTTCTGAAATGCCTACTGCTCTGGTCTGGAATGTTGACAGAATGCCACTGTGCCATGTATGAAGAAAGCACATTTAGTAACATCCAATGATAAACGTTAATATGTAAAGACATATCTCGTATAATTAAAGTTAAAATGTGCTAGAGGGCTCGGAGAGGACTCATTTGGTGACGTACCTACTGCACAAGCTTGAGGGCCCCAGTGCAGATGGGAGAAAGGAAAAGCCAGCCAATCCAGCCAAAGGAAAGGCGCCAGGCTCACTGAGGGTCGCGGCACAAGTGCATACACACCACATGCTTGCTCACCCCCACACAGGCACAGCGTACATACAACTGCATACACACCACATGCTTGCTCACCCCCACACAGGCACAGCGTACATACACCACTCATGCGCATCCACAGTGTGCTGCAGAGTGCTTGTCTTTAGCAAGGCATTTTTAATTAAAATATTTAAAATGGTTTTATAAGGAAAAATTCTTCATCCCCATTACAGGCAACAAAAATAGGGGGATAAGGAAGGTGGGCCAGGGGTCAGTGGCATGTTAGTAGGTTAGTACACTTGGGCAGTCAGACTCCGAAGACCATGCTATCAGTCCTTGCACTGGAACACTCTGCCATCCTAACGTAACCTGTAGGGAAATTGTTATCAGCGGAATTAAACTTCTGAAAAAACTCTAACAAGGTATGGTGAATGTTTTTCACTTTTAACTTATGACACGGAGATTAAAGGTGAACATTGTGAACCTATACAATTGTATAGTGCTAAGTAGGAAGCCACAGGTGAAAAGTCTTATTTGCGTACCCAGAATGATCTTCATATGTCAACACTAACTCGTGTTTCTCAGCTGTCATCCATCCCAGGCTTGGAGGATGTCACAGTTGAAGTGTCTCCATTAAGTGTCGCTACCGTCACGAACGGGACACATTCTGAAACCACTTCAGAGCAACCTCAGGTAAGCATCTGAGTCACAAGAGCTGTGGGACATCTGGGTTGAACAGGGCAATCTGACGCTTAAACAAGTGTGAAACTCTTGGGGATCAAATCATAAAAACTTAAGATGCAAAACACATTTTGAGAAAAAGAAGCTAGCTATTTTGTTTTCTAATTTTATTAAAATGTCATTATATATTTATTACATATACATATTAAATTACACATACACACACACACACACACATATATATACATATATGTTCAAACCAAAATTAACAAGACCCAAGTCTATATATTTCGATGAACTGAAAAAAATGTAGTTTTGAGGTTGATTTGTTTGAATCAGCATCCTAATTAGAGCCACTTCTATATGATAATAAGAGTCACTGTCCACTTGGCTTTTATGCTGTAATATTCTTTTATGCTTCTATACATTTAAGGGTTTGGGGTTATTTTTTTTTTTACTGTTTACTCAAAATCTTCACTATATACATACCTCAGTGAGGTACTTAAATATGAAACCAAATTTCACCAAAATGGTGACCCAGTAAAATATTATCAATGAAGTAAACACCCTAAGTAGGTGAATTTTACATCTCTCCCTATAAGTATTCTCACACAGTGCCTTTAGGTCATAATGATGTTGCTAGTAAAGCTAGTAACTAATGAAGGGAGCTTGCCATGTGTCAGCACATGCATCCTTCAAAGTGCATTTTTATAATTGAATGCATTTAGTCTTCAGAACGGCCCCATGACCCTATGTAGTTGGTCCTGTGTGCCTGATTCCGCGTTCGGGATTCACCTAGGCACACACTGAGAGTATTCAGAAAAAGGAATGTGTCTGTACTGAACGTATGTGGACTCTTTTCCTTGTCTCCACTCCTTCAGTAATAAGACTTTACATTGTAACAGGTACTATAAGTGAGCTAGAGGTGCCTAAGGCACATTATAGGGTAAGAGTAAGTCACGCTGAGACACAGCGTCGCTTTATATGGGAGACTGTAGCAGCTGCAGATTTCAGTGTCCCTGGCGCCTCAGAGCCAGTCCCCTGCAGACCCCGAATACCCAGTGCTTGATTACTGACCTGAATTCCTTAATGTGCTCTGCAGACTCAGAACCACCTGTTATATGTCTGAAATTTTTTGAGCTGTAAATGAATTCATTTCAAGTGTTTGGGGTTTCTGTAGCCCCCCTGCATTTCTAAAGCTGTGGTAGCAGTCCTCTGCTGATCGCCTGAGAAGATGGCTCTCAAGCATATCCGCGTTCACATCAACTTCTCTCTTTTTCTCCACTGAAATTAACTAGTATATTTTTACATGAACTATTTTGAAACTAGGCAGTGGTGGCGCACGCCTTTAATCGCAGCACTCGGACACAGAGGTAGGCGGATCTCTGTGAGTTCCAGGCCAGCCTGGTCTACAGAGCTATTTCATGGGCAGCCAAGGCTACACAGAGAAACCCAGTCTCAAAAAACCTAAATAAATAAATGAAATGAAATATTTTGAAAGGAACTAAAATACTGCTTTAAAACATTTTTTATGACTATTATAGCCAACTCAGCTATGTACTTTTGAAAATTCGCAATGGCATACACGTGTAGCCCTAGTACATGGGAGGTGGAGGCAGGAGATCAAGGTCGTCCTTGGCTCGGTAGTGAATTGGAGGCCACCTATAGTACAACATAATAACAAAACCACCCATTTGTCACTATTTCTATACTGTGAGTCAAAATCCTGAGGTTGTATACTGATTAATTTCATGGCTCAGATCTTACCTTTGTTCACAGTAGAATATCCAATTAGACAGAGTGACAGCAATTTGAGCATGAAGTGAAGGACAGTTGAGAGAAAGGACCACACGGCTGAATGGGCCGTTCATGTAGTGACGGGATGCTGCTGCATAAATAAGTAACTAAACCGGGGGAGCTCTCGGTTGTTGCACCAAGTTGGAGGCTGTTAGGCTGCAATGGAGTTCTTCTCATTGCTCTGTGTTGGGCTTTGGATGAGCTGTGCATAAAGACTTTAAAAATAGGTTTGACTCTTACTTCTTTTTATGCTTAACAATGTTTTAGACTTGTGTATATAAGCGTTTTCAGACCATATATATATATTCATAAATATTTTCACTTGCTTTTGTAACATTTAACAGTATTACATAGTGGAAGCCACCAAAAGAATTTGGTTTTGTTTTATTGCTTCAGAGTTCCTTTTTTAAAAAGTTTTGGCTTATATATAAATTATATTAGAAAAGCTTCAATATATAAGTATAACTTTGTTCATATTCTAAAAACTGAAGGTTTTTTGTTTGGTTGGTTGGTTGGTTGATTTGGGTTTTGAGAAGAGTTTCTCTGCGTAGCCTTGGCAGCCCTAGAATTTGCTCTGTAGAGCAGGCTGGCCTCCAACTCAGAGATCTGCCTGCTTCTGCCTCCTGAGTGCTGGGATTAAAGGCGTGCACCACCCTGCCCAACTGAAGATGTTTAAAATATTGATCTGTCTCCACTTTAGCATAGATTCATTTACATAAACTAAAGGCATCTGTGGAAGAAGTTCCTTGTAGCAGTTACAGCCATGTTGATTGAGGGTCACAAAAGCAAGTTTTATTCTAGTGTTCAGATTGGTAGAAAAGCCGAGCACTGTGTGCTGTGTGAGTCTTCGCTTCCCACCTAAGCAAAGAGGGGATTCACTGGGCTCGAGTGTCTGTCCACAGTGCTGTGCAGAGTCAGGAATGCCGTAATTCAAAAACATAATCCCTAAGTATTTGTCACTGAAACTAGTATGTAGTATTCTGGCCACTCTGTTAACTTTATTACCATTACTAACTGCTCATCAACACATGACATATACACAGAGACTCTGCTTTTCTCCAAGAAATCTCTGCTCATTGCTTTCTAAGAACCTAGAATCACCATATCCACTTAGAATATAAGGCTTTAATAAGTGAGAGGGACAATGGTATACGTGGCAGATACCTAGAAAAGTAATTCACTGTCCATTAGTTGAGCAGTTGACAAAATTGTTTTACTAGTTTCCTGATGTATCCACCCATCTTGTTTCATAGAAATATATTTGCATTTTAAAAATGGGTGCTATTGCCAGGCGTAGTGGTGCATGCCTTTAATCCCAGCACTCGGGAGATAGAGGCAGGCAATCGCTATGAGTTCAAGGCCAGCCTGGTCTACAAAGCCAGTCCAGGACAGCCAAGGTTACACAGAGAAACCCTGTCTCAAAACAACAACAACAACAACAAGGTGCTATTAAGTTTAGCTTATACCTATTTATAGATAATTTGGAAACATATATCCCATAATTAAATTATTAGCATTTAAATATAAAAATACAATTTTTGAATATTTGTTACCTCATAATTTAAAAAGTAAACATTCCTTTTAAGTAGCACTATGGACCCTCTCTGTGAATTGCCTAAAGATTAACATAAAAACTCTCTGCAGCAGAATACCACACAAGACTCCGCGGCACAGGAAAGTGAAGCACCATCAGAAAATGTCCTAACTGTAGCCAAGGATCCACGATATGCCAGATACCTCAAGATGGTCCAAGTGGTAAGCTAATTTGGTCCGTCTTCCCTATCTAGCCCTGGAGACTTCACTGTTAGTTTACTTTCTTTCAGTCTGAGAAAATGGCCAACCCAAATGCCCAAGTCTTCCACTCTCTTGCTTCTTCCTACTTAGCTAGCGCATTCATAAAAGGAGTCGGAAGTCCAAGCTTCTCCTCTAATCTCCATTCTGCTGCGGGTTGACACAGCTCAGGGTGAATCTGGGCTGTTATTAGTAGTATTATATTTGAAATCTTGGCTGTATCAGAAAAACATGAAAGAGCGCTATTTTTCTGGTAAATCAGTACTTGAGTTGATTCCCATATGCTAGGGTAAATATGGTTTTAAAATATATGTTATTTTGATGTTCATCTATCAGTAATTTGGTCTATAAAAAAGAACACAGCTAATTTGGCTACATAAGATAATAGTTTTACTATTATACCCCTTTATGGTTTATGTTTTTCTAAGAAATTATGCATGGTATAATGTAAAAAATGTTTGTTGGCTGTCTATAACAGAAGCTAACTTATTCCCGTACCTATAGAAAGCCCTACTGCATATAACCTGAAAAGAGCTAACAAAATTATTGTTTTTTTGATAATCCAGAAATTAATGGGGAGAGGGAAATGAATGCTTTCCAGACACTAAAGAATAAATTTATTTCACAGCCAGTAACATCGCTTACCACCAAAACGACTTAAAGGCAAATACTGCCATGTGACACCAGAGAACTCTGATTGGGTGGTGACAAAAGGCGGCCACATTCTGCTCTGTGTGTCAGATGTGCTGCTTTAAAGAGGCCCTCTGACAGTCAGGGTCCCAGCCTCTGGGTTTGTGGAGTAAGGTGGAGTGCGGGATAAAAATATACATTTTTAATAAGAACAAGAAAGGGTTTAGCTTGAGTATGAATAGTGATGAGTCCTTAACAACTGTGTGACTCTCAAAATAAGAAAGAAAAGCCTTTAAAAGGACACATAAAGGCTTTTTGTGTCACTGTCTTCTGGCCTAACCAATATAAGAAACGAAAGCGTGGACCTGAGTTTTCTGAAACTTTTAATGAAAAACTATTTAGTGCTGGATAGCAGTCCTCGGTGTCCGTGCTGTCGCTTCCCACAGCTGCAGCTAACCAGTCATCTGCTATCTCAAAATACCACATGGAAAGTTTCCGAAGTAAACAGTTCATGCATTTTAAATGATTTGCTGCTGTGATGCTTTCTCTCCTGGAAAGTGACCTCCCCTACCCATTGCACCCACACTGTGGACACGCTCCATACATCCTATTAGTCACCGCAGTTATGAGACAGGCTGCTACAGACTGCAGGATGTGTAAGTAGCTTCAGTCCTCTCAGGCGTACACCTGGCCAGCCTCAGAGCTCCTGCAGGCAAGGTGGAGCACTGCCTCTGTCACAGGTGTTTACTAAACACTTAGCCAACTAATGTTACTGAAGGCTACTTGCAGTTTTGATTTTTGTTGTTATTTAAAATGAGTTCTGTTTCTCTCTCTCTCTCTCTCTCTCTCTCTCTCTCTCTCTCTCTCTCTCTCTCTCTCTCTCTCTCGTGTGATGGTCCTGCCCTGATACCTTTCTAATCGTAGTCCTCATTCACTCTGCTGTAGCTCACCTGGCCTCTGTGGTGCTCCTTGGATAGATGTGTGCTCAGTACCTTGGTTGGGCCTCTGTGGTGCTCCTTGGATAGGTGTGTGCTCAGTACCTTGGTTGGGCCTCTGTGATGCTCCTTGGATAGGTGTGTGCTCAGTACCTTGGTTGGGCCTGTGTGGTGCTCCTTGGATAGGTGTGTGCTCAGTACCTTGGTTGGGCCTGTGTGGTGCTCCTTGGATAGGTGTGTGCTCAGTACCTTGGTTGGGCCTCTGTGATGCTCCTTGGATAGGTGTGTGCTCAGTACCTTGGTTGGGCCTCTGTGATGCTCCTTGGATAGGTGTGTGCTCAGTACCTTGGTTGGGCCTCTGTGATGCTCCTTGGATAGGTGTGTTCTCAGTACCTTGGTTGGGCCTCTGTGATGCTCCTTGGATAGGTGTGTGCTCAGTACCTTGGTTGGGCCTGTGTGGTGCTCCTTGGATAAGTATGTGCTCAGTACCTTGGTTGGGCCTCTGTGATGCTCCTTGGATAGGTGTGTGCTCAGTACCTTGGTTGGACCTCTGTGGTGCTCCTTGGGTAATTGTGTGCTCAGTACCTTGGTTGGGCCTCTGTGGTGCTCCTTGGATAGGTGTGTGCTCAGTACCTTGGTTGGGCCTCTGTGGTGCTCCTTGGATAAGTGTGTGCTCAGTACCTTGGTTGGGCCTCTGTGGTGCTCCTTGGATAGGTGTGTGCTCAGTACCTTGGTTGGGCCTGTGTGGTGCTCCTTGGATAAGTGTGTGCTCAGTATCTTCCTTGGGCCTCTGTTGTGCTCTTAGATAGGTGTGTGCTCAGTATCTTTGTTGGGGTCCTTCACATCAACTATTCTCTGCCTGAAATACTTTTCCCCAATAGCTGCCTGACTACATTCAAATCTTCACTCAAAATAGTAATTCTAAGTGAGAACTCCCTTAGGCACCCTACCTTAAATGACAGTGTCTTCTGCCCTAGTCTTTAGAATGAGAGGTCTATAAAATACAGGCTCATGTCTCCACCCCACACAACTGGAATCTCTAGATGTGGAAGTTAGAGCCAGACCATATGTGCTTTTAAAATGGTCTCTAATATTAAAATATTTTAAAATATTTTTACTAATGTCTTTATAAATTTTTGTTTTAAAATGTTTTTTTAAAAAATAAATGTTTTGTTAAGGAAAAAAAAAAACCATAACTCTCTAGAAGTGCTTCTTGGCTCTACTCTAGACTGTACTTTCTGCTTCTCGGCCTGAGCATAAGCAGTGGTCCAGTTTGATCGGCCTCAGCTTTTCCCTGTTTGAAGCCCCTGCCTCCCCTAGCCTGTGGCACAGGTGTCCCATGTTCTCGGCATTCCATGCTCCTGGAAGGGCTGCTCCTTTGTGGGACCTCCCCCTGGGCACATGGACTTGACCGTCCTCCATTACCCTGCCTCAGCAATCATCCTTCTCTCTGCTTCTAATTTTCAAGCACTGTGGTTCTTGCATGCCTCTTAGTCAGTAGAGTTAGAGGTTGTTTTCTAATTGTTTGGGGGTGGTTTTCAAGAAGAAAGGGAGAAGCAATATCTTTATCCTGCCATTCCAAAACTGGAAGTCCATCCAAGTTAAATTTAATTTTATTGTTTTTAGTTCATTGTGCCAACCTGTATCCCAGACTCTTATTACCCAACTTTTGTTTCCTACTGCTCCTTGTCCTGAATTCCATTCTTCATTCAAACCAAACCACAAGTCCTTCCTCACATAAGCACGATGCTTTCCAGCTCTGAACCTAGATTCTGCTTCTCTTCATCACTACATTTTCATATCCCACTCATCTCACATCCTGCCTTCTGAACCTACCAATGCATGAAGCTGCAACAGCATCTCCCTTCACTGACCTACTCAGCCATTCTTATAGTCAGTGCGGAATTTGTTATTTCATACTCTTTTCTCTGACTGTATGCAATACTGTTATTAGTTACTTAAAGTAAGTGTGTGTGTGTGTGTGTGTGTGTGTGTGTGTGTGTGTGTGTGTGATAGACCCATGACATAGAGTCTGTATAAATTACCTGTCCTGTATGTGGTGTGGTGTGTGTGTGTGTGTGTGTGTGTGTGTGTATAAAATATCACAAGTCAAGGGAGGAACTGTATGAGGAAAAATAGCAAGTAGCCTTGGTTGACTTTTTTGTCAACCTGACGCAAGTTGGGGTCACTTGGGGAAAGGACTCTCAATTTAGAAAGTGCATCCATCAGATTGGCCTATAGCAAGTTTGTCAGGCTTTCCCTTGATTAATGGTTGATGTGGAAGGGCCCAGCCCACTGTGGTGGTGCCAGCCTGAGCAAGTGGTCCTCCGTTCCATAAGAAAGCAGGCTGAACAATCCATGGCAAGCAAGCTAAGAGACGAAGTGTGACCTGAGAGTTGAAGCTGAAAGAAACCCTTTCCTCCTCAAGTTGCTTAGGGCCACTGTCCTATCCCATCATGGTGATAGGAACCCCAGCCATGATAGCACTATACAGATGCTCAATCCATCTTTTCAACCACAGCGTGATGCCACCTGCCTGTTCTCTGCTCCAGCTTAAAGTCATGTAGAATGTCTAAATAGCTCCTGGTTTTTTTTTGTTTTTGTTTTTGTTTTTAAAGTTTATTTATTAAGTACAGTGTTCTGCCTGCATGTACACCTGAAGGCCAGAAGAGGGCACCAGATCTCATTACAGATGGCTGTGAACCACCATGTGGTTGCTGGGAATTGAACTCAGGACCTCTGGAAGAGCAGTCAGTGCTCTTAACCTCTGAGCCATCTCTCCAGCCCAATAGCTCCTGTTTATTCAAGTTGGTGGTTTTAAATATTTTATAGGGCCAAGGCAAGAGGAGTCTCTCAAGGTTAACACTAATCTCTGGCATCAAATTGTTAATCTATAAGTAAATACTTTTTGTGTTTCTTACATACGTTGTGAGTAGCTGTCAAAGTTGGAACTACCACCTTCTTTAGAAAATGCCTGGCTGTAGAGTCATTAGAGAGCCATGGCGTCTACTCATTCAGTTTATCAGGGATGGGAGGAGACCTGTCCTCATCCAGGGTGGTGGTATGCCCTCCTGTTTTCTCTTGCCCTTCTAATCAGTTGTATACTCTCCTCGGTTGGTTCAGTTCCTTGCATGTGGAAATAAGCAGAGTGGAGTGCATATAGATCAGATGGTAAACATACTTTACTGCTGTGGTGGTTCGAATAGGCATGACCCCCATAGATGCATATGTTTGCATGCGTGGCCCACAGGGAGTGGTACAATTAGGAGGTGTGGCATTGTTGGAGGAAGTGTCACTGTGAGGGTGGGCTTTGAGGTCTCAGATGTTCAAGCTATGCCCAGTGTGGCACACAGTCTCCTTCTGCTTGTGGATCAAGCTGTCAAACTCTCTGGTCCTCCAGCACCAAGACTGTCCACCTGCCATCCACCATGGCAGTAATGAACTAAACCTTTGAACTGTAAACCAGCTCCAATTAAATGTCTTCCTTTGTAAGAATTGCCATGGTCAAGGTGTCTCTTCACAGCAACAGAAACCCTAACTACAACATTGTTACTCCCCCAAAGCAGCCTAACTCTAGCTAATTCTAGAGCATTCCTTCATTGTAAATTGCCTTAAGGTGGTGAAACCTACTTTATTCTGCCTGAAAGTTTGGACATGTTCCTGAAATGCCCTACTTTTCTCAGCTTCATAGGGTCACTGCGTCTCTTGCTTTCCTAAGACTGTTAATGCAGAGGAAGACTGACGGCAAAGAACCAAGGACTTTTGCTTGTATATAGATACAGTCTCGAGCAATTCGCCATCCACTGCATGCGTTATTGTAAGCCACTGAAGCTGGATCACAGAAGCCCACATCTTAGCTATTAGGGGGTTATTTGTATTTGTATTGACAAAAGCAAAGACAGCCTGGGCTAAAGCAACAAATCTGTTTCTAACAAAGGACCTCACAGTACTTACATCACAGTATGAATCCTACTCTCAAAAGGGGGCCAGTGGTGCCACACAGCTTCACATCGGGACAACACTGCCATTTCTTTCCATCTCAGTGCCATGTGTTCTTACTCATAAAGTGAGCCCACCTGTGCTGAGCTTATCTTTATCCACAGTGTGAGATCCTCAGTAGGCTCTTGTTGCAGGATACTCTCAGCAACCTTGTTATCTTTTCTTCTGCTTCCTCCCAGAATTGTTTAGAACCCTTCCATCCTCTAACTAGAGGGTACAAAGGCCCTTTTCAAACCTTCTCAATGTTTTCTCTAGTATAAAAAGCTTGAATCTGCAGGCTACCCATGCAGTGACCACTCTCGTCACCATAGGAAAGTCCTGTAGGTTACAAAAGCATCACTTCTGTTTTCAAGCTCCCTCTGAGTAATAAAATGCGCTTATAATGGGGGTGGGGCCTTCCTCCATAAGGTGCCATGAAAGCTCACTGTACCTAAGTCCTGGCTCTCTCCAGGAATGTATTGCTTTTAGAGTTGCCCTTCCTCACTTGTCACAGCCCCATAGATCTACTTTAAAGCCTAATAAATTATGTTAACCAATATAAATGTCTTCCAATGGAAACTAACATGGTCTTTCATTTGTTTCCCAAGTCCCTGTCCACAGAACAGGAAGCAATACTTGCATTTTGGCTCCTGCATCTTTTTCGGGTACACGTCTGGGGGATACAGGATGCTCTCCACTGCAGAGAGCAGTTGTTCTGAGAGACGGGCTGAGCGCCTAGAAGCATGTGTGCCCCTGAAACGCAACTCAGTGTAGCTTCTTAGCCTTGTCTCACACATGTATGACCCTGTTCAAACCTTGTCACCTTGAAGCCTGTTTCCTCATGTATAAACTGAGACTTGAACTTCCTTCTAGATTTATGATCTATTCATTAATCCTCAGATTTAGACCTTGCCATTAATAAAGGTTCCTGGAACACCTGCAGGCATTTTCTGACTTTTTTTTTTCTTTTCCTTTTAAACTAAGTTTTATACAAGATTTTTCAGTGAGTAATAGCATTTTGTTCCAAATGTGGCAGATAATTGATTCTGCTTTAGTGCTTGTTACCATAATAGTGTGGCACCAGCTTCTGCTAAGTTACATATTGCTTTTATAACTTAACTGGAATAGTGTACGTAGATCACTTTTCCAACAAGTCTCCCCCCTTTTACTGGCAGAGCTTGGTGAATCTTGTGCCAGTAATAAATTGTGCATTGGGAAAGTCCTACTTCCACATTAAGGGAGCTAATGACTTGTGCTTTTTGAAACCATATTTGCCAAAACAGGCTCTTCAGACACTTAGACTTTTCAAAGCTCTATTTTCTTTGGCTTGAAGAGTCTCTGGTTCTGGTGGTTCTGATGCGTCCATTGCCAGCAGTGAACACTGGCCTAGGCAAATGAGACTTCCATTACTTAAGGGCAGAGAGTCTCCAAGTGATTATTAAAGATGTTCAAGAGGCAATACACCTTGGCCCTGGGTACACCATCAAGCGTGATGTAAAGTTCTCTTTAGATAGCAAGCAAGGTAGAGTTATCATACGAGTAGTTGGCACTCGGACCCTTTTTATATGGGTACAGTGTGGCTTCCCACGGTCCAGGTGACAACAGGATAGGTTGCTTTCACTAATCAACAGTGTGTCCAAAAGACAGAGTTATGGTTTGTAGTGATGCCAGCTGCCAACATTGGTTCCAGATTTAGCTTAACAAGTATATGTTACTTCTAAGTATGAATACATGTTTCTTTTTTATAATACCTGAGGTTTTATAACAATAATAGATGTCAAGGCTTTTTTTTATGAACATAGAAAGATTTGTAAGGTGAAGGGACAATCTCACACTGTTTTAGTGAAGGTAAAAGCCACACAGCCAGTGATTTGACAAGCTTCCTACTTTGTGCCAGCAAAGCCGTTGCTGTGCTGGTTTAACTATAAGTAGAACGCAGGTCTGTAGAGCAGTGGACCCATGAGGAGGAACTGGGAGCTGGAGTAAGGGGCTCAGGTGGCCTCCGATAGCCGCTTTGTTCTAGAGCCTACCTTAATGCAAGTACAGAAACTAGCTAGAACTTTGTCTTAAGTGGATAAGCTAGCACCCACGATATTGCCCGTCCTTTGCCATGATGCTATCAAAGAGCCTAAAAAGAAAACTTTCTGTCATGCTTTTGATAAATATAAAAATTACTGATGTCCTCCTAATGCCAGTGAACTGAATTCCTAAGAATACTATTTGTGAAATACTTCATGCCAGTTATAAAATCTATAAAGATTGTTAGTTATAAATCACTTTGCTTTTCTTTTAAACATCTTCATGTTGTCTTGAAAGATGGGGCACTCAGAGCAAGTCACAGTGTACATAAATTTAATGTTAAGGCACATTCCTACCTGATATAGTGGCATATTCTGTAATCCCAGAGGCCAGGGTAAGAAGATCACAAATTTAAGGACATCCTGGGCTACATAAGATCCAGGTCAGCCTGGGTTATACAGTGAGACCCTGTCTCCAAAACAAAATTATCATTTGCCTTTGTATAATGGTGTGGGGGGGGTTCTTATTGGCTGTTTTTTTCCTTCAGTGCTGGGAACTGAACCCAAGGCCCCCCAAATGCTATGCAAAAGCTCTACCTCTAAGCTGTATGTATAACCTTCTTAAAATTTTTAAGCAAAGCGTGGTGACGCACGCCTTTAATCCCAGCACTCAAGAGACAGAGGCAGACAGATCACTGTGAGTTCGAGGCCAGCCTGGTTGATAAAGGGAGTCCAGAGCAGCCAAGGCTACACAGAGAAACCCTGTCTCAAAACACCAAAAAGAAAATTAATTTTTATTTTTTAATTACTTAGTTAATTAATTTATTTATTTACTTTACATCCTGGTCATAGTCCCATCCCTCTTCATCTCCCAGTCCCCCTCGCCCTCCCTCTTCCCCCTCCCCTGTTCCTCAGAAAAGAGGGGCCCCCCTTCCCATCCACCCCAGCTCATCAAGTCCCATCAGGACTGAACTTCTCCTCTTCCCCCTGTGGCCTGGCAAGGCAGTCCCGCCAGGTGAAGTGATGGAAAAGCAGGCCACAGAGTCCATGTCAGAGACAGCCCTGCTCCCCTCACCAGAGGCCCCAGGTCCAGTCCATGCAAGGTCCTTGGTGCTTCAGTCTCAGCAGGCCTCTCTGTTGGTTTTCTTGGGAAGCCCCTGTCACCTCCAGGTCCTTTTCTCTCTCCCCCTACCTTTCCACAAGACTCCCTACTTATTGCCCAGTGGTTGGCTGTGAGTCTCAGCATCTGCTGCTGGGCGGAGCCTCTCAGAGGACAGTTATGCTAGGCTCCTCTCTGCAAGCCCAGCAGAGTGTCATTAATAGTGTCAGGAGTTGGCTCTCTCCCATGGGGTGGGTCTCAGGTTCAGGTTGGAACCTTTTTAACTTTGGGTTTATTGGGGAGGGGATGTTTTTGTTTAGTTTGGGGAGGTTAGGTTTTTTTTTTTTTTCTTTTTTTTTTTCTTGTTGCTTTGGTCTGTTTATTCGAGACAGGGTTTCTCTGTGTGGCCCTGGCTGTCCTGGAACTCACCTTGTAGATCTGCCTGCCTCTGCCTCCTGGGTGCTGGGATTAAAGGCGTGAGGCACTGCTCCTGGCACTTGTTTTGTTTTCTGAGATGAGGTCTCACACTGAGTTTCCTGGCCGGCCTTGAATTCATTCTGTGTCCAAGCAGTTCTTAAACACGTTATCTTCCTGCCTTGACCTCCCAGGTAGCTGGAATTACAGGCCTGTGTCACCTATCCAGCTTTTTTTTTTTAATGGATGTTAGCAAATAAATAGTAAATTTAACTCAGATTTTAAGATTCATGTTTTTCCTGAGGTGCCATGAAGACAGCGGGAAGTGGTTGCCATGCAGCAGACTCTGAGCACTGCATCCTGTGGGTGCCAGGGCCTATTTGGTACTGTTATTTACGCCTCCCTTGATTCTCCCACTGTCCTCTGTCTCTGATGTCACTGTCACTGGGCTCCTCCAGCTCAGTGGCCTTCCATGCTAGTGTCTTAGAATTTTCAGTGTGGCATTTTTATCAAGGTGTTCACTTGTTTTGTTTGCCAGGCTGCTTTTATGCCTGGTGCTCAGGGTGCTTGGCAAACCCAGTTTGATTGTGAACCTATGAAAGGTCACATGTGAAGAACAGCCACATGCCAACAAACTGATGTGCTTCCACGGAGGCCAGTCTCTCCTGGAGTTGCTGAGCGACACTTGGCTACCACACACTTGAGTCCTTTGTTTTTAATGTTCTATCAGATACTTTAAAAATTAATTTTAATTAAAAGCAAGTTTCAGGAGTAGAGAGATGGCTCACAGTTAAGAGTTCTTGCTCCCCTTGTAGTTTGGCTCCCTGCACTCATATTAGGGGGCTCACAGCTACCTGTAACTGTAGCTCCAGAGGATCTGATACCATCTTTTGACCACTGCAGGCACCAGCAAGTACAACACACACACACACACACACACACACACACACACACACACACAAACATGTGCACACGCATGTGCCGCTCACACACAAAAGTAAAGTAAAATTTCTAAGTAATTTAAAAAGGGTAAATGAAAAGTAAGAAAATAGAAAATGCAAAATAATATTCACAATGTAACTGAGAGCCAACAGGATGGCTCAGCAGGTTAAGACACTTGCTGCCAAGCCTAACCTGTTCAGTCCCCGTGACCTGCCTGAAAGTCAAATGCTAAGAATGCGTTTATTCATGAAGTCATCTGAGTTTCGTATTAAACTAATTTAGAGACTACATAAGATGCAGTGTTTGAAATAACCTCTTCAAGTCAAATATCCATCTCATTTAACATCACTCAGTGCCAATAAAGCCGGTCTCGGTTGTGTTAGCCCACGGTAGCACACCTGTCCTCCCCCGGCACAGAAACACACGCTTCTGACTTCATGTCCTTCATCGCACAACCTCTCCCAGCTCTCTAGAAGGCATCTAACTGAAGGCACAGTTGTGTTTGCTGGAAGTGGAGTCCTTCCTTCACTTGGACCTGCCAGTACATTTTAGTACGCAGCCTTGACTCGTCAGGCCTTTCTTCCTTCCTCAGTGTCCACCTCTGCCAGAAATAAAGGACCTCACCTGAAAGCTTTCCCGATGGGTCAGGGGGGAAAGTAGCCGCTGGAGCCTAAACAGTTACTTCCCTTTGTCTATTCCTTTTAGAAGTACACAGCGCTCCCCTTTCCTATTAACTTGTTTATCTAGCAGTTTGGTTAACTTACAAGAGGAGAAATAAAGATCAGAAGACCAGGTGAGCTGTCACGGGAGGCAAGCTCCCTCAGGAGGGAGAGGTCTGCCTATCCGCAGGTCCAGACCCAAGTGCCTCCAGCACACAGGGACACCTTCATTTCCTGGGCCAGGTTCACAAAGGACCTACAATCCTTTGCTTAGACTAAGGCTGATGACGCGACATCACCAGATCCACGGCTCTTTCCTGCAGCTCAGGAGCCCCGATGGGTGCCGACCCTGACCATCTTTCTTTGTGTACGTATGGATCCCCAAAGTCAAAGAATGAGAACATCATAACACTGCTGTCCAAATGCCTTACCCCAGCTGGAAAATTAACTCAAAAGTAAATTTCTGGGTCCGATTACTAGAATCTTCTTTGTTGCTTTCATTGTCATATTTGGAGAAATGGTTTTAAATTTACATGAATAATATGTGCATGTTTTTGACATCTGAACTCATAGACTTGTAATTTGGTTAACAAATTCCAAAATGACTTTATAATAAATTTCAGGGGCTGGAGAGAAGGCTTAGTAACAGCACTTCCTTCTTTAGATAGCTATATTATGTTCTTTGGGGTTTTTTTTTCCTTCTTTCCTTTCCCTTTTTTCAAAGATTTATCCATTTTTATTATGTATACAGTGCTCTGCCTCCATGACAGAAGAGGGCATCAGATCACACTATAGATGGTTGTGAGCCACCATGTGGGTGCTGGGAATTGAACTCAGGACCTCTGGAAGAACAGACAGTGCCCTCAACCTCTGAGCCAGCTCTCCAGCCCCAATAGCTATATTATGTTAAAGTTTTGAAGATATCTATTTAAGTTAATTTTATATTCCTTTATGGAAGCTCCCAAGAGAAAAAAAATCATTGAACATGTATTTTGTTTCATGATTTGGTCAGAAAACAGATTGTGTGTGAGTGTGTGTATGTGTGTGTGTCTGTGTGTATTTTATCAGAAAAATATATCCTTAACATAAGTCCATACCATTTTATAAAATGTTAATGTGTTTTTAAAATGGCATTCTTAACCATAGAGATGCACGCCTGTAATACCGCAATTTGGGAGGTGAAGGCAGGAGGATCAAGAATTCAGGGCCAGCCCCAAGCTGTATAAGTCTGGGCTACATAAAATCCTGTCTCAAGATAAACAACTGAACAAACATAAGTAAATGATTAAAATTAGCACCTCTGAAACAGCAGAAGGCGAAGCTCTGGTTGAGTCCATGTCACCACGTTACGGACGCTGATTAGAGTGGAGGGGCTCCTTTGCAGCCTATAGCATGTTACCTCTACACACCTGTCTCTTTGCAAATGAGAATGGTTTGAGACAGCCTTGCTGTGTAGCCCAGGCTGGCCCCAGCCTTGCGATCTTCTGCCCAAGCCTGGAGTGCTCGGGTTACAGGTGCCAGCGCTGCTCCCTCTACAAAACATGTCCCTCTCTTCCTGTGCACCCAGTCAACTTTTATTATGCTTGTCCTATGCAAGGAAAGGACTTCTTATTTTCCACTTCTTACAACTAAATTGTTGGAGTCAAATTCATAAAATGAGAGAAAGGGAAAAAAATCCTAAAATATAAGTTTTTTTTTTCAAGAAGCATAGTCCTCTCCCCCCTCACCCCAACCTTCAGGTCTAAAATTTTAAGAAAATTTCAGCATGATTTATAGAGAGATTTAGTAGCTTGGTTTTCATTAACACAATAACAGATATGTATAAATATTGGCAGGCCTGGAAACCTTCAAACGGTTTTTGTGATATAAGAAACTAGTATTTAACCATTAGTGCTGCTGTCCTAATTTCATTAGCGTGGCTTCTTTACAGACTTTGTCCAATGACGCAAATGCAGACATGAATTTCTGGAACAGCAGACCCATGGCTGCCTTCTCTCTCCTTCATTACTTATGTTGGACAAACTGCCCTTACCGCTTGCCAAAAACAATCCCACAGTTCCGTCGGCTTCAGTTTCGAGGTCTCCTGTGTTCTCCTTAGACCACCAGTAGCTTTGTCTCTTTGAGATTAGAAATTGGACACTTCTTGATGGTTAAGGAACCAAGCTGTGTTACTTGACGTACTAGCAAGAACATAGCAGAAGCCTGAGCTGGGCAGCCTCCCTGCAGATACTTCAGCAGGTCCTATTGGAGCGCACCCTCGGGACACAGGCCCAGTGAGTGGCTTTGTTTTCTGTCAAGCCATGTGAGATTTCTCTTAAGGTGTGATTAGAACCTTCCGCAGGACAGACTGTTGGAAACTGGTGTATTCCCCTTTGCCTGTGTCATCAGTACATGGAAGGGACAGAGGCTCACTGCGCTCTGGGTATTTCCGTGCTCTCCTTCTGAAACCAGTTCCAAAAAAGTAAGGTAAAAAAATGGAGCTTCAAGTTCAGATGTCTGTTATTCTTTCAGTATAATCAGTTCCGTGAATGTGTTAAAATGGAGAGTTTCTCTGATCCTACCAACATCTCTGATTTTCACTTCCCCCACCTCCCCTCCCTTTTGCCCCATACATATACTTTTTGTGCTATATTTTAGAAGATTCTGGTGTTCGTGTTTTTTGCTTTTTATTTTATTTGGGGTTTTGTTTTGGGGGGGTAACCTCATTTTTCTTCTCTTCTGCTTTCTGGGTTTGTAATTTATTTTTGTAACCTTTCCAGTGATGTCCTGTGGCTTATGCTAACATATGATAAATAAATCACACAGTTGTGTTTGTAGAAAGACCTTCTGACATCAAATCATACTTAATCGAAGTAGAGGTTGTCTGATTCTTGTTGTTTTTAGGAAATATGGCATGAACTCTGTTCTTTCCCCCTTTTATCCTTAGAATATCAGTGCTTAGGGAACAGCAAAAATAAACAAAACTGTTTAAAAGTATCTCAGAAATCTTTGGTAATTCTGTTTTAACTACAAACCAAAATTCTCTGAACATTGTGTGTCTTTGTGTGTGTGTCTGTGTGTGTGTTTGTATGTGTGTTTGTGTGTGTGGGTATGTACAGGTGAGGGTGTCTGATCCTTTAGAGCTAGAGTTAGGGAGAGTTGGTGTGGTGTCTCTGCAAGTACCGTGGCCAGCAGGGAAATGATCCATGTGAGGCTAGAAGGAAATCCTGCTCAGCACAGCTCGGTGGCTGCTGTTGCTTCAGACTTATAGAAACAGTATATTTAAGTACAGTACAAATTGGAAAAAGGTTTCCTGACAGAACACAATCCCATGTACACAAGGAGACATAATTAGATCAAAGCTCTTCTTCTCATGTCACTTCTTCCATGAAGGCGGCTCTATAGACAGGCTACATGTGTTATCCTAAGGGCCTCAGGGAGGAGCTGGCAGGGTCTCAGTCGTAGACAGTGCAGGATCATCTGGGCTACTAGCCACCTCTGTTCCAGGGTGTGGGAGCTTGGGGAGCCCCTGGCAATACAGATAGCACAAGGGTCACCTGGGCTATTGGCAGCCTCCATCCCCAGACTTCTGGGAGAAAGCGGGTTGTGCATTTCTTACATCGAAGAGACAACCCTGTTTAATACTCCTGGTTTCCTAGTGCTCAGCCCTGAGCACAAGTACCTCATTGCTCCTAACAGGCTGTGAGCTGCCGGACACAGCTGCTGGGAACCACGCTCTGAACCTCTGAAGAGCTGCCAGAGCGCCTAACCATTGGACCATCTCTCCCACCCAACCTATTCTTTTCATGAAACTCAAACAGCAATTCTTACCTTCAAACATTTGAACACACAGCAACCGAAATTACACTAATTTGACATTTACGTGCTGAGGAACAACAGTGGAAAAATATGACAAAAGTTTGTATTCAATAATTATAGCATTGTTTCTATAAGAGCAAAAATCTTTATATGTTAAACAGGCACTGCAGTTCTTAGCATACAGTAGTCCTGAACCCAAGCGCAGTGTCTCAGGTAGCATCCTACTGCCATGCAGCGGGACTGTCTGCACAGGGCAGAGTATACATGCTCTGTGGAGGGCCAGGGCTTCAGTGTAGCCACGCGCTGCAACACGGGCGAGGGCTGACCGAAACACCTGAGACTCACTGTGCATTCTATTTTGAATTAATTTTGGAGAGTACTACTATCAGAAACCGTTTACTGATGTCAAAGGCTTTGTAACATCCACATTCAGCAACATGAAGGTGTGGAGTTGGTTTACTCATCAAGTGAGTTCTTGTTTTCCAATGCATTTGTGGTCCTTTCTGATACATCCCTTTCTTACTGCTTTGGTATTCTTAACCTGAATTCAGTTGTCAGTGTTTTCCAGTTTACCGCCTATATGGTCCTTGCTTCATGTTTGCGGTGTTGTTGGGAAGACATACAGATATGTTGCTTGGATTCTGCATCCCTAAGGTGTCTACATGAAATCAGGGTGTTTGCTTATTGTGTGAACATTTACACTTATATGTCATGTTTTGAAAAGCTCCACCATCTTTTTTTTTTTTTTTTGAAAAGCATAGTCAACTATTCATTCTGTCTGTTTACCAAACTCCTCATCTTCTGAGCTCTCCATCCTCTGGTGAGCATGCAGTCCACTTGTCCTGCGCAACCTCAGCAGCGACAAGATAGTTCATGTGACTTGGTCTGGGCTTATGTGGATGGTGCCTTGCACATCATCCGCAGACACAAAAGGACAGCTGCTTTACACAGTGAGGCTCCTCCATGACTCCTCCTTGTTTGTTAATGGAAGTAATGACGAAGGCTTTCTTATAGCTGCATCATTATTATCTTTTGTCTTTTGCCTAGGGTGTTCCAGTGATGGCGATCAGAAACAAAATGATATCAGAAGGGCTGGATCCGGAGCTTCTTGAGTAAGTAATATTTCTAATAAAATCACATGGATAAGATAGTAAGTCTGTTGATTAGAACAAAAACATACTTGAAGATCTCTAGTGTTTCCTATACAATGTTTTATGGTTGGAAATATCATCATAAATCATGTCCCTGCTATATTTAAAAAAAAGAAAAGAAAAGAAAAAGAAATGTCCTAGGCTACTAAAAGCAGCCGTTGAACACTTCAGGAGATGAAATTCAGCGATGAATCTGGCCAGATTTGGGTGGCTGGGCATATGGTGGGGGAGGTTGTTGGGGTTTTTTCCCCCGTGTTGGTTTTTCTTTGGGGGGTGATGTGATAAGATATTATCTACCTGTTTTTTTTTTTTCTTAAGGCTGTCGTACATAAGAAATGTGTTCTACCATGAGCTAGATTAAGCAAGACTGAGGAGTGACCAGGATAAATAGAGTCCTGGGTGCACATTAATGGTTATTCTGAAATAGATGCCAACGTATGTGTGTCGTAAAATGTTTTTTAGAAGTGCTGAGAAATCACGGCTCAGAACTTTGACCGTAGCTCATGTCATCTGAGCCAACCTTGCTATGTAGTTCATTTCAGTAGAGTACATATCTTCATGGGTTCTTCACAACTCTCCTGCATTACAAGTTTCCAAATGCTCACAAAGAGTCTTTCTAGCTGGAGCTTTCGCTCGCCCCTGTGTCACCCAGGCTTTCAGACTGTGCTAGCAGTAAGCTTTGGAACTGTTCTTGGCTCCAGCCCTTCAGGAAAAGGTGTGTGTCTTAGAAATGGAGCACCAGAAAAGTCATCTTCTCATATTTTATCTTCAAAAATGTGAAATTTAAGAATGCCTTTAAAGCTGCCAACAATGGATTTTCCAACATGTATGTTCATTTGGTGTGAGTCCAAATGGCAGAAGGATTGACTACCATATCGTGGCTTGGTGACCTGAGCAAAAGCATATCTGGAATGTTTAACATGTGTTCTGGAAGTTGTTTCTGGCATTTTAAAAATAGATGAATTGTGGCATCTTTTTAAAATAAGAATTGAACATTTGGATTTAATCTGTTTTGGTACCCTTGTGTAATTATAAGTACGTTCCCCATCAATTGGGACTCCTTTTGCTTCTGAATATATAGAATAGGCCATAAATCATAACAAAAATCAAAAATGACCTTTAAATGATGCCATTTCACGCTGGAGAAGCAGGAGAGCCGCTGTCCTGTAAACACCTGCACTCGCTCTGTGTCCAGTCTTTGGCTTCCTGCTGGTTTCCTTTCATGTCCCTCCCAAACGAAGTCTGATGCATGGCACCTTCACTGAAGCAGCTGTTCACACAAGCAGCATGCAGATCATCTTCGTTTCTTCCCTCCCTCCTCCCTACCCCTGTGACATCAGTCACTATGGCTTTCCTCATTTTTCAAGTCCCTTACACATGGTAGCATGCCTGTATACCACTGCTGTTTGTTCTGGGTCTCCTCGTTTCTCCTGAATTACTGCAGTAGCACGTGATTGTTCTTGTGTCCTCTTTCAAGCCAAGTGCATTTGTTTGCATCTTCATTCTTGCCTTCAACATATGGCGTCTAACTGTTACATGTAAACGCTTTTCCCACCGTGCTCTGGGTTATTTCTCAAGCTCCTGATACTTCTGTAGTGTTTACTCTGTGCAGCTATTGCAGGTGCACTTCGTTGAACAGATCATCTTCCTGTTCCCTCTGGCCTTTCTTCTGTTGTTGTCTTAACTCTCCTCGGAACTCCTTTCCACTCTCTTGGGCCTAGGTAACTCCTTATTCTTCAGGAGTGTTAGGTGTTGTCACCTAAGAGATCTGTAAGTAGCGATCCAGGGGAGAAACCCACACACACCCAGTGTGCTCTTATGTTACCCTTAGCAAATGTGGGTCGATGTCATTGTCTATAAATGTTGAGCAACATTCATCTGTGATGAGATGGGTGCCAAGTTGTAGGGTAGGATTCCAGTAAGGGTTAGCATGGCCTTACAGAAAAGCCATTCCGTAAGTAACCACATCCTTGAGGCTGACTTCTGACCTATTACCTCATAGGTGCATGCCGATGGCCACCAGGGGCCCTGATTGAAGTGGACTGACTCTTAACCAATTGCCACTGCAAACTTTTCCATCTCCACTTAGGTTAATATAAGTGGAACAGCCACCATGTCCACAGAGGACGTTGGTGCTGTGGAGTTGGGGGTCACACAAGTTAGAGACCATCACCCGAGAAGTCTGACGTAGTGTGCAAGAAGGAAGTGTGCCATCCAAGGGGAGGGCAGTTTTGTTTAGAATCTTAGGTACAAAATAAGTCTCATTCAAGAACTTTCAGTAAAGAGTGCCCTGATTTTATTTTCTTTACAAGGCTAAGCATATACTTTCTGTTTTTATTAGCATCAGTAACAACAAATCCATATAACTGTCAAGAGCTAGTCTAGATCTGTCTGTCCTGAGCAGGTAGCCGCACTGAAATGGAGGAGAAATAAATGTCATTAGTAAGCAGGTGGTTGGACTCATTGCTGGACGTCAAAAGTTGGAAGGTAGAAGCACGCTGTTCTAAAGCAAAGTTCATATGATAAAGACGATCAGCAGTTTTACTAGACATCATGTCTATCCTCAAATTTGAGATATTCGACAAAGATGTTTGATAATTACTGAATATGTATTTGTTTGATACTTCTAATTATTTTAATTAGATACTTTATTATTTTTTTAATCCTCAGCTTCCCAAAATTAGTTTTGGTGCTACTGACATAAAAAAGACATGAGAAAGTCACTGTCATACTTAAGAGTTTGAGGAAGAAATTGAAACTCTTTGTTAATATTTATTCAGAAATTAAACTGCCTTAGTATTGTATCCAGAAATACAGAATGAGTAAATTGTGCTTTTAAGCTTCTTTCAATCAGTGCCTAGATTTTCTTACCAAGAAACAAACGTTTCACCCCTTTGTGTCTCTGAACCGACATTAGTATTGCACAGGAATGACTGTGTTTGTGTCTCTGGGATGGCAGATTGGACTTTGATCCTGTGCATCTTAGGAGCAAGTGCCCTCAGGCTCAGTTAGAGACAGTCAGCACGCAGCAGTTGGGATTGGAGTCTGCCCTGCCTCTTTCTATCTCTGTAGGCATGGGTCCATCAGTCAAATGGGAAATAGATTCAGCTCCTCAGTAAGGATGTAGGTGCTCAGGAGAGCTCTGGACAGCAGCGAGTGTTTAATGGTGCTGGCTGTGATTTCTGAGTGTTTTAATGAGGAATATGTAGCAAACTCTACACAGTCCTGAGGTTTCCTGTAGCATCATGTTTTCAACAGGTGTATTTCATACACAGAATATCATCACTTAAAACTATACTCTATTTTCTCAAGCTGAAAATCTCTGCTTCCAAATATGTAGCAAAGAATAGACATTTTTTTTTTCCCCCATGTTGGGGATCAGATCTGGTGCTGAGAAAGCTAGTCAGGCACAGCACCCATCTGTGCTGGCTAGTTTGTGTCAGTTCAGCACAAGGTAGAGTCATTCTAAAGGGGGGAGCCTCAATTAAGAAAATACTTCTGAAAGATCTGGCTGTACGCAAGCCTGTAGGGCATTTACTTAATTAGTGAGGGAGGGCCCAGCCCATTATGGGTGGTGCCATCTCTGGGCAGGTGGTCCTGGGTTCTATAAGAAAACAGGCTGTGCAAGCCAGGGGAAGCAAGCTGGTAAGCAGCATCCCTCCATGGCCTCTACACCAGCTCCTGCCTCCAGGTTCCTGCCCTGTTTGAGTTCCTGTCCTGGCTTCCTCCAGTGATGGACTACAATATGGAAGTGTAAGCCATAGAACCCCTTTCCTCCCCAACTTGCTTTTTGGTCATGGTGTTTCATCACAGCAACAGAAACCCTAGCTGAGACACCGCCCTAGGAGTAGATTCCTGGAGCCAAGATTCATCTGGCCACACTCTCAATCTAGAGGGGAGGGCACAGTGTGCTTCCTATGGATTTGAACCAGGAGACATGTTGCTATGTTGCTATATTGGCCTTAAACAGAGCTGGCTCAGCTGACGTTTGCCCTGGGGACAGCTATCTCACTGACACTTACGTTCTCCTCACAGACAGCAAAGGGAGGAAAGGTGGAGGGATCACCAAACCTGGCTCTAGTTTATACTACAGAGCCTTAATAATGCCATAGAGACCAGTGACAGAGCAGAGGACTCAGAAACCCGAATAGTGGCAGCCACCTGATTGCACCAAAGATGACAAAAATACACATTAGAGAAAAGACGGCTTCAAAAAATGGTGACAACAAAGTGGATAGCCACATGTAGAACAATGAAAGTCTGTCTTTTCTCTCTCTCTCTCTCTCTCTCTCTCTCTCTCTCTCTCTCTCTCTCTCTCTCTTTCTCTCTGTGTGTGTGTCTATCTGTCTGTCTGTCTCTCTCTCTCTCTCTCTTTCTCACTATGTGTGTGTGTCTGTCTCTCTCTCTCTCTCTCTCTCTCTCTCTCTCTCTCTCTCTCTCTCTCTCTCTCTCCCTTCCTCCCTCCCTCCTCATGTATAAACGTCAAGTCCAATGGATCAAAGGCCTTAATGTAAGACCTGGAGTTCTGAAACCCTTAGAGGGAAATGTGGGGAAATCACTCTAAGATACAGGCACAGACAGGAGCTTTCTGAATAAGACAGAGACACTTAGGAAACAATGCCAACAACTGAGAAGTGGGAGCCGATGACTAGACAGGTCTGTGGGCGAAGGAGCTGGTTTGCCCAGGGAGCACACAGCCTGTAGAGTGGCAGAAGGCCTGAGATCTACAGCGTGCAAAGGACTAAAAACATAGAACAAAACCTGAATTACAAACAGCTGCCTGTAACTCCAGCTCCAGCAGGCCTGCCACCCTCCTCTGGCCTCTGCAGACACTTGCAGACAGGCACAAACCACACTCAGACCTATATGGATACTCTTAATTAAATAGGAACCTCTGTCTTTCTTTAAAAGGTAAACATGTTCTCTCTTGGCTTGATTCCTGGATTATATATAGGTGCATGTAGTCATAAATGTATGTATGTCATGAAAGCAGAAGCAAGACTGTCCAGGGAACCAAGGGGACACATGGGAGTAGGGTGGGAGAAAAAAGTATAGGGTGAGTGTGCTCAACATAGAATTTATCCTTGTATGAAGTATCCTTTTGTAACGTAGTACATGTACAAGGAATACGCTTGAAGAAGTTTCTTAAGGTGCACAGTTACCATACACCACAGAAATGTGTGTTCATGGAAAAACTTGGACACAAATACTCAGAGTAACGTGGTTTGTATAACACAGTAGTAAAACAACCTGCATGTCCTTGATTTGGTGGTGGATAAGCAAAATGTGGTGTTGTATAAAGTAGACCAGTATCCGCCAGGAAATGAGCGGTATGCTGTGATGCTGCCGCATGGATGGCCACTGTTGGAACCATGCTGGCTGAAAGAGCCCAGGCACAACAAACGGGCATTGTGTGATCGTGTTTACATGAGATGGCCAGAACAGGCAGATCCTTAGGAGAAGAAGCTCATTGTTCATTTCCCCCGAGTGAGGGGTAAAAGGAAATGTGTAGAGGCTTCTGTTCCCTGTCATAAAAGTAGAATTGAATCATGGTGGTGGTGCCCAGCCTCATGCATCTACCAAAGCCCATCACAGGCACTTAAGATGGCGAGTTCTCTAGTATCTGAACTGTATGTCAGTTCTAAAGGAAATGAGAACTTAGGAGTCTCAGGAGACGCCATTTCAGTGAAAACCTAACACTGGAGGATTGCCTCCCGCCCTTCTGCTGGGCCTGCCACAGGTCCTAATGTCTGTTGTTTGCCTCAATAACCTAGCACGGTAGCCACCCAAAGTCCTGCGATCCCAAGTGCACGGTGCTACAGTGTTCCCGTTTCATTGCCTACCCAGAGTGCGCTCATTTCACCTGTCTCCACCACTTCCTGTTTCTGGAGAAACCCTCCTGCTAGCTGAAAGCTCTCCACAGGTGTTTTCATCTCTTTTGAGTCCGCTCTGAACTAAGCCAGTTTTACCAACAGGTCCGATCACACTCTGTAACAATTTGTTTGCATTTCTGTCTCCCCAGTAATAAACTAGCTGCTTTAGGGCAAGATCCCAGTGGTGGTCATGTTAGCTGTAGGAACGTAGCCCCTAGCAAATAGTAGGTGTGTGGTGTAGGTGTAGGTGTGTGATGGTGAGATCGCGTAATACAGGTGACATTCATCAGTGTTCTCTGTGGGCAGGTTCCAATCAGTACCTGAGAGTTATTAACGATGTCATCATGTCCATATGGACAGACACCTGGGCACAGTGATAAAGTAATCGCTGCCATGTTGTTTAACAAGGAAGTATCAAGGCTGGGGTTGGAACAGCCTGGCCCTAGATCCATGCTTGTAGCCACTGCGCAATGCAAATTATCATCAGTTTGCAGATGATATGATCATGCACTTTAAAGACCCCGAGGCCACCAGAAGTCCTCGAACTCTCAGCAAAGTCTCAGGTTACGGTGAGCGTGTTAGGTACCAGGAGATGAGGGGACAGGAAGTGCAGAGGACCTGCTGGTGGATCAAGGTTGCTTCCCACTCACTGACTCACTGGAAAAGAACAGCTAAGAAGTCAGTCCCATTTATGACAGCCTCAAAACAAACAGAAAAATCAAACCTAGGCGTAAATTTTCCCAAAGATGTTAATAACAATGAAAACTATAAGTCACCAGAGTCAAAAATTGTAGAAGATCCGAGATGGCAGAACAACCTCTCAGGTTGTGGCTCAGCAGAACTAATATTTTTCAGATGGTCACATTGCACTTCACATTAGGTTTTGCTCCTTTCTAGACTTAACTATATTTACCCTTTTAATTTTTTTAAAGTGTTTTGTTTTGGACACAAGATCTTGCTGTGTAGGCCAAGATGACCCATAAACTCACAGCAATCCTCCTGTCCCAGCAAAGACTGAGATTGTAAGCATGTATCACCCTACCCAGCTAACCCTTTTCTTATGTAACATTCATTTTAGAGAAATGTATACACTGCTTTATTTGAGCTGACATAGATGCTAACATAAATTGGATGTAGTAGTGAAACAATTCCCTGTAGTAACTTTTTTTTTCCTTTAAAGTTAATGAAAATGGAAGGTGAGCATGCTTTAATGCCAGCCCTTGTGAGATGGAGGCAGGCAGGCATCATTTGAGGCCAGCCTGGTCTACAGGGCGAATTCCAGAGCTGGAAATGGAGGTGTTAGAAATGAACCACATAGCAGAAAGGAACATGGCAGGAAGCACATGCCTGGCGCTGCCCACTGCTGCCAATGAGCCTGGATTAGTATTTTAGGCAGATAAAGCGTCAACCAAACCTGAAATGCTACTTCAGAACTTTGAAACTTTTCTTTGTTGAGTCCATGTGACTCAAAGGCATCGTCTAAAATTGTTCAGGGAGTAAGTTAGTTTATATCTGATAGGTCAGAACAGTGCTGGCATTTTCTTTTATTTGACAACAAACCAAATATATTAAAATCAATGGCCATATTTTAGCCGTAATTTTTGGGAGCTATAAGTAACAAGCAGACTATGCATTGCCTCATTTTAGTGATAATTTTTATCAGTGAAATCTCCTGAATCTTTAGTAAGAACCAAGGGGCAGTAATAAATCCGGTAATTTCAGCTAGGAATGCATAGCATCTCATTATTCTCCCTTTTCTCTCTCGGCTTTCCCAGCTGGGTACTGTGCTTGCTTATTCTGCTTTCCCCCCTGGGTACTGTGCTTGCTTGTTCTGCTTTCTGGTAAAAGCGAACAGGGGCTAAGGAGGAGCGCATCGGTGTTCGGTTGATGGTCTCCTGGCAAAACACTACTGAGGCCCATTTAAAACAGTTTTTACGTGTCTTGGGAGTGTGAGGAGATGGGTACATGTTTCTGGGTGTAGGTCCAGACACGCACATGTGTGCTTGTCCAGTGGAGGCCAGAGGACAACCTTGTGTGCCATCCCTCAGGCGCCTTCTTCCACCTTTTGTTTGAGACAAGGTCTCTTGCTGTCCTGAAACCTTACCAAGTATGTTAGACGGACCGGCCCACCTGTCTCCACTTCCCACCCCACCAGCTCTGGATTACAAGCATGTATCACCATTTCCGGTGGTTTGGGGAATGAACCCGAACTTCTCATCATCACACTTGCAAGGCAAATGCTTTACCAACTGAGCCATCTGCCCAGCCTCTCCCAGTGGCTTTGAAAGGCCCTGTTGAGTTGTCATTTTGTTTAGTAAAGCACACTCCTACAAAGTTGGGGTATAAGCAGTCTGTGCTCCCTGTTGGGCTGTCTTTGACACAGTAGTCTTTTTTAACCAACTCATACTTTTAAAATTCATTCTCTAGAGTAAAACCACAAACAACGTCCCATGGACATTAAGAGCCTTCCTTGACCATGCACTCCTCCCCCGCAAGGTTTCCATGTGGCCTGAGCTTCTCAGCCATTCCTGAACGCCTTTCTGCTTCTAAGTTTCCACCGCTTTCATTTTCTTTCCATTCCTACTTTCCTCTCTGTACCTTAGTGTGCAGTCAGGGCTGCCTATTCAGATCACATCCCTGTCTATAGTTGGGTCTCCATGGTGATGAGATGAAGGAGTACACTGTGTAAGGGCTGCCAAGAGTGCTGTGGCCTCTGCAGGAATAGCACTTAATCCCCAGCCAGTGCGCAGGAGCCAGAGAGCGCGTACTGTGGTGTCCTGCTGGAGGTTCCTGGTAAGGGACACAGGCGCGGCAGATTTATTCCCAACAGTATTTCAAGATGAACCTAGTTTACAGTTTGTAAGTGCTTGCCTTCAGTTGGAAAAACCTTTAAATTTTTCCCTTCTTTTTCAGGAAGCCAGATGCTCCAGTGCCTAATGGTGAAAGTGAAAAAGCCATAGAAGAAAGTTCAGATAGTGAGTCTTCCTTCAGCGACTAAGTTGGATGTGAAATGATGTGTTTATGTTCTGTGGAGGCCTCTCAACTCGAGCTCTTGGTGAAAATTGTTAAATGGCCACATAACTATTCCATCCGTCCTCTGTTTAAAAAAATACATAAAGCATTTATAACCTTCCAATATGGTTTGTTGACCAAATAAAATGCTCTGAAGTTAAAAATAGAACAACATAAATTGCTTCAAGTGCTACAAGTACTAAGATAGATTCAGTGAACATTCTAAAATGGAGTTAGTTTGGGCTTACTGGCCAAAAGTCGACTTCACATAAGAACAAGAGAATGTGCCTAAGTAAATTATTCACTTTAGTGAATATGTTAGTTTGAAAATTATTGTATACATTTGTTTTGCAAACTTACTGAAGACACCTCAGGCAGAAAGACATTGTTTAAAACATACACATATCTTTTATGGAACTCATTGATGGTACTTGATAGCATATATATCTTTTTATGCCTTGGACAACAGTTTATATATTATCAAAATCAGATATTTTGTTTTACCTATCACCAGATAGAATTATTGGGGTGATCACAATGTGGTTTGGGAGAGCAGTCTTCACTGTCATTGGCTCCTTGTTTGCCCTGACATAACATTAAATTTCTAAAGTTAAAATGTTCTCGTATCACCGTGCAAGTGAATCTTCATAAATAAGTACCTAAACATGGCCTAGAAAAGCTTCTAAAATGCTTAGGAAAGATATGTAAAAGCTTTTAATTAATCAGGTTCTTAGTTTAGATCTCCGGAAAGTAGCACTTGAGAAAAGGCCCTGGTCTGTGCAGGTCATTTGTGAGATTATCTCAGAAAGCGTAATTGAGAGAACAAGAACAAGAGGGAAACCAGCGTGTCGTCCAGGCTGCAGTATAGCAGTGAATGCCCTAAGAGCTGCAGGGGAGCTTATGGGGCCCCGGGGTCCACCAGATAGAGACCCTTGCTTAGGCAGCTTCCATAACCCACCAGGACAGAGTGGCTTCCGAGGACAGTCGCTACCCCTACACCTCTAGGGTGTACTGCCACAGAGAGGCAAGAGAAGAGATCAAAGATGGACAGATGTGAAGAAGTCAAACTGCCATTACTTACAGATGCTATCACTGTCCATTTAGAAAGTCCATGGTAAAGGTATGTTTAAAAGCTTCTAAAGACCACAGGCAAGTGTAACAGGATTATAGGATATAAAGGTCAGTACAGTAAAATCAACTGAAAGCCCCAGCACACATTTCCCACTAAAAGGTAATGTGGCTTCTAAGGAAAAATAGATAGCTTTAAGCCTAGGGAGGGTGTGTGTGTGTGTGTGTGTGTGTGTGTGTGTGTGTGTGTGTGTGTGTGTGTGTGTGTCGATGTGTCTGTGTGTGTGTGTGTAGAAGAAAGGAGAGAGAGGAGAGGGGGGGGGGAAGAGAGAGAGAGGGAGAGAGAGCGCGCACGCACATGCCTGGAACACACTATCATGAGAAGGCAAGGGAGCTATTAATACTAGAAACAAGCCAGGCGGGAGTCAAAAAGACAAAACGACCAACTTGAACAGGCTTCCACTGACTGAGTGTAGAAAAACTGGAAGATCAACACAAATAGTAACTACTATATGTTGAACTGCTGTCAGTGCATGTCCTTCATTGTCCAGGCCCATGGTTTTCCCGGAAATAAGCTGATTCTTCCAAAACTCCATCTCAAGTCCAGGCCCCCTCCCTCAAACACAAATTACTGAATTCAATAGCTCAAAAGAGAACAGGTTTAGGAGAAATAGTAATTACAGGTGAGAGTTTTACTTTGGAGCACTTTGTTATCCAGGATCGAAGGGATGCAGCCAGTCTGGAGCTTGGCGCACGCACACCATCAGGTTTGGGCCTCCTGGGGTTTTAATGTTTGGGCTTTGTACTGGAATTACTGTTGAGTTAGCTACTTGGGCTTGAAGCTTCCTCCTAAGTTTTGTGGTTGCAAAGTGTCTTTTAGATTAGGGATTGTGGGGCAAGGTGAGTTCCTTCCCTTCAGGGCTCAGCTCAGTTCATGTGTGCCAGCCCCCTGTACCTTGGGGGTACACCAGTCTCCTGTACCCTGGGGGCATGCCAGCCCCCTGTACCCTGGGGGTACGCCAGTTCCCTGTACCCTGGGGGTGCGCCAGCCCCCTGTACTCTGGGGGTGTACCAGCCCCCTATACCCTGAGGATATACCAGCTCTTTGTCCCCTGCTTTCTTTTCTAGCCTTGACAGTTTGTTTACAACCGTGTGCCAACTACAATTTAGCTAAAGTCCCAGGGAGACTCGTTGTCAGCATCCTGGTCCAGTTCCTCTCTCTAGCATTCCGTGCCCTGACTTCCACCACTTGAGCATCTTTATCATCTGAACTCTTCCTGCCCAACTCAGGGAGATGGCCAAGCTACCCTGAGGTCTTCTTCCCTCTGCAGTGTCCTGGACACTGCACCATTCCTCAGTGTTTCCGTGGGGAGATCTCTGTCCTGTACCGCCTGATTTGCAATATCCAAAACTCGGTGTTTGGAGTTTTGTTTGTTTATTTGTTTGTTTTTTTGGAGTTTTGTTGTTGTTGTTTTTCATTTTTAAAGAAAAGATGAATTTTGTTCCTGTTCCTCCATCATGCCAGTAAAGCATCTGATCCCATGGAGCTGGAGTTACGAACATAGCGTTTTGGAGTTATTAACTATGAGTTAATGAGTTGCCACATGGTTGTTGGGAATTGAGTGTGTGTGCCTCCCTGCCCTCCATCCTTCCTCTGGAAGAGCAGCAAGGACGCTTAACTGCTGAGCCATCGTCTCTCCAGCTCTCAGTTTCAACTTTAATTAGACTTAATTTAATTGCAACCTCGGCCTTTTCAGTTAAGCTGACTTGTAGAATGGAGGTTTGTATGCTGGAGCTATTCGACAGTTATGGCATGAGTGAGGCCCCATTTCCTCCCATTAGCATCATACGCCATGAATGTTATCTATTCTTGTTCTGCCCTCTGAAACATGAACTCGTCTTTAATATCCATCATGCTGTGATCAATATGCTTCCGTTTAGGGAAACCTAAATGTTTAGGGAAACCACTAAGAAAGTCACATGAACATACAGGCCCCTTCTTGATAGAATCTCTAGGCAATTACAGTCATGTGGCTATGTCTAACGCAATTCTCTGAATTGTCTTCAGAGGAAATGCGTCTGCCAAAATAATTACCTGGCCCTTATCTGATTTTATAACTCATGTCCCAAAGACCGGAAAGGTCTAGGAATGGCTAGTATTGGCACATTGGTTCTGTGTTTTCCAGACCATTTTCTAAAATTGCCTTAAGAAACCATTTCCTTGTAATGATCCTGTTGAAGGATAACTGAATTTGGTCCGCAGTTGATGCCTGTGCTAGGACACACGCACTGGGCTTCCTTTGCCATGCGTCGGCTACTCTTGTTACATCCCTGTCAGCACATTTGCCCCTTTAAAAGCCAGAGGAACATGACCAGAGTGAAGTGACACATGTCATTCTAGCACTAAGAGAAAAAGAAAAGAATTCACTTAAAAAAAAAAAAAAAGACTCAACCAGCAGGATGGTGGTGGCACAAACCTTTAATCTCAGTGCTCAAGAGGGAGAGGCAGGTTGATCTCCGAGTTCAAGGCCAGCCTGGTCTACAGAGCAAGTTACAGGACATCCAGGGCTACACAGAGAAATCCTGTCTCGAAAAACCAGAAAAGAAAAATAAATCTTCTGTGGTATTAATCGGAAGAACATTTTGAAGTAAAAATAGTTGTACTTAACTATATTTTCTGTTAATATTATTCCCAAATTAAAGTGCAATAGAAGAACCCATATAACAGGCTACAGCATTAATGGCCTACTACTGATATGGTTTTTGTTTGGTGTTTGTTTTTATCTTGATTTTGTTCCTTTGGTTTTCGTTTTCTCTAGAACATGTGATGAGCTTTACTACAATTCAGTGAGCTCATGAAAGGGCCAGGACCCTTTAACTTGCCTGTTCTTAGCAACAGGCTAGGGCTCCCACACTCTTGACTATGACAAGTGTGTCACTGTGGGGGTGAGCTTTGAGGTCTCAGAAGCTCAAGTTAGTCTCCTGCTGCTGCCCGTAGATCAAGATGTAGAACTCTCAGCTCCTTCTCCAGCCCCGTGTCTGTATGCATACTGCCGTGATTCCCACCATGGTGATAATGGACTAAACCTCTGAAACTATAAGCCAGCCCCAATATTAAATGTTTTCCTTGATGAGAATTGCCGTAGTCATGGAGTCGCCTCACAGCAATGGAAACTCAAACTAAGACAAGTGCTATAGCTGAATCTTGAGGTAGATAGATTCCCATCTTCCTGAAAAAAAATCACGTTAAATTCCATAGTAGCTGTACAAACTCCCCCAGCAATGGTGTTGCCTTTACTCCACATTCACACCAGCATGGAAAGTCATTTGTTTTCTTGATTTCAGCCAGATAGTGTGAGATGGAATCTCAAAGTAGCACTGACTTGCATTTCCCTGATGACTAAGGTGCTGAACATTTGTTTGTTTCTCAAACATCTGAGTTTCCTCTTTTGATAATACTATGTTTAGATCTAAAACCCATTTTTAATTGAGTTATTTGTTTTATTGATACCTAGTTTTTGGAGTTATTTGTATATTTTGGGTATTAAGCTTGTATTGGATATGTAGTTGGTAAAATCTTTTTCTATTCTGTAGGCTGCCACTTTGTCCAAATAATGGTGCCCTTTGCCAATTTTTCACTTTCCTGAAGTCCCATTTATTAACTGTTGATCTTACTGCCTATGTTAACAGTGTTCCCTTTAGAAAGTCTTTTCCTGTGCCAGTGCGTTCAAGGATATTCCAGATTTTCTTCTCTATCAAGTCAGTGTATCTGGTTTTATGGTTGAAGTCTTTGATGCACTTGAACTTGAGTTTTGTGCAGGGTGCTAAGTATGGATCTATCTTGATTCTTCCATGGGCAGACATCCAGTTCAACCAGCATCATTTGTTGAAGATGCTGTCTTTTTTTCCAGTGGGTACTTCTGGCTTCTTTCTCAAAAACCAGGTGTCTGTGGGTGTGCAAATTTATATCTGGGTCTTCAGTTAGATTCCATTCATCAACATGCCTGCTTTTATGGCATAGTCATGCTTTTTTTTTTTTTAATCACGGTAGCTCTGTAGTACAATTTGAGGTTAGGGGTAGTGATACCTCCAACAGTTCTTTTATTGTTCAGAATTGTGTTAACTGTCCATATCTGTGAGGAGTTGATGGGCATTGCATTGAATCTGTACATTTATTTTGGTAGGAGGGTGATTTTTACGATATTAGTTCCATCAATCCGTGAGCAGGAGAGATCTTTCCACCTTCTGATATCATCTTCAATTTATTTTTTCAATGTCTTAAAGTTTGTATCATACCAGTCTTTCATTTGCTTGGTTAGAGTTACCCCAGATATTTTTTGAGGTCATTGTGAAAGGTGTAGTTTCCCTGATTTCTTTTTCAGAGCATTTGTCATTTGTACATAAGAGGGCTACTGGTTTTTGTGTGTTAATTTTATATCCAGCTACTTTATTAAAAGTATTTATCGGACTGGAATGATAGCTCAGTGGTTAAGAGCACTGACTGCTCTTACAGAGGTCATGAGTTCAATTCCCAGCAACCACATGGTGGCTCACAACCATCTATAATGAGGTCTGGTGCCCTCTTCTGGCATTCAGGTGTATGTGCAGGCAGAATACTGAATGAGTAAGTAAATAAGTAAGTAAGTAAGTAAGTAAGTAAATAAATAAATAAATAAATAAATCTTTTTTTTAAAGTGTTTATCAGCTGTAGGAGTTTCCTGGTGGAATTTTTAAGTCATTTATGTATACTATCACATCATCTTCAAATAAAGGTACTTTGATTTCTTCCCTTCCAATTTGTATCCCCTTAGTCTCCTTCAGTTGTTTTATTAGCTAGACAATACTTTCAGTGCAGTATTGAATATAGGTATGGAGAGAATGAATAACTTTGTCTTGTTCCTGGTCTTAGGCGAGTTGATTTGAGTTTCTCTCCATTTAAGTTGATATTGCCCACATGTTTGTGGTAAACTGCCTTTTTATATTGAGGTATGATCCTTATGTCCTTAATCTATCCAGGACTTTTATCATGATGAATGTCGAATTTTGTCAAAGGACTTTTTGGTATCTAATGGGATGATCATGAGGTTTTTGTCTTTTGGTTTGTTTATGTAATGGATTAAATTTATCAATTTACATATGTTAAACCATCTCTGCATCTCTGGGATGAAGCCTCCTCTCATGGTGGATAATCTTTTTGATGTGTTCTTGGAATCAGTTTGCAAGTATTTTGTTAAGAATTTTTGCCTCAAAAAAAAAAAAAAAAAGAAAGAAAGAAAGAAAGAAAAATTTTGCCTCTATGTTCCTAAGAGAAATTGATTTGTAATTTTCCTCCTTTGTCGAGTCTTTGTGTGGTTTGGGTATCAGAGTGACTATAGCCTCAGGAAATGAACTGAGCACTGCTGCTTCTGTTGTTTTGTGGGATAGTTTGCGGAGGGTTGGCACTAACTCTTCTTTGAAAGTTTGGTAGAACTCTGCGCTTAAACCATCTGGCCCTGGGATTTCTTTTTCAGTTAGACTTTTTATGACTGTTTCTATTTCACTAGGGGTTATAGGCCTGTTTATATTGCTTATCTGATCTTGATTTAATTTTGGTTTGTGGTATCTATAAAGAAAATTATCCCTTTCCTTTAGATTTTCCAATTTGGTGGAGTATAGTTTTTAAAGTATGTTCTTAGGACTCCCCGGATTTCCATTGTTATATCTCCCTTTCATGTCTAATTTCGTTAATTTTAGTATTATTTCTTTTCCTCTTAGTTTGGATAAGTGTTTGTCAATCTTATTAATTTTTCTCAAAGAACCAACTCTTTGTTTCATTGATTCTTTGTATTGTTTGTTTGTTTGTTTGTCTCTATTTTATTGATTTCATCCTGAGTTTGATTATTTTTTGTCATCTACCCCTTTTGGATGTGATTTCTTCTTTTTGTTCTAGAGCTTTTCAGTATGTTGTTAAGTTACTAGTATGAGATGTCTCCATTTTGTTTGTGTGTGTGTTTGTTTTTCAAGACAAGTTTTCTCTATGTGTAGCCCTGGCTGTCCTGGACCAGGCTGCCTGCGAACTCACTGAGATCCACATGCCTCTGCCTCCCAAGTGCTAGGATTAAAGGTGTGTGTCACCACACCCAGCCTATTGTTTGTTTATTTGTTTATTTATTTACATAGGCACCTAGTGCTATGAACTTGTCTCTTAGAGATGCCTTCATTATATTCCATAAGTTTGGGTATGTTGTGTATTCATTTTTGTTCAATTTTAGAAAGTTTTTAATTTTTTTTCTTGATCCATTTTTTTATTCAGTAAACAGTTGTTCAGTTTCCGTGCATTTGTAAGCTTTTTGTTGTCGATATCCAGCTTTAATCTGTAATTCTCATATAGGATGCAAGACGTTATTTCGGGGCTGGAGAGATGGCTCAGAGGTTAAGTGCACTGTCTGTCCTTCCAAAGGTCCTGAGTTCAATTCCCAGCACCTACATGGTGGCTCACAACCATCTACAATGAGATCTGGTGCCCTCTTCTGGAGTGTAAGCACACATGCAGGCAGAATACTATATAAGCAATAAATAAATAAATAAAATTTTAAAGTTGTTATTTCAATCTTGTTGTATCTGTTGAGTCTTGCTTTGTGTCCAAGTATGCGACCAATTTTGGAGAAAATTCCATGAGGTGCTGAGAAGAAGGTATAGTCATCTCTGTTTGGGTGAAATGTTCTGAAGAGAACTGTTAGGCCCATTGGGTTTATAACACTAGTTAGCTCCAGCACTTCTCTGTTTAGGTTTTGTCTTGATAACCTGTCTATTGGCAAGAATGGGGATATTAAGTCTCTCACTATCAGTGTGCCAGGGTCAATATATGACTTAAGGTGTAGTAGTGTTTTGTTTTGTTTTTCAGTGAACTTTAGTGTACTTGTGTTTGGTGCATAGATGATAAGAATTGCAATGTCCTCTTGGTGGATTTTTCCATTGATGAGTATGTGGTGTCCTTTCCTCATCTCTTCTGGTTGGTTTTGGGTTGAAGTCTATTTTGCCAGATATTAAAGTAGCTACACCTGCTTGCTTCTTAGCTCCATTTACTTGGAATATAAATTTTTATCCTTTTACCCTAAAGTAATGTCTGTGCTTGATGTTAAGGTCTGTTTCTTAGATGTAGCAGAAGATGGATCCTGTTTTTGCATCCATTCTGTTACTCTGTGTCTTTTTATTAAGGAATTGAGACCACTCATGTTGAGAGTTATCTATGAACAGTGTTTGATTCCTGTTAATTGGTGATAGTGGTGATGGTTATCATTGTGTGTGTGTGTATGTGTGTGTGTGTGTGTGTGTGTGTGTATGTATGTATGTATGTATGTGTCCCCTCTTGATTCTCTAGTCTGGGATTCTTTGTTGTTTTTTTTTTTTTTTTCTTGAGTGTGGTTAACTTCTTTAGGCTGAAGTTTTCCTTCTAGCACCTTCTATAGGGCCAGATTTGTAGATAGATATTGCTTAACTATGCTTTTATCATAGACTATTCTACTTTTTCCATCTATTGTGATTGAAATCTTTGCTGGATCTTGTGGTCTGGGCTGGCATCTGTGCTCTCTTAGGGTATGTAGAACATCTGTACAGGCCCTCTGGCTTTTAGAGTCTCCAATGAGAAGTCAGGTATTATTCTAATAGGTCTGACTTCATATTTATTTGGTCTTTTTCCCTTGCAGCTTTTAATATTCTTTCTCTGTTCTGCGTATTTAGTGTTTTGATTATTATGTTGTAAGAGGGCTTTCTTACCTGGTCCAGTCTGATTAGTGTTCTGCGTGCTCCTTGTGCCTTGATAGGCACCCTCCTTCTTTACCTTAGAGAAACGTTCTTCTACGGTTCTGCTGAAAATATTTTCTGTGCCTTTTACCCGGGTTTCTTCTCCTCCTCCTATTCCTGTTGTTCTTAGATTTGGTCTTTTCATAATGTCCCAGGATTTCTTGGGTGGTTTGTGCCAGGAGATTTTTAGATTTAACATTTGCTTTGACTGAGGTATCTATTTCTTCTATTCCGTCTTCACTGCCTGCAGTTCTCTCCTCCAGCTCTTGTATTCTGTTGTGAGGCTTGCCTCTGGAGCTCCTGTTTGAGTTCCTAAATTTTCCATCTCCAGATTTCTCTTGGTTTGGGTTTTCTTTATTGACTTTTCTTCCACTTTCAGGCCTTGAACATTTTATTCATCTCTTTCCACGTAGATTTTTTTTTTAAGGAATATATTTGTTTCCTGTTTAAGGATCTATATCATTACTCATAAAGCCTTTTAAGGTTCTTGTCTTGTGCTTCAGCTGTGTTACAGTTCTCAGAAAATACTGCACTAGAGTTCCTGGGCTCTAATGGAGACACCATGTCCTGGCTGTGATGGTGTTTTCACTCTGGTGTATAGGCATCTGGGTTTGGTATGATTGTAACTCTAGGTGCTGCTGTCCGGTCTTGTCTTTATTGGGTAGGTGTTCTGTTTGTTGGTTTCTGCTGCCCTCTCTGGTTCTTAGGAGAGCATGGTGCCTGTGGGTGGCCTGACAGGGAATGCTTCTGGGATCCTGCCTTGAGTTGTCACTGGGGGCGAGGGGTGGGAGGGGGTACTGACAGCTGACACTTAGAAGTGGGCTTGGGATGGGGGAGGGTGGAAATGAGTCTACAGGAGACAGGAGAGCTGAGGGTTCTACCAGGCTCTGCTTAGATGATTAGGAATAGAAGCAGAGCGTGAGGAGAGGCCACAGAAGGTGGTCTGCCGCAATGCTAGGGATGAGGCTGGGGACTTACAGCAGAGGGAGGAACACGAAGAGCTAAGGCTCTCCTGCTTGCTTCTCCTGCACACTCGGCCAATGGCTTCCCAGGGGGTGTCAGGTGGAGTTAGGGGCGGGGATGAACTGATGAGTCCCAGGAAAGGAGGATTGGAGAAGAAGATCTGTGCGATCCACTGGAGATGGGGCAGAAGGACAGGGAGGCCACAGCAGGCATTTTGCTACAGAGCTGAGGGAAAGGCTGTGGCCTTGAATTTGGAGGGGGAGAGGAGGGAGAGGTGGTAATGGTCAACATTTAGCCTGCCTGCTTCCCTGGCTGGAGTTTGTTTTCATAATTGGTCTTGCTATGTATCTCTAACTGACTTGATACTGTGCAGCCCAGGTTGATTTTGAACTCATAACAGTCATCTTAGCTCAGCTTCCCGAGCACCGGGATTACAGGCACGTAGCAGCAGATGATGGTTTACCTCTGCTATAAAGGGGGCTGTCTCTATAGTAGCCTTTGCTCTACTCTGACTTTTAAATTTCGCTATAGTGTTGCAGATCCTTAAGACTTAGAAAACCTTGGCATTGTTTAAGCAACTTTGTTGCTCATCCCTAAACTCCTGGAGCTCATCATTAGCAGGACAGATTAAGCCTGAAAGTCGAAGATACTTTTTTTTAGTTTTGGCTTACCATCAAGACATAATTAAAACACACAGTCTGCTTTTTCATTCTTCTGAGATATTTGTTAATATAGAAACATACTCTTTTCTGTTTACCAAATGACTTTAATATGAAAAGAATCAGATATTAAAGAAGCTAGCACATCATAGGTGCTTTTAACACATTGTGTGGAATTTTTTTTAAAGATTTTATTTTATTTTTATTTTTGGTATATACATTTATATTATTACTCATAAGTATAAAAATTACATGCAACAAGAACAAAGCAATCAGGGATCATATGACTATTACATCAAGGTGTTTTGGCTACTTACATTTGACAACCTTGTAGAAAATGGAAGTATATTCTTATATGGTGGAGCCATATATTTCTATAAGTATTTGCCTTCTCCCAACTTTCTCCTTAGGTAGCTGAAACTTAATAGGAAGGAAATAGATTCCATAGAATGTCTTTGCTTTATATAAAAGAATTATTATTCTTAGAGCCAGGAGTGGTGGCACATGCTTTAATGCCAGCACTCAGGAAGGCAGAGGCAAGTTGGATCCCTGTGAATTCAAGGGTGGTCTGTGCATTCCTGGTCTACAAAGTGAGTCCTTGACAGCAAGGGCTACACAGAGAAACCTTGCCTCAAAAAAAACCAATTATTATTCTCAATTAATATTCATAATTATTTTTCAGCTTGTTGGAGTGTGCAGCTCAGTCAAACCAGTAAAGCAACAAGACAGATGCAATACAAAATTCTGTAGAATTAATTTAGTAAAGGGAAAATTGAGGGCTGTTTGAAGGCCACGGAAATGTCTCAGTCAGAGAAAGGTTTTCTGTGCAAGTATAAGGAGCTACATTCATCCCTAGAACTCACGTAAGACAGGGCCCAGCATGGTGGTGCATGCTTGCAATCCCAGTACTGAGGAGGAAGACACGGGGATTCCTGGGGCTCCCTGACCCGCTAGCCTAGGCTACTTTCCAAGTCTAGATCAATGAGAGACTAGGAAACCCTATCTCAAAAAAAAAAAAAAAAAAAACAAGATAAATAACAACAAACAACAACAAATGAGGTGGACAACACTGAAGGCTACCTCTAGCCTCTGTACACACACATACACACATACACATATATGCACACACATACACAGACACCTACCAAAAATTTTTAAAAGAGTCCATCTTGACTTTTTTAAATATTTATTTATTATTTATACAATGTTCTGCATGCATGTACACCTGCACACCAGAAGAGGACACCAGATCTCATTATAGATGGTTATGAGCCACCATGTGGCTGCTGGGAATTGAACTCAGGACCTTTGGAAGAGCAGATGCTGCTCTTAACCTCTGAGCCACCTCTCCAGCCCCGAGTCCATCTTGACTTTACAGATGAAATAGTACTCAAGAAATATCTTGAGTAATCTGTCATGCTAATGATAAAACTTCCAGAGCACGGGCGGATGTCATCTGCAACACTGGCATGGAAGGGCCGGGTTTAATTTATTTTCCCCTCCTTTTATTTGTACTAATCATTATAATTTGAGAGCAGAGCTTTTCAGTGTTGACTGTAATTATCGAGCCGAAGAGGTCGCAGTCGACAAGGTTACAAAATTCAGTGTGGGAAAAGAGAGAGAGAGAGAGAAAGTCCAAATGAGTTTCTCCCCCCTGAAGAGACGGCGTGAAAGAGAACAGCTTGTTCGCTAACTGCACGGTGAAGTCATCGTCGCTGTACCAGTGGACGAAACCCTTAACAAAGGCACCCTTCCGCTTCATCTTGCTCTGCTGGTGACAGGGAGTTAAGGACTGCGTGTTCTTCCAAAAGGTCCGCTGTCCGCTGAGTGCTCTCGGACCATCCGCGGACATAAACTGCTCCCAACTGTTCTGAAACAGAGCAGACGCTCTGTGTGGCAGGCAAGCCTCAAGTTGTAACTCTCCCTTTTGGATTTCAAAGCCATAACTTAACTTTTGGGTTTTTACTTTTAACAAAGCCCGTTTGCGTTTTAAAACAAACTCGCTTCCTAAGCGGGGAGAGTCTTGCAGAATGTAGTAAGATGCTTTACATGGTATCTCGGATTCTCGCTAAGTTTATTTTTATTGGATAATCAGTTCCTTTTGGTGGCAATTCCTTGAGGCAATTCCACATTCCGTAAATGCTAACGTATACCAAATTCGTGGAATCCTAGGAGTCTGTTGGTGTAAAGTAGGAAAGTTCATGAAGTTGGGGCAAATTAGGCTAAAAGTCAACGTGATGCTCAAACTTTACATTTCTTCTAGGCCATTTGAGAAAAGCCTGGAGGCCCCGCAGTTGAATCCAGGAATCTCTTTTTGACAGCCTCCTGCTGTTCACTAACGTGGAAGCAAAACGAGCCTTCAAGCACTGTCTCTTGAGGCTTTGCCATTGTTGTTTTGTGTTCTAACAGATGCTGGCTCCAAGCTCTTTGCAGGAGAGCAGAGTTTAGCAATAACTTCTTTAGAAAGGGTGAGTCCATCCGAATATGTCAGAAAACAACTTGCCTGATGTGAAAGTTATTAATATGAGAACTCCCCCCTCTTTGTCTTTCTGCTTTTTAATGACCAAAAGTAATGAGGCCTTTCAAGTTTTCTGTTTCACTGATTTTTATAATATGCAAACTGTACAGAACATCGTGACCATTAAAACAAGCTTGCAATTACGCTGATCTCCATGGAAACACTGAAGTGCAGACAAACAACCCCAGACAATAGATAAGAATGCATTAACCTGTTTATTAGGCTTTTAATGTCTTCCTAGTGTTCATGTTAGCCAAGCTCCCTATAAGGGAAAATGTGAGGAGAATCAGGGAGATGGTGCCGTTTTATTATTGCAGTAGAAAATACCATGGCTTTTCTTCAGTTCTGTCCAACAAAAGGCAAATATAAGCCATGTATTTCATTTGAAATTTACTTGCATCCGAATACTGAAGTAAAAAGAAATATTTAAACTTTACTTCAACGTTTTATTTAACCCAACATTTCTAACCTAGTATTTTAACATAAAGCCAGGAAGAATGTATGAATGAGCTTCTGGCATTACTTTCCTCATACTGTCTTGGGAAATGGCTATGTTCTCCTGTATCCCAGGCTGGCCTGCAACTTCCTATGTAACTGGGAATGGTCTTAGACTTTCTCCTGCCCCCACTTTGTTGGTCCTAGAATTACATTCTTATACCACTAATTCTAATTTAATAAGATACTGTCGCTACAACCTAGGGCTCCATGAGCATTAAGCAAGAATCCCACCACTGGAGCCTCTGAACTCACCACTTTTTCAAATGTTCAGTGACCACACATGGCCTAGTGGCCACTGTGTTGGATAGAGAAATATTTGTTGTTTTTCAAGAAGTAGTAGAGTCAGCTGGATGCAGTAATGCATGCCTGTAATCCCAGCACTCTGGGAGCCAGATATAGGCGGATCACTGAGAGTTTGAGGCCAGCCTGGTCTACAAAGTGAGTCTAGGACAGCCAAGGCTACACAGAGAAACCCTGTCTCAAAAAACCATAAGAGGAGGATGAGGAGGACGAGGAGGAGGAGAAAGAAGGAGGAGGAGGAAGAGGAGGAGGAGAAGAAGAATCTCCTCATGGAGAGCCCTTGCAATTTTCCTTTCATTCCTGTTAAGAAGTTAAACAGACCCTGCTCTCTGGCCCCTAAGGCCTGAGGTTCCTGCACAGACTGACCACCCCTGGTTCTTTTCATGTTACCAGGAAACAGGCTCGCCAGAACTTGCAGGTATTTTGCCCCAAAGCCAAAGGTGAATTTTGGTTACTACCTACAATATTAATCTTCTAGAACCTTCCTCAGCTGAAGACCCGTGCCCGAGCAACCTACCACTGATGCCGATTTGCACTCAAGAAGAAACCCTCAAGATCCTGATGGACTCAAAGCTACCGTAACCCATCCAGTTTCCCAAGCAGCACACAGCACTAAGTCCATTACAGGCTGAGCACTGGCTTAATTCACACGTTTATTGCCCCATTGTCACTGGCTTCACAGCATCCAGTGCCAGCCATCTAATTAGCCATCAGGTGATATCTCTCCCGCGTGCATTCTACACGCTCTCTGGCCATGTGGGAGTTACTTCTTGCCACCTTTGGAGCATGTATATAACTTTTTAATCACGCCAGGTTTACATACACCGTCTTTTGCACGTGCCTTTTACACTGCAAGACACCTTCTTTTCTTGCTTCTCCTTGGATTTGCGTCAAAACCCTACTCGTCCATTCTGTGGAACACGGTGTGTATCCCAGACCAGCTTTTTGTTCGACAGGAAGTATCCTGGTCATCTAAAAACAACTCCCTCTCTAATTCAGGGAGCTGCTATGCCTTCCGTGGGTAAATGCTCTGATTTCTGTCTTAGGACTCTACACGTACCAAGTGTAACTTCTCGGGCAAAGCCTTTAATGGTTCACTTAAAAGCTATTTGAAGGGCTGGAGAGATGGCTCAGCAGTTGAGAGCACTGACTGCTCTGCCAAAGGACCTGGGTTCAATTCCCAGCACCCACATGGCAGCTTACAACTGTCTATAACTCCAAGATCTGACACCCTTATACAGACATACATGCAGGCAAAACACCAATGCACATAAAATAAAAATAAATAATTTTTTTTTTAAAGCGAGCTGTTTGAGCCGGACAGCGGTGGCACACGCCTTTAATCCCAGCATTCAGGAGGCAGAGGCAGGCAGATCGCTGTGAGTTTGAGGCCAGTCTGGTCTACAAAGTGAATCCAGGACAGCCAAGGCTACACAGAGAAACCCTGTCAAAAAAAAAAAGCAAAAAATTAAAAAAGAAAAGAAAAATAAGAACAAGTGATTTCTAAATATAGCTATGAAAAAAGCAGGGTGTGGGGGGAGACTAAAACTAAGATATGAACCTTTGGGCCTCTTTTTAAGAGCCAAGCCCACATGAACACTAATCTTGGGAGTACCGAGTACTCTCTTAGTAGCTCAGAGCACCTCCTCGGTCGTGTTTTTAACCATCAGTGTTCTCTCACCTTCAGCCTTCCCTAACTCAAACCCACCTTCATTCCTCTAAAGCTTGTCCTTTTGAACTCTGTAAGCTCCGAATGGGCGTAGCCTCCACTCACTGCGTGTTCTTCTACACAGTCCCAGCGTTAGGCACAGTAGCCTTACACTGAGCTCTAGGCGCACATTTCCAACTGACACAGATATTCATCTTTTCTCCATCGCCTAATAGCACAGCCTAAATCCTTCTGCCTGATGTGCAAGGCCCACCCATGCTGCGAGCCTAGTGCAACATCATAATGTGGTCTCCTCCTCCTCCCCACGTAAACTCCAGACAAAAAGTATTAATCAACTCCCAACTCCATGCCTTCTACTCCAGGGTCTGGGCCTTGTATCTGTAGCAATTGTATTTTTTTTTTCTTCTTCTTAGTTGCCTAAAGTCTTGCTGATTGAGATGTGACTCCAATCCATCAAGTCCCAATCAAAACTACTACCTCTTCTAGGAAGTCTTCCTCCTAGGTTTTCCAGCAGGAAAGAATCTTTCGGTCCTTGATTCTACTTTACTTGGATGGTCTACGTTGATCCCCTTTGCCGTTTACATTGTAGGCTGATCCGTGTGTCTCGTGGTAGCATCTTTTCAATGATGAGACTATGAAGTCCACTCATTCAATTAATGCTTATCTATGGCATGAGATATAGGAAGACAGGTATTTATGTCACATGTCCCTCTGCTGGACCTAGCATATATGTCTTACTCTGCTCAGTGGGCATTGGTGGAATACATGACTAAATTCCTCATCTATTTGAAAACGGTATATCCGACTGGCTCTGTTTTCAGAAAAGAAGAGCAAGAAAAATCTCAAGTCGGTCTAAGCAGGAGTTCCAACATGCACTTGACTCTGACCCCACTTAGCCACAGAGACCTTGGCAAGCCCTAACATACACAGAGCCCTTAGCTCTCGGTGTGTATGCATTTCTAACAATAACAATCACAACAACCACAGTGACATTGCACATCTGATTTCCAAACTTACTGCAGGCGAGAAACAACTAATTAGGAGCAGGCAGTGGCAATGGCTAATCATTTACACAGGCATCGGGAAGACTGACATCAACAGCAAGAAAGGGCCTAAAATGCTAACTGAGGGACTGGAGAGATGGCTCAGAGGTTAAGACACTGTCTGCTCTCCCAGAGGTCCTGAGTTCAATTCCCAGCAACTACATGGTGGCTCACAACCATCTATAATGAGATCTGATGCCCTCTTCTATGCATGAAAACAGAGCACTCATATACATAAGATAAATAAATAAAAGTTTTAAAAAGCTTACACACACACACACACCACAATAATAATAAAAACAAAAATCTGTGGCCATTTAGAACAGGGACAAGCAGTTCTACATATTCCAGAAAGGCCAGAGGGCTTCCCAGGGTTATAGCTCAGTACCTACTTTTAATGACAACCCCCAAGTGTTCTAGCCGAATTGTGTTTACAGTGTATTATTTCAGAAGAACATATTGGAAATGTTTCCATCCTAGGCAATTAAAAGTAAAACTTGTGCTGTTTAAAAGGATAAGTCCTTGGCGAGCTATTAAACTCATTTATCCAGAACGAGTTTCCTCCCACCCCACCCCCAAACACAGCCTCCGAAGCCAGGATTTTATTGTACAGCCTTATATTGCTGGATTCATTAGGCTCAGAACATTTGTTGGCTTCAAGAATCTAGTTCAATTTTCATTCAGTAAAGCTTTGTTCCCATGTCATTCGCAAAACACTCCAAGTGGGCCACGAGAGGATGCAGAGGGTGTAGCGCTTAGGTTTGTCCTAGAGGTGTTCGGGGAAAGTCGGCTTGAGCAGGGAAGAGCTCCCTGAGGGACCCTAGTGGATGAGAAGCAAAGGAAAGGAGTGGATGGTAAGACAGTAACACATCGTTCGTGAAAAGGATCATGGGTAATTAAGAAGGGCTCTTAGAGCTGTGCCTCCCAGCTAAAAGTGGGAGATCTGAGGAGGTCATCTGGGGTAAAGAAAACAGCACAGGGGGAAGATGAGCTAGAGTCAAGAAAGAGCAAATTTTGTTCGAGTGATGTTAAGAAGCTGGCCTGGCAGAGCCATGGGCCTCGCTTGGAAATATTAAGAGATAACTTTGGAACGTTTTCACAGTTCTGTGCAGACTCTGTGACGTGTCCAAGATCATGTCTCAGTCTGCTTCGGCTGCCATAAGGAAAGAACACCATACACCGAATGGCTCAAACACAAGATGTTTCTTTCTTTTTTCTCCCAGGGGTTGACAAGCTCAAAGTCAAAGTGCTGACCTATTTGTTTCTAGAAGGTTCTGCCTTCTTGGTTTTCAGGTGACATACTTCTCACTGTGTCCTCACATGCAGGAGAGATAGTAAGCTAGAGGGTGGCTAACCTTCCCAGCCTGATAACATCACTCTGAGGACCTCATCTAACCTTACCCTTCCAAAAGTCATCGTATTTGTGTTGAGGCTACAACCTATAGATTTAGGGGAAATCAACATTTTCTCCATAGCATAATATGAATGTGAATCCCCACTTCAAGTGTCAGATGGCGTCTGTCTTTAGTCAGTTATTTTGCTAGAGGGTTTACATGACGGCCAGTTGTGAGCTGTAAGGCTGACTTGATTTGCCTCCTCTATGTTTATTTTATAGACAAAGCCATAGGAAATGTAAATATTTCCTTTGGTTAAGAGCTCTGGAGAATCCTATTTCTAAGAGTCACCAGCTGGTGCTTTGATAACACTTTGGGCGATGGTTAACGGACTCATTGAGTATGAACAAAAATATGTCCTACAGCTTAACTGTAAGAATCGGGGACTTAGTGGCAGTTACACTGAGTTTCTATTAGCTGTTCTGTTTCCTTTCTCACCAGACTATATACTGTTGCCCCAGTATCTAGCTCTATCAAAAAGATGGAATTTTAGTGAACAACTTTATAAGTGTTTGACTACAAAGCAAATTCATATTTTAATATGAGAAGAAAATTATATATTCCTTAAAATAAACCTGCTCTGAATTGGCTAGGATCTTTGTAACTGTTAGATCATGCTTTTTTAACAAATTGAAAACAAATCATAAGATCAGGGATTTTAAAGTCATTAGTTCATGGACACATTCACTGCAAATCCAATACACATATCCTGTTGAATTGGCTGCTTTGTATAACTGGGAGCCAATTTGAATGTTCACATGACAAGGAAAATTGCAAGCTTAAATATACTAATATGTTACCCTGGCAGAACACCAGACCTCTTAGTAGCAAAATATGGAGAGAAAAGATACTAGTCTCCAAAGACTTGAGTTTGATTTTGAAAATAGACCAATGTTCTTGAAAAAAAAATCATTCATAAAGAGCCATAGGTGTGGGACTATGAAGTCATTTATATGGAAATTATTCAAGGGACATAATCAAACAAAATCCTGATGTGGTGCTTATTTGGAATTCCTTTTGAATTTTCGATTGTTTTAGTGTTTGCCTAAGCAGTTCAGATCCCGAACAGTTGCTCACTCGCAGCCAGATAACTCTTAGGTTAACCCTACAAGTAATAAATACAGTTGTCAGCTATCCTATGATACAGGACACAAGTTGTATCATAGCTGTCATCTCAGGTGTTTGACCAAGACTATCCTTACAAAACCCATTTGAACAAGTGAATTAAAGGGTAGACATAATTAAGGAAAACTACCTACCTTGTTTCAACGGTCCTATGACTGGCAAAGCAAGATTTTTTAACCCAAGACTGTTCCACTCTCAAGCCTTTGCTCTGGCCATTTCATTCCTTCCCACTGTTGCTCAAAGGGTGGCCCTTGAACAGACAATATCATCACCTTCTAGAAACCTCAAACCCTACCCAGACCTGCTTGATTAAGAATCTCTGGTTGCAGGCTTGGTGGCTCATGCCTTTAATCACAGGTGGATCTCTGAGTTTTAGGCCTGCCAGGTCTACATAGTGAGCATCAGAACAGCCAGAGCTACATAGTGAGACCTTGTTTGAAGACAAGAATAAGAAGGAAGAGGAGGAGGAGGAACAACAGGAGAAGAAGAAGAAGGAGGAGGAGGAAGAAGGAGGAGGAAGAAGGAGGAGGAGGAAGAAGGAAGAAGAAAGAAGACATAAGGTTATTGTGTAATTCAAATGCTGATTCTATATTCCCCATATGTGGTTGCAAGCCTTGTTCTGGGAAGCTCCTGTCTCAATGTTGTATAATCTCTGCTCCCCATCTGTCCCCTGATATGCCAATAAAGCAGCTTACAACCAATCACTGTGCAGGGTTGGACTTCCTGACAGTCAAGGGAGAAGTTAGAAGAGGAAGTAAGGGATTCAGCCATAGAAGTTTGGTGACATCAGAGACAGGAGCTGGAGCAAGGAAAGCTACAAAAGTGCAAGTATCTCTGGGATGTACACTGAGAGGAAACCAGATTAACTTAGAGGGTTAAGACTAGAGTAATAACTGATCAGTTACTGTGTTGTGAAGCTTATTATTAAACATATAAAAGAGTCTCAGTTATTTGTGTGATGGCGAGGTTATGGGAGAAACTGAAAGATAAACACAGCTCTATAAAAATAACAAGAATCATCATCATCGTCATCATCATCATCATCATCATCATCATCATCTCTGGCTGTGGGGGCTGCAGAAATGGCTCAGCAGCTAAGGGAACTTATTGTTCTTACAAAAGATCCTGGTCCAGTTTCCCTACACCAGTGTGGAGCATCTCACAACAGTCTGTCATAGTCAGAATATCTGACAACTTCTGGCCAGACAGGCAACTACACTAATGTGTACATACCTTCCCAACACACACACACACACACACACACACGCATGCGTGCGTGCGTGCACGCACACACTCAGATGCATATACATAATTAAAAATAAAAGTAAATATTTGGAAAGAATCTCTGGTTGTGGATGTAGGCCTCCCGCTTCACCAGCCTTCAAATAGATTCTGATATGCATAAAAGTTTGGGGAAAAACATCTGTTTCTCCCTAATTTTAGAAAATATGCATATTTCTTACAAAGTTCTTCTGTAGTCCAGGAAACTAATGTTATATCCATTTCTTTATTTGGACCACGTGCATAAATAATAGTCTTCACACCCATGGCAACAACTCTTACATTTAGAATATAAAATAAGTGCCAATAAAAATGATTGAGTACTCTTATCTATCAAATATATGGACAAAGGCTAAAGAGACTGGAGTCCTTCCAAGACTGCACATATTGACTTGGGACTAAAACAGTAATCACTTAGTTCATTCTGCACTTTAATAGATAAGACAGATTTTTAATATAAGCGTAGAGGGCAAGGACAAGGGTACCGTGACAAGCGTGTAATGGAATCCATGAAGGTGGCAATTGGAATCAGTTGCTATGATGGGGCACCTTGCCAGATAACAAAGTGTATGCACATTAATACCGAGCTGTCACTGGAATGTCATAGAGACACTGGATTTTTTTTTTTTTTGAGCAAAGTTACTGGAAGTCATTCAAGATATTCATGCTGTAATAACAGACCAACTAGACTTTTTTTTTTTTTAAATTCCAAACTCCTTGATGAGAAAATATTTGGAATGGAATACAATGCATTTTTTTTTTTAACATACAGGCTTATCTGGATGAAATTTGATTTTTATTTCCCTGGGAATTTAGCAGTCTTTTTTAATAGTTGAAAGCCGGTGGATAGGGACAAAAGGTTGACTTGATGTGAAGACAGTGTTTATCCTTTCTTCTTCTTTTTCTTTTTTTTCTTTCTTTCTTTTTTTTTTTTTTTTTTTTTTTTTTTTTTTTTTTTTTTTTTTTTTTTTTTTTGGCTTTTCAAGACAGGGTTTCTCTGTGTAGGCCTGGCTGTCCTGGACTAGCTTTGTGGATCAGGCTGACCTTGAACTCACAGCGATCTACCTGCCTCTTCCTCCGGAATGCTAGGGTTAAAGGCATGCACCACCACTCCAGGCTTTATGCTTTCTTAATTGAACAGAGAATTCTTGCTCTGCTTTCTGTCTTACCCTGAGAGCCTGGTGACACTGGGTGGGGTGGCACTTGCCTCTTCAAAATGTTTCTAAGCTGTTGTTCGGTGTTTATTTTTTATTTAATCTCAAAGCTGCTTTCTTTATAGCATTAGGCCTCAAAGAGACTCATATGAATGAAGAGAATGGAGACATTTGACTCTTTCCCTGTTTCATTCTTTTTATTTTTAAAATAGAGAATTCATGCTGAGCGTGGTGACACGCTGTTTTCTAGCCTCAAAAGTGTGTGCCCCTGCTTTGCAATAGGCTGGCTTAAACACATGGGCACAATCAATTTCACCTGCAGAAAGTATCCTTTTCTGAAAAAAAGTATGTGAAAGTTTGTGTGGATTCTTGCTATTTATGTATTGAAATAACACAAAGCCCTTCTTCCTAATGTTTTTATCTAAACAAAAACTCAACGCTATCATTTCAAATGCTGTGTCCACTCCTCGATGCTCTATGTCAGCGGTTCTCAACCTGGGGGAGTCAAACAAACCCTGGAGGGGAGGGGAAGTGTCTCATAAGACCACTGGAAAACACAACTATTTACATTATGATTCATTCATAACAGTAGCAAAATTAAAGTTATGAAGTAATGACAAAAATATTGTATGGTTGGGGGTCACCACAACATGAGGAAGCGTATTAGAGGGTCGCAGGGTTGGGAGGCTTGAGAGCCTTCATTGTAGTTCCTCTCCTGCCGTACTTATGTATTCCTCCTGCTCACTATTTTCTTGGTGTATTGGGATTTACTAAGAGCAAGCATTATGCCACACGTGTTAGCTGGAGGAAACATAAGCAAGCTCTCACTGGCAGAGTCTTCATCTCGCGATGCCCTGGCCTGCAGTGTGTTTTGAATCCTGGGCACTAGTGCTGGAGAGCCCTGGGTCCCATCTCTGTGCCTCTTCCTGCTTCCTCTTTGATCCTGAAACAATCACTTAAGTAACACTGGAACGTATTCAAGGAAGTATGGCTCCATGTTAGTATTGGATCAATCTAGGTGATGAATATGAGAGTTTCTGTGCAGCTGAAACTCCTACCTCTTTCACCTACTGAATGCTCTTTGGTTTCTTTGCTCCCAGGCTGCTTACCCTCCTTCTGTCATCATCAGCTTCTTGTGCCATCTTTGCTTGGAGCACTTTGCTTTTGCTCTTTGGCCATGGAGTCTAGCCCTGAGTTCCAGTCACTCCACCAGAGAGGGGCTTTTCTGTTCCTGCCATCCACGTAGCCAGGTGGACGTTTGTTGTAGAAGTAATTCATGATTTCCTGAAACCCAAAAGCAGTTATCAAGCTAAGCTTAACACCCAGAACAAGCATATTTTCTTAAAACCTAATCTCACATTCTCCTAAACCCATTTATACAGAACTGTGGGCCAGCTGTCATTCCTGCCCAGAGTTTCTGTTGGAATAGTCCCATGATCTAAGTGTCACACTATGGCAGCCTAAGAGGACAGAGTCACCAACTCAAAGCAGATAATTAATTAAAGGACTGTCGTGAGTGACCCTTTTTCCCCCCCGCTTCCTCTTTCTTTTACTAGAAATATATGACAGCTAATTTGTTAAGTGGAGGTTTTCCTCAAGTAAAAAGTCACTCAAACAATGGTGTGGGGTTTTTGTTTGTTTGTTTTGTTTTTAGTTTTTTGAGACAGGGTTTCTCTGTGTAGCCTTGCCTGTCCTGGACTCACTTTGTAAACCAGGCTGGCCTCGAACTCACAGTGATCCACCTGCCTTTGCCTCCCAAGTGCTGGAATTAAGGTGTGTGCCACCATGCCCAGCTGATGTGCTTTTACTTAGGCAAAAGCTCATGTTGCTTTGCCCAATAAGGCCCTGCGGTTGCCAAAAGTCAATCAACTAATCAATCAAAACAAACAAACAAACAAACGAAAACAACTCCTTAAGCTTCCCACATTTTCTTTCCCAGTAGCACTGGGTTTTATTGGCCGGGGCTAGATACCTATTACTTTCTGTGCATGTACCATTGGCAACAACTTAGATGCATGGCCATAACCTAACCGCAATGCAAGCTGGGAAAATGCAGACTGGCTAAATGCCAAGTAAAAAAGGAAATGGAGAGTCGGGTGTGCAGTAGGCATCTGTAATGCCAGTCCATAGGAAGCGGAGGCTGAAGGATCATGAGGTGGGACAAATCTGGATTACACAGCAACATCTTGTCTCAAAAAACAACACAAACAGAAGAAATGTGGTAGGTAAGCACACAAAAGTCACTTCCGGGACCAAAATGTTCAATTTCAATTGAGCATTATGTGTTATCAGTGATCCAGATGAATAGGTACACAGGGACTGAGGAGATGACCCGGAAGTTATGGGCACTTACTGCTCTTCCAGGAAGAGAGCAGAGTTCGGTTCCCCAGCACCCATGTTGAGAAGCTCATAGCCATCTGTAACTGCAGCTGTGTGCTATCTGGTGCCCTCTTCAGACCTCCTCAGATACCTGCACACACATGACATCATACATACAGAAGCATAAATAAATAAATAAATAAATAAATAAATAAATAAATAAATAAAAGTAAATCTTTAAAAAAAGAATCAACCAACGGTTACCATAGTTACCCAGGTACATCAGCTCCTGGGTACATCTAATAAGCCCTGTCTAAGCCCCTAGCAGATTCAAAGCGTAATGTTAATTGTGGGCCATGATAAAGTAAGACATGACTTCCCCCCTCAAGAATGGGCAGTTGAGCTATGCTTGCAGACGGTAGCCTAGCAAAGCTGCTCTCTGAAGGCCCCAGCAAAGGAACAGATGCTGAGACTCACGGCCAAACATTGGGCAGAGCGCAGAGAGCCCTGTGGAAGAGTGAGAGAGGAAGGATAGAAGGACCCTGAGGAACAGGAGCTCCACCAGAATATCCACAGAGCCAACCTGGGCCCAGGGGGACTTGCAGAGATTGAAGCACCAACCATGGACCATGTATGGACTGGGGCTCCTTGCCAGGCCAGCACGGTAGAGGATGAGCTCAGTCCTGATGCGACTTGACCTGCTAGGATGGGTAGGTCAGAGGGGCTCCCCTTTTCTGAGGGGGTAAGAAAAGGAGGATAAGGGGAAGAGGGAGGGAAAGTGGGGACTCAGAGGAGAGGGGGGAGGGGGCTACAAGTGGGATGTAAAGTGAATAAATACATTAATTTTTTAAAAAAGAATAAGCAATTGAGCTGAGCATGGTGGCATACGCCTTTGATTCCAGCACTGGATAGGCAGATGCAAGAGGATCTTTGTGAGTTCGAGGCCAGCGTGGTCTCCATAGTGAGCTTCAGGACAGCCAGGACTCCATAGAGACACCCTGTCTAAACAAAAACATGCACTGAAATAAATCACTTAATCAACTCTAATACAAAGGGGAATGTGGGTGAAATAGAGGGATTTCCACATTACATGTCTACTTGTTCCAAACTTGAACGTTTCAAGGTCAAGATCTGATACCACTCTCATGTTTGCACCTGTAGTCTTTAATCACTACTTGCCATGTAGTAGAATTTTAAAAAACTTTTTATTGATTCTTTGTGAATTTCACATCATGCACCACAATCCCACTCACCTCCCTGTCCCTTCATATCCCTTGCAACCTCCCCTGCAAAAGAAGATGATGATGATGATGATGATGATGATGACGATGACGACGACGACGACGACCATAGTAATAATAATAATAAACAACCCATCTCATCATGGGAGCTGCAGTGTGTCAGGCAGTATACTCTTTTGTCCATGCATCTTTACTTGCAAATGTTCGTTGCAATGACTCATTGTTCTGGTCTGAGGCCTCTGGCTTCTGTCACTATCAATCCTGGATCCTCACTGGGACTCCTCTCAGATAACCTGTTGTTGCCCTGTGTCATGGAGATTCTGCAGCTTTGGAACTGCAGGACAGGCCCAGAAGCAGCATTTTTTTTTAAGGGAACAAAATAATGAATTGTATTGAAGACAGGTAGAAAACAAGAGCTATTTGTGACTGTGGATTAGGCTATGCCTCATAAAAGCCTAGAAGGGGCAGTGTGTGTTCTGGTTAGCAGAGATCATATTGGAGGTATGCAGAACACAGCGGCACAGTCGTATGGGGCGGGACCTGGAGAACAGAGCCATCAGAAAATTCATCCAAAAGAGGCACAGATTGAGCTGGGCTTTGAGACGTCCATGTGTGCAAAAAGAGAGGAGGGTCAGTCCAGACTGAATACACCAGGCAAGAACCCAGAGTAAAGGAGAGCGGTTCAAAACCAAGTAGAAGGGAGTTGTGCTGAGGGAAGGAGGGGACGGGAAGAAAGGCAGAGAGGTTACTGAGCACATGGCAATGTGCTGACTGGCACACTAATTAAGGGATTCATTCAGTAAACACGTCTGTCATTCTGTTGGACAAAGATATAACAGGTCCCATTCGGCGAGCTGGAGTCATGGGCTTCGCTTCTCGGTGGTTGGATGGCACGGTCACTCTGAGAAAAACAAGGATGGGTGGGGGGTGGTGGGCATTGACTCCTAAGACTCTTGCTCAAATTATATGTCTGTTATGCTTCTAGTGTGTAAATAAGTTTGGTAGGCACTTTGTATAATTTGCTTCATTAAGATTTGCTGCTATAGTGCATAATGATAATGGGGCCCAGGAGGAACTGAAATGTATCACAAAAAAGGGCAGATCTGTAGGGGGAGTTTCTGCTAATGAACCAGATGAGAGAGGTGCGCTAAGAGCAGAATGGGAGGCGAGGAAGATGTGGTCAGAGCACCGCATGCCCTGGAAATCGAGAAACATCTCAGTGGGGTAGAAATTTGAACTAGGAACTCTGCGAATGGGATCTACAGCTAGAGTAGGCTCCATCCTTCTTCCTCACGTACTTTAGCTATTGTCCCACACTCTTTTTTAAATTTTTATTAATTTATTCAGATTACAACTCAATTGTTATCCCATCACTTGTATCCTCCCGTTCCTCCCTCCCTCCTGCTTTCACCCTATTCCCCTCCCCTAGGTCTATGACTGAGGGGGACCTCCTCCCCGACTATATGGTCATAGGCTATCAAGTCTCATCTTGGTAGCCTGCCTATTCTTTCTTTGAGTGCTACCAGGCCTCCCCACCAAGGAGAGGTGGTCAAATATGGAGCACCTGTCAGTTCATGTCAGAGTCAGTCCCTGCTCTCCACATAACTGTGGAGAATGTCCTGTCTATGGGGTAGATCAGAGTAGGGGTTCAGTGTTTACTATTTACATTGTCCTGGGTTAGTGCAATAGTTTGAGCAGACCCCCCTGGGCCCCAATCCACCCATCCACCATCTTCTTGTTGGTTCCTAGGACCCTCTGGTTCCTTCTATTTCCCCATCTCCTATATTTCTCTTACCTAGAGTCTCAGTAGGATGCCCTCACATCTATCCCAATCTCCTGGTAAGTGAAGACTTTCGTGGGACATGCCTTTTTTTTTTTTTTAAGGCTCTACTGTGTATACAATGTTCTGCCTGCATGTGTGCCTGCCTGCCAGGAGAGGGCACCAGATCTCATTATAGATGGTTGTGAGCCACCATGCAGTTTCTGGGAACTGAACTCAAGACCTCTGCAAGAGCAGTCAGTGCTCTTAACCTCTGAGGCATCTTTCCAGTCCGTGTCCCACACTCTTGCATCAAAGGATGGAAAGAGCAGTGGTGTTTCAGCAAGATAACCCAATAGTAAATATACATACCAAAGTTCCTGACATATAATAGCAGCACTAAAACATTGTGGGACACTTTAATGCCAGTGACAACGTAAGCAGCAAGCAAATTAGGATGGATAGATAGATGATAGGTAAGAAGGTAGGTAGGAGATAGATAGATAGATAGATAGATAGATAGATAGATAGATAGATAGATAATAGATAGATAGAAGATAGATGGATGGACAGACAGGTAGATGAGGCAACAGGCTTCCTGTGAGCTAGAGAAACAGGAAACCTGAAACTATTGCTCCATGCAAGCTCAAAGGCAGCGTTTGATGTGTGCCTTCATACTTTCCCATAATAAGGCAGAAAGACAAGCGAGTGGGTGAGAAAGAGAAAGGGGATAGAAGCCAAGCCTGCCTTTTCATCAGAGCCCACCTCTTGATTTCATCACAAGGGCAATTTAAATTTCAACAGCACTTGGAGGTACTATTCAAGAGCCATTACAGTTTGCATTTTCTTTGACATTTTATTTGGGATGGCTATTCAGCATCGTATATCAGCTAGTTCTTTTTTTTTTTTTTAATAAGCATATGTTAATTGGACAAAAGATGGGTTTCACTGTGACCTTTTCATCCATGCACGTCAGCTAGTTCTTCTATAGGGGCTAGTTCATTGCAGACTCAATAGCTTTAAGGTCATGGTTCAGAAAATGTAAGCTTGTGGGCGAGGCGCCTGCTTTGGTAGATATGAATGTATTTGGGCACAGTAGTAGTGTCTGCATTACATGTCACCTGTGTCTATTTTGGCAACTACAGAGCAGAGTCACAATGGCTTCATTAGCTGCCTGTAATATTTACTCTCAAGCCCTTTAGAAAAAATAAAGGTGGGGGTGGGGGAGTGCTGGGGAGATGACTCATGGAGTAAAGTGTTTACGATGCAAGCGTGAGAATACTCGTTCAAATCCCCAGCACCTGCATAAAGGCAGGGCACAGCTGGCTGTGTGCAGCATAACCCTAGGACAGGGCAGCAGAGCAGGACAGACAGACAGACAGATTCCAGTGGCTCACTGGCCGGCCAGTCTAGCTGAAGCAGTGAGCGGTGAACTCCACTTCAGCGAGGGGCCGTGTCTCAAAAACTAAGGCGGATGAGTTCTTTTCGTAAATTTAATTTATATTTATTTTATTACTTAAGGCAATTTCTCACTATGTAGCCTTGGCTGCCCTGGAACTCACTATGAAGAGCATGCTGGTGGCAGACTCTCAGATCTGCCTGTCTGTTGCTACCTCCTGAGGGCTGGGATTAAAGGTGTGCATCACCATGCCTGGCTACAGGATGGTTCCTGAGGTCCACTTCCCGTCTCCAAACACACACAGAGATAATGAGCCTACACACACACACACATACACACACACACACACACACACACACACACACACACTCAAAAAGGAAAGGAAAGAGGAAGAAGTCCTACTTAATACCACAAGTGCACGTTATTACCCATGAGTCAGCTGGGCGGCCTTTATACTCTCACTCTTGTGTCCATCATGATTAGCAGATGGTCAGTGTGAAGGTGTCAAGAGGTGGTGCGTTTAAGCCATGATGAAATCATGTGTATGGAGCTTCCTGAGATGTTCGCCCTCTGTGTGGGGGTGGGGGAGGGGCAATACTCCATCCCTTCCACCACAGAGGAACACATCACTCATTTCTTCTAGAGGAAGTAGCATTCAAACCATTGTCTGAGAAGAAGAGAAACTAGTGTGTCTCAGCCTCCAGAGCTCCGAGACGTAAGTTCCTAATCTTTAAAAATTGTTCAGTCTCAGGAATTTGCTACAGCAGTAGGAATAGACAAAGATGCCCAATCCACCTACAGTGCTAGCACAATTCAACAGAAAGCAGAAACGGAGGGTCTCTATGCTCTAACAGGATTTTATTTTTTATTATTAATTTATTCATATTACATCTCAATTGTTAGCCCATCCCTTTTATCCTCCCATTCCTCCCTCCCTCCCACTTCCCCCCCTACTCCCCTCCCCTATGACTGTGACTGAGGGGGACCTCCTCCCCCTGTATATGCTCATAGGGTATCGAGTCTCTTCTTGGTGACCTGTTATCCTTCTTCTGAGTGCCACCAGGCCTCCCCATCCAGGGGACGAGGTCAGAAATGGGGCCCCAGAGTTCGTGTGAAAGTCAGACCCCACTCTCTCTCAACAGTGGAGAATGTCCTGCCCATTGGCTAGGTCTGGGTAGGGGTTTACTGCCTATATTTTCCTTGGCTAGTGCCATAGTTTGAGCAGGACCCCAGGACCCAGATCCACCCGTCATAATGTTCTTCTTGTAGGTTTCCAGGACCCTCTGGATCCTTCTATTTCCCCATTCTCCCATGCTAATTTTACTTGCCATTATGGTGGTGGTGGTGGTGGCGGCGGTGGTGGCAGTAGTGGTATATGGGTGGAAGACATCTTTCAAGAATTGGTTCTCTCCGCTTTGGATCCCAGTGATTAAACTCGTGTTTTCAGGCTTGCAGAGCGAGCACCTTTACACTGTAAACAATCTCGGTGCTTCCGTTTCCAACACCTACGGCCAAGTAGATCCTAAGGCCTGCCCAGAGTTGAACAGTCGCAAACAGCTTAACCTGAGATAAGAGTTGATATAAAGCTGTGCTGCAAAGAATATGGATATAAGGCGGTGCAACGGGGTAGGTCTGTTTTCCCAATCAATCTACTGCATAGATTATAGAAAGTATATCTGGCTGGGACTTGAGAGGACCAAGGACAGATTTTTATCTGGCTTTCAAGCTCACTGTGTGACCTTCAACTTCTAGGCCAGTCTCCTTAGCACTAAATCCTGGGTTTTGTTTGTTTGTTTGTTTGTTTTTTAATTTTAAAAAAATAGCCAGGTGTGGTGGCACACGCCTTTAATCCCAGCACTCAGGAGGCAGAGGCAGGTGGATCTCTGTGAGATTGAGGCCAGCCTGGTCTACAAAGTGAGTCTAGGACAGCCAAGGCCACACAGAGAAATCCTGTCTTGGAAAAAAAAAAAACCAAAATAATAATAAATAAGTAAATAAATAAATAAAGCCACCCTTTATTTTTGTTTGCATTCAGCAAATGTTATTTTTCTTGAAATGCTTTTAGTAGGACTTGAAAATGCTCTGTTTTCTAATCTGAAATGCTGAGGGGACAGCACAACAGGAAACATCTGCTCTCAGTTCAGTCTCTGGACAGGGATTCTAAACATTTGTAAGTTACATGAAAAAAAAAACTACAATAGTCACACTTTCTTATGTGCAGAGAAAAGATTTTTGCAAATGAGAACAATTCAAGCCTCCTTCAGAAGAAAAGAGGCTGGTGTTTCCTTTGAATGACTTTAAAAATAAAAAATAAAAAATCCCCAAGAACTTCAACAGGAAGCACAGGCATAGAGTGACAATAAGAAACCTGGGTTAGCTGGTGGTGGTGGTGGCGCACACCTTTAATCCCAGAACTTGGAAGACAGAGGCAGACAGATCGCTGTGAGTTCAAGGCCAGCCTGGTCTACAAAGTGAATCCAGGACAGCCAAGGCTACACAGAGAAACCCTGTATTGAAAAATGATTTAAAGAAAGAAAGAAAGAAAGAAAGAAAGAAAGAAAGAAAGAAAGAAAGAAAGAAACCTGGGTTAACAGCTTTCTAGAGAGTACCATGCAAAAGCTTATGAGGACAGGGCTTTCCGTGTGCCTTCCATCCTCTTTCCAGATGAGGCTAGGAAGATGCACCTGGGCCAGACATGGGAGCTCCTCGGCCAGCATCTTCCCTACACAGCCCTTGAGAGGGCTCTGGGCATCTGCCCTCAGCTGATGTCAGAATAGAGCCTGCACAGCTGGGACTCGGTTTGTGAACATCTTCACTCAGTGCTATGGTTCTCCGTGCTACTTTAGAACACACATCAGTAGCCAATGATGCTCCAATCATTAAATCAATTATTAATTAGCTCACTGACTCCCAAATTGCCGTGGCCTGGTTTGCCCTGCCCTTCCTCTCCAGCTACTGTCTACTGATTGATCTTATTCTTATTCCCTCTTACTCTTCTTTTTCCTCCTCTTACTAAAATTCTTCTCAGACTTCTGTTTCTGGAAGCCAGCCACGGTCAGCCCCAAGTCTCTCTGACCTCTTTAATATAGCCATAATGCACTTATTTAGGAGATGTGATTATCGCAGTCTTGGCTGCCTTGGAACTCACTCTGTAGACCAGGCTGGCCTCAAACTCACAGAAACCCACCTGCCTCTGCCTCCCGAGTGCCGGAATTTAAGGTGTACACCGCTACCCCAGCCCAGATGAAATTAAAACTACTGTATGGTTAGTGCTTAGGTCCCACACAACATTTATTTATGCCACGCTACATAAATTATCATTATTTTTTGAGGCAGGGTCTCTCTGTGTAGCCCTGGTTGTCTTGGACCTGCTCTGTAGACCAGGCTGGCCTTGAACTCACAGGGATCCACCTACCTCTGCCTCCCGAGTTCTGGGATTAAAGGTATGAGCCCCCATCACCTGGCATTTTTTTTTTTTTACTCTTAACCATGGAAGGAAATGCTCTGCCACGGGTTAAGATTGTCAATAAGCAGAGAGAAGGCCTATGAGAGCAGGTGTGGGAATAGGAAAGAGAACAGGCAGAGCCTGCAGTTAATGGGCATTTACCACACACCTACCTCCAGCTAGCTTTTCACACACATTACTAGGGTCTCACAGAAGTCTTGTACATCTTTTTCACCTGAGTTGAGACTGAGACAAGCTAACTGGTTTACCAAGGTCTTCCAGTCAGAGGCATTAACTATATAGTCTTTAAGCCCTGGCTATCTAGCTGCAAACCCCTTCTCTTCCCTTCTTTCTTTTTCCCCTCCTTCCTTCCGATTTCCAGCACCTTCTAAAGAGCCTCCTGACATTTTGCAGAGCGTACTTAACCGTTTTCGATAACAAATGGCACAATCGTCAGATCTGCCTCAACTCAACCAGTCTTCAGCCTTTGACAGGAATATGGAGGAAACGCCAAGAACATACCTCCCAAAGTGCTTCACTTACACAAAGGACTTCCCCCCCCCCCTCCGCCCAAAAGCAGCGCAAAGGAAGGGAGACGACCTTTCACAGAACTGGTTATTTTTACCCCGTGTCACTTCTCTTGGAAACAATTTCCAGGCATGTGAAGCTATATTTCCTTTAACTTCCTCTAAAAACCTCGTCTTCAACTCAGACAAGTACGTATATGAGTGGAAAGTTAGCTTTTCTCCGAGGGCCAGCATGCTGGGTAAGGTCAGTATAACTCCGATAAGAAGACCTTAATGAGGCCCCTGAAACTGGGCCTCTGAGATCCAGGCTGAAAACACACCACGGCTCTGTGTCCAATAATAAAATCGTCCTCAAATCTGGGAGCACTCAGCTAGTTCCGGCCGCCTCAGTCTTTTAAGTGCCTTTCCCGTGCTCCCTAGTCTCTTGCAAAATCTTATTCCAAGACGTCAGTCAACCATCAGCTAATGGGATGAAAAGTTGCCTCACAATCACAAAAAAAAAATTCCTCTTGGGCCTGGCCCAGGGCACCCCCATTACTCTTGTGTCCCGAGTTGACCTTCCAGGCCCCATGACATAAGGAGACATCCCAGGGCCGCTTTACAAATGGAGACACTCATTTATTGTTGGTGGGTTGTTGTTGTTGTTGTTATTGTTGTTTCTTTCTCAAAAGACTAAGGAAATGAGCAAGGAAACGGTTGGTGGGTCCCCAGCCAGGACACAGAAATTTGGAAACTGAACGATTAGTTTGGGGATAATATAAACAGGTTTCAGTATACAGATTTTAGGGATATGTTATGAATAGCCTGTTGTTTTTAATTTGCAAGTGTTGTTCCTCCTAGATCTTGCTGCTGCCCCCTCCACCGGCCCCTCTCACCATGAGCTGGCATCCCTACTCATAGACTGTCTGTTCTGGCTCATTTTCTCCACCCGCCTCTGCTATCTGAGCACGGATGAATCCCCTCGCTCGTTGGCTTGGCGTGGCTGCCCAGCCTACATTCATTCTAGCCTCCTCTTGCGCTGTTGACGCGCGCGTTTCTAAGACTTCCGCTACGTTCGGGTTCTTTTCCCCCTCTGCTCTCTTATAAAATTTGCCTTTTCAAAGTGAAGCCTTTTGAAATTTGTTTTGTTTATATAAGTAAAATTCTTCCTAGCCCTTTGTTCTGCTTCAGCGGCACAAACATGCAACCCATGAGGAATTCATTAATGCATGAGAGACTTTGGAGATGCTAGATGCGAGTGTGGGTGCATGCACACACATACACCACACATACATCACACACACACACGCACACACACACACACATGCACGCACGCACACGCATGCACACACGCACGTACGCAAGCACGCACCACGCACGCATGGAATCCTGTCGCTCCCAACCATTGATTTGGGATCACTGAAGGGTATATGACAACTCTGTAGAGCCCTGGGATTTATTGCTTGCTCCACTTTGTCCAGTAAAGCACCAGCGGCGTTTTGAATGAAGAAGAAGAAGAAGCCTTATAAGGTGTGATGCGCGACCTTGTGGTCCATTCTGATCAGAAAGCAATGCTTGCTTTGGATCAAGCAGAGCCAGCCTGATGGCCGTGGTCTCCTTGCCTTGACCCGGAAGGAGACTATAACTCATCCTCACTTCAGGAAAGAGACTGTCGGTTTCTCTGCTGCGTCCACATACATCCCCGTTTCCACTCCACAAATATGTAACTAGGACCCAGTGTGGGGCCGAGCTCTGTTCAAGGAGTTAGGACCGCAGCGGGGAGGAAGAAAAACAGAATTCCTGCCACGTGGCACTCGCTGAAGGAAGACGGGTCGGCTGTATGAATTACTTCTTGTTGAGACGTCTGAGGCGCACACACAGAACAGAGTGATGGTGACGCTTCGGGACGCAGCACTCTGACGTCACCACGTTCTGTTCCGGGTTTAGCTGCTCCAGTCCATTTTACCTTGTACAATTTACACAGTCTTGCTTGTGTGCCTGCCTTATAGGGTCATGTGGAAGGGTATGTGAAAACTACAAACCCTTGCACAGCTTTTAACCCAGTGAATTTTAATGCCCATTGGTAGTAATAGTGGTAGATGCACCATATTGACCTTTCCTTCGGTTGGTGAACTCATGGGTCCAAATATCACTAGGAGACTTCAAAGTCTCCCTGCCCTAACAGCCCCTTAGTTCACAGTACATTTTCGCTCATTGCTCAGAAACAATCTCTCCCTACAAAGCTATGTCGGCTAATCCAACACTGTTCACCTCTTTGTATTGCTGTGGCAAGGATTTGTTGCACTACCTGAGTCCTGACACTCCAACCTCAGAGACAGAACTCCTCCAAAGCCTGTCACCAGCCACCATGGCTCCAGAAACCTGCCATCTCTTCTATTTGTGTGGCAGAAGGAGCTCCATTTTTGTTCCCTGTGTGTCTCAGGAGCAGCCGGGTGCTGGAGCTTTCAGAGCTCACCAGCTCACCCTTGATACAGTCCTGGCTTCAAAGCTCATCTCTAGGGGATGGAGAGATGGCTCAGTGGTTATGAGCACCGCCTGCTCTTCCTAGAGGTCCTGAGTTCAATTCCTAGCAACCATATGGTGGCTCTCAACCATCTATAATGTGATCTGATGCCCTCTTCTGGCGTGCAGGTGTACATGCAAGCAGAACACTATAATATATATATTATATTATATATAATACTTTATATACCATATATAATACTATGATAAATAAGTTCTTTTTTTAAAAAAGCAAAACAAAAAAACCCTCATCTCCAAAGAAGCATGCCTCTGATGTTGGATCTGGGGCAGCATGCCATAACAAGCTGGACCTTCCCACAGGTGCTTCTCGGGTTCTCCTTGGCACGTGGAGTCACTCTTGCTTCGAACCATGATGAGGAGCAGGAAGTGATGGCCAAACAAGTCTCTCTATATCTAGGCCTCTCCAGCACTACCTATTCTGCCTCACAGGAGAACGATGTTCACTGGTGTGCCAGCCTAAAGACCACCCCCCCCCAGTGCAGTCATAGCTTCTGGCACCTAATTCGCTTACTCCCTCCCCTGTGAAGAGAACAGGTGCAAAGGCATACTCCTTGGTCCCAAGCAGACCATCTGCTCCCAAGGAACTTATCAGGGTTAGGGTTCTCTAGAGGAACAGAACCCCTATAGAATGAATATCCTCTCATATATATATATGTGTGTATTCACACATATATATACACATACTCACATATACACACATATACATATATGTATATGCACACATGTATTTATATACGGGGACTTACTACAATGACTTAGAGGCTGCTCCAACAACAGCTGCCTAGGATCAGAAGGTTCGAGAATCCAGCAGTTTCTCAGTCTACAAGGCTGGATGTCTCAGCTGGTCTTCAGCATATGCTGGAATCCCAAAGAAGTACATTCTAATGCCAGCGGAGGGACAGATTGCTAGTGAGCGGGAGAGCAGGCAAGCAAGGAGAGAACATCCTTCCTCCATGTGCTTTACACAGGCTGCCAGCAGAAGGTGGGGTCCAGATTAAAGGCTCATCTTCCCACCCCAAAAGAGCCAGATTAGAAGTGGATCCCCGCCCCCATACACACACACACACACACTTCAAATGATTTAATTAAGAAAAAAAATCCCTCACAGGTGTGCCCAGTCATTTGGGTTTGGGCAATTCCAGACATGGTCCAAGTTGACAACCAAGACTGGCCATCACATTTTCATAGCCAGCTGGTGGGGAGAGAGTAAATGAAACCGACAAGAGTTTTCTCCGAGCAGTAACGGCTTCACCACTTCCTGAATGACTAATTTTCTACATAGCACCCAAGAAAAGTCATAGCAGCCTTCTTGGTGGCTTAGCATAAATCTGGCTGGGAGTGTCTTCGTTAGCTTGACAGAAGAACAAATGGAGGCGCCATCTTCTACAACACTATATTGCATGTCCGATGCAGCCAGCACCCTTCTCCTATGAATATGCAGAGTACTATGGGGCAGTGCCACTGTCAAGGTGTGTCAAGCAAGCCCTGGCTGGCTAGGCACTCAGCTCTCTGTTGGATGAGGGCAGCCCATTGGGTCATGGAAGCTTCCCCAGTGAAACGTGTGTCTGCATCACTTTTTTAAAAAAATATTTCTTTATTTGTTATGAATACAGTATTCTGCCTGCATGTATACCTACAGGCCAGAAGAAGGTACCAGATCTCATTATAGAGGGTTATGAACCACCATGTGGTTGCTGGGAATTGAACTCAGGATATTTGGAAGAGTAGCCAGTGCTCTTTTTTTTTTTTTTTTAAAGACCAGGCTGGCCTTGAACTCATAGCGATCCACCTGCCTCTGCCTCCCAAGTGCTGGGATTAAAGGCATGCAGCCAGTGCTCTTAACCTCTGAGCCATCTCTCCAGCCCCCATCTGCACCACTTAAGAGAGCATCAAATCCTAGAAAATCAACTGGAGAACTCACAGTTCCCGCTCACGTAGAGTTTATGCTCTTGTCATTTCTCTGTCTAGAAACCAAAGTCAATAATAGATGCAAATACCCTACAGACACAGACATTAGCGACTGGATCAGACTCCAATAAGGCCACACCTACTCCAACGAGGCCACACCCCCTAATAGTGCCACTCTTTATGGCCAAGCATTCAAACCCATGAGTGATGACTCTATGGGGGCCATGCCTTTTCAAACCACCATACCTGCCCTTGAGAGTGTTTTAAGCCACTAAATGTCGGAGTTGTCATGCAGTAAAAGCTGGCTTATCAACATCACATTCTCCAGTCTGAGAAGGAGCCCTGCCTGGTGTTTCGGCAGAGCTTCGGCGCCTACCTCAGTTTTAAAGGACGTGAGTGCACTGTAATTTATTAAACCAGTTTCTTATTGTCAGAATCACACTGTTACCAAATGTGTGACATCACATTTATTACAACCCTAAGTAACATTCTCATAAACATCTGTGTGTATATGTTGCTAGCCAGGTTTCCAGTGGTTCCTAATAATAGGCGCTCACACTGTGATAGTAACTTGTGAAGAATTGGCTAGATCAAAACGTAAGCCTTTTCGTATGTGCTAAATTATGTGCTAAAAGGTCGTAGCCGTTCGCACACATGTGTGTACATACGTGATCATGTTTCCATGCATTCTTTAGATGCATGTAGCGAAAATAGATATGTAATAAAACTTGTAGACACAACCATGACACTGTAACCAACACTTGCTAGTCACTCTGGAATTCAACTCTTTACAATATCTTTGTTCATCCACTGGGGATTTTTTTTCATTAAATTTTAATTTATTTGCAAATTGATGTTGAATTTTTCATACGTTATTAAGAACATTTACACAATAGAGTATATGTGATTTTTTTTTATATTAAGTTAAATCCAACTTGAATGTCCCTTGGGACATAATTGGCAGGAAGTTTAAATATTCCATTTCTGTTCCCTGCAGATGCAGGGAAAGTCCGTGCCTTGTTGGATGGTGGGAACTGGGGAGCTCTGTACTGGTAACTCATCTTCCTCTATGCTGAGCCTAGAGAAACTTTACCTGTTTCCTGTGACTTTGAATTACTGCTGGGCTTCCAAGCCTACACACATCTTGTTGAAGATGCTATACTTGGAGACCTTGGAGTTGCTGTTCAAATATTTAACTGCTGTTTACCCAATGCAACCTTCTGTCAGCACTATTTTTTTTAATGAGATGTAGCTCTCTAGTTCTTTGTGCTCAGCAAGGTTATAATTTGGGAGATTTGAGGAAATGGTTTGGAGAATGGGGACAAGAGACTACATGCCTCTAGCATGTTTTTCCCAAATGAATAAACAGCTATTTCAAAAGATGTATGTATCCCAGCATGGTGGCGCACTCCTTTAGTACCAGCACTTAAGAGGCAGAGGCAGGTGTGAGTTTGAGGCCAGCCTGGTCTACAAAGCGAGTTCCAGGACAGCCAAGGCCACACAGAGATACCCTGTCTTGAAAAACAAAAACAAACAAACACAAAACAAATGTGTGCGTATATATGTATTAATGTATCATAAGCCAGATATAGGGGTATATATCTATAATCCTAGGACTCAAGAAGCTGAGGCAGGAGAATTGCCATAAATCCAAGGCTAGCCTGGGTTATATGCTGAGACTTTATCTCAAAAAGCAAGAGTAAAGACAAAAAGTAATTTGAATGCCAAAGGTCAAAGAAATCTGATCCATTCGTATTAAGCCATGACTCCATATTTTTTTTATAATCAAAGAAAATAAATAAATAAAGGCAGAGATATAGCTCCACAGTAGAGTACTTCCCCAGCAGGCACCTGATTACATACTCAACACCAGCGAAAGATCAGTAGTGTGATTAAGACAAAATGTAATATAAAGTCAAACTCTGAAGACATTTCATGGTGTATTTCAGTACACCACAGGGGGCCTCTGTAGTCCCCCCCTCCCCAAACACTTTTTCAGACACCCATCTTTGGAAAAGAACTTTCTTACTTCCATCAAACTTCAAAGGGTCTGGCTTCTGTCAGCATTTAAGGCAGCGGACAGATGTGTAAAAACCCAGTCACAGGTGCTTGCTTCCAAGGAGAATAGTCTTGTCCTCAACTCAGGTCAGGGAGTAGAGTAAAATAGCAAAGCCATTATGAAACCCACTGACCGGCCATCTGTTGTCTCACCTGCCCTGAGTCACATTGGTCAGCTGAGCAGGAGCCACGTTGCTTGCATCGAAACCTCAAATGAAGAATTAGTGAGAAACAGAACAAAGGCAGCTGGTACCAGTTTCCTGAGAGGCCCCAGGTGTCCTTGCTCTCAGAGTGAGTCGACTCCTCAAAGGTTCCTAGACAGAGGAGAAAATGGAAACAATTCCAAGTGCACTGTGCACCCACCAGTACTGAAACCGAGTTACAGATATAAAAGTAGGCAGAGGTGGAACAGCGAGGTGATTCAGAAGAGAAGGTGCTTGCTGCCAGATTTGATAACACAAGTTCAATCCCTGGACCCTATTGGGTGGAAGAAGATAATGGACTCCTGAAAGTTGTCCTCTGACACTGTGCCAATGTGCCCTTCTGCCAACACACACACACACACACACACACACACACACACACACACATATACATACATACACACATATACATACATACACACACATACATATACACACACATATACTCATATACGCACATACACACACATATACACTCACATACACACACGTATACACTCACATACACACACACATACACACACATACATATACATACATACACACATATACATATGTACACACACATACATATACACACACATACTCATATACGCACATACACACACGTATACACTCACATACACACACACATACACACACACACACACACACACACACACACACAGTAACAAAAGAGAAAGAGGCCCTTGGGGAGTAAAGACCTGGTAAGGAACTTGGATTGTCACAAGATCAGACAGGAGTGCCTTGAGCTGTTTTACTTTTCCAGGCCTCCTAATGGCTCCAATCCAGACATGAAAAAAAAAAAATGGGGGAGGCGGGTAGGCTCTTTAGAGAAAACAGAAGAGTCCAGAAGCCTCTGGGCTCCACGAGGCAGCTTGTCAGTGACTGGCTCGGCAGCCTGCAGCATGATGAAACCTCCCAGACTGAGGGAGACATCCGTGGTTAGGAACGCCTGCTCCCGAGAGCTTGCTGACTGCCCTCCTCCCCGTTAACAGAAACAGATGTGTGCTTGTAAGGAAAGTAAACACTTGAGGTCAACATATGTTCCTCTCTGCCGATCTAGTTTGGCAGAGCAGAACTTTTCTGTGACAGCAGTGTCGAGTGGCAGAGTCACATCTGTAGATTAACTGCTATATGGGACACCTACCCAAGAGATCTTCCTCTGTTCCCCCGGGGAGGGGGCCGAGCTGTGACCCTGCTGACACGAAGTAAACAAGAGACTGTAAGACGCAAGATCCCGTGTGTGAACCTTAGTTTTAACACTTTTCTGTATAGCCTGGGGCAAGACGTTCAACCACCGTCTGTAAAATGGAGTTTTTGTTTTTTAAGTTTAAAATGGAAATGTACATGAACTTCACTTTATAACCCAGTGAAACAGGACCCTGAGAGAGCAAAGAGACCAGGATGACTTCTCTGATGAGCACTGTTACTGTATGCTCATGCCTGTGCAGCTAACATGATTCTGTGCCCTCCTGCTCTCACGTTGCCACCCTTCCCATACTGCTCCAGTGGGTTTTTTTCACCCGTACATCTGTCACAAGACTCACAAGGGGTTCCAGACCCTACGTCAGCTGCTGTACACTGGAGATCCTATAGAACTCGCCTTCTACTTTGTGCTCAGCGTTATTCTATGGTGCTTGAAGAAGTAGGTTCCAAGAAATTTAGCTGCCTATGTTTTTTTTTTAATCCATTCTCCTATAACACCTATTGGATGCCTACAGTGTGTCACGCAGAGAGCTACAACAGTGACAATGACAGCCATACTTCAGTCATTATGAAGTCTATAGTCTTACTAAGTAATAATTATATGGGGTTGTGTATACATAATTGAGTAGTTATTCCTTCTAAGTTTTTTTTATACTAAAACAAAATGCTAATAAAAAAAATGAAACATAGAGTCCTATGATTCATCTGATCTAGGTGTGGTGACCACTGGTCACTCACCACCCTAAGCTTTTTTTTTAAGGGGTGTGTGTGTGTGTGTGTGTGTACCTGAGTGCCCATGTGCCCATTCAGGAGACTGACGACATCAGTCAAGGCAGGCATTGGATCCCTTGGAACTGAAGTTACTGGTAGCTGTGAGCTACCTACCATATGAGTGCTGTGAACCCAACCCAGGTCTTCTGCAAGAGCAGTCAAGGCTCTTAACCTCTAAAGCCACCTCCCAGCTCCAGGTTGCTCTTTTAAATCAAGCACTACCTAGTATCCTCAGAAAAGACAAACTTGCTAACCCATCACCTCGTCCTAGCCAGTGTCTTCCTGTTTTCTCATCGGCAAAGCCAGCACAGAGCAGCCCTTCCCACTCCCATAGGTGTTCTCAGGGCAGTTGCCTGGGAAACCACCATGCTGCCTTCTTTTTTTTTTTCCTCCTTTATTAATTTATTCTTGTTACATCTCAATGGTTATCCCATCCCTTGTATCCTCCCATTCTTCCCTCCCTCCCAATTTCCCCTTATTCCCCTCCCCTATGACTGTTCCTGAGGGGGATTACCTCCCCCTCTATATGATCATAGGGTATCAAGTCTCTTCTTGGTCCATGCTGCCTTCTAATGGTTGACCTCCAAGGCCCCTCCAGTAGTTCTGAGAAGCCAGTCGAAAGCCACTCAGAGCCTGTGACCTGTCGTGGGACCCTGCCACACACCTCCTCTTTCTGGATTCTCTGAGAACATGGGTCAGAGTCTACCGAATGAGTTAGTGGGTACCTGTTGGCACCAAGATAGACATGTAAGAGTTCCCTATGGCCAGGCTGCAGAGGGCTTGCCAATGGTTCTAACAGATGGATTTCCAGGCATGCCCCTACCTTCCTGGAAAGAGCTGTGCAAGGTATGGGCTCAGTAAATTCTCATCATGCAGCTGGGTGCCTGGCTACTCTACACACACACACACACACACACACACACACACACACACACACACACAACCTGCCTTTGTTGCCTTCCCCTTCTTTCAGCAATAAAAATCCTTTCATTTTAATTGGTCACAAGGCCATACAACAGAGTGTCTGTATTGATCTTTGCGACTGTGGCCAATGGGATCAATTGATGTCATAGGGCCGCTTCTAGGAGTAGACTGTAATACCTAACCCTAACCAACATATGTCTATCCCTTTCCTGTCCCTTTTGTCACCCTACTTCTTGGACTATATAGGTAGTGGCTGAGTCTCTGTCATGTGCTTTTTTTTTTTTTTTTTTTTTTTTTGAGACAGGGTTTCTATGTAGCCTTAGCTGTCCTGGACTTACTTTGTAGACCAGGCTGGCCTCGAACTCACAGAGATCCACCTGCCTCTGCCTCCCAAGTACTGGGATTACAGGCATGTGCCACCATACCCAGCTGTCATGTACCATATATTTATTTAGAGCTTTGGGGCAGAGAAGGTGCCTTGAGTGGAGCAGAGCCCCTAGTCTTGAACTGTCTACCCCTGGTCTTAGTGTAAAAAAGAAATGAGCTTATGAAAAGCTTAAGCCATGCTGTTTTGGGCCCTGCCACCAATGGAGGAGTCCTCACTGCAACATCGCTCAGGTGTGTGGATTCTGGAGTTAATATCATCTAGGTTCAGCTACTTAGAAGCTATAGCCTTTAGTGAATTGGCTTTACTTCTCCCCTTCTGTAAAGTGGGGGTGCTAAACATGGCATGACCATTACATTATTAGATCATTAGACCTTCTATGATCATTAGAAATGAGCTAAAACATAAAATACTTAAGATATATAAAGCCTAGTAGGTAGCGAATACTCAATAAATAGGGACTATCTTTTTGTTTTGTTTCATTTTTGTCTTTGCCTTGTTTTGTTTTTATTTTGTTTCTTGAGACAGGGTTTCTCTGTGTAGCCATGTTCACCCTGGAACTTGCTCTGTAGACCAGGCTGACCTCATACTCACAGAGATCCACCTGCCTCTGCCTCCCAAGTGCTGGAATTACCGGTGTGTACCAACTCTGCCCAGCATATACGGACTATCTTAACTGCAGCTATTTAATATATAAATAAAGATATTCCCCAAAGGTACAAGATAGAAGGTTATTTTCTAAAGTCTGATCAAGTTGTTTTTTTTTTAACTGCTATAGTAATAGCAATAGTTAATAAAAGTAATATCATTTAAATATTGGGCTGGAGATGCTCCTTAGTGACAGAGCTTGTGCTAAGCATGCCCAAGACCTGTACTGATTAGGTTTTGTTTGTTTGTTTGTTTGTTTGTTTGTTCTGTTTTATTTTGTCAACTTGACACAGGCCGGAAGCATCTTAGAAGAGGGAATCTCAGCTGAGGAAGCTCCTCCTTGAGACTGGCCTGTAGACAAGCCCTTTGGGCATTTCTTTGATTGATGACTGATATTAGAAGGTCCAGGCCACTGTGGGAGGTGCCACATCTGGGCAGGTGGGTCCTAGGTTATAGAAGAATGCAGGTTAAAGTTCGGTGTGGTGACACACGCCTTTAATCCCAGTACTCAGGAGGCAGAGGCAAGCGGATCTCTGTGAGTTTGAGGCCAGCCTGGTCTATAAAGTGAGTTCCAGGACAGCCAAGGCTACATGGAGAAACCCTGTCTCAAAAACACAAAACTGGGGTCCCACTCAAACTAAGGCACCAGCCAAGGACATTACAGGCGGTAAACTTTAAACCCCTACCCAGATCTAGCCAATGGACAAGACATTTTCCACAGTTGAGTGGAGAGTGGGATATGACTTTCTCACATACTCTGGTGCCTCACATTTGACCATGTCCCCTGGAGGGGGAGACCTGGTGGCACTCAGAGGAAGGACAGCAGGTTACCAAGAAGAGACTTGATACCCTATGAGCATATACAGGGGGAGGTAATCAGGAACAGTCATAGGGGAGGGGAATAAGGGGAAAATGGGAGGGAGGGAAGAATGGGAGGATACAAGGGATGGGATAACCATTGAGATGTAACAAGAATAAATTAATAAAATAAAAAAATTAAAAAATAAAAAACACAAAACCAAACAAAAGAAAGAAGGAAAGAAAGAAAGAAAAAAAGAAAGAAAGAAAACCAGAATGTGGCCATAGCAGTAGTAAATGGAATGGTTAGTATTATTGTTATTTTGAGGCAGGGTCTAACTATATAGCTCAGGCTAGCCTGAACAGAGCTATGTGTCCCAGCACACGAACTCACAATCTTTCTGCCTCCCACCTCTCAAGTGTTAGGTTTAAAGGCACATGCCACCATGCCCAGGGAGTTAGGTATTATTACTTTTATTTCACAGAGAAGAAAATTGATACTCAGAGAAGTCAAGCCAAGGATTACACAGTTGCTAAGATACAATGGCAGTATTTAAACACAGATCCCTCACTTCCAAAACCCCTACGTGTTTCGCACAAGCTTTCGTTTATTCTTCAACGCAAACCACTGCAGCGCGGTACACTGTGTTTTCTTGTGTGCCATCCGCGGACGTTCTTTCTAAAGGACTAGGTTTTTCTATTAGTAAAGACACGTAGAAAATGTGCAAGTCTCTACTTAAGAACTGCTGTTTTCTCATTCCTGGCAGAGCCGGGATGGGACGAGGCCCTTCGCGTGTTCGCGTGTTTACATAAAATGTTACTCTTAGAGTAAGCCTTAGACAGCAGATCCAACTGAGCCCTGGCTCGAGAGCGAGACCGGAAGATGAGCCTCACTCCATCTTGACTGCACTCTAGATCCCCTAGGCCCGGTTCTGAGTGACATTAGGGCTCAAACTGAAAGGGGCACAAACAACAGTTGAGCATCTGGGGTGGGGCCCCGGCTTGAAGACAGTGCATGTGTTTTGAATTGGCAATTCTTTTAACAGAAGCAATTTGGAGGCCAGACAAGGAAGCTGCTGCTGCTGCTGCTGCTGCTGCTGCTGCTGGAACTGCTGCAGCCATTTTCGGTGTCCCTGAGGGCAGTGCCAGCAGTGCCTCTGAAGGGACTTTAGTTAACCTCTAGGAAGAACTTTTTCACTCTGGTGGTTGTAAAAGACAAGCGGGTTTTAGAGCTTTTGGCTGTTGGTGAGGCGCTGAAGAAAGAAGGGGCGTCGTGTGCAGGCTAAGGGTACACGCACGGCGTTACCTCCCGTAGGAACTACAGAAGTGAAAATAGGAAGTCTTGCTATAACGGCTTCCATTTGACCTGCCGGAGTTCAAATCCTAGCTTACTGGTGCAGCAACTCGGGCCAAGTTTTTATTACCACACTGACTCTCAGTTTCCTCGCCCTGAACAGAGTAACTGGGGGGGTGGGGGTGGGGGTGAAGTGACATACACACCCGGTTTTATGGAAGGTGTTCAACAGATATTCATTTCATCCTTTTTTTGGTTTTGTTTTGTTTTTTCTTTCTTATGAAGCTTTCCCTAGCCCGTGCCTCTATGATTCAGCACTTCCTGGAATTCTAAGGCCCCAGTAACTTTCCGAGACAGAGAGAGAATAAACTGCCTTCTCTGCAGCCTGCAAGTCCTTCCCAGCATTCCTGCGAGAGGTGCGTGGGGGCGACTGATGAGAAGCCAGCGGCTGGGCTCGACCGTCCGTGTCAGTGGACCCTCACACTGCATTTTCTCTTCTGTTCCACATTGGGACGAAGATGAAATTGTCCAAAAACAAGTTGCTTCACAAGGTGGTAGAATCCTGGTGGGGTGTGACACGGTGGCGCGAACCGCTGCTGCCTGGGAAGGTTAGCACCTGGGATCCCACTCAGGCCTAGGTCTGTCGTGGTACTGGGGGGGGGGGGGGCGGGAGGCGGGTCGCCCACCTTCGGAAACAGGAGTCGGAATCCTGGACACTTGTGGGGACCCATCTATTTCACTTGAGGACCCTAGTCACCTTCTGTATACAAAAAAATAAAAATAAAAAATAAAAAATAAATGCCGTTACATGAACGCTAAAAACCTCTAAACTCAGAAGTTCCTCGGAACCAGCCACATACAGATTATCTATGGCTGGAAACATTAATCTATCCACCATTGGTGTCTGTGGGCTACCGTCCAGTTTCTGTATATACTTTTCTTCTGGGAAAAAAGCTTTTGTGAAGTAGTCATCTTAAGTGGGGGCTTTACATAAGGGAGTATCGGGAGCAAAGACTGGACGTACATGGAAAGCAGGCGGTAACGTGCCTGAGCGTTTGCTGCCGGCAACATGGCTTTAGGTCAAGTAGCCACAGAGGGCGTGGGTTGTAGCTCAGTGGTAGAGTGTTACTCTGTACACACAAGACGCTGGGTTCAATCCCCAGCACCCAAAAGAGGGAAAGTCACCTCGTAAGTTAAGTAGGGCTTCCCAAACACAGATGTTAAAAGGATACGTATGCCCATTTTACACACCCTCCCAAGCCCCTTACAGCCCTCCACATCATTAAAAGAAGCCAAGTTATAGAATGTTGGGATTTTTTTTTAATTTAAAAAATGCATATTCTATTTAGCTAGGCTTGGTGGCGCATGCCTTTAATCCCAGCACTTGGGAAGCAGAGGCAGGTGAATTGCTGTGAGTTCGAAGCCAGCCTGGTCTACAAAGCGAGTCCAGGACACCTACGGCTACACAAACTCTGTCTCGAAAAAACAAAAATAAATAAATAAATAATGCATATTCTAAAGAACTCTGTCCCTCCTCTGTGTACATATCGATATGAAGCCCAGGCTGGTCTTTAATTCCCCATTCTCCTGCCTCAGCCTCCCGACTGCCAGGGTCAGAATTATGCATGCCACACCCTACTCCTTTTTAAATTTGTAATAAAAGAATTTACCAGGAAAAGTATAAGGCCTTCCACAGTCAACTGCAGCTGGCCCAAAGTGAGCACAAACCACTGATGGACGGACGAAAAGTTTTTGCTTTATGGGGTATTTTTTCCTATCTCTGAGAATAAAGGGCAAACAATATTTCTCCACTTCATTCTGTCCCTATTTTTTCCTCCCTGTCCATAAGAAATAGAAACCTAAAAAGAATAGGAGCTAGTTCTCAGTAGCTTTCCATTCAGCTGGAAACGGAACCGCTCAAGTCCCGCTGGTCACCACAACTAGGGGTTTGCCCTCCCTTGCCAAGTCTGTGGTGTGGCGGTCATTATGACAGTCCACTAGCGCCCCCTATGGTCCAGCTCAGGAAACTAGCCATGACCCATAAACTGCCAAACCTCTTCAACCTTTCTAACAAAACTTCAGAATTTCAAAATCATAATTGCAGCTTTGAATCTCCGAGGAGCAACTGGAAGGCACGTCCCGTGATTACCTCGTGGCCTTACAGGATACTAGAAAGTGTCCCTCAAAAGCAGTCAGCTGAGTAAGAAAGAGAAAAGCGTGGAAGTAGCTTTGGCCATCATAATATGTAAGGCAAAGGGGTTAGAAAATTCTGGGTTAAATAGGATTCAACAAACATTAAATGTGAAGGTTATTTTCTGCTATTCCTCAGAGCATTCAACATGGAGTTTATATCTCCCAAGGGTATTTCCCACTGCCTGACAACAGATCAGCTGCCTGCAGGAAGTGTAAAGAAATTTGTCACTCAAATTTGTGACCTGGGTCCCAGGAAGTAAGGGGGGGAAGTTCAGTGTTGCTGTAAAGCATGGTTATTTGCAGAACCACCAAAAATGGCATTGCCTTTGACCAACTGCTCTGGGAAATCAAGTTCACTTTGCTGTTCAGAGAAAATTTGTTTCCAGTTCACTCACTTTGATTTCTCTGTTCTGAAAAAAAAAGAAGGCAGGGCAGTGGTGACATACACCTTTAATCCTAGCACTCAGGAGGCAGAGGCAGATGGATCTCTGTGAGTTCGAGGCTAGCCTGGTCTACAGAGAGAGTCCAGGACAGCCTAGGCTATGCAGAGAAACACTGTCTCGAAAAAAAAAAAACCAAACAAACAAAAAACTTTTTGTTATATAAAACTCTCTGTTCAACAAATAGTTGAGTACTGACAGTACACACACACAAACAAGGACAAGACAATGCATGGTCCAAGAAGAGCAAAGGTTTGGTAGATTGGGTTCGGGGTCTGCCCCGTGCTAGCTGGTTCTTGGACAGGCTGTTTCTCATCCTCAAGAGGCTGACTCCCGTGTATAAGATGGGACTGAGTGCAGCTCCTTTGACAGACTATGTTGAGGCTTTAATGCATCAGTTCTCAACCTGTGGGTCACTGGAAGCTCAATTTTCTTAGAAAATATATTTTATTACGAACTTATTAACCAAGAGTACCTCACTTATAACCTGACTAACCTAAACAATAGGAAAAGGAGATTAAAGAATACAACAACAAAACTGAAAGGATATCAGTTCCAAGGAACGGTTCTCCTGGCGTAATCGGCAGGATTTCTTCTGCTGGAGCCCAGAGCCCTGAAGCCTTCCCTCGAGCAGTTCTCTCTAAGAGTATCTTGAAGTGGAGCGATGAACAGCCAAAACTATCCCAAGTCTCCAAAGGCCCCGCTTCTTGTTTTTGGCTCACATTTATGTCTCCTCTCAGAATTTGTTCAAGGATGTTTTTCAGCTGGTTAACAGCTAATCTCCCCCCATGCTGTGGCTCAACTTCTAACATCACCTGCTCTCCTACAAGTCTTTTTCTCGTCCCCCCACTTGTGATCTAAACAGAAAACACGATTCTCTCTCCTTCAGGCCACAACCCTCTCACAGGGGTCACATATCAGATATTTGCATTACAATACAACAGTAACACAATTACAGTTCAGAAGTAGCAACAAGATAACTTTATGGCTGGGGGTCCTCACCACCATCACCATTCCCCCCCCCCCCCCCCCCCGCTAATATCCACAAGATGGTTAGTACAAGGCTAGCATACAGAGGAAACTTAGTGGGTATGTACCACTTGCATTATTGTTGCTGTTGGGATAACAGGCATGGCGCCCGCCCTCAAAGAGTTGAGAGTTTCACTGGAGACAGGTGACAAGGACAGATAGCAATATGAAGGAATGGACCCGAGAAGGCAACCAAGTTCTGTGTGTCACGTGCCCACTACCGCCTGCTTTTAGTGACCGCCTCAAATGTCGTTTGCATTTCATTCTTTTCTAAATCTTTTATTAGCCTATATTAATAGTACATAATGAATGAGTCTCATTGTGACAACTCACACATGTGCATGAGGTAATAATTCAGTCCTAATCCTCCCGTTACCTTCCTTCGTCCCACCTCTGTTCCACTTACCTTTTCTTTCTTTCTTTCTTTCTTTCTTTCTTTCTTTCTTTTTTGTTTTTTGTGTTTTTTTGTTTTGTTTTGTTTTCAAGACAGAGTTTCTCTGTGTAGCCTTGGTTGTCCTACACTCACTTTATAGACCAGGCTGGCCTTGAACTCACAGTAATCCACCTGCCTCTGCCTCCCAAGCGCTGGGATCCACTTACCTTTTCATCTTCTCGATTATCTTTCATTTTCTTTCTTCATTCTTTTCCTTCTTCCAGTCTACACCGCCTAGTTTTACGTCAAGTTGACATAAGCTAGAGTCATCCAAGAGGAGGGAACCTCAATTGAAAAAATTGCCTCCATAACATCAGTAGGGCATTTTCTTGATCAGTGACTGATGGAGGAAGAGCCCAGGGCATTGTGGGTGATGTCACCCCTGGGCTTGTAGTCCTGGGTTCTACAAGAAAGCAGGCTGAGCAAGCCAGTAAACAGCACTCCTCCATAGCCTCTGCATCAGCTCCTGCCTTGCTACAGTTCCTGTCCTGCCATCCTCCAGTGATGAACAGGGGTGTGGAACTTTAAGCCAAATAAACCCTTTCTTCCCCAGCATGCTTTTCTGTCTTGGCGTTTTGTTGCAGCAGTAGAAGCCCCAAGACGCCTTCCTTCCTTCTCTCCCTTTGTTTTCTTTGACAAGGTCTCCTATGTAGCCCAAGCTGGCCTTGAACTCTTCAACTTCTTGCCTGGGCCTCCCAGAGTGCCTACTCCAGTCAAATTCTTATGCTAAAAAGACTTCAAAACCAAGCACAGAGACCAATGCCTATAATCCCAGCACTTTTGAAAATAAAACAAAATGGTCACCAATCCAAGGCCAGCCTAAATTGCACATCAAGACCTTGTGTCAAAGAAAAAAAAAAGGGCTGGAAGGAGGTAGGGGGCGACACAGTGGCCCAAGTCTTTGATCCCTGCACTCAGAAGGCAGAGGCCAGAGGATCTCTGTGAGTTCCAGACCAGCTAGCCAGGGTGACATAGAGACACTCTGTCTCAAAAACAAAACAAACCCCCACCCTGCCCAGTGGATGTAGCCCAGTGGGAGAGAATTTATCTGGAATACATAAGGCCCTAGGTTCAATCCCCAGCAAAAACAGAGAGACAGAGGAAGAACAAAGTTTTGACAGCTAAAAAGAGAAAGAACAGCAAACATATAAATCAATAAATGTCAGTGACATTTGCCTCAAAGAATATCCCTCCATGTTAAGTACATATGCTATGACCTTTCACCCCTTATAGACATTTCCCATCATGCATTACAACCTCAGACATTTAAGCTTCGAGATGAATGCATATGCAGGGGGAAGAAAAACCTCGTTGAAATTAAGAATCAAGCCACCAAAGTGAGTCCAGGACAGCCAAAGCTACACAGAGAAAGCCTGTCTTGAAAAACAAAAACAAAAACAAAAACAAAAAAAACAAAACAAAAAAAAGAATCAAGTCACCTCCGGGTGTGGTGGAGGATGCCTTTAATCCCAGCACTCGGGAGGCAGAGGCAGGTGGATTGCTGTGAGTTCAAGGCCAGCCTGGTCTACAAAGTGAGTCCAGGACAGCCAGGACTACACAGAGAAACCTTGTCTTAAAAAAAAAAAATCAAGCATCCAGACCCTATAGCATCCTGGCATGGGATGCTTCTCTTCTGTACGCAACCCTACACGAGCTTCATGAGGAAGTGCAAAAGGTAGCTTGTTAAAACCACAAGTAAGCACGGGGCATTTTGAAGTTTTCCTCCCGCAAAACTTCTTAACCTGACAGTAGTGAGACTTTATTCATCCATTTGTTCTCATTTGAATGTCCCCGTGCAGCAGGCATCTCTGTGTTAGGACTTGGTTGGTTACAAGTGGTGGGGACCAAAGTCAAATTCATCTAAGTGGAGGAGAGGGGATGGTAAAAGGATAATTTATGGCTGTTCAGTCCCGTAGACAGGGATGTGCCTGGGGCTTGGGGGAAAAAACTATAACTGGGGGTTTTGAACACCATCAGACCTCTCTCTCTCTCTCTCTCTCTCTCTCTCTCTCTCTCTCTCTCTCCTCTTTCTCTCACTCTCTCTCTCTCTTTCAAGACAAGGTTTCTCTATGTATAGCTTTGGCTATCCTGGACTCACTCTGTAGACCAGGCTGGCCTCAAACTCACAGAGATCAACCTGCCTCTGCCTCCCCAGCGTTGGGATTAAAGCCACCACCACCCAGCTCTTTCTCCCATTGTTTTTTGGCTCCCCCACCCTTTGCTCCTGCTAGAGATCTGGTTTTCCCATGTGGTAAAAGACATAGGGGCCAACACCTCCCAAATGTGCTCATACCCTACCAAGAGACTAAACATTCTCTCTGGTTCCAAGACAAAAAGTTCCAGGAAAGACCTCTTTGAAACAGTATGAGTCAGTCTGACCTGGAGAGTCATAAGACAATTCAGCAGTTTATTGTCGGGACACACACACACACACACACACACACACACACACACACACACACGGAGGTCAGAGAGGGAAAACCTCTAGGAAAGGGGAAATAGAATGCTAGGCAACCAATGCAAGGATGTCTGTTGCTTTCTTCTTTCCTAGTTGTCATACTGTGTGTCTGAAATGTGAGGGTACTTCCTTGGTTCTCTTGCTGGTGGCGCAGTTCCAGGATGGGTTAGAGTCTCCTGGATGTGGAACCTAGTAAGAGAAGTGAGTTGCCGGGGTGACCTTTGAAAATGATACCCACGCCTGGTTCCAGCCTGGGCTTCCTACTTCCTGGTCTAGGAAGACATTCTGCAGGGAGAAGTCCAGGCTCCACCCAATATGGATAGATAGGTATCTGCTTAAGCCAGGACCCCAAAGCGAACCCTTTCTCCTGGAAATCGTTTCCTTTCCTTATGCTTCTCCCAAGGGAGAAAAGTAAATACACGTGGCAGCTCAATTTAGCTGTCAAGCCACGATGCCATTACCTTAGTAAATATCTCTCCTCTGGCTCAGTGTGTGCTCTAGGCGAGGGTCTGCCCCAGCTTTTAGGAATGTATGAAGACATCTCTTCGTGCTTTTCTGTAAACAGTGTGCTTCTCAGGGGACTAAGCATTCAGAGGCACAAAGAAATGTAAGATAACACTTGGCCCGGGACCTTTAGCAATGCATCATATAATTGGGAGAAAGAAATTGTACCTGGGGAGCAGTCGTGTAGCAAGCTGTGTGTCATCCAAGACGGGACAGAAGTTTCAAGTTAGAAAAGCCAGGGAACGTACTGGGGACGGGAGCAGGGAGGGAGGCATCTTGGAGACATCAGTGGTTTTGCAGGGTCTTTCGAGAGGGTGGGAGCTCACAAGTGCATGTGTTTAGCATCTAGTACTTTCACAACATCACACCAAGTGAGGCCCATGTGCATCTGGAGCCATTCTGGGGCACTGCCTGCAGACCAGCAGCCTGGTCCTTGTTGGGAGGCCGGCCTGCCACCCACAGCTCTTCTGATAGCCTTGTTTTCCGTTGTTATGGCCTGTTGGATCAAAGCCGACCGAGTTTGATACGAGTTCAAAATAATTTCCTTCAAGGATTAACTCATCTTTCTGGGCTTGGGGAGCTCCGCAAGCAACATCTGGTATAGCCTTCAGAGAGCTTTTTCACCCAAGGAGTTTCAGATTTCAATATGTGAGCCATCCCGCTGAATAACACAGACAGGAAACGGCTCTGGGTGACTTTATCTTGTAACGAGAGCCCCCACAGAACACACACACATACACACACGCAGCCGTGTTTTGCACACAACTGTAACAAATGCTGCAGAGCATAACAGGTTCCTTATCACTGTTTCTTGCCAGAGTGACTGAATTCCAGCTGTCGGGCTGAAGCCTCCTTGTGAGATTTCTCTGGGGCCGTTTCATAGCCCATCCTAGGACTGTGAATAAACACCCTCCCCAGAGCGCTGACCAGCCCTTTGTTCACATTTTAATGCAGCCTTGGGGACTCTGTTGGATGGGTCCTACCGTCAGGCTCCGTCTACCACCTCCCTGTCTGCTTAGGCCTGCTGGCAGGACCTGAGGACGATCTCCTTGCCTTTTGCTAATCCCTGGCTTATTTTCTCCATGCAGTTTATTTGCATCTCATGGTTTAGTCCAGCCAAACCTGGGGCTCTCTTCTCGGGTAAATTATCGCATGTTCTTAAAGATGGGACACGGGCTGGAGAGATGGCTCAGAGGTTAAGAGCACCGGCTGCTCTTCCAGAGGTCCTGAGTTCAATTCCCAGCAACCACATAGTTGGTCACAACCATCTATAACGCGATCTGGCGCCCTCTTCTGGCCTGCTGGCTCGCATGCAGGCAGAGCGCTTAAAGATGGGACCCTACAAAGCTGAGAGTCAGGTGTTGCCTGCAGGGATGTAAGGACTTCCCGTGTTGTGATTAAAGTCACCCAAGACTTTATAGTGGAAGAGAATGCTCAGAGTGAACACTGAAAATATAAAGCCATGCCTGGGAAGACGGCTCATTGGTTAACCCAAGTTCAGTTCCCATCACCCACATCAGGCTAACAACCATCTGCAAGCCCACCTGCACAGGTATCTGAAGCCTCTGGCCTCCCCAGGCACCTGCACTCACTGTATATACCCGCACAGAGACACATACACACAATTACAAATAAAATAAATTCTTTTTTTTTTTTTTTTGAAGTCGTATCTGGGCCTGGGGAGATGGCTCAGCCAGTAAAGGGCTTGCTACACAGCATGAAGGTTTAAGTTATATGCCCAGCACTCATATTCAAAATATCTGGGTGTGACAGCATTGAGGAGGCTAAGACAGGGGCATCCCTGGGGCTTACTGGCTAGCCCACTCTAACTGGGCCAAATGAGCTTTATGTTCAATGAAAGGCCCTATCCCAAAATAAAATAAAATTGACACTCAATGTAAACATCTGACCTCCACACATATACATCCATGGATGTACATGGGCACACATGTGAGCATACACACATATGAACATATAAATTCTCAAAATCAGGTCCTTTTCACATCCTAGACCTGCTCTTTTTTTTTTTTCCTTTTTTTTTTTTTTTTGGTTTTTGTTTTGTTTTGTTTTGTTGTTTTGATTTTTTTTTTTTTTTGAGACAGGGTTTCTCTTGTACCTTGACTGTCTTGGACTTGGACTCACTTTGTAGACCAGGCTGGCCTGGAACTCACAGAGATCCACCTACCGCTGCCGGGATTACCAGCGTGTGCCACCGCAGCCGCCTGAGACCTGCTCTCTTATAAGGAATAAATATAAAGATCCAAGTAAATGGTCATGGAAGTCTCTGCTTCCAAACGAGGGGGAAAGGATAAAAAGGAAATTAAATCCTCAGAGCGGTGGCCTGAATTCAAAAGAGAGACTTGCAAGGGATGGTCAACTGTGTGTAAAGCAGCAGCGTCTGTAAATATGGAAGCCACTGGCATCAAGAAAGCTGCTGGCAAATCTTTTCCCAAAAGCATTTTAGTAGTGGGTCTGGAAGAGGTGGTTAGGAAGGAGGTAGGAAGTGCAGACCGCAAACAAAAGGAAAGAGCAGTTAGAAAGGCGGCAGCGGTGGAAAGCTGGGAGCTGTTTTCTAACTGCTCAATTGGAGACCCTGGGCCTGGAGCCCAGGACTCATGTCCCGCTGTGCCCTCCAGGTGATGTTGGCTGGCCAAGCTGGAGCTGCAGCTGCAGGGCTCTGCCTTAGAGGTGCCTCCAGCTCCAGGTTCTGAGATTCCACTGTAATTGGTCTGTGTTCTGGGGTTCGTCAAAGCTCTCTTGGTGATTCTAATGTGCAGCCATGGTTGAAAACCAGTGCTGGAGAGAGGGAGAGATGGGGGGGGGGGTTGAGGAGGAAGAGACAGAGATAGACATACAGAGAAAGACAAGAAACAGAGACAGAGAAAGGAAGAGGAGGAGGAGAGGAGAAGGAGGAGAGAGAGAGAGAGAGAGAGAGAGAGAGAGAGAGAGAGAGGAGACAGTTGAAGGAGACGGGAGCAGAAGGCTTAGTATGTGACAAAAAATCCAGCTGGGTCAGCAAGTACCTGACCTCTGGGATGTCAAGGCAAGGAAGGGGATGGAGCTGGGACTTGAAAAATGAAGTCTTTTTAGACAGCAAAATATTAGATTGTTTTAATTTTTTATTTAATTTATTCAGATTAAAGTACTAGATTTTTAAGGAAAATACAACAAAATGTAATACTCTAATCGTTTTTTTTCCCATCTTTTTTTTTTCTTTTTTTGAGACAGGTTCTCATGCATGCCAGGCTCCATCTCCTCATTACGTTCTGAGAATCCAGAGCTGTGACTGGCCCAGACTAGCATTCAGCAAATGCAGGATGGATGAACAAATGAATAAGCTCTGAAGCTGGAGGAATAAAAAGAAATCTGTACAAAGAGCTTTGCAGGCTATGCTAAGATCATTTGAAATTGATCAACTTATAGGCAGCAGCTGAAAGGTTTAAGCAAGCACAGGAGAATATTAAAGGGTGTGTGTGTGTGTGTGTGTGAGAGAGAGAGAGAGAGAGAGAGAGAGAGAGAGAGAGAGAGAGAGAGAGGTGAAATGTATAGAAAAGGACCAAAACTACTGGGATGTTCGTCAAATAACTAGAAAGGTGCGAACTAAAGCGGCGATGGTGGGGCCGGGGAGAGAATACGGGAGCGTCTGGTCAGGCGTGGTGGCACACTTGGGCGGCAGGGGCAAGAGGATTTCAAGTCGGAGGCCAGCCTAAGCCATGTGGACAGGACTTCTCTCAAGACAAAAACAAAACAGAGACCAGGTGGATGGCTTAATCATGCGTCTCCATTGGCTCCAGCACACTTATTCTGAGTACAATTAGTGGCACTGTCTTTCTCATTCCCCAAAGTGCCTGGTTCAGATGGTATTTACACGTTTGTTTGTTTGTTTTTTCTGTCCACGGAAGATAAAGTTAACAGACCCTGAAGATCTGAGGAGCTGTAGATGAGTCTGGGAGGCTTCTCAAATCTCTGCCCTAAGTGACACGCTGGACAGCAATACCATTGACATTGACCCAACTAGCCTGGCCAGGAGATGAAGCCACAGCTTCTCTAAATGCATTTTAGTTGGAGAATTATCGCAAAGTGCTTAGCACTTTGCAGCACATGGCATGGCATGGGATTGTGTGGGAGACACACGGATGGGTGCTGTTTGGAACACAGCTGGAGGCATGAAAGAGCAAGATCATGTTCCGGGAAGCTCATAAGTGAATTCATCCCTGAGACATGAGGGAAATTGCCCTGTTGGCTAGTGAGCCTAGGTGAAGGTGAGGCGTCACAAAAGCCTAGTCTGGTCCGGTTTCCATTTTTCCTTTCCTCTCCTCTCCTCCTCCTCCTCCTCCTCTTCGCTCCAGGTCACCTGCGTGTCCGCTTCTGTTGATGTCCCTTGACTTCTGAGTGTCTTCCAAATGAACCAGACCAGTTAAACCGTGGTCATTTACACAGCCAGTGTTTACTACTTAACACATTGAGGCCTGGCTGTTTGTGCTAGCAGAATGCATTAGCCTGGTTTGACAGTTCCAAGCCAGAACTCAGGGACACAAACACATCCTGCCTCATTTGTAGGCCATTACTAATCCCTAGTCATCGCTGGCATGTCAGCAATCACAACAGGAGACAGGCTTGTGCTCCCTCTCTTGGCAAGTGACAAGGGATTTTCCTGGCTTCAGTTTCAAGGTGCCTTCAAGAACTTAATGGTTCTGAATGCCAGCAATTGGAGGGATAAATCCACCTGCGGCACCTTCTGAGGGAACTTTAAAATGATACCTCGCTATCAGGCAGTAAGAAGAAATGAAAGACTGAACAGTTTGCTGTTCATCTTGATGCACATATTAATGATTCTATTAGCAGCCGTCCAGGTGCTGGCCAGTTCTGAACATACCACTCTTCGTCTTGAATCAGATAACTGGGATGGTACCTAGAACCAGCTTCCCCTGGTTACCTGGCCTGAAGTATTGTGGGGGAAAAATAAGGGTGAAACTGCCTTCTAGGCTTTCTCATCATTGGTTGTACTATTGTCTTGCTAAACAAGGCACAGTAAGAGAGCTGCTGGAGCCTGGTCTTCATGAGCTAGTGCTCCCTGAGTTCAGAGAGCCTATGCTGTGTCCCAGAAGTCAGACACCACAGCTGGATGTTCCACCAAAGAGCATGCTGGGTTAAACAGCCCAATTCCAAAGGACTTGACTAGACGTTCCTGCAGAAATAATGCTCAGAAAGTCAATGAACACAAGGAGAAAAAAAAAAACTATGCCCAGTGCCCTCTAAGCACTCAGGAAATGCAAATGAAAAATATGAGACACCATCCTATACCCATTATGGTGCTACTATCAAAAACCTCAGGGGGAAGAGCAAAACATAAGAAGCTTGAAGAGAAACTGCAAGCTCTCTCTCAGTAGCAGAGGGGTGGGGGGGAGGGAGTGGGAGAGAGAGAGAGACAGAGAGACAGAGACAGAGACACAGACAGAGAGAGACAGAGACACAGAGACACAGAGAGACAGAGACACAGAGACAGAGACACAGAGACACAGAGAGACAGAGACACAGAGAGACAGAGAGAGACAGAGAGAGAGAAACAAAACCAGACAGAAGGACAGATAGACTGAAGTGGCTCATACTTCATCCCCAATACTTAGGAGGCTGAGGCAGGAGGATTTCAGTGAGTTCCAGGCCAGCTTAGGCTGCCAAGTGAGGCCCTGTTTCAAAAAACCAAGGGGGAAAGAAAGTGAAACGTAAATCACCACATAATAAAGCAATTTCTGTGAGTATACACTAAGCAGAGAGGCCAAAGGATATCGCTACACCAGTGTTGCTGGCAGCATTGTACATAGTAGCTTAAATGCAGAAGCATCCAATGCCCTTTGGCTGGTGACTGCGTGAACCAAATGTGGAATCTTATACGGCAAGATATTATCTGGCCTTACTGACTCTGTCATATACTATGAGGCTGAAGAGCAGAGAGGACAACATGCTAAGTGAAACAAGCCGGTCACAAAAAGGACTATTTGATTCCAAGTTCTAGAGGCAGGAAGTTAAAAGATGGTTTCTAGGGCCTAAAGAGAGTGAAGAATGGAGAATCCTTGTTTAATGGCCTCGTGTGTATGTGTGTGTGTGTGTGTGTGTGTGTGTGTGTGTGTCTGTGTGTCTGTGTCTGTGTCTGTGTCTGTCTGTGTGTGTGTGTGTCTCTGTGTGTGTGTGTGTATGTCTGTATGTGTGTCTGTCTGTGTGTGTGTCTGTGTGTGTGTATGTCTGTCTGTGTGTGTGTGTGTGTGTCTGTCTGTCTGTGTGTGTCTGTGTCTGTGTGTGTGTCTGTCTGTGTGTGTGTGTGTCTCTGTGTGTGTGTGTATGTATGTCTGTATGTGTGTCTGTCTGTGTGTGTGTCTGTGTGTGTGTATGTCTGTCTGTGTGTGTGTGTGTGTCTGTCTGTGTGTGTCTGTGTCTGTGTGTGTGTCTGTCTGTGTGTGTGTGTGTCTCTGTGTGTGTGTGTGTATGTCTGTATGTGTGTCTGTCTGTGTGTGTGTCTGTGTGTGTGTATGTCTCTCTGTGTCTGTGTGTGTGTGTTAGCGGAACCTAGTGATGTATACATATAATTCCAGCACTTGGGTGTGGTATATACATATAATTCCAGCACTTAGGGAGAGCGGGAGCAGGAATTCAAGGTCAGCCTCAGCTAATGACTTTAGTTCCAGCCTGGTCTATATGAGAAACCACTGAAGAATTTCTTTGGGTTGCTGGACTAGGAATGGAATAAATGCTCTTCCCTTTTGGGCCACCATGACTCTTCTTTTAAGAATTCTAAAATATACACTTCTTTCCAAACACAGTTAGTTGGCAATCCATCCTGCTGTGCCACCCGAAAGCAAAAACACTAGACGTGGAGAGTCCTGTGGAGCCTCCAGGGCCTGAAAAACACTGAAACCCCCAACTCCAGGTCCAGCAAACTCCTTGATCAGCTCAGAGCGTCTCCTCCAAGTCCAAGGGTGTTAGAGAACTGATGACAGCCCCACCAGACAACAGGCCTAGCACTCAAGTCATCTCTCCTCGTTGTTTCTCCTGAGGCCTCAATCTCTGATACCCGGAATCCAACCAGGAGATCTACCCTGTTAAAACAGCAAACAAGTGAGACATTTCACCCGTTTTCTCAAATTTGCTCTCTTTTCTTTATGGAGCTGGAGCAATGGCTCAGGGGTTAAGAGCCACATGTAATTCCAGAGAGAAAGAGAGAGAAAGAGAGAGAGAGAGAGGGACAGGGACAGACACAGAGACACAGAGACAGAGACATGCAGGCAAAACACTCATACACATAAAATGACATTGTTAAAAGCAATATTGTACACAGAGAAATCCTGTCTCGAAAACAAAACAAAAAAAGGCAATATCGTAGAGATTTAATTTATTATATGCCCATTTATTATTGCTTCATACCCACAATTTTAAGGTTCTCAATAGTAGGGTACCCTAATTCTTTCCCCCAGTACCTCCTGGGGGCTCCAGGGGGCTCACAAAGTCCCTCGGCTCCCCTGGGGCTGCTATTAATCATTTGTGCAGAAGGGAGAGAGGGTAGATTTAAAGTGACTGTTGATATCTACCAAAGCACAGTTCTCAACAAGGGTCATGGTGTGTGTGTGTGTGTGTGTGTGTGTATGTGTGTGTGTATCTATGTGTGTGTATGTGCATATATATGTGTGTGTGTGTATATGTGTGAGTGTGTGTTTATATGTGTGTATGTATGTGTGTGTGTGTGTGTGTGTGTGTGTGTGTGTGTGTGTGTGTGCTCTCACTAGAGGACAACAAGGCCAGCCCGGGAGATTGTGATATTTCCTGTTCATCATCAACTTGGCTGGATTAAGAAATGCCTAGGAGAGCAGTGAAACACTCTTTGGAGTTTGTCTGAGGAGGAGTTTCCCCAGACAGACCCTGAGGGCTCTGACCTGATGGACAGATGACGTCCTTGATAGAGTCATAGTACAATGGCATCACTGATAGGTGGTGCAAGGATGGAGGTGGGGGTGGGCTGAAGGGAGTGGTAGGTCCCTGAACAACTGGCTCTAGGGTTACAGCTCTCTCTCTGGTCCCTTCCAGTAGTCCCCCCCCTTTTCTGTCTGCTTACCATGTGTGATAAGATGAGGGAAACCTCCCTCCTACCATCAGAATGTGGGGATACCTCTGAAACAGTGAGGCAGAGTGAAGGCTTCCTTAAGTTGACTCATCAAGTCATCTTGGTTATTGTGAGGAGAAGTGACTAACACAGCTGTGTGATGCCATTTGAGCACAATTCTCTCAAAAAAAAAAAAAGTAGACATGTAAGTCAACCTCCAAAAACACTGAAAGAGGAAGCAGAAACTCACATCCCCTGACCTCTGGTCACTCTGGTCAGACATTGCTTGTCCTTTCTCTCTTTACATCCTTGGAGAGGGATGGTCAAGTGAATCTATACGTCTGTTGTAGGAAGGCTGCAAATAAGGGAACAAAGACAGGAGCGGGGTGTGAATGCATGTGTCTCTACTAACGCACAACCATTCTGTGGTACTGGAATGCAAGCCTAGAACCTTGTATGTACTAAGTAAGCTCTCTGCACCCTTCAGAGAGAAGCACAGGGTGCTTCATTTCTCTGTGGTTCAGTCTGTGTAGTTTGATCTGGTTTGAATTTGCTATGTAGCTCTAACTGACCTCAAACTATAGCTCTCCCTGCCTCATCCTGCCTAGTGCTAGGATTCCAGGCATGTGCCACCATGATCTTCTACTGGTGCATATTTTCCCAGTCTGTTTCTGTATACTGATAGTAACTATTCCAAAGGAATTATGAAGTCTTATTCTCATGCTTGAGAGAACTTAATAGTGTATACTGATCGCCAGCTTGACGGGATTTAGAATCACCATGGAAACAAACTTCTGGATCTATCTGTGGAGGAGCTTATCAGCTATGTTAATTATGGAGGAAGACCCATCCCAGATCTTAGGCCTCATCAAAAGGGACAGGTTAACCTAGCCAAGGCCCAGAGGGGCTTGCAGAGGCTGAAGCACCAAGCAAGGGCCATGCACGGACTGGATCTAGGTCCTCTATACAGATGTGACAGATGGGCAGCTCAGACTTCATGTGGGTCCCCTAGTAAGGGGAAGGGGGAGGCTGCCTCTGACGTGGACTCTGCCGCCTGCTTTTTGATCACATCCCCCTCATGGGCTTATCTTGTCAGGCCACAGGGAAGAGGACATGCCCAGTCAGTCCTGATGGGACTTGATATGCTGGGATGAGTTGATTGGGAGAGGGAGTCCTCCTTTTCTGAGAAGAAAACGAGGGAAATAAGGGGAAGAGACAAGGGTGGAGCTAGGAGGAGAGGAGGGAGGGAGCTATGATTGGAATGTAAAATGAATAAATTTAAAACAAAAATGGTTTTAATGGAAAAGGCTAGCTATGCACAGCATCGTGCCACTCTCTGCTTCAGATGCCATATGACCAGCCGACACAGGCTCCAACCACCATAAAGTCACTGCCACAACGTCCTCTCAAAATATATGCCAAAAGCAATCCTTCCTTTTTAAAGTTGCTTTGGTGGCTATCCTGCCCCGACCATGTGTAAAGTAACTAATGCCGAACAAAACTTTAACCACAAGATTTTCTGTCTGGAGAATCCAATCTCCCAAGCTGTTTGTGCACATTAACCAACCGAAGTACCTAAGGCATAATTATTTATCTGTATGCTAAAAATACTGCCAGAAGAGGGCACATAATCACATGTTAGATGGTTGTGAGCCACCATGTGGTTACCGGAAACTGAACTCGGGACCTCTGGAAGAGCAGTCAGTGCTCTTAACCTCGGAGCCCTCTCTCCTGCCTGGGCCTGCTTGCTTTATTTATTTGTTTGTTTGTTTGTTTGTTTAACAAACTCTTTCCTTCCTCTCTTCTTTTAATTTTTATTAGCTCTTGATCATACCTCCTCCTGGCCCACCCCTCCCCTCCCTCCCTCCCCATTTTTTTTTCCTTTTTGCCTTCTGATTAGGTTGCCTGACTCACCAGAGGCTCTACTCTTAAAGAGACTGACTCTCTCCCTGTGGCTGTCAATTACCAGTAGCAACCCAGCTATAGGTTTCACATGGTTCATTCCCCACTCTTTGCCCTCTCCTCACTGAGATTTAATTCTCTCTCTCTCTCTCTCTCTCTCTCTCTGGTTTTTCGAGACAAGGTTTCTCTGTGTAACCTTGGCTGTCCTGGACTCACTTTGTAGACCAGGCTGGCCTCGAACTCACAACACACGCCTGCCTCTACCTCCCAAGTGCTGAGATTACAGACACCCACAGAGAGTTAATTCTTAAAGTAGGTATCTTTAAAGAAAGGAATAAACTGAATAAATGTAGATACCACAAAGTAATGGCTTCTAGGAGCATATGTCATCCGATGTGGGTGTGAGGCTTAAATCAGTAATATATTGTTTACTCAAAACATTTAAGAGCAAATGATTCAAAGGACTGCCAGTGTACATGACCAAATCTCATTTATCTTGAAATTATTTTCTGCCCACACAGTGACCACCAGCAGGTCACAGAATTGTCGTTGGTAGGACTCCCAGGCATATTGGATCGGTTGGGAGTTTTGCAGGTTCAAATGTCAGGAACGTAGCTTGAGCTTCTTCGTGGCTCACACTTGTAACCTCAGCACTTGGGATAAAGGAGCAAGGAGGAGCCAAGGCCTTGCCTAGGAAACTAGGTTCAGGCCAGCCTGGGTTATAGCACTAGATCCTCTCCATTTTTCTTAAATGTATTCGTGTCAGAGAGCAACAGTCTACTTCTGCTGAAAAAGCACAGAGGTGGATTCTGAAGAGCACACAGAATCGCCTGCTGGGAGGCACCTCTGGGCACCCTGGCTTCACCTTACCCAGCTGGCTAGTGTCTCACTGCACCTTTTCCAAGCATCCACTTTAGAGGTCGCTGCCATCTCCAATATGAGCCTGGGGATTCTGCTGCCCTTCATTTTAGGACGCGAAATCTGCTGGGGGTGACCAAAGGGAGCCAGCAGCTTCCCCTCCAGGGCCTCAGTGCGGTTGCTCTCTTGTGCAACCGACACGATACAGACGCATGACATTCTGGACTTGAGAATGCGAGGCATTTCGGGCCAGACCAAGGGTATGTGTGTGGGGAGACAGCTGGGCTTACCAGCTTGCCAGAATCAGGGAGAGGGAGAGAATGAGGGGACCACTTATCTCCCTCCCACTCCCCTTTCCTCATTCCAGGCCCAAACACCAGACCAGTGTGTCTCCCAAGTGAACAAGAAGACAAAAAAAAAATGGGAACATGGGACAATGCCACATGTAAAGGGTTGTTAGGAAACTCAAACACAGTTCGGCACTGATGTACTTAATTTGGTTTATAAAATGCAATTTGCAATTTCTGTGGAATCCTCTGTTAGTGTTAAAAGGGGGGAAAACAAAGGGGCTCAGTTGAATAGAAGTCGGGAAAACAGAGACCCGGACTGGAGTCTGTCGCCATCGGGCTGGAGGCTGCTCCTCGCAGGTCGCAGGTCGCTGGGCCACGCTGTGTTAGTTTCCTCATCTGAAAAAAAAAGGGGGGGGGATGATAACTGCCTAGTCGGCTTTACAGAGGTTGGATAGAAGCATAAGTGTGTTGACTTAAACGTTAATAAAAGGCATATGTGTTCCTGAAATGGTGTGCTCTTACTTTTTTTTTTTAACCTGTCCAAAGCCTTTCTTCTAAGGAGATCTCTACGCAGCATCAAGCCAGGGGGGCTTGGATGATGCTAACTGTTCCTTCTTCCAAGAGGTAGACTTGTGACCAATCAGAGCATACCCACCCCAGCCACGTGACCTGAGATAACCAATCAGGGGCAACATTTCAAATCTGCGCTTTTGGTAGCGCAGGTAGCTTCTCTCCCTGTAAGAGAAGTCCTCTCTCCTTGCCAGAACAGGTTGCGAGCCTGAGGGAGGGATTCTAAAAGTCTCCCTATCCAGAGGAAAGGCTGCCTGAAAACGCCGACCGAGAAAAAAGCAGGGGCAGCAGGAGTCCCAACGGTGCCTTTCGGTCCTGCAGACCCCCTACACCAGCTCTGCTCTGTGACCCGACGCCCTCGTCGTTATAGAAAGGGATTTTGGAAGCCTGTAGCTCCAAGAATCTCGACTGATAACCAATTTCTGAAACAGCCTGAGCCTCTACAAAGATGGGCTGGCCATACCCACGTATAGCACTGCAGGAACTGAGAAAACTAGAGGTTTAGGCCACACCTTTATGTTTATGCACGTGCAAGAAGAGCTCTTAGCCACCTGAGTCATCTCCCCAGGCCAAGCCACGCTCTCACAACAAACGCCCAACAGACTAGAACCAGCCCAGCTAACTACACTTCATAAATGGCCCCCGGGCGACGGTTTATAATATAACAAAGACAAATTACTAAAGAAATATTTTATTTTACTTTCTCAAGTATGAAGTCCAAGGGAATACACATTTGTAGAAATTAAACATAATGCCAAAACGGGGGGAAAACGTTAGAAGTCTCATGGAATCTGCAGAATGTGACTTGGGGTGATTTGGGGCCTTCTCAGTTTGCCAAGACAGGTCTAGCCCACGTAACAATCTCTGTGGTATCTGTCCAGAAGAGAGTTGTCACAGAATCATGAAGCCCAAACAACTGAAACGTGTACAGCCCACAAAGCAAAAACGGACAGCATTACTAGGTGGCACAGACTGGCTGCTGACATCAAAGTAACTAGTGAACCAGAGTAAATAAACCTTTTACGACAGCACCTCAAACACCCCTCGTCGTTACTTGATTTGTTCCTTTATGCATGTATACATCCAGTATTTATTAAGCACCTATTATGTACCAGAAGGCACTGTGTTCAACCCTGGGGAAGGGCACGTGCTCAGCCCTGGAGGGAGGGCTGGGTCATCGGTGGAAGTGCATTCTGGGAAGTATCCACACGGCTCCTGCTCACAGCAAAGAAGGCTATAGATTCAGTCACCGCGGTTTCCACGGGAAAGGTACCAGCGCCTCTGCCTCTTCAGAATGACAAACGGTCACTGTCTTTCTGTTCCAGCGTTACCGTGGGGACGCGTGGCAGTGTGAAAACTTCCAGTGGGCTCAGAAATGGTTGTCAGTTTCCACTACGGCAGGCTCAGGGATGTCACCGCAGAGTTGGCTGCTGAGGCGCATGGGTACCCACTCCCCAGGGCTGTCCATACAGGGCTGCTCTGCCCTTGGCCTGTGCCCTAAGGGCAGCTCCCACTTGCCCAGACTTAGATATGGAACTTGGGGGGGAGGGGTGAGATGGTCTTGTCAGCACCTCCAAGGCCACTTCTTCCTTTACAACAGCTGGTGTTTCTTTTGCCTTTGGGGAACGGGATGAAAAGGGGGGCTCTCCAGCCTCGCTTAGGCAAGGGCCTGACTCACCTTTCCTGTAGTGCCATACAACAGTGGCCTCAGGGCTTTGGAAGGAGCAAATGGACAGCAGCCTGCATCTGGAAGTTTCTATCGGCTCTCTCCCTTCTCCCTGTCAGGGGTCTGAGTTCTCTGACTGGCTTACCGGGGAAACCACAAAGGGAGTTTCACTTCTGGGTCAAAGGTGGAAGGCAGTTTTATCATTTCTAAGCTGTCCTGCAATTAGTTCCTGATAAAGAGAGGTATGGCTCCCCGGGAGAGGCAAATGAGGAAGCTGGATTTTTCAGACCCAGGTCCTTCCACAGTCACTGGTTAATGTGCATAGTAAATTGTTTTGAGGCCTTAACTATGAAAGCATTTTGTTTAATGCACCAAAATTCAGTGTTGATGTATTAACTAAATCTATACCATTAGGGTATATATAGTCACTATGAACTGAATTGTATACATGTTCTTGTGATGAAAACATATGCTGGTCATTGTATTTTTTAAAAAGAAATTTTAAAAAAGAATATCCCTGATTTGGCTTTTTTTTTTTTAAAAAAAGTACTAAACATTTTTTTCTCTTCATGTATTTTCATAAATCATTCCTATATAAAGTCTAAAGAATCTATATAAAAATAATCCTCCATTTTCTGTTACGCCTCATCTTTTCTGCATATATGAATTTGTTCATATAAAGAGTGCCTTAGTAGGTATAAAAATATTGCTACCGTGCCATCGATGCTATCCACTTGTCTGGGAAAACATACCTTTGTAAATAGAACAACTACTAGGAATTCTTAATGAAATTCAAGTCCCGGATGTGCCACAGATGTGTCCTGATCTGGGTGACATCCAAGCCTGTCAAGTCCTCTGTGCCACTTCCAGAAACTGCGTGGTGTGACATTCACTGGGTGAGACAGGATTCTCGCCCTTTCAAAAGTCATCATTGATTTCTGTGGATATCCTAAGGGTGACGCTCTGCAGAGAAGAGGGGACAGGAACAATTCCAGAATCCACCAGGACATGTCAGAAGTTTTGCCTCCCTAAGAGGTGACCCACCTCCCACCCCAGCCCCCCCCAACCCCCACTCTCCCACCCACCACCCACCATCCATCCCGCTAGTGTGCCTCGCTTGAATCGGGTCCTAAAAGAGCCTCTTGGCTTTGTGCATCACTTTAGCCAGTGACTTGCTTGTCCTAGAAGGTGACAGTCTCCTGGTGGTCAAATACACTAAGGTCTTACCAACCCTTGATCTTGCGAATGTTTTCCTGACAACATATTTTTTTTTTTTACACAGGCATATTTTCTGGGTTTTGGAGCTAGGGAGATCTCCCTGAACACAACCTGGCCTTTGAATGTTTCATTGGTTAAGTGACCTGTTAGACATGTATCTAACGTGTGTCTCCCGCCCCTTTGGAAACAAGCTATTAATGTTGTATAGTACACAGCCCCTGCCCCCGCCCCCCAGCCAAACACATTATAAGGGTAAAAAAAAGAAAATGTTTCCCAAAATGTAAAAGCTTTTCTAAGTTCTTCCTAACCCTAATCATCACAGCTTCATGTTACACTTAAGCTGATTAAATCCTTACCTGGAAATCTTGGATGAACGTTAGGAAATAGAAAATAAAACCAAAGGCCACGGTCCATTCACAGATGGCGCTCACTACATGATACACGTAGTCCTAGCGGCACAATAGAGAAACAGAGTTTAGCCTAAAAGGGCTAGTGTGAAGGAAGTCACCTGAAATACACAATACTCAGAACCAGAGGACAGAGCTGTCCAATGAACGTAAACCGTAACCCTGAGGAAACACCAGATGCAACGAAAGCCTTGCAGCCGGAGGTCACCGAACCCGCGTCCCAATGTCTTCCTCTCCGCATGGAAAGGCTACGTAGGAATGACAATTACAGCTCTCACTCTCTCCTTCACGTATGCCATATGTAGTGTGCAGAGAAAGCTCTAATGTGCTACATGGGAGTTCAGGGCAGTGCCTGACTACTGCTCTACCCAGACAATTGGTTTTAAGAGTTCTCAATTGGTGCTGGGACCGACATAGTAAAGGGAAAGCCAGACTCTTAGATACTCCTATGCTCTTTTTGTTAAGGCCAAGGTCTCTGTAGTCCAGACTGGTTCTAAAGTGCTCCTTCTGCATCGGCCCTTGGGGTCCTGGGATCAGAAGCATGAGCCATCCACCCTGCCTTCCTCCTTTTCACACTTTCAGATAGAAAATGGAAGAAGCTAACAGATTTCCAATCGCCTAAGAAAATGATTAGTTGCGCCCCGCCTAGCCCTCGAGCGCACTTGATTAGTGGTGAAGCACTGCCACCTAGTGGCTGAGGCTTGAAGTACATCTGAGGCGACCTCCCCACCACTCAGACCTTATGAGCCAAAAGCAGCACTTTTCGAAAATCCTAGCTGGAGCATTCTCTTCTTCAGCATCGTCCCTGTAGCTGTCTTAATGGGTGCCAGAATCTTCTGCGCTTTTTGAAAAGCCTTGCCCTGACCACGCCGTCCCCTCTACACATCACTGCATCCACGCCCTTCCTCTCACCTCTTACCTTCAGCTTCTAACTCAACGTTTTACTGAAACTGCTTTTTGAAAAACACGACTTTCTCGCTGCTCAAATTCAGGACCCTCGCTCCTTGGACCACTTAGCTTCATCTGTCATGGCCACCGTTTTTTAAAAAAAAAGGTCCTCCTCTTGGTCTCCGGGACACCGCGTCCTAGTCCATGGTGAGAATTAACTATTGCTTCTGTACGTCCATAACACGCTGTTGGACCTCAGTTCAGAATTATTCCTACTTTCAAAGTACTATATTCGGCAAAAGATGGCCACAGTCTTTTACCCACTGAACTCCAGGCTTCCTTGGAGTACTTGCATTCCCACAGCTGTCCTTCCTCCCAGCCTTCCCCACAGACTCCTGCGGCTGGCTGGGAAGCAGTTCATGAGGACCACCTTAGTGGCCCCGCGCAGCTCTTGTTCTTCCACGGCCCACACCTCCTCGTCTGGTGTTTTTGGCTGAAGACATTCTTCTCTCTGCCCTTGAACCCCTCGGTCCCCTGTTAATCTCTATCATCTACCTTGTGTCCTGAGCGTCATCCATTCACTCTGGCCAAACTGACACACACCAGGAAGGCAGGTGGAGCCCCAGACTGACCAGTTTCTCCAAAAATATTCCAATTTACCCGAGTCAGGGTAATAAAGAAGACCTTTCATTTTTAAGAAAACCCAAAACAACAACAAATCCCATTTTCCCACTACTGCCCAATTGTCCCGATGGTGTCCTCCACTGTGTGTGTGTGTGTGTGTGTGTGTGTGTGTGTGTGTGTGTGTGTGTACGTGCTGTGTGTTGTGTGTACGTACATGTGTGCACACTGGTCTCTACCTCAGAACTACTTCTTCCACAGCCCAGTACAACTTTTTTTTTTTAGTTCCCGCTACTGGATAAAAGCATATTTCCTCTAAAATGCCACGGAGTGCCTATTCTAGTCTGTAGACCGGACTAGATCGGCCTTATACTCATAAAGTGCAAAGGAAGGCCAATTGCACTTATAACCAAGTTTGCTTCCATGCTGTCTTTTGGAACTTATTATCACACGCAGCAGTGTGCCTATCCCATGTCACAATGACTCCACATTTTCCAGCCCATCCTGAGAAAGGACAGTGACGCTTCCTAGGATTCACCACCCACAGTGTCACAGACCGGACACCAGCAACTATAATGAGGGCAAACGGTTACCTTTTCTTTTGGGTTCCATTCCAGCTTGGTTATAGAAATTAGGGAAGCACAGGCAATCACTTATAAAAAGAAAAGCTTGTTAAGGAAACGGCCGAAGAAAATTTGACTATTAAGATGACTGTTAACATTGCGCAGCCTTTAAACACATTTCTACAACCAAACCAGCCAGCCATATGAACATCTTGTGATCTCAGGCCCTCAACCATGACAGTAGCTAAGTTCCAACAGGGGTGTACAAACCTTGCCTGGCATGTCTAGGGCCTTAGATTCAGGCCCCAGTACCATAAAGGAAATACATAAATCAATAAGTTATAGCACTGACGTGCAGCTATTCCTTACCAATACTTTTCTGGGTGCTGTGGTGGTTTGAATAATAACAGTCCCCCATAGGCTCATATACTTGAACGCTTAGTCTCCAGGGAGTGGCACTCTTTGATAGTATTAGAAAGATTAGGAGGTGTGGCCTTGATAGAGGAAGTGTGGTGGTCAGGGTGGACTTTGAGGGTTTCAAAAGTCCACACTCACTTCCCTGGCTTGGTGGCGCACGCCTGTAATCCCAGCACTCTGGAAGGCAGGCAGATCTCTGTGAGCTCAAGGCCAGCCCGGTCTACAAAGTGAGTCCAGGACAGTCAAGGCTACACAGAGTAACCTTGTCCCGAGAAAAAGAAAAAGGGAAAATGACAAAACAAGACAGACAAACAAGAAAGCCCACAGCCAGCCAGTGTTTTTGTTTTTGTTTTCTCTTCCAGCCTATGAATCAGGATGTAGCTCTCAGCACCATGCCTGCCGTCCCACTTCCAGATGCCGTAAGGGACCATACGCCCCTAAAACTGTAAGCCAGCCCCAATTAACTGCTTTCCTTTTGAAGGGTTATCACGATCATGGTGTCTCTTCACTGCGACAGAACAGTGACTATGACACTGATGTGTGTAGTAAAATTCTAAGCTGTGACAACATCCCGTTTCAATCTGAGCGCCTCAGGGTGTTCCCCTCGAGCAAGCTGCCTAAAGCTACCTAATTAGCTGACGCAGGAATCCAGGACAGGTCGTCTTCTTACTAATTCCTGCTACTGAATAAAAAACATATTTCCTCTAGAATGCTATTTTCAAGGTAACAGCTTTTGTGAAAAAGTAACATTTCATGTACCAAAAATAAGCTGCAAAAGGGCTGGAAAGCTGGCTCAGCTGTCAAGAGCACTGACTGCCCTTGCAGAGGCCCTGACTTCCAATTTCCAGAACCCACGTCTGTGCATAACCAACTGTAATCCCAGTTCCAGGGGTCTGATGCCCTCTTCTGGCTTCTGTGGGCACCACATAAGCTTGGTGCACTGACATACATACAGACAGACACATCATAATTTTTAAAAAAGAAAAAAGAAGCTATTTTTCAAATTCAAACCACTACTTTTTAAAAAACAGACTTTCAACGGGTGGTTGGGTAGAAGTGGAGCCCCCTCCCTCCTGACTAAGAATTATAGAGCTGAGAGAGATGCCAGCCAGAGGCCCCTGCCTTTCCTGAGCATTACTGCCTCATACTCACACGGGCAGGCCCGAACTTAGAAGCTGGCCTCAAACTCACAGATCCACTCTCCAGTGCTGGGATTAAAGACACTGTGGCATTGACCAGTGAAAGTCTGTTCTTTTTTAGGGTTTTTGTTGTTTTGTTTTGTTTTTGTGGGGGGATTGTTTGGTTGGTTTTTTTGTTTTGTTTTGTTTTGTTTTGTTTTGTTTTGTTTTTTGAGATAGGGTTTTTCTGAGTAGCTCTAGCTGTCCTGGAATCACTCTGTACACCATGCTGGCCTCAAACTCACAGAGATCTGCCTGCCTCTGCCTTCTGAGTGCACCACCACTGCCCAACAAAGGTCTGTTCTTAAAATTACAGGGAATCTATAAAGTGCTGAGCCACAGCCACGTTTTGAGCCTTCTCTGCTGAACTCCAAGGCAGTTCCCGGCCCCTCCCTTCATATTCCGTAGAGCTCAGCTGTTCTCACTTTTCTCAGAACAAAAGCAGCCGGGAGCATAGACGATCCCTTCATCATCTAATGACACTGACGCTGCTCCTGCTCGTTTTGAAGCCTGTTAATCCTCTCATCTCTTTACTCCTCAGTTCCCTCCTCAGCACTCGGTACCACGCTGTCTGTGAGTAGCCGGGGAGTCCAGCTAAACAGACTTGGTCTCACCACTCAGAAATATTAAAGTCCCATCAGACAAAGCCCAGAGAACATGGCGTGCTAAGGAGGACAGAGCAGGAAACAGCAATGGCTCAGATGAAGAACCACTAATTCATATGCACTGGCATTGGGGGTACGGGGGAGGGGGTGCGTCACAGAGTTCAGCTTTATCTGAGTTATGAAATCCGAAGACCTCTCTATAAGAGGCACAGAGAGAGAGAGAGGGAGGGAGGGAGGGAAGGAGGGAGCTATAATGTGTAAGTTTAAATTTGCTAGTAGATGGGGCTGGAGAGAGATAGCTCAGAGGTTAAGAGAACTAGCTATTCTGCTAAAGGACCCAGGTTCAATTCCCAGCACCACATGGCCACTCATAACTGTCTGTAACTCCAGTTCTGGGGGATCTGACACCCTCACACAGACATCCATGCAGGCAAAACACCAATGCATGTAACAAATAAATAAATAAATCTTTAAAATTTGCTAGGAGCCATGCTTTAAAAAAACTAAAAAGGTAGCTGGGCACAATGGCCCACACCTGTAATCCCAGCCCTTGGGGAGGCAGAGGCAGGTGGATCTCTATGAGTTGGCAGCCAGCCAGGTCTACAAAGCAAATCCAGCACAGCCAGGGCCACACAGAGAGACCCTGTCTTGAAGAACAAACAAAAAGCCTAAGAAGGTGTTGGAGGTTGGTCTGGTTGCTGCCCAAATGAGCAGACTCACCGTACCCGAAAATGTTTGTAACCTTGCCTAAAACCTTGTTCCTGATTGACCAATAAAAAGCCAACACACCCAGGCAGGGCAAATGGGATAGGTGTGGCTAAGGTTTCAGGGCTTAGGGAGACTGACTGAGAGAGATGAGGAGAGAGACATGAGGAGGAGTGGAGGCTAAGGGTTAGGTGGAGGAGAAGCACACGGCCGGCGTGGGTGGAGGGTTCGGCCCAGATGGAGAGCATTAGCAAGTACTTGGGATTCTGGATGGCAGAGAGCTTGATAGAAATTATCAGAAGCAGATGGCGTGGGGGATACCTGTCCCACTATGGGAGGTAGTTTAGGGGATTAATATCGGCCCTGCCCCAGGTGAACCAAGGCTATTTTAAAATATAACAGGTGTCCGTGTTTTTATTGATTGATAGCAGGTTAGAAAGTGCCTCTGGGGAGCCGAGCGGTGGTGGCGCACACCTTTAATCCCAACACTTGGGAGGCAGAGTGTGAGGCCAGCCTGGTCTACAAAGCAAATCCAGGACAGTCAAAGCTACACAGAGAAACCCTGTCTCAAAAAACAAAACAAAACAAAAAGCTTCTGTAATAATAATTGTAGGGCTAATAATAAACATTAGGCCCTATTTCTAAATTGACCTCAACATACTGATGACCAGCTAAATTCAAGTAGCCACACTGTTGTTTTGTTTTTTTTTTTCAATCATGTTTATCACAGTTTAACAGGAGGAATAGCTCCCAGAAAGATAACCAAACTTTTGTTCTTGTTGTTGTTGTTGTTTGGTTTGGTTTGGTTTGGTTTTTGGTTTTTGGTTTTTTGAGACAGGGTTTCTCTGTGTAGCCTTGGCTGTCCTGGACTTGCTTTGTAGACCAGGATGGCCTTGAACTCACAGTGATCCTCCAGCCTCTGTCTCCCAAATGCTGATAAACTACTTACAAAAACAGTCTAGGATTCAAAATGACAAAAATTTCCTTAAAATTACTAAGTAAGTTCCTTTTGCCTAAAAATGAATTATGTATCCAAATCTAAAAGATAGATACACATCACTCTGAGGTTTATGGAAGGAGAAATGATGTCACACTGCTCTAAAAAGGCCAGCCAATCTCCCTGAAAGTGGGGCTTCCATCAGGGAACTGGTGCCAAAGGGTAATTTGGCTTAAGATATCTTCTGTTGGTCAATGTAAGGACCCACAGTTAGGCTGTGAGACAGACATGCAAACTGCAAGTCTCTCTCAGTCGAAAAGCTTTTGTATGCTGAGTTGAAGTGTCACACTGCCCTGGCTGCCAGCTTATCCAAAAAAAAAAAAAGTTTTCATGGGGGACAGGTGGCAGTCATGCCTGATGCAAAGAAACATGGGACTTACAGGTGACAAAGTACATGCCAGCCTAGTTAGGTCCCAGATGCTCAAAGCCTACAATTCATATGTTTAAAGGGTGGACATGTCCGTCCCCTATGGAAAGTAGAGATGAGACAAAAATACCCCAAACAAATGTAAACGCCAGGTACAAATTGCCTAGGGTATGTTTAAACTCTAAACTTAAATGGGAGTTTATATAAAGTTTATTTAAAACATAATGCCTTTTCTATTGCTCAGGGCAATCGGCCTGTCTCTAAAAAGGTAAACAGGTAGCGGTCTGGCCTATACATCAGGTGCCATAGAGCCTAGAGAAGGACATTTAGAACTACACAATCTTGTTCTGATTTCAATATAATAATTGTATGTCCATTGGTAATGGTGATGTTATACATCCTCTTTGAAAGAGGTCAAAATGGGACTGCTAACTTAAGTCTATAATTACATGAAATCAAACTGCAGAGCAAGCAGGTAACTTATATTGCTAATCCCATTACATGGGAATAGCTCTGATACTGGCTGAGACATGAATGTCTGTGCATAGACAATGCTTCTTATTGGCTACAGAATCCCTGTGACTTATGATTAGATGCCATTCCTCATATGGCATGAATGAAGATTTACAGACGTCTTTCTTCTGCTCATACAAAGAGCAGAGAGCCAGCCTTAATTGATCTGTGCACACTTCATACTTAAGGACTGTATAATGCTTATGAGAAATTATATGCTTTTAGAACAAAAGATCATGACATTGAAGCTGGGTCAGACCTGACAGGATTCATCCTCCAGGATGCTGAGATGCTGGCACATCTGTTCCAGCGTCCTGCATGTTCCAGCCCCAAGTGCTTTGATGGCAGTTCGTCATCAGAGCCTGCTTCCAGGACAGCTTCGAAGACAGTTGCTGGTCTCAATTGGCCCAGCATTTCAGACTGTCCCAAACAAGATTTATGTTAATGCTAGCTTACTTAATCATTTTTCCAAATTTTATTTGGGTACCCATTAAATCAATGCTCCCCAAATCAGTGAAGAAACAGACTTAAAAAGAGAATGATACCCCATTTACCTTAGGGAGGGGGGGTTTGGTAGGTTTTTGTCTTCTTGGGCTATGGATGTTTATTGTCATTGGGAGTTGGTTATAAGTTATTACTGGTTTTATTCAGAGAGAAAATGAGGTTGGATTCTGGGATTTTTCTCTTTTCTTTTTCTTAGGTTTGGAGTTAGGGAATATAGAAAATATATTCAAGAGGGGCGGGCATGGTGGCAGCACACCTTTAATACCAGCATTCGGGAGACAGAGGCAGGTGGATCTCTGTGAGTTCAAGGCCAGCCTGGTCTACAAACCAAGTCCAGGACAGACAAGGCTAACACAGAGACACCCTGTCTAAAACAAACAAACAACAATTGAATATATATATATTCAAATTAAGGCCTTAATTGTTACTGACAAATATGGTTATTTTTAATGTCTTGGTATAGAATTTTGTATATTAATCCAAAAGTAACTTTAATTTTGATACATTGGTGTAAAATTTAAAGTTATCTTTTATACACACACACACACACATATGTCAAGTATTAGTCTGTTCTTATCACAGGAATATATATCCTAGGTTTAAAAGAATTCTATAGATAGATTATGTAAAAATAAATAGGTGAGGGCTGGAGAGATGGCTCAGTGGTTAAGAGCAACGCCTATTCTTCCAAAGGACACCCACAGGGCAGCTAATAATTGTCTATAACTCCAAGATCTGACACCCTCATGCCAATGCACATAAATTGAAATTAAGTAAAAATAATTTTTTTAAAAAAAGAAAAGAAAAAAAACAAAAAAATAAAAAAAATAGGTGAACATCAAAAATCTCAGAGACCTACAGAAATTGGCATTTAAAGATTTTTTTTAAATTACTTTAAGGATTCTTTGACAATGAGACATATCAACTCCTGGAAGTACCTCCAGCCTACCTCAAAGAATATGATGAGCATTGAAGAACCTTCTTTTGGAGACGGCTTCACACACACACACACACACACACACACACACACACACACACACTTTAAAAAATAATGATAAAGTATCGGTGATATTATTTTAATGTATGACAATATGCAGAACTATTAGTGTAAGCTGGGTGTAGTACCTCACGTCAGTAATTCCAACACTTGGAGGCTAGCGTAAAAGACTCAATAGTTGGAAGCTAGCCTGGGCTACACAATGAATTTAAGTCCACTCATGGCCCCTCCCCCCACCAAAACAAACAAACCAAACAAAAAAGGCAAAAGAAGAAAGGGAGAGAACTAATGAGGTCATCTACTCAGCTACACTCCTTTTTTTCTGATCAAGTCTTTGAAAGTGAGTGTATATTTTACGTTTATGAATGATCTCAATTTGGGCTGGCCACATTTTAAGTATGCAAAAGGTCACAACGGCTACCGTGATGGAGCAATAGCCCAGGTCTAGAACAGTCCCTCGGGAGGAGGAAAGGGAAAAGGAGAGGACACCACCATGCCTCGAGGGGAAAGTGTGTCACAACCAGACTGGAGGGAACAGGAAGTCTCAGATCGTGTGCCTCAAGAGGCCTGCGAGCACACTTTCCTCCTTCTCCTTTCCTTCTCTTCTTTTCTTAATTTTTATTTGTTTGTTTTGGGCGGAGAGCAAGAAGGGTGAGCAGGGTCTTGTTATGTAACTCTGGCTGTTCTGGAACTCACTCTGTAGACCAGGCTGGCCTTGAACTCAGAGATCCACCTGCCTGTGCCTCCCAAGTGCTGAGATTAAAGGAGAAAGGCACCATAACCAGCCTTGTTCTTTCTTTTCTTTCTTTCTTTTCTTTCTTTCCTTCCTTCCTTCCTTCCTTCCTTCCGTTTGGACTACTACCAGCATGCCTTGCTTATGTGAAGTTTTTGAAAGCTTTACAAGTTGAGGCAAGATGGGCCAATACACAGGAGAAATTTAGAAACCTATTAAGAAATGACTGACCTTACAGTACAGCCGGGGTCGGGGGCGGGGGGGGGGTGTGGAGGAGGGCCACACACGTCTGTGATCCCAGCACCCAGGAGGCAGAAGCAAGCAGATCTCTGAGAGAGGAGCCAGCCTGGTCTAACAGAGTTAGTCCAGGACAGCCAGGGCTACACAGAGAAACCCTGTCTCAAAAGAGAAAAGAAAGGAAAGGAGTGAGAGAAAGAATGAAAGGGCTGGCCTCTCTGTTTCTTCAGGAGTCGGTGAGGCTGTTTCGTGTCACAGAAATATGACGGAGAAGGGCGGGCATGTTAAGGGGCCTGTCAGTTCATTCCAGAGAAACGTTCCACTGCAGAAAAGCTTGAGGCCAGAGATTTTTTTTTTTCATGAGGAGGTTTGTTGAATTCATTCGGGTTAGTTTGTTGCAAGCGTGTACCTAACCTGCTTCCATTTTGGTCTCTGACCCTTTGGCTTGGCTAAGAGATTGCCACGATGGGAAACTGAGGCCAAAGTGTCCCTTTGTGCTTGACTCTGTGGTTTTAGTAGCCAGAGCTTTGCCTCTAGGAGTTGGAAGCAGAGAAACTGCTTACAACACTACAAATGCCACTTTTTAAAATAGGCTTTATAGTCAACACAAATTATTGAGTTAAGGAATTATATTTTAATAGAAATTATGAACATCTTTGAAAACTTTTGTTGTTGTTGTTGTTTTTCAAGACAGGGTTTCTTTGTGTAGCCTTGGCTGTCCTGGACTCCCTTTGTAGACCAGGCTGGCCTCAAACTCACTGCAATCCGCCTGTCTCTGCCTCCCAAATGCTGGGATTAAATGTGTGCGCCACCAGGCCTGGCTCCTTTCAAACTATTACCAGGACAAGGAAATGGGGGAGGAATTGTCTTAAAACAAAGGCGTGCCATTTGTTGATGAATTTCTCAGTGTTGGGGTTTAGTTCCTTCTTCCCTGACTGTAATTTTTTTTTAAGGTTTTCAAGATAGGGTTTCTCTGTGTAGCCTTGGCTGCCCTGGAACTCTCTTTAGACCAGGTTGGCCTCGAACTTAGAGCAACTCACCTGCCTCTGCTGAGATTACAAGTGTGTGCCACCACGCCTGGCCTCTGACTATAAATTTTATAATTAAAAATTTCCCCAAGACCAGGAAGAGGAAGCCAGCTGGGCGGCACGTGCCTGTAATCCCAGCACTCAGGAGACTGAGACGGAAAGGATTGTCACACGTTTGTGGCCAGCCTGGGCTACAGAGTAGCACCCTATCCCAAAACAGTAAGAAATAAAACCAAGCAAAATTGTGTACTTAGTCTGGCTGGTGTAATTTCTATTTTAGGAGAAAAATGCAGAGCTCAGGTTTAGAAGGACATGGTATGTTCTGAAATTTGACTACCATATGGCTTATACTACTTACAAAACAGTGTCTTTTTTTTTTCCTGCAATCTGGCATAAGATCAAAAGATGGAAAATTTTCCACCCTTGAAATATCATATCACTTTCATTTTCTTAGTTTAAATTAAAGAAATAAAGGGAGAGCTGGATGGTGAAGGCTCACCTTTAATCCCAGCACTCGGGAGGCAGAGGCAGGCAGATCGCTGTGAGTTCGAGGCCAGCCTGGTCTACAAAGTGAGTCCAAGACAGCCAGGACTAAACAGAGAACCCTGTCTCGAAAAAACAAAACAAACAAACAAACAGAGAATTATAGGCATGCATCACCATGCCCCACCTTCATTTCCTTTAAATGAAAATATATAAACATAATTACTTATTTCATTCATTTTTTTTCATTGCTAAATTAGAAAATGAAGTGAATTTCATACTGAAAACAAGATCAGTAACTACAAAGAGGCTAGACATATTTGGGGTTGACTTGATCATGCATGACAGAAGTATCAGATGAAATCCCTTAGTACAGGTTAGTAAGTCAAATTGCCATGTCCCCAGAGGCATGGAGTCTGGGCTCTTGGGATGCCATGAAGCGATTTCTTTCATCTGATGTCTTTAAACAAGCACTACAAAAAAGTTAAATATTTTCACAGGACTTGTGGAACCGACCCGTGCGACGGAAAGCAAACAGTTCCAAGTGCCCCTGTGTTTTTTCCATCTTCTTCATTCACTCCTTCCGGCCCCCCAGATCCTGTCCACTTTTCTCCTATTTGCTCCTCCGAAGAGTGTAGACACTTCAGGAACAGGGGTGAGGAGAGTGCACCAAACTTGCTGGAACAGGATGACAAAGATCCTTTGCTTAGCTGAACTATGTAGTAGCCAGGATCCTAAATCTTCTCCTGGGCCCACTCGACTATAAAGAACACTCTAACTGGAATATACATATGAAAATATAAAGATAGCCGGGCGTAGCGGCACCTGCCTTTGATCTCAGCACTCGGGAGGCATTAGGCAGGCCGATCTGATCTACAAAGTGAGTCCAAGACAGCCAAAGCTACACAGAGAAACCCTGGCTTTAAAAAAAAAAAAGACCAAAAAATAAAAATTAGATAAATAATAAATAAATAAGTAAATAAAGATAGAATATAAAATCAATTTAACTAGATCCTGCTTAAGGATAGTCTAGTGGCTTGAGTGAAGAGCGCCCCCCTGGGCTCATCTATTTGAATGCTTGGGTCTCAGTTAGTGGAACTGCTCGGGAAGGATTCTGTGGTATCGTCTGGCCGGAAGTGTGTCACTAGGGGGTGGGCTTTGAAGTTTCAAAAGCCCATGCCATTCCCAGTTACCTTCCTGTGCCTCGTCCTTCTGTTTGAGGTACAAATTCTCAGCTACTGCTCCAGTGCCCTGTGTGCCTGCCTGTCTGCCTGTCTGCCTGCCGCCATAATCTCCACACCATGACAGTCATGGACTCTGACCCTCTGAAACAGTAAGCCCCAAATAAACTCTTCTATAAGTTGCCTGGATCATGGTTTTTTTTTTTTTTTTGGTTTTGTTTTGTTTTTTTTCCCCACAACAATAGAAAAGTAACTAAGACCGATACAAACTGTCTCCATCCTACCGCCAAACCTTCATGTGGCTGCTTGGGGCTTGGCCCCAGATCGCAACACTATTGGGGGAGATTCTGGAAACCTTTGAGGGCTTTTTGTTTGGTTGGTTTGGTTTTTCTTTCTTTCTTTTTCAATATTTTTTCCTTTAAAGATTTGTTTATTATTTATACAGTATTCTGCGCACATTTGTGCCTGCCCACCACAAGAAGGTACCAGATCTCATTACAGGTCGTTGTAAGCCACCATGTGGTTGCTGGGAATTGAACTCGGGACCTTCGGAAACCTCTGTGGCATCACTCCAGCCCTTGGTTTGGTTTTTCGAGACAGGGTTTCTCTGTGTAGCCTTGGCTGTCCTGGACTTGCTTTGTAGACCAGGCTGGCCTCGAACTCACAGCGATCTGCCTGACTCTGCCTCCGGAGTTCTGGGATGAAAGGTGTGCGCCGCCACCATGCCCCATAATTCTGGAAACTTTTAAGACCGAGGACCTACCTGGACTAAGCAGATTACTGGGGCAGGTCTCTGGGCCCTCCTCCACCTCCTCTTTCTGTTCCTGTTTCTCTTCCTCTTCCTCCCCCCCCCCCACCCCCCTTATCTCTTGCCTTCTATTTCCTGTCCGTAATGAACACATTCGGGCCCCACATGCTCTGATTGCCACACAGTGTTCTGCCTGAGCACATGGGTCCCAGCAACCACGGAAACAGTAAAGCAAAATAAAGCCTTCCCCCACCCCCACCCCCACCGCCCTTGAGTTGTTTGTGCCAGTCTTATAGTCACAGTGACACCAGGTCTAAACACCAGTTTCCTCACTGGTATGATCTCTGGTAATCTGAGTCCTCCCCACAACCCCCTCCACCCCGCCTCCTGCCTCCCGCCTCCCGCGCCCTAGGCTGTCTCATTTCCCTGAAGTGTCTTGTGCAAGAATCCCATCAGGGAAGTTCAGCCACTCCGCGGTTCTCTTCCACCTGGTGACCCCCAGGCTCCCTTTCTGGCTAGACTCGGGGGGAGTCTCTCCCTATCTCCCCTACTGCAGAACCCCGCTTCAGCAGCCCTTAGTCCAACTACTGCTATGGCCCAAAATAGGCCAATTTTCCTTCTTCTTCGCCGTATTATTATTATTTTTTTTTTTACAATCCACACGTGAAAAGGATACTGGGGACGACGGCTGCGCAGGAGACAGTGGAGATGGCCATCCGCACGTGGCACGTGGTGAGGCTGTTCCAGTGGGGACATGATTTGTAGGATATGATAGACTGCAGGAGCGTGTAAACCACACCACAGACGAAAGCCAGAAGGGCCCCACCGTCATGGACGACCGGCATAGCTAACTCCTGCAAAGACCACAGATTGGGGGCGGGGTCTTACTGGGGGTGGGGGAGGGGGTGCTAACTCATCTCGAGCCACCAGCGCTCATTCGCTCATTCTGGGATGCTTTAAGCCAGTGGTTCTCAACCTTGCTAAGGCTGCCGCCACCCGTGAATACAATTCTACATGTTGTGGTGACCCCTGAACCATAAAATTACTTAAAAAAAAAAAAAAAGACTTATTTATTTATTATGTATACAATGTTTTGCCTGAATGTACACCTGCAAGCCACAAGGGGGCACCAGATTTTATTATAGATGGTTTTGAGCCACTATGTGGTTGCTGGGAATTGAACTCAGGACCTTTGGAAGAGCAGGCAGTGTTCTTAACCTCTGAGCCATCTCTCCAGCCCCCGTAAAATTATTTTTATTGCTACTTCATAAATGTAATTTTGCTACTGTTAGGAACTGTAATGTGAATATCTGTGTTTTCTTATGATCTTAGCCCAGCGGTGAACCTGCTCTACAGTTACTCCAGCACGAGACTGAAAAAAACAAGCCGGGTGTGGTGGCGCTTGCCTTTCATCCCAGCACTCCGGAAGCAGAGGCAGGCGGATCTCTGTGAATTCAAGGCCAGCCTGGGCTACAAAGGGAGTCAAGGACATCCCAGGCTACACAGAAAAACCCTGTCTCAAAAAAACAAAAACCAAACAAAACACATGAGATAATAAAAAGACAGGTGGCACACGCCTTTAATCCCAGAACTTGGGAGGCAAAGGCAGGTGGAGGTCAGCCTGGTCTGCAGAGTGAGTTCCAGGACAGCCAGGGCTCCACAGAGAAACCTGTCTCAGAAAAAAAAAAAAAAAAAGACAAAATAAAATAAAAGCAAACAAAAAAGAACCTTTAATCCCAGCACTTGGGAGGCAGAGGCAGGCAGATCGCTATGAATTCGAGGCCAACCCGGTCTACAAAGCAAGTCCAGGATAGTCAAGGCTACACAGAGAAACTCTGTCTCAAAAAAACAAAAACAAAAACAAAAACAAAAACAAAAGAAAGAAAAAGACAGCATCCACCCTGGAGAAGAATTGTGGGGGTAAGTTTTAGAGCCTGCCTCTTGTAAAGTAAAAGTTCTAACTCCACCATGACTTTAATTAGAACCCCCATCTTGGTCTGTAATCATTTCTATCTTAGATGCTTGCAGTGAAAACCATGTAATTTTAAAGGAAAATAGCATTTCCTTTAAAAACTGCATTTAGAAAAACCAGGTGAGGCAGCTTAACCTGCGTCCTGTAATCCCAGGACTCAAGAGACTGAGGCAGGAGAATCACTGCAAGTACCAGGCACAATTGCATCCACATTCTGCAATGCATCACATTACTTTCTGTAACTGGAATATCTCACATGGGCATTTGGATAAGGGACATTTATGTTTTAAAATATGTGTGCCCCTTTAAGTACTTACAGAAATCAGGAAAATAATCACTGATATAAAGAAGAGTGTTTAAGATGAAAATTCTATATTATGTATACCTTTCCACATTAAAAAAATTATTTTAAAAGAACTAAGAGAAACAAATCCCTTTTGTCGCTTGAATGGGAGGTATATTTGGATAAGGGTAAAACAGAAACCAACACATCATCTGCTAATGAGTCACTTTCAGGAATAATCAGAATTCTGGTACTTTCCACTTTCCTTTTTGTACTCGTGGACATCCTGAATTTGAATACTTCCTCCCTCTACCCTGGCCATCTTGACACATGCTTCTGGAGCTAAGCTTGCAAGCTTCGTGGGCTCCCTGGGGACTCTTTACCCTGCCGTGGTCGTATTACAAGTCTTATGATGTTATTCACGGAGAAAGTGATGTGATAAACTGCATGCTACTCTCCCACTGGATGGTGCATGTTTGCATAAATAATTCTCGTCGCCCTAAGTCCCCTCCCCTCCTTTCTCATAGCTTCAGAGCATGGAGCAGTAAACTGTGCTGTCACTTTTGTCAACCAAGGACTGGTTCTAAGAACCTTTACCATCCCTGGCCTGTGGGTCATCCTGAACATGTTGTACCATATAAAGACGGGGGACCTTTCGCCGTAACTGCTGGCAAACAGCCCTGAGTTTCCTGGTGTGCTTTAGCATGATGCCCCTTGTTGACAGATAGCACAGAGACGGTAAATCTGTGGGGGCTCACGAGATGTATGTCATGTCAAACTGACCATGGTCCAGTTCCGGGATACAGTAGACATCATTAGAGAATGCATCCTTTCTCTCCGCAGTAGCTCACTAAAGGTGATGCCTGCCATCTTTTTGTAAAAGCAAGCATCATACAAAGATCTCCCCTGGGCAGTACAAGGCCTCCTGTAGTAATCCATCCTGCTCTCCCATGGAGACAACAGGTTGGAAGACTATAGGACCACTGCAGTGGCTTGGCTGTGATTGTGACAGCCACTAAGTACAGACTGGTGGCGGCTGTTCTACACCAACTCTTTTGTCCAGGCCTTGCGACAGTCCTGTAAGGTGGGTACCATCAGTGGTATGAACATGGGGTTCAGTGGATTTTTCTAAGACATTAAATAGCCTCTCTTTGGTGTCACCTCCACAAACCAAGCCTTCACCCACAAAAGGGAGGGGATCAGGTGCCTCTCTTTGAATACCAGATGGATCCTGTCCAATGGGAGAGGCGTAAGCGTTGACTCCGGGGAGAACCCGCTTACAAAACTAAAGCAGCTCTTGCTTCAAACTACACGAATATGAACGGTGAAGCTGGCCGCGGTACTCAGAAGGCTGAGTCAGAAGAGCCCAGCACTAAATAGTTTTCAGCTTAAAACATATATGTGCATGCGCATGCATGCGATTAAAATGACTGCCAAGAGTTCCAGGCCAGGGGCTGGAGAGATGGCTCAGTGGTTAAGAGCACTGTCTGCTCTTCCAGAGGTCCTGAGTTCAATTCTCAGCAACCACATGGTGGCTCACAACCATCTATAATGTGATCTAATGTACACTGTATACATAATAATAAATAAATACATTTTAAAAAAAAGAGTTCCAGGCCAAGCTGGGCCAAAGAGAGGGTAAAAATCTCTTTTTTTAAAAAAGGGCAATCAGGGAGCGCCACTGAGCCTGTGCCACTATTTGAGGTATACACTCTCATCTTGCAGATATAAACCCATTCTTTCCCAATTCCTAGGCAAGACTAACAATCATATTAAAAATCAATCCAATCAGCCAGGCATGGTGGCACACGCCTTTAGTCCTAAGCACTCGGGGAGGCAAAGGCAGGCAGATCTCTGAGAGTTCGAGGCCAGCCTGATCTACAAAGCAAGTCCAGGACAGCCAAGGCCATACAGAGAAACCCTGTCTCGAAAATAAATAAATAAGTTGAGCCAATCTCAGCACTCGGGAGGCAGAGGCAGGCGGATCACTTTAAGTTAGAGGCCAACCTGGTCTATGAAGTGAGTCCAGGACAACGAAGGCTACGCAGAGAGACCCTGTCTCAGGGAGGGGGGGAAGCCAATCCAATCCTAATCCATAGCTTTTTGGGGGGCAAGCTGGGTTCTCGCATTCCTGGCTTCTCTGCTCACACTTCCATCCTCCCCCACCCAACACACTCAGGCCATACCTGGAAATTGGCCACGATGCCCATTCCGATACACCCCACCAATCCGAGAACCAACGACACCAAGTTAAAAACGGGGGTGCCGAAGTAGCAGGTCTCGTTCTGCTTCTCCACTATCTTATATCTTGTGTACATCGTAGCTGCACCTGAAAGAAAGAAGTGCAGTCTAGTGAAGTGCGGTACTTGACTCTTTCAACGGAAGACAAGAACACATGAGTCATTTTTTATTTTTTGTTTTTACAGTTGTGTGTGTGTGTGTGTGTGTGTGTAGCCTGAGAACCTAGGTTTCAGTTCTAGCACGAGAAAAGAAAGGAAAAAAAAAAAACCAGTCACGATTGCAACACATTTTGCTCTTCCCGTTATTCTCTGCCCTATGCAGAGGGCAGATGCGCGCACGCACACCATCTTGGCTATTTCCATGTGAAGGCCTTGCACGCCATGTGTTTTTTTCCATGACTTGCTTTTTTCACTTAACAATGTACCATGAAGATTTCCAAAGCATCGCAAGATAAATCTACACTGTCATTTTCAGGAGGTTTCTACACGGTTTGTGAGAGTCTATCTTTACTTCACCCCTCTCTTATAAATGGATTTCTCAGCCGGGCGTGGTGGCACATGCCTTTAATTCCAGCACTTGGGGAGGCAAAGGCAGGCAGATCACTGTGAGTTCGAGGCCGGCCTGGTCTACAAAGTGAGTCCAGGACAGCCAGAGCTACCCACAGAAACTCTGTCTCGAAAAACCAAAAATAAAATAAAATAAAATAAAAAATGGATTTCTCCTTTGCTCCCTGGGTTTAAATGTCAGTGGCGTTAACACGTTCTGCAAACCAGAATTCTGTCTACTACTGCAAATATTACACATTTTCTTCTGGTCTGTTTGGTTTTGTTTTTGCTTTTAATGTGAAAGGCACACAGCCCTTACTGTGATAAAATGGGCTTTATATGAATTGACACAGTTAAGGCCAGACTGGGCAACTCAAAAGAGATCTTATATCTCAACATTTTAAAAAGTAAAAACTTGAGTAAATAAAAATGAAAAGGAGGCTAAGAGAGGTGTGGGGACACATGGCTGTATTCCCAGCCTTTACAAGGAGAACTGCAAGTTCTATGAAACCTCTGGGCTACATAACAAATGTAAACGGGCCTGACAGCAAGACCTTATCTGGAAGGGAAAAAGCTAAAAGTGAATGCTTATCCCAATCTTTTTTTTTCTTTCTTTTTTTGTTTTTGTTTTTTGTTTTGGTTTTGTTTTTGAAGACAAGATTTCTCTGTGTAGCCCTGGCTGTCCTGGACTTGCTTTGTAGACCAGGCTGGCCTTGAACTCACAGAGATCCGCCTGCCTCCGCCTCTCAAGTGCTGGGATTAAAGGCGTGCACCACCACGCCTGGCCCTGCTTATCCCGATCTTAAAATGTGAATATAGCCATGTCATATACTTTGTCTAAAGTCAAAAGCCTGAACTTATTATCATCGATTGTAGTAAAACAATTACTCTCTCTTCTGAGGTTTCAAAGACGCACAAAAGGCACTGGAACTGACTGGCCCTGTGTTTCTTCCTCCTTCCCCTCTCTCACCGCCAAAGGCATGGTGGAAGAGCCCACAAGTGAGAGAGCGAGAAAATCTTCCCACCAAGTTGCACAAACAAAATTCTACGGCTGCCGGCTCCCCCAGTGGGATTCCCAGAAGTCCTCCTGGCCTACTCTACAGAGGAGAGGGGGGAAGTGAGTCTTGGTTATGCAATAGGAAACCCCACACACACACCCCCGTGGTTCCACTGGTTGGAGGAGAAAGGAAGGACTGAGAGCCGCACATCTGACACCGGCAGCCTCTGGTCGTAGAGGGAGTTTTGTATCAGTGGCAGTAACTGGAATCCGTGGATAGGACTTTACTCGGCTCGTGGAGATTGCACTACATCCATTTCTTCTGCAGCGTTTGAGTCATTGAAAAAAACAAACAACACCGGGCATGGTGGTGCTCGCCTTTAATCCCTGCACTGGGGAGGTGGAGTCAGGTGGATCGCTGTGAGTTCGAGGCCAGCCTGGGCAACAAAGTGAGTTCAGGACAGCCAAGGCTACACAGAGAAACCCTGTCTTGGAAAAAAAACAAAAAACAAAAACAAAACCAGAAAAACTCCAACAACTTTTTTTTTTTTTGTAGCTAAGGCCTTGTCTAATCCAGTGTATAAGGCAGTGTCTTAAAATGTGCCGTGAGGACAGCTTGCCCGGAAGCACCTGGGGTTAGAAGCATGTTCCGGAGCTACCTCTAATCAATCAAGAACGTTAAGTGGGGCTCAGGGAATGTGGGTTTTGTTTTCTTTCTTTCTTTCTTTCTTTTCTTTTCTTTTTTTTTTTTCAGGGTTTCTCTGTATAACAGTCCTGGCTGTCCGAGACTTGCTCCGTAGACCAGGCTGGTCTCGAACTCACAGAGATCCGCCTGCCTCTGCCTCCTCAGGGCTGGGATCAAAGGCATGCGCCACCACCGCCTGGCTAGGGACTACTTGTTGTAAATAAGCACTTGGAGCCAGGGTGAAGCCCACTGGTAGAATGCACCATCGGCATATGGCCAGCGCTGGGTTCAATCCTTAGGAACATAAATTAAGAGCAAACAGGTTAGGGGACTTGGATGCTCTCTACAGACTGAGAGCTGCCGGCCGCGTAGTTAGGAGAAATGGAGGACGACAAAACCAGAGTAGTTTGAACTTGTCTCAGGTATGACTCTTGTTTGTTTGTTTGGTTGGTTGGTTTTGTTTTGTTTTGTTTTGTTTTAAACTAAACTATACTGAAAATCCGTTCCTGGGCTAGAGAGATGGCTCAGCATTTAAGAATGCTTGTTGCAGGTCAAAAGCTTGGTGGCTGGGCTGGTGTCCCAGTCCCATCACACGATGGCCAGTTCAGGGTCCGTAGCCTCCATTCCTAGGGGTCCTCCCTAGGGTCACCCTCATAGATTGAAGGAAGTTTCTAGTGCACCAGGTTTTCCCATCGCGCCTCCCACCCCATTACAGTCGTCGCTCCGCCCCTCTGTTCCCATCCCAAGTTGCCGTCTCCACTCGCCCACAGTCCACCCACAAAATCTATTCTCTTTCCCCTCCCCAGACAGAGCCATGCTTCCCCTACTGGACTGGAGCTGTCCTTGTTACTTCGCCTGTCTGGGTCTGTGGATAACCTTTACTTAACAGATAATATCCTCTCATGCGTGAGTACATATCATCTTTGTCTTTCTGAGTCTGGGTTACCTCACTCAGGATGATGTTTGTTTTTTATTTTCCTAGTTCCATCGATTTGTCTGCAAATTTCAGGGTGTCATTTTTAACAGCTGTATAATACTCCACTGCCTAAATGGGCCATTGTCTCTTTTAAAAAATATATTTTATTAATTTATTCATATTACATCTCAATTGTTATCCCATCCTTTGTATCTTCCCATTCCTCCCTCCCACCCTCCCTCCCATTTTCCCCTTACTCCCCTCTCCTATGACTGTGACTGAGGGGGACCTCCTCCCCCTGTATATGCTCATAGGGTATCAAGTCTCTTCTTGGTAGCCTGCTATCCTTCCTCTGAGTGCCACCAGGCCTCCCCATCCAGGGGACATGGGACCACATTGTCTTTATCCATTCTTCAGTTAAAGGACATCTAATTGTTTCCGGTTTCTGGTTATTATCTTGTTATGCTGTGTTTGGTTGATGCCCCTGGGGTTGGGGGAGGGGCGCTGCTCTTTTCTGAAGGGAAATGGAGGAGCAGTGGATCTAGGAGGTGGGAAGGGAAGGTTGGGGCCAGGGGATGGGACTGGGAGGAGTGGAGGGAGAGGAAACTGTGGTCAGGATGTACTGTAAGAGAGAATAAATTTTTTAAAAAAATTTATTTAATGAGAAAGAATGTTTGCTGCTCTCTCATGGGGACTCAGATTCTAGTGCCCACAGTAAGTGACTCACAAATGTTTAATTCTAAGAGACTCCCTCTTCTAGCCCCCAGGGTCACTGACACACGCATGTTTGTATATACATACAAACAGTAAAAAAATAAACCACTGCCACATGCATGTTTGTATATACATATGAACATTAAAAAAATAAATCACAGCCGGGCGTGGTGGCGCACGCCTTTAATCCCAGCACTCGGGAGGCAGAGGCAGGCGGATCGCTGTGAGTTCGAGGCCAGCCTGGTCTACAAAGTGAGTCCAGGACAGCCAGGGCTACACACAGAGAGACCCTGTCTCGAAAAACCAAAAAATAAAAAATAAATAAATAAATAAATAAATAAATAAATAAATCACTGACACATGTACATTTGTGAATGCACACTCACATAAATAATAAAAAATAAATTTTATTCGTTTCACTTTTGTTTCTTGAGACAAGGTTTCCCTGTGTAGCTCTGCCTATCTTGGAACTCACTCTGTAAACTAAGCTGGCCTGGAACTTAGAGACAGATACCAGCCTCTGACTCATGGTGCTTGGATTAAAGGCATGTGCCACCACCACCTGGCATAAAAATAAATATTAGATAAAATAAAAAATAATTTAACTCCATTTCAGAAATTTGGGATTTAAAAGTACTTCTTCCACAGTTGAGTGGAGAGTGGGGTCTGACTTTCACACGAACTCTGGTGCCCCATATTTGACCATGTCCCCTGGATGGGGAGGCCTGGTGGCACTCAGAGGAAGGATAGCAGCCTACCAAGAAGAGACTTGATACCCTATGAGCAGATACAGAGGGAGGAGGACCCCCTCAGTCACAGTCATAGGGGAGGGGAGTAAGGGGGAAATGGGAGGGAAGGAGGAATGGGAGGATACAAGGGATGGGATAACAATTGAGATGTAATATGAATAAATTAATTAAATATATATATATATACACCTTTTAGAAAGTCTGTCTCAGATTACTAGGTAAGGATAGTTCTAAAAGGAGGCTATACACAATTGTGGATTTTTAAAAACATGGCTTAGCTTCTCAAAGTATTGCAAATTTCTAGTAACAGAGATTGTGCTTTTTTGGTTTGGTTTGGTTTAGTTTTTCGAGGCATGGTTTCTCTGTGTAATTGCCCTGGCTGCCCTGGCCTCTATTTGTAGACCAGCTTGGCCTAGAACTCACAGAGATCCCCCTGCCTCAAGTGCTGGGATTACAAGTGTGTGCCACCACACCCTGCCCAGGTTGTGCTTTTTTTTTTTAAGTACACAAACTACAGATGGCATTTTATTTCACTCAAGGTTGTAAATTCCTCATCTATGATAACCACGTACTCACCAAGAAATGCAGAGAAGTTTATCATGAACCCAAAGATCCCACTCTCTGGAGGTGTCGTTCCTGTGTCACTGAGAGAGAAAATAAAATATCTGAATTATTTCAAAAGGAATCTCAATTCCAAGCCCTGGGCAGATAACTGGTCCGTTTTATATTTCTCTTTCTGAGGTTTCAGACATTGAGTTTTAACAGTATGACCTGAATTCATCCTAAAGTGTTTTTGTTTGGGCTCTGAAGAAACCTAAAATTGATTTTTCTACCATAAAAGATTTAGCCAGGCTTGGTGGCGCACTCCTATAATACCAGCACTCAAGAGGTGGAGGCAGGCAGATCTTTTTGAGTTCGAGGCCAGCCTGGTCTACAGAGCGAGTCCAGGTAGCCAAGGCTATGACACAGAGAAACCATGTCTCAAAAAAAAAAAAAATTTACATTTACATCAGTAAAGTGCTTGTTGCACAAAGCATGAGGCTTTGAGTTCAATCACCAGCACCCACATGGAAAATCTAGGTGTGGTACCTCACATTTGTAAGGGACTCACCAGCTATCCAGCTAGCCTGGCTGATTGGTGAGACACTGTGTGATCTGAATGAAAATGGAAAAAAAAAAAAAAAACAAAAGTAAAAATAAAAATAATTTTAAAAAAAGAAAAAGGAAAAAGAAAAAGAAAGTGGACCCCATAGGCTCATGGGGAGTGGCCCTATCAGGAGGCGTGGCCTTGGAGGAGGCGTGGCCTTGTCAGAAGAGGAGGTGTGTCACAGGAGGGGGCCTTTGAGGTTTAAGAAACTCAACAGAGGCCCAGTGGCTTACTCTTCCTTTCTGCTGATCCAGTTGCAGAACTCTCAGCTCCTTCTCCAGCACCATGTCCACCCGCTTGCCACCATGCTTCCCGCCATGCCGATAATGGACTGAACCTCTGAACTGTAAGCCAGCTCCAATTAAGTGTTTTCCTTTATAAGAGTTATGAGGGTCATGGTGTCTTCACAACAATAAAAACCCTAAGACAAAGATCTTGCCATGGACTACAGAGTGAGTCCAGGACAACCAAGGCTACACAGAGAAACCCTGTCTCGGGGGGGGGGGAAAAAAAAAAGATCTTGCCATGAGCGATTGAATTTATGAGTTTGTCCTCCACAAGTAAGTGTACACACAGGCAGGCACCCACACCTGTGCTCACACATACATGAAGACCCTCTGTACACACCAATAAAAGCTAGAAGGTGTTTACATCAAAAAGCATGATTGTTTCCCAAACAACCCGACTCGAGAAGCGCAGTATGTGTTGGTTCTCACTGAAGAATTGAGTGTGGTGATTTTGAAAATAAAAGCCACTGAAAAAATGTGCTTGAAAATTCTGATTGAAGCCGGGCGTGGTGGCACACGCCTTTAATCTCAGCACTTGGGAGGCAGAGGCAGGCGGATAGCTGTGAGCTCAAGGCCAGCCTGGTCTGCAAAATGAGTTCAGGACAGCCAAGGTTACACAGAGAAACCCTGTCTCAAAAAACCCAAAAACAAAGATTAAAAAAAAAAAAGAAAATTCTGATTGAGACAATAAGTGCATATAAATGTGTCATTTTAATCTTTAATGACTAGATTTATGCACAATATAATAATAAGAGCTGAGTGATAATTTTTGATCATGTCTAAGTACTTCTGAAAAAACCCCACTTGAAGGGAGCTTCATTCATACTTGTCCTCAACTGCAAGCAACCTTCAGGCCAAGAGGGAAAAAAAAGGAATCTTAGGTGTAGTCTGTCAGTTACTGAGATGGCTCAGAAAGCAGTGCTAAGGCCTGGGAGCAGGGCTCAGTATCACAGTGCCTAGCATGCAGCTCCAGTCGGAGAAAGTATATGGCATGTTCTCTTTTCGTTTCATTAGTGCCAGCTTACAAAATGCCTGGCTGCCCACAGGCTACCTTTCTGGTTTATCAATGTTGGGAAAAGGTGATCCGAACATGAAACAACCCGCACTGGTTCGGAGTACACCCACTTTTAAAAATAGCTCTGAAATGTATATGTTGAAAATGGATCCCATTGAAAAGCCACACTGCCAGCCATGTGGAAAATTCCACAAGAAGCCTGCCTCTGCAAGCAGAAAGCAGGAACCTCTGAGCTTTGCCAACATTTAACGTTTAAAGGGGATGTAAGAAGGCTGGGTGGCTCCTAACTAGCACCTAGACTCCCTGCTGTTTCCATCTCACTGTGGGAGCCTGATAAGGAGGAAATATCCCAACTCCCCAGTTCCTACAATTCCTACACTCAAGGAGAGCTGCAAAAAGCTACCCAGGCGCAGAGCGTGCTTTCCAGCCCAGGGCGGAGTGGGCCAGGGGAAGAGATGAGAACCAGGAACAGAATAAAGTCAGAGACAGTCTGAGCCCTAGGGCAGCAGGTTTCCCAGATGATTAGGGGTGAAAGAACGTCACGCCTTCCCACCTGTCTCCACCTTAGGGTATAAAAAAAATCAACCACCAGTGAGGAACCTCGCAGTGCTTGGCACTCATCCACCACCTACATGGGACAGGAGCTAAGGCAGTGTGTGTGTGTCTGTGTGTGTGTGTGTGTGTGTGTGTCTGTGTGTCTGTGTGTATGTATGTTTGTGTCTGTATGTGAGTGTGTGTGTGTGTTTAGAAAGGGAAAGAAACAGTATAATGGGTTGATGATCTTCAGGAAAGTATGTGGTTGGGAGTTAAAAGCATTCTGAAAGGTCGTGAGAAAACAACTAGACTTGGGCAATCGTCTATCGATGGCAGACCAAGGCATGTCAAAAGCCTCTATGTATACACAGTCTTTATGGCATCGAACATGTGACCTAAAAGCTCAGAAGTTTAGAGTGGCATTTTATTCCTGTTTATGTATTTCAAACCATTAAGTATGATGTGGCCCATGGGTGGAGTGTGTGGTTAATGTGAAGGTCTCAATTGGGCAATAAAAAAATAGATGAACAAACAAACAATTCGCTCTAGGCAGGACATAAGGCACTCTGTAAATAACATTTATTTACAGATGTGTTTATTGAATGAACCACTTTCACTCCCCACCCCCAGAAAGACTAGTCAAGACTTGGCAGACACACACCTGTAATCCTAGCACTTCGGAGGCTTAGACAAGCTATGAGTTCAAGGCCAGCTTGAGCTAAATAGCAAGAACTTGAAAAAAAAAAAGACCTAATATATATTACTTATATTACTTATTGAACATTAACTATCCACCAGACATGGTTTTGTGGGGGGGGGTTGTTTTGTTTTGTTTTTTGTTTGTTTGTTTGTTTGTTGAGACAGGGTTGCTCTGTGTAGACTTGGCTGCCTTGGACTCACTTTGTAGACCAGGCTGGCCTTGAACTCAGTGATCCACCTGCCTCTGCCTCCTGTGTGCTGGGATTGAAGGCGTGCACCACCACACCCGGCCTAAAGTTCTTATTCTTATTATCAATGAAAAAATATCTTCATGCTGGGTGTAGTGATGCACGCCTTTAACCCTAGCACTCAGGAGGCACAGGCAGGTGGATCTCTGTGAGTTTCAGGCCAGCCACAGCTGCATAACAATACCCTGTCTAAAATAAAAATTTTTAATTTTTAAAAAGGAAAGAACTCTTCATGAATCTGTCAAGTCTCTGGTATGACATGTTACATGGCAGGTAAACGGTGAGTAATACCTTCCACATGATGTGGAAATACAGTGACTGCAACAGCGAGGGGCAGTCAAGAAAACTTACAGGGGACCCTCTTGTTATTTCTTGTTTAAGCTCAAACTAAATGATAGCATCACACAAGGTCACAGGGAGAGCAGTTGCCCATCCGTATGTATGCCAGCATAGATATGCATGGATTCAACAAAGCAAGAATCCAAATCATGGGCCAGGAGTGGTGGCGCACGCCTTTAATCCCAGCACTCAGGAGGCAGAGGAAGGTGGATCGCTACTGTGAGTTCGAGGCCAGCCTGGTCTACAAAGTGAGTCCAGGACAGTCAAGGCTACACAGAGAAACCCTCTCGAAGAAGGAGGAGGAGGAGGAGGAGGAGAATCCAAAACACATTTTTATTGCCTTGTCATTATCCCCTGAACACTACTGTTCAACAACTGTTTTCATAGTATTTACTTTGTAGCTTAAGTAATCTAAAGATGACCTAACGATTACAGGAGGATGTGCAGGATCATGTGCAACCCTATGCCGTTTTGCATTACACATTCGAGCAGCCACTTACTTCAGTATCCTCAGATTTTTTTTTATCCCTAGGGTGTCCAGGAACCAGTCCTTCACAGATGCCAAGGGATGTATCTGTTTGACATAGGTATATCTGGGTGCCTGATTCAAGAAACTGGGGAAGGTGAGGGGGCAAAACCAGGTGCTTTCCAACCTAGCTGAAAGTGTTCCACCTTGGTCCCAGCACATCACTGTACATTTTTCCTAGAGTGCTTGGCCCTGCCCTGATCCCACCCACTTCACTGGCTTTATTAAGGAGGCATTTACAGCAGCAGTTGGGTGAGAGAGAGCAATGCTTCATTGGCCCTTGGTTTAGAAATTGTTTAGTTTTAGAGGCTAGAGAATTGGCTCAGAGGTTAAGAGCACTAGCTGTTCTTCCAAAGGTCCTGAGTTCAATTCCCAGCAACCACATAGTGGCTCACAACTATCTATAATGAAATCTGATGCCCTCTTCTGGTATGCAGGCACACATTTGGGCAGATACTATATAATAAATAAATAAATCTTAAAAAAAAAGAAAGAAAATAAATTGTTTAGTTTTTTGGGGGTGGGGGGAGGTTTGTTGTTGTTGTGTTTTTTTTGTTTTTTCAAGACAGGATTTCTCTGCGTAGCCTTGGCTGTCCTGGACTTGCCTTGTAGACCAGGCTGGCCTCGAACTCACAAGGATCCACCTGCCTCTGCCTCCCAAGTGCTAGGATTAAAGGTGTGTGCCACCACTGCCCGGGAGGTTTAGGAATTGTTGAAGCCATCATACACACTGATTTCAAAACTAGTTGTTCCTGGGAAATCAATTTGGACCTCATTTCCTGAGTTTACATTTATGTAAATTAAGCCAACTTTAGAAATTTCCAAGAAATGTGAGGAGCACTCTCCAAACTAAATCTTTGCCAAGACAGAGAATAATCACTTAATACTGGAACAGTACAAACAACACGTGCCTGATAGTGCATAACTTTCCCCAAGCGTGGTCAAATGATGGTCCTTGTCACCAGATATGTGAGATTTCCCATCCCTGAGGCCAGGGGTATGACCTATGGGGGCGGGGGCAGGGGGGTGCTGTAGATGCTGAGCACAAGACGTAACATTTTAGAGCAGACGTGGTGGCACACGCCTCTAATCCCAGCACTCAGGAGGCAGAGGCAGGCTGGATCGCCGTGAGTTTGAGGCCAGCCTGGTCTACAAAGCAAGTCCAGAACAGCCAAGGCTACACAGAGAGACCCTGTCTCAAACAAACAAACAAAAAAAGATGTAATAGAACGCCAGGTTCAGTGAGAGACCATGTCTCAATGGAAGAAGGCCTTTAGGTTCATACGCACCTCATTCACTTGAATATGCAACATATACAATAAGTAAGCAAACAAATATAAAAATAAAGGCACTGGGTGACTGTGTATGACAGTACATGCCTGCAGATCCCAACCTGAGGAGCCCAAAGCAGCAGGGTCAGGAGTTCAAGGTCAGCCTGGGGAATTAACAAGAATTCTGTCTCCTTCTAAAGAGACAAAACGCCCTGCCAGGTCGAGGATTGGGTTGACTGTTAACTTGCAAGCCTAAGTTAGCAATCTCAACTTGAAAACAAGAGAGCTACACTCCGAAGTCCTCTTCACCTTTTGGTCTCTCAAGAACTCGTTAAAGAACCATGGTAGTCAGCCAAACTCCTCAACGATGGCTGCAAGACACCCCCCCCCTCCACCCCAACGACGGCCAGCGTAGGACACTATGCTCGCACGTGAATGGGGAAATGCTTAAGGAAATGTAACACAGAGTGGGCTGTGTTCATTGAAATTAGATAGTTCTAGATGTTCCGCCTGGCTGGTTTCCCACTTATGCAGCTTTGGGCAAGTTACTTTTAAAAGAATTTTCCTTTTTTTTTTTTTTTTTTTTTTTTTTTTTTTTTTTTTTTTGGTTTTTTGAGACAGGGTTTCTCTGTGTAGCCTTGGCTGTCCTGGACTTGCTTTGTAGACCAGGCTGGCCTCGAACTCACAGCGATCCGCCTGCCTCTGCCTCCCGAGTGCTGGGATTAAAGGCATGCACCACCACACCCTGCATGAGGTTGGCTTTTATTTGTTCTTGTGTTTGATGCCCTGGCATTAATGGGTGCATGATGCACACACACAAACACACACACACCACACACACACACACAAATACCACTTTTGGGGGAAGGCTACCACTTAGTACTCCAACTTCTTACATGTACCAGGCATCTGAGTCCATGTTTTTAATTTTGCCATAGGATAGAGAGCCTATTCAAAATATTGAAAACACGAGCGGGGCATGGTGGCGCATGGCTTTAATCCCAGCGCACGAGAGGCAAAGGCAGGCTATGAGCATATGCTGTGTGCAGAGGTGGCACCGCCAGGCACCATTTGCTTTTTTTGTTGTTGTTGTTGTTTTTGTTGGTTTTTTTTTTTTTTTTGGTTTTTCGAGACAGGGTTTCTCTGTGTAGCCCTGGCTGTCCCTTTGTAGATTAGGCTGGCCTTGAACTCACAGCGATCCACCTGCCTCTGCTTCTCTCCTCTCTCTCTGCCCCACCCCCCTCAATGTATACAGTGTTCCTTCTGAATGCCAGAAGAGGGCACCACATCTCATTATAAATGGCTGTGAACCACCATGTGGTTGCTGGGAATTTAATTCAGGATCACTGGAAAAACAGCAAAAGCTGGCAGATCTCTGTGAGTTTGAGGCCAACTTGGTCTACAAAGTGAGTCCAGGACAGCCAGGGCTACACAGAGAAACCCTATTTCGAAAAACTGAAAAAGCAAGCTCTGTCCTGCATCTTGCTTTTTCTCCATGTAATAATGTATCCTGGAGATTCAGCCATAGGGACGCAGCGCTTCAAATAGAGGATCCCACACAGCCCTTTATTGCACTCTTTGGCTAATCTATTTTTCTAGCAAGTTCTTTGCCATGGCTATTTAGACGGTTTCCAAGCTTCCTGAAAACAGTGCTGTGGCTCGATGGGAGAGACCTTGCCACACAGTCTGAGCTTGAGATTTCTCCCTACCATACACAGCAAATAACTAAATGACTAACTACAAACAACACTGTGAACTACCTTACAGGCAGCACATAGGCAGGCAAACCTACAGGATACTTTAAAAAAAAAAAAAGAGGCAACTGTTACATCCCACGATGTGTTATTACTTTCATAAAAAAAAAAATTTTTTTTTTTTTTGGTTTTTTGAGACAAGGCTTCTCTGTGTGGCTTTGGCTGTCCTGAACCCCATCTGTAGACCAGGCTGGCCTCAAACTCACAGTGATCCACCTGCCTCTGCCTCCCGAGTGCTGGGATTAAAGGTGTGCACCACCACGCTAAAGTCCCTCCATAAATTTAAAATCAAGGGCAGGGGAGAAGGGTTCAATGATTAAAAACACTGCTCTTTCAGAAGGCCAGGTGTTTGGCTCTCAGCACACATAGGCCTGCTCACAACCACCTGTTAACTCCAATCAGACATCTCTCTCCAGCATCCTGGGGCACCAGGCACGCACATGATGCACAGACATACGTACATGCAGGCAAAACACCCATTCACATGAAAAAAAAAATTTTTTTTTTTTTGGCTTTTCGAGACAAGGTTTCTCTGTGTAGCCCTGGCCTCACTTTGTAGACCAGGCTGGACTCAGAAAATTTACAATTAATTTACATTCCCAGGAGCAATCTATGGTCTGTCCTGGCCCCCACCCCTACCCCCTCCCTGCCCCAAACCTCAAGAACAGTGTTAACAAATGAAAAACAGCATCAGTGAATTCCAATTGGAATGATTTCTATGTGTGAATTTGAGTATCATTCCATGTCTCAGAATCATCTGAACATCTAAGCAACATATCAAAGAAAAAGGAGGCCTATTAATCCAAGCACTTGAGAGGGGGCAGGAAGGTAAACTGTTCAAAATCATCCTTGGCTTCATATCCAGTTTGAAGCCACCTTGAACTACTTGAGACTTGATTTCAAAAGACAAACAAAAGGAAAGAAAGAAAGAAAGGAAGAAAGAAAGAAAGAAAGAAAGAAAGAAAGAAAGAAAGAAAAGCCCACAGTATCACAAAGAGAAGTCATCTGATAAGGAAGCTAACTTTAAGGTCACCCTGGAAAGCAGTTTCCCCTCTTACTTCATAAATGTGCTAAAAATACCAGACCACCACCAAAATGGCCCAACAGTGAAGGGAACTCATCGTGAGGGACTGAGCATCAAATGCCTGACTGACTGGTCTTGCCCTACAGAGATCCACCATGACCTGGGTAAACAGACTGTGGCTGTGGCGCGGGGGTAGGTGGGTGGGTGGTGTCCACGTGTATTTATGTTGAGCTGGGAATCAGAGCAAGTGGGGGGACTGGAGACTAGTGGGACTGGTTCATCGGTTAAGAGCACTGTCTGCTCTTCCAGAGGTCCTGAGTTCAATTCCCAGCGACCACATGGTGGCTCACAACCCTCTATAACAGGATCTGATGCCCTCTTCTGGCCTGCAGGTGTACATGCAGGCAGAACACTCAGCTACATAAGAAATAAATAAATAAATCTTTAAAAACAACAAGCAAACATGGGAGCTTGAATATACTAGGCAGTCACTGTTATTGTTGTTGTTGTTGTTGTTTTGAGACAGGGTTTCTCTGTGTAGTCCTGGCTGTCCTGGACTCGCTTTGTAGACCTAGGCAGTCACTCTCACCGCTGGCCTCCATCCCACTTTCAGAGCTTTCATGGCTCTTAGATTCCTGATTCCCTAGAAGGCAGTGGGTGTTAGGGTGAGTAATGCACTGGGACAGCGCATGGGGGTGACCTCTGACACCTTCAAGCAATAGGACCACAGCTGTGGTCGCCACTCAGTAGCCGGAAGAAACACCTTGGAGACCCACAGGCCCTTAAACCACATGTGTGAACCGGGCATATTAAAACGGCAAGCACAAGGCCTCCAAGATGTTTCAGTGGGCCAAAACACTTCCTGACAAGTCTGAGTTTGAACCCCGGAAGCCACACAGCACAAGTAGAGAACTGACTTCAACCAACTGACTCCTCTTGTGTCTACTTGTATGCCTTGGAACGCATGTGTGCACAAATATACACATGCACTACACAGACTGCTTATAGGAACCCAAGAGTAGTAGGGTGTAATTTAAAAAAAAATTTTTTTTTTCTTGAGACAGGGTTTCTCTGTGTAGCCTTGGCTGTCCTGGACTAACTTTGTAGACCAGCCTGGCCTCGAACTCACAGAGATCCTCCTGCCTCTGCCCCCGCCCCCAAGAGTTGGGATTAAAGGAGTGTGCCACCGCCGCCCCGCATAATTTTAAATCTTGAGCTACCCTTTCAGAAATTATTAGGACAAGTTTTGCTAGCCAGATGTGGTGGCACACACCCGTAGTCCCAGCACTCAGGGAGACAGAGGCCACCTGTGAGTTTGAGGCCAGCCTGGTCTACAAAGCAAGTCCAGGATAGCCAGGGCTACACAGAGAAACCTTGTCTCAAAAAAGAAAAAAAAAGGCCAAGCTTTGCTAAGATGACACATAAAGAAAGTAGAAAAATCTAGGCAGCCAGTGTGATAACTGTGAAGAGGTGTACATGTGTCTTCAACATAGGAAGGAGGGCTCCAGGCATCGCCTAGCGAGAGCGCTTGCTGTGTGTTGCAAGGTTCCAGCCCCAGCACCAAAAGCAACAACAAAAATGAAGAGGACGGACTCAGGAGTTGGACGACGGCTTTTCACCCCAGCTTCTTGGGGGGCTTGAGTCAAGAGGATGGAGACACCAGCATGGGCTGGGGGGGGGGGGGGGGAGAGAAAGGGTGGGGCGGGGATGGCCAGATTCAAAAAAGAAAAAGGGTGGGAGAGAGGGGAGGGGAAAGGAGGAGAGGGAAGAAGAGGGGGAGGGGAAGAGATCCACTGAGATAAATCGTAAACTGAGAGGGCAGATGATTTTTTGATTGTTTTGTTTTGATACAGGGTGTCCTGGCTGTCCTGGAACTCCCTCTGTAGACCAGTTTGTCCTGGAACTCAAAGACATCCACCTGCCTCTGCCTCCAGAGTGCTGGGACTAAAGGCGCTCACCACTGACCCCACATCACTTCCCAATGTGTAGCTTACAGCCAGCGCCAGCGTCTGGCCCTTATGTCAGAGGCTTAAGAGACAGTCCAGTGCCTCCACTCCTAGAAAGAGAGTACACAGACAACCCCAAGCCCCACGCACGCTTGGGCAATCGTGTGTTTGTCTTGGCTTATGGTTCCTAGCCATGAGGGGTCCCGTCCTGTGACGCGGAAGTCGCATACTTCAGTCCTCTTCAAAGCCTTCCTCGTTAATGTGTAAGCCCCTTCCTTGGAGTGTCTGTGATTTTAGCCTCTCACACGTGTTGCTCCAGTTGGGTTATCTCCCATCTGCGGGTCACTTTAAGGTAAAGCCAATCATAACCACATCAGACACAAAAGATCCCAGCCTTGCCTCTTGACAGCCTGGTCAATCCGTATCACCTACTAGCTGGGGACGATCCTCAGATGCAGAGAAAACCACAGCTATTATCTTCTCGTGAGGGTAGGCAAGGGTAACAGGGAGTGTATCTTGATTCAGACAGGAGAGAAGTGAGACAGATGCTGGCCCCTGGGACTGAGGTGTGCCCTGAAAAACCATGTCTCAAGGTGTTTTCAGGGACGAGAAGCCAGCTGTTAAAAAGTCTTCCTCAAAGGACACAGCTACCCCTATCTCTACATAGACATTAAAGAGGATCAAGCTGTTGTCTCTGCCATGAATAAAGTGACCCTGGGAAGGGCAGAGATTAAGTAGGAAACAGAAAGTAGTAAAAACAGCCCAAGAAATGTCAGTTTTTGACAGCTTGAAGGCTCTGACTTTAGACACACCAGGTCCAGAGGAGTCTGAGGCGGGTCCATTCTAAATTTGACTCCTGAGGCTCTGGTAGCAGCTCCTGCTGTTGACACAAGGCAACCCAACTGGGATGTGAATTCTGTTATTGTCTTTTGGTAGCTTTCACACTAATGCCCTACTGATGTATCTTCATTGGTTTAAACCTCCATTTTTTTCTTTCTTTCCTTCTTTCTTTTTCTTTCTGGGGTGTGTGTGTGTGTGTGTGTGTGTGTGTGTGTGTGTGTGTGTGGTGTGTGAGTGGTTTTTCCTTTTTTTTATTTTTATAGATTTATTTATTTATTACTATGCTCTGCCTGCATATATATTTGCAGGCCAGAGACAGGCATCAGATCACATTACAGACAGTTGTGAGCCACCATGTGGTCACTGGGAATTGAACTCAGGACCTCTGGAAGAGCAGTCAGTGCTCTTAACCGCTGAGCCATCTCTCCATTCCAGTGTGTGTGGTTTTTCAAGATTGGATTTCTCTGTGTCTCTGTGTAGCCTTGGCTGTCCTGGACTCACTTTGTAGACCAGGCTGGCCTTGAACTCCAGAGTGCTGGGATTAAAGGCGTGTGCCACCGTGCCCAGTTTAAACATCCACTGTTTTTTGTTTGTTTTTCATAGAAAATAATCTTAGCTATTGAGGAGTGCATCCCACTGTAGTGGTGAAGGCCTTTACTCCCTGCACTAGGGAAGCAGTGAGTTCGAGGCCAGCCTACAAGTTCAAGCCAGCCAAGGCTAGGTCGTGAGATGTAGTTTTAGAGACAGAAGGAAGACAGAGGGAAGGAGTGGAGCCAGTAGTTGTTGGGAAGTGGAAGGGAAACGGGTGAGCAGTTTGGCACATGGTTGGCATCCATTAGGAACTCTCCTTGTCTCAGTGTCACCAAAGAAGGCTTGTCCCAAGATTTTATCCCATACTTCAGGTCTAAAAGTGCTACAGGCTGTCTGGCGGCCCCCCTAATGCTGCTCTCTGCACTGTTTCTTATAAAGGCAGAACCGACACGTGCTCCAAGCCTCTCTATACATGCCAGGGATGACAGAGATAATCTCTCATTGTCACACCTTGCCCCCACCTCAAGAAGACCATACTCTGTCTAGCCTGGACGCCTTCCCTCCTTCTCGGTATCACTGTCCCATGCACTCGATCTGTTCCCCTCGTCCCTGACGCCCCTGCTTGCCTCTCACCTGATGTAGGGGAGAAAGGGATTGACGTGGCCAGAGAGCACCGCGACCACGTAGGAGATGATGAAGGCTGCGGAGGACCAAGTCACCAGCAGGAAGGGGACGAAGGCCATTCCCCTGAGGAAGCACAGCATCGCGGTGAGAGGGCTCTGCGCTTGTAGGGCTGCGAAGCTGGCTTGCTGCGGGCTGCCTGGAGGCGGTGGCCACGACACAGCTAACGTGCGCGCGGCAGGAAGGTGGCTCCGGGACAGCCCAGGCAGGCCCAGCCCCGGAGGGAGGGAAACGCTCACAAGCCAGAGGGCGGAGTGCAGACAGGCAGCTGGGTGGGTGGGGCTCGGGCCGTCCTGGCTTGTTGCGAAACCGGTGAAGTCATAAAGCCACAGCCTGGTCCCGAGCGCGAGGCCACCTCCCCGCCCACGCCACGCAGGACCGCTCGGCTTCCTTTCGATTTTGCTTGGGACAGCTTTTGCTTGGGGTGCAGCGGGAGACGCCGGAGCCCGCGAGGCTGGCCAGCTCTTGCGCAAGCCTTGCTGGGTTAGCCTGATTCCCAGCAACTCATTCCCTCAGGCGGGGAGGGGAGGAGGTTACCCCTGAGCCTCTTTCCAGCACCCCCTGGGGCTGCCCACCAGTGATGCCCACCCAATCAGGTCACACGCAGTGGATGCAGGGGTTCAGTGATGTTTGTGACACTGGCCATGGATGTGACATATGCCTGAGTGATCAGCACCGAGAAACCAAAATCGCATAAGCTTGATAGTACAGGTCTGTCTGCCGTGGCTTGGTTACTAAGGAGGCTGAGGCACCAGAATCAAAAGTTCAAGGCCTGCCTGGGCAGCTTATTGAGACGGTCTCTAAAGGGCTGGAGATGTAGCTCGGCGGTAGAGCACTTGCCTAGCACTGGTTCAGTCCCTCAGCATGGCAAGTTCCAGGAAGAGTTGGATCCAGTGGACCAGCCTAGACTGCCCAGGTTACTACCCACGGTTCTATTCGGAGTATTTCTTTCCTAGCTGTAAGACAAGATGACCAGACCCATCGCAGACTCCACCAAAGCTGAAGCACAGGCCAGCCCTTTGGGATCTGAGCTATAGTTTGGGGATTCTAAGCCCCACTTTGGGCCATAAATGACCTAATATGGGTACATATCAGCGACACAAACGTGTCTTGAGTGCCACACTGTGCTAGGGCACAGCCTACAGGGCTTAAAGAGCACCATCAGAATTAGATATACTGGCTGGGTAGAACAGGATTTAAAAAGTGAAATAAGGGCTGGAGAGATGGCTCAGAGGTTAAGAGCACTGGCTGGTCTTCCAGAGGTCCTGAGTTCAATTCCCAGCAACCACATGGTGGCTCACAACTATTACAATGTGATCTGGTGTCTCCTGGTGCACAGGTGTTACACGCAGGCAGAACACGTATACATAACAAATAAATAATCTTTTTTTTTAAAGTGAAATAAACCAGATCAGAACTGGGGACCTAAAACCAGGACTCAGATGAAAGTCAAGAGAGGTCTTGAGACAACAGAATTTTCCAGAGGAAATCTGGGCATGAATACAGGACCTCCAGCCAGCACCATGCCACATAACCCAACTCCAAAAGGAAATAATTAACCAGAGAAAAAGAGAGAGACTTCCTTGTCAGGCCAAGGAAATAGCATAAATATACAGACTGAAAATGCTTGTTTCTTTAAGACTTTTAAGACAATTTAAAAAAAGAAAAGAAAAGAAAGGCAAGGGATGATTTGGTTTTAGCCAGATGTGGAGTTCACATCTGCAGTCTCAGTAGCTGGAAGGCTGAGCAGGAGAGCCAAGAGCTCAGAACCAGTCGAGGCTACACTGAGCTCTAGACACACCTGGGCTACAGAGATCCTGTCTCAAATATCACTCAGTCATGACTTCTGAGAGACTCTCTGGACCTGTTTATAACTCTTCAGCCAGAACTCACTGTATCTTCCAGAGCACCAGTCCCTTGGTGACTTCAAGGTTATAGAAACCCGGACCCTCTGATGGCTCAGAGAGTAAAGGTGCTTGCTTGCCAAGCTGATGACCTCAGTTCCAGTCCATGGACCCACAGAATGGAAGGCCAGACATGACTGCCTCAAGCTGTCTTAGACTTCCACACACGTGCTGTGATACCCCCACACACACATTCACACACACACACACACACAAGCCAGGTGTGGTGGTGCACATCTTTAATCCCAGCACTCAGGAGGCAGAGGCAGGTGACTCTCTGTGAGTTCGAGGCCAGCCTGGTAGAGTTCCAGGACAGCCAAGGCTACACAGAGAAACCCTGTCTCAAAAAACCAAAAACCAAAATTCTCTACAAACTCCAATTTGAGTACTATTTCTGTTGTTTAGGGGCTTTTCTCTTATTTTTTGCTTGTCTTTGAGTCAGGGTTTCTCCATGTAGCCTAGGCTAGCCTCAAACCTTAAAATCCTGAGCCTCAAGAATGCTGAGATTACAGGTATGTACCACCACAGCCAGCTTGCTAATCACTTCAAATATTGAATATAAGGAATAGTCTGACCATGGTGGCAACAATATTGGCTGATGCTGCTGTTTTAAGGAATATGGATGAAGTTTATTACAAGGTAAAGGTGTACACTCAAGGACAAATGTAGACTATTTACCAGTCATCCATTTTGTTAATCACAATGAATACATTTGTATATGTATTTCTTTTTTTTCTTTTCTTTTCTTTTTTTGTTTTTTGTTCTTTGTTTTTTGTTTTTCGAGACAGGATTTCACTGTGTAGCCCTGGCTGTCCTGGATTCGCTTTGTAGACCAGGCTGTCCTCGAACTCACAGGGATGCACCTGCCTCTGCCTCCCAGGTGCTGGGATTAAAGGCTTGGGCCACCATACTCGGCACCTATATATTTCTTAAATAGGATTGCCGGCATAATGGTTCATTTCAGTTGCCAACTTAATACTATTAGGAAATATCTAGAACATGACTGACCTCTGTGATGAAGCCCCTTTTCCTCCTCAAGTTGGCTTTGGTCACTATTTTATCACAGCGAGAGAAACCAAACTAAACAGAATGCATGCCATGCCCACCTAGCAGGCAAGATAGCAGTCATTACCCACGTGACAGCAGTTATGGCAAGCTGGATGTCCACATAGGTATATAACCATAACAACCGTGTGTGTGTGTGTGTGTGTGTGTGTGTGTGTGTGTGTGTGTGTGTACAGCATATGGTGTCAAACAGCTCTGAGAGATCTTCCCAAGAACTAGTTTTACAGATGTGTGGCAGGGCGTCCCTCTCTTACTGCTGTATTTAAAATGGCATGAGATATTTTGACTTTGAACATTTCAGTTATATTCCCAACAGTTAGATCCCTGCCAAAAGAGCAAACAAGCATCTTAAACTCTGTAAACACCCTAACTCACCTCCATTAGCATGGGTGTGTCGGTCAAATGTCACTTCCATTTCCATTGGAACTACAGACTGCTGGCTTTAAGGTTTAACCTCTACTCCCTTTTAAAGTCGGTGATTGCTTATTTAGCTGTATTAATTTACTTGTTACCCACTGAAGTTTCTAATTTCCCCTTTTCAGTGATAGAATCTTTACTTACTTTTCACCTCTCCAGAGGACCACTAGATCTTAGCCTCCCTAGCAGTTCTGATGCTATTTGACTTGATTTGGGCCCATGAGTGAAATAAGAAGCATTTCACAATCTCTATAAAAAATGCTGTTTTGGGGGTGCTGTCTTACAATGGACTCTGGCAGCCATCTTGGAGTACAAAGTCCCTGACCTTAGGAAAAGAGGCTTGGGGTTGGGAACGGGTGTTTCCAGGTTCATGGAGGAAAGTTTTAAAAAATTACTCACGCCGGGCGTGGTGGCGCACGCCTTTAATCCCAGCACTCGGGAGGTAGAGGCAGGTGGATTGACCTGAGTTCGAGGCCAGCCTAGTCTACAAAGGGAGTCCAGGACAGCCGAGGCTACACAGAGAAACCCTGTCTCAAAAAACCAAAAAAAAAATTACTCACCCGTCGGGTGGTGGCACATACCTGTAATTCCAGCATTTGGGGGGCAGAGGCAGGCAGATGTCTGTGAGTTCGAGGCCAGCGTGTTCTACAAAGTGAGTCTAGGACAGCCAAGGCTACACAGATAAACCCTGTCCCAAAAAAAAAAAAAAAAACAAAACAAAAAAGATTAAAGAATCATGCAAATTTGCAAAAGAAACAAAATAAATTTATTTGGAACTAAATAATAGTAAAAATTAAAAAGGGATGTACTGACAGGGTGTGGTGGCGCACAACTTTAATCTCAGCATTGAGGAGACAGAGGCAGGTGGGTCTCTGAGTTCAAGGTCAGGCTGGTCTACAGAGTGAGTTCCAGGACAGCCAGGGCTACACAGAGAAACCCTATCTCAAAAAAGAAAAAAGAAAAAGAAGGAAAAACAAAAAGAAAACAAGCCGAGTGTGGTGGCACATGCCTTTAATCCCAGCACTCAGGAGGCAGGTGGATCGCTGTGAGTTCGAGGCCAGCCTGGTCTACAAAGCAGTCGAGGACAGCAAGGCTACACAGAGAAACCGTTTCTCAAAAAAAAACGAAGAAGAAGAAGAAGAAGAAGAAGAAGGAGAAAGAAAGACAGAAAGAAAACAAAAGAACCAGGAGGTCACTGGCTCTTATCTTCCAGAGGACCTGACTTCAATTCTCAGCAACCACATGGTGGCTCACACCCATCTATCTATACTGGGATCTGATGCCCTGTTCTGGCCTGCAGGTTTACATGCAGAGAGCAATCATACACATAAAATAAATAAATAAATCTTAAAACAACAACAGCAAATACACAATAATAAACCAAAAAGGGATGCACTGTCAGTGGGCCTCATGAGTGCAGGCACTCAAGTCCTCTTTGGTTGATTGGGGCTTCAAGAAAAAGTTCAAGAAAAAGAAGCTTCATACCAGGGATCATGGTTTTAATGGTTATTTTCGATAACATTTTTTTTTTTTTTTTTTTTTTTTTTTTTGGTTTTTCAAGACAGAGTCTCTCTGTGTAGCCTTGGCGGTCCTGGACTCACTTTGTAGACCAGGCTGGCCTCGAACTCACAGCGATCCGCCTAACTCTGCCTCCCAAGTGCTGGGATTAAAGGCGTGCGCCACCACGCCCGGCTTGTTTTGTTTTTTGAGACAGGGTTTCTCTATGTTATCTTGGCCATCCTGTACTCCCTTTGTAGTCCAGGCTGGCCTCGAACTCATAGAGATCCGCCTACCTCTGTCTCCTGAGTGCTGGGATTAAAGGCGTGTGCCACCATGCCCGGCTTGTTTTGTTTTTTGAGACAGGGTTTCTCTATGTTATCTTGGCCATCCTGTACTCCCTTTGTAGTCCAGGCTGGCCTCAAACTCATAGAGATCCGCCTGCCTCTGTCTCCTGAGTGCTGGGATTAAAGGCGTGTGCCACCACGCCCAACTGGCTTTTCCTTCTAATACCATTCCACTGAAGGTTCAGGCTAGAGAGGAGGGCACAGCATGGACTACATAAGAGTCACACTACGGCAATCATATTGCTTTTTATAAGCAGAAAACATACAGTATTAAGTTACTCTGTCCGTTGCTGCAGCCAAAATACCTGACGGAAGCCACCTGAGAGAGGGAACCTTTGTTTCGGCTCATGGTTTCAGGGGAGGAGGCACTGTGGTAGGGAAGACATAGCAGCGTGGCTCGGTCACTCCTTGGTGGGAAGACTTCATATGGCAGCAGACCAGGAAACTGAGTAAGCACGCGAAACTAGGGGCTCAACCACACAGCCCTAGTGCCGGGCCTTCCACCGCCTTCAAAATAGCACTAGAAGCCGGGTGGTGGTGGCGCACACCTTTAATCTCAGCACTTGGGAGGCAGAGGCAGGCGGATCGCTGTGAGTTCAAGGCCAGCCTGGTCTACAAAGTGAGTCTAGGATAGCCAAGGCTACACAGAGAAACCCTGTCTCGAAAAAAAAAAAAATAGCACTAGAAGCTGCAGGGGCGGGGGTCAGTGTTCAGTGTGGAGGGTTTTAGATCCAATCCCTTGTAGGAGATGGCCACCTACAATAATTTTTTTAAAAAAAGAAAAGAAAAACTCTGTTTTCTTTCTCCTGTGACTGCTTGCTAGGAATGGTACTTTTCCAGCCAGGACTTCATTTCCCATGCGCCCTTGAGACCCAGAGGATCCGAACTTCTCCCATAGAAGACCGGAAAGGGCGGAGAAAAAAGCGATTGTACCTTTCTCACCTGTCTTCCTTCGTCTGCTGGATGAATAATGCTCATGCCCAGGTTCCTTGGAAGTCACAGGTCGTGGTCCCTGAAGGACTGTGTGAGGCCAGGCACCCCGCTCACAAGCCACTAACAAAAACAAAAACAAAACCACTCACTTGGATACACCTGACTGATCATGTCTAGCGAAGCTGGACAGGGTTGTACTATCACGTGGCCTCTAGATTCACAGCATCAATTGGATGCTAATACTACTGTGAAGGAGCAGCCTGCTGTTTCTCGGTGTGGGCGGGCGGGACTGGTGGCACTATGCTGAGCAAGTATGTGATGGAGAGATGAGAGAGAAAGAGGAGCGGTTTGCGCGCCGTGGAGAGAGTCGGAACCGAAGACGCCACGAGGAACAGGCCGATGTGCGTAGCTTGCACTGCCACCTGAGGCCGTGGTGATGACCTGGCCCAAGCTTCCATCTAGGGCCATGTCTGGGTCCGTGGCCCCTAACGCAACAGGGGTCTGTGTCAATGTCTGTGGCCCACGCTACCACCAAAGTGCAGCGGAAGTTCGTGGTCTGGGCCACCCGAAGCCATGGTGATGTCGCCACCCCACCCCACCCTACCCTGCCCCGCCCCACTGAACTGCTGGACCCTGTGAAGGGGCCAGACTTGCAGAACCAAAGCTGCAGAATCTCCGTGTTCACAGGGCAACAACAGGACATCCAAGAAGAGTCCTGGTGAGGATCCAGGATTGATGGTGTAGCAGAAGCCAAAAGCCTCGAACAGACCAATGACTCATTGCCATAAACATTTGCAAGTAGAGCTGTTTGGGGAAAAAAAAAATAGAGTATAGTGTGTGGCACACCATGACACACCGCAGCTTCCACCGCAGATGGGTTTTTTGTTGTTGTTGTTGTTGTTTTATTTTCTTTTGGTGGGGAGGTTGCAAGGGTGGAGGACAGATATGAAAGGACTGGGAAATCAGTGGGATTGGAATGCATATGTGAAATTTACAAAGATTAAGCAATATATTTAGCTGGGCGGTGGTGGCGCACACCGTTCCCCCCTAGCACTTGGGAGGCAGAGGCAGGGGGATCTCTGTGAAAAACCAAAAACAAGGAGGAGGAGGGATGAGGGGGAGGGGGAAAGAGGAGAAGAAGAAGAAGGGAAGAAAAAAAGCAAAATAGCCTTTTTCAAGTACTGTCAAGTTATTTCTCCTCCAGAGAGTCCTGTGAAGCACACATATCTGGGTGTGTGTACGCCACTGCTCTGACATGAATAACTTTACACAGTAGCACGCCCAAGTGTCTTTAGAGAGCACCACGGTAGCGGCTTCTTTTGCCGGCTCTGTGATGCAATGCTTTGATTAAACAGCAACTTAAGGAGGAGTTTATTGCGGCTCACAGTTTAAGGGTACAGTCCAGCACAGCTGGGAAGTCATGGCCCCAGGAGCTTGAGGCAACTGGCCACATTGCATCCACAAAGCAAGAGATGCTTGCGTTCTGGCTGTTCTCTCCCTTTGACGCAGTCCAGAGCCCGGGCCCGTAGGATGGTGCTCCCAACACTCAGGGTAGGTCCTCCCCAGCTCAATCTAGACAGTCCTACACAGGTCCGTCCAGAGACTCGTCTTCCAGGTGACTCTAGACCTTACCCAGTTGGCAATATTATCCGTCCTAAACCGTATATGCTAGTCTCTCCTTTTGTGTGTGGTGCTGGGACTCCAACCTGGGGCCTTGTGCGTGCTGTCTTTTTGTGGTCAGAAGAAATTTAAGACGTGCTCTTGAAGACAAGGGATTGCATAGAATCCTTCACCTGTACTGGGACTCCTGGAAACGGATGCTTTCAAAACAGGGAGTCAACTTGCCTCCACTTTCCAGGGGCTGATTTCAGGCCTATATATATTACCAAACAACCCCTCCCCCCCTCCCCCCCCCATTCTTTTCCTTTTGATTTGGTTTTCTGATACAGGATCTCACTCTGTAGCCCAGGCAAGGCAGGAACTTGGAGAGTCCCTCCTGTCTCAGCCTTCCTGGTGCTCAGATTAACTGCTTTACTCAGTGAACTTTGTGACCTTTCTTTATGAGTCATTTTGTGCCTGAGTATTCTTGGGTTTTGGGGTTTTTTTTTGGGGGGGGGGTTACTAGTGCTTCTCAAATTGCTTCTTTGTTTGTTTTGTTTTGTTTGTTTTTTCGAGACAGGGTTTCTCTGTGCAGCCTTGGTTGGTCTGGTCTCTCTTTGTAGACCAAGCTGGCCTTGAACTCACAGAGATCAGCCTACATCTGCCTCCGGGGTGCTGGGATGAAAGGCGTGCACCACCATGCCCGGCCTCAAATTGCTTCTTAGAGAACTGTTTGGGGGAGTTAGACCTGAGAATGGCAGACTGATAAAATGAAATTATTGATAAATAAAATTTCTTTAAAAAAAAGAAAGAAAGAAAGAAAAGAAAAAAAGAGGCCAGGTATGGTGGCACACACCTTTAATCCCAGTACCTGGGAGGCAGGTGGATCACTGTGAGTTCAAGGCCAGCCTGGTCTACAAAGTGAATCCAGAACAGCCAAGGCTACACAGAGAGACCCTGTCTCAAAAAACTAAAAACAAAACAAAAACAAAAACGACAAAAAGAACCCAAATCAAAGTAGGGAGTCAAGACTCTGGCCAGGCAAGGCTGCCAACAATTACTATGTGAATGACAGATATTCATTCTCTCTCTCTCTCTCTCTCTCTCTCTCTCTCTCTCTCTCTCTCTCTCTCTGTCTCTCTGTCTCTCTCTCTCTCTCTCTCTCTCTCTCTCTCTCTCTCTGTGTCTCTCTGTCTCTCTCTCTGTCTCTCTCTCTCTCTCTCTCTCTCTCTCTTTCTCTCTCTCTCCCCTTGTGTGTGTGTGTCTGTCTGTCTGTGCATGTGTGTGTGTGTGTGTGTGTGTGTGTCTGTCTGTCTGTCTATCTGTCTGTGTGTGTCTGTCTGTCTATCTGTCTGTCTGTTTATCTGTCTGTGTGTGTGTATCTGTCATCTGTCTGTCTGTGTGTGTGTATGTGTGTGTCTGTCTGCCTAACTGTGTGTGTGTCTGTCTGTCTATCTGTCTGTCTGTGTGGGTCTGTCTGTATCTACATGGCCCTGCATGCACACACTTGTACATATTTTCCAATGGTGAGGTCCCTTAGATGTGAGTGAGTTCTGGGCTCCGTTCCCAGATACTCAGGGAAGTTGCTCTTCAATACAGAAAGTCAGGAAATTTCAACATGTCCTCAACAGAGATTACACAGCAAGCTTGATATGTATTTTTTTTTCTTCTGGCATCTAAACTGTCTGTACTCATTTGTTTTTTATAGTTAGCCCCCAAAGATGTGGATTTTTTTTTTTAATGTTGCTCTGCTTAACTCTGCTCTTCCTCGGGTCTCTTCTCCTATGCATAGGCTCATTCATGGCCATGCTTCCAGATGTCGTGCTTGACGCAGGAGATTCATGGCCCTGTGTTGAGCCTTTTGCCTCAGAAATAGCCTTTTCAGAAACCTTCCCTACCAACACAGATGTTTGCCCTTTGAGCCACTTCTTTGCACCCCAGGGCTCTATTTCTGTCTCATATTCCACAATGTTGCCATGGCACCCTACCAACTGGAAACTAAAGTCTTTGAGAATAAAAATTGAACTTGCTATATTTTTGTGTCCAGTGCCAGTAGCTGACACGGATTAATTGATTAATAAATACTTATTAAAACAATATATGTTTGGGGGCTGTTGTTGTTATTGTTGTTTTATTGAAACAGAATTTCTCTGTGTAGCCTTGGTTGTCCTGGACTTGCTTTGTAGACCAGGCATATTCAGAGATCTGGAATTCAGAGATCCGCCTTCCTCTGCCTCCCTGACTGCTGGGATTACAGCCATGTACCACCACACCCGGCTTAAAACAATATATGGAAGTGAATGCTTGATACCAGTTTAATGTGTTACCAAGATAACCTGACTTTCTACATCTGTACACACCAGCTGCCAGTTAGTATCTCCTAAGAGGTACTATGGCATTGAGCATAGAAATTAGGATGCCTAACAACCATCTGTCACTCCAGTTACAGAGGATACAGCGCCCTCTTCTGACCTCCACAGGCACTGCATTCATGTTTGCATAGATACGTATGCAATCAAAATACCCGTACCCATGAAATAAAATGAAACTAGATCTTCAGGGCCGGAGAGATGGCTCAGTAGTTAAGAGCACTGGATGCTCTTCCATAGGTCCTGGGTTCAGTTCCTAGCACTCACTTGGCAGCTTACAAATATCTGTGACTCCAAGAGATCTGTCTGTCTGTCCTGTCTTGCACAGTCACGAGGCATGGATGTGGTACATAGACATCCATGCAGGGGAAAACACCCACATACACAAATAGTAACAACAAATACGTTCAAAGGAAACACAGGTGGTTTGCAAATGTCAGCTGTTTGAAGAGACAAAGCATCGAAGTCCTTAGTGACCATGGTAACGATAATGAATTGTTCACATCATTGTCATCTGGCACCTACTCACTTCCAGGAAAATTTCTAGCAACTGCTTTTTATTACAGCTGAGAAAAAGTATTTTTGAGAAATCTGGGGATTTCCATTATGACAGTGACTGAGAAATTTTTGAAAGTTTTTAAGAGGTCAGTTCCCCCCCCCCCAACCCCCTTCCTCTTATGCACACTTTCTAGATTCAGTCACAAATATAGGAACTCACATGATCTGCGTTTCTCAGTTTGGCTAACCTCCAATCTTTACTGGCTTCGGCACTGGTGCATATAGTATAGTGCTTTTCTTTTTAGGTGAAAATGATGTTCAGTTGTTATTATCTATTGAAATCCCAAGGGGGTAGTATCACCATTTATAAAGACCAAGACAACACTGACTTATCTGCCTGTTGGTATCCCATGAGAGATTCTATGTCACGCAGACTTCACAGAGAGGAAGTCAGGGCCTCTGTCTCTTCTCTTGATAGTCTGTAAGCATTGAGCGACACTTGAAAAAAAAAAAAAGCTAGGGAGGTGACTCTGTGGGGGAAAGGAATTTACCTCCAAGCCTGAGACCCAAGTCTGTCCCAAGAGACCCATGTGGAAAATGGAGCAAACTGATTCGCACAAATTTTCCATGTGTGCTTGGGTACACACACACACACACACACACACACACACACACACACACACACACTTTTAAATACTTGAAAGAAAATGATAGAAACATGAGGCCAGCAGCAACTGCTTGCCTTCCATCTCCAAAATCAAAAGCAAGTTTGGGTTGGGGGGCTGGAGAGACGGCTCAGAGGGTAAGAGGTAAGAGCACTTGGGCCAGAGTTCAGTACCCAGCACCCTCATCAGGCAGCTTATACAGGAACTGCCTAAAACTCCATTTCCAGGTGATCCAATGCTCACCTTTTCTAGCCTCCATGGGCACCTAAAAACACATGTGCAAATAGGGCTTACACAAATCAAAAATCTAAAATGTTTAAAACCATTTTTGGATGGAGAGATTTCTTTACTGATGATAAAATACATTGTGTCACGATAAATGTTTTTGTTGTGTAGGCAATAACCCAGTATGTAAGATTAGTTCATCTAAAAACACGTCGACTGAGGATTTTTATTTTGCCAAACACTGTGCTTTCTGATTAAGGATACACAAAGAGAGCACCCAGCGCCTGAAAACGATGTCATGGGGTTCAGATGAACCTTATTTGTCTAAGAGAAGCTAAGTGGTCCTGTGTGGCAGGAACACACAAAGGCTGGGAGAAGAGTTTGGATTTTTACCAAGAAAAACAATAGGGAGAGTTAGTTTGTAGGGTGGGATCATTGATTGGTTGGCTTTTGTGGTGATAACTAAAACAGCGCACAGAGGACAGAGACAGCACTATCTCACTAGAGATAGCATTGAGGGCTAAAGGTGAAGACTCTTAAGAAATATTAGCCAAAAAGCCGGGTGTGGTGGTGCACACCTGTAACCCCAGCACTCGGGAGGCAGAGGCAGGTGGATCGTTGTGAGTTAGAGACCAGCCTGGTCTACAAAACGAGTCCAGGACAGCCACACAGAGAATCCCTGTCTGGAAAAAGCAAAAGTGAAAAAAAGAAAAGAAACTTTAGCACCTTTGAAATTTTTTTTGGTCAGGTATTTTAGTCAACTAATACAGCTACTCTTAAAAAAATAATTATTTGAATGGGTAGTGTGTCACATACTTGTAATTCTGAAGTTCCAGAAGCTGAGGATGGCTCAGTGGTTAAGAGCACTGCCTGCTCTTCCAAAGGACCCGGGTTCAATTCCCAGCACCCACATGGCGGCTCACAACTGTCTGTAACTCCAAGATCTGACATCCCCACACCAACGCACATAAACTAAAATTAAATAAAATATTAAAAAAAGAAAGACAGAAAGGAGGGAAGGAACAAAAAGAAATTCTCTGACCTGTGCTGTCCGACACTAGATCACAGACTCTCCCTACCCAGGAGGGGATACCTGGAGAGAGAAAGGGGGATCAGAACAGATGGACCTTATAGGGCTCCCCTCCCAGTCTAGAAGAAATCTTGTGTGATGAAATCTCTATAAAACCCCAAGGGCTGAACATATTCTGGCTCCTAAAAGTTGGTACACCCGAAGAGGAGGGCAAGAAGACTGCAGACCCCGTTCCCCGCTCATCTCTTCATTTTTATCAAGGTCAGGACCTGCACACAGTTGGCAAACACTTTATTCCTGGACCCTGGTCTTCTGAGATACGGTCTCACTCTCCAACCAGGGTAGCCTCACATTTGTTTGTTTGGTTTTTTTTTTTTTAAGATTTATTTATTTATTTTATGTATATGAGCGCTCTGTGTGCATGTACACTTGCATGCCAGAAGAGGGCATCAGATCACGTTATGGATGGTTGTGAGCCACCATGTGATTGCTGGGAATTGAACTCAGGACCTCTGAAAGAACAGACAGTGCTCTTAACCACTGAGCCATCTCTCCAGCTCTAGCCTCACATTTGTAATCCTTCATCTCTTCCTCCTGAGGGATGAGATGATACAGGTGTGAACCAGCACACCTGGTACCTTAGTTTGCCTCTCTGTTGCTATGATAAACACCACGGTGAAAAAGCAATGTGGGGAGAAATGGGTTTATTTCACCTTACAGGTCACAGTCAATCAGCCATGGAAGCCACAGCAGGAACTCGGGATAGGAACCTGGAGGAATGATGCTTATTGGTTTGCTTTTTGTTTGTTTGTTTGTTTGCTTTGTTTTTTATATTTATTTATTCTTTATGCTGTGTACAGCGTTCTACCTGCATGTAACTCCCCCAGGCCAGAAGAGGGCACCAGATCTCATTATGGATGGTTGTGAGCCAGCATGTGGTTACTGGGATTTGAACTCAGGACCTTTGGAAGAGCAACCAGTGCTCTTAACCTCTGTTGGCTTGCTTTGTATGGCTTGTTCAGCTTGCTTTCTTAGGCAGCATGGGACTATCTGCTCAGGGGTCACACTGCCCCCAGAGTGTCAGGGCCCTCCCCACACCAACTATTAATCAAGAAAATGCCCTGCAGACACGCTCCCAAGCCAGTCTGATGGAGACCTCCCTCTTCCTAGGTCATGGTAGCCTATGTCTGGTTTGCACCCTTGGGTTGGAAAGGCTACACGCAACCACACTATGAACACACTGAAATAAAGCAGCAGCGTGAGTGACTATTCTCTGAGTTCTTCCAGCCGCTCAAGCAAATTAATTGAACCTGGGGAGATACGGGCTGCACGAGCTGTGTGGACTCCCGTTTGCACCTTGTCCATAAGTGCGGATAAACCTGGGGTTTCGACTGGCATCTGAATAGACGGCCCCCTGGGCAGAGCCGTTGGGATCCGCCACTACGCTAGTATCAGAATTTAACTGGAGTGGAGGATGCCTGGATGGGAAGTTATGCTTGCCAGTGGGCCAAAATCCCCACATGTTTTGAGGTCACATGTTTTTTGTTTCATAATGTTTTTATTTATTATGTATACAGTGTTCTGCCTGCATATACACCTGCAGGCCAGAAGAGGGCACCAGATATCATAGATGGTTGCGAGCCACCATATATGATTGTTGGGAATTGATCTCAGGACCTCTGGATGAACAGTCAGTGCTCTTAACCTCTGAGCCATCTCTCCAGCCCGAGGTCACATGTTTTGACTTCACAAGTCTTCTGTGTTGATTACCATGTGAGAGCCGAGGGGAAACAGGGTGTGGCTTGCTTGTTGAGACAAGTTCTGACTGTATAGACCAGAAAGGCCTTCAGTTGTTGATCTATCTGCTTCAAATTGATACCTCTGAAAACCAGCTGTGTGTTCACGGCGATCACCTTTGCTGTGGATGTGGTATTAAGATTGGCCAGTAGAGGGCAGTAAAGGAATACTGCAGGAACGAAGCAGTTGCTTCCTGGGGACTCTAGTGTGTGGCTTTTTTGCTTGCTGTTTCTCAGCGGCTGTGGTGATCTGCCCTAGCCACGTCCTCATGACCTTGCCATCTTGGTGTGGGTTTGCTGACCTCCCTGCCATCTGATAGAGACACACATAAGACACAGGGTGCCCCAGGCCCGACATCTGATGTAGAATTCCCCACTCCATCCCCCCCAACCCTACCCCCACCTCCCGCCATCCCTAACTTTCATTGAGGAGCTACACTCCATACCAATCTCAGTGAGATGCAATAAAATCAGTGCTTCGCTGGAAATCTGTACTTTTAATAAGGTTTATAAGAACCAATGCAGGGAGGCCCAGGGTTCAGTACTGGGGGGGGGGGCGGGAAATAAACTAAGTTTGAGAAACAGTCAACATCAGAACAAACTGAGGAGGGGAAGAACAGAGATGTCAAAGATAAAGGCACAAAACATCAAAGTAGAAGGTCAGAAGAAAGAGTTGGGTTGGTGGCAGGTGCCTGTAGCCTGGAAGGTAGAGACGGGAGGATCAAGAGTTCAAGGCTTGCCAGGCGTGGTGTTGCACGCCTTTAATCCCAGCAGTCAGGGAGGCAGAGGCAGGTGGATCTCTGTGAGTTCGAGGCCAGCCTGGTCTACAAAAGTGAGTCCAGGACAGCCAGGGCTGTTACACAAAGAAACCCTGTCTGGAGAAACCAAAAATAAAATAAAATAAAATAAAGCCATAAAAGTTTGTTTCAACTCATATATTTGGAGGTTTTAGCCCTTTACCTATTGCCCCCTTACTTTGGGGTCTGGAGCTGGCGTAATGCTAACGTATAAGCTGGCCATGCCTTTGTTGGTCTCCCTCTTGTTCATACCCTGTTTGTTCCATAACATTTATTTTTTATCTAGTGGTTTATGTAATTATCCTCCCAGGTAACAGTGACCATCTCTACTTCTTTTTTTTTTTTTTGGTTTTTTGAGACAGGGTTTCTCTGTGTAGCCTTGACTGTCCTGGACTCACTTTGTAGTCCAGGCTGGCCTCGAACTCACAGCGATCCACCTGCCTCTGCCTCCCGAGTGCTGGGATTAAAGGCGTGCGCCACCACACCCGGCTGACCATCTCTACTTCTATCCATACCTGATGGATACTTTCCCACTATGCCAGGTGTCTGTCTGTCTGTCTATCTATCTATCTATCTATCTATCTATGTGTAGTGAATGAGTGAAGTTGAGTTTTACATATTAGCCCAAAAGGTCCCTCCAACAATATGACAGTGTGTAAGGGGGTCAGGATGGAATTTCCTTCAGCCTCTTCTTTAAGTGCCCTGTATAAATCATGATTTCCTACTTAAGTACAGAAAAGGTATTTTGTTGGTAACATTTGCTTTGTCCTTTTCTTTCTGGTGCTGGGAGTGAACACAGGTCCTCATCCATGTTAGACAAAAAAAAAAAAAACTCTACAACTGAGTTACATTCCAGTCCAGATAAAGTCGTATGCACAAAAAAAATATCCATGGCACTGTAAATTGCAGTTCCCAGAAAGAAAAGCTGTGCCAGTGTTAAGAGATTTCACGAGGCCAACATGACAGACCCTTATCATTATGGAGAGTCACCACTGCTGCAAGCCGGAGCCAGGCCATCTTGGGGTATTTTTGGTTCTTTTGAGAAAGCCATTCCAGTGTCTACGCCTGACCTAGTAACCTTGTGAGGATACAACTGCTCAGTGGTATGTGAGGGTCCCTGAACTGGCTCCGCAGGTTACGGTGCTTGCTTCCAAGCCTGAGTACCTGAGTTCAATTCCCTGAACCCACAGCACGGAAGGACAGAAACAACTGACCCTCACCCCGAGCACACACAGGAGTGCCGTGCATACACAAACATAACTAAATATGTGTGGGGGTGGGGTGTGGAGGGAGATAGCCGGGCACTGGTGGTGGCGCACTCCTTTAATCCCAGCACTCAGGAGGCAGAGGCAGGTGGATCGCTGTGAGTTCAAGACCAGCCTGGTCTACAAATCGAGTCCAGGACAGCCAAGGCTAACCCAGAGAGATCCTGTCTCAAAAAAATAAAAAATAAAAAAATCTACTGATGACGTGTGGGGGTTGGGGGTCGTGGGAGCTGGCCCTGCCATGATGACACGGGAGCAAGAGAGCAGGCCCTGCCCTGAGGACAAGGGAGTGAGTGGGCCCTGATCCAGAGCTCTGAGTCAACCTCACCCCAACATCTACCCCACGTATGACCTGCTGGAACACATGAAGGGGCCAGACCTACAGATTCAAAGATTAAGAATCTCCTTGACACACAGCAACAACAGGATATCCGACAGCAGTCCCAGTCAGGATCCTGTAACGATAGTGTAGGCCTCCAACCAGACCCATGACTCGTAGCAATGAACATTTGAAAGTAAACATATGTGGACAAAAGGCTATACTGCGTGATACACTACAGCTTCTGTGACAAGACTTTTTGTTTGTTTTATTTTACTGGGGGGAGGAGAGGGATTTTGGTGCACAATGTGTAAATCATAGACATTCAATAAAAGTATGTATGTATGTATGTATGTATGTATGTATGTATGTATGTATGTATGTATTTGGAGTCAGGTGGTGGTCGCACGCCTTTAATCCCAGCACTTGGGAGGCAGAAGCAGGCCGATCACTGTGTGTAGGCCAGCCTGGTCTACAAAGTGGGTTCAGGAGAGTCAAGGCTACACAGAGAAACTCTGTCTCGAAAAACAAAAACAAATTAAAAAGAAGAAAAAAAGAGAATGTATTTGGGAAATGCTGTGATTGACTGGTGACTTTCATTTTTCCTAAAACTAAACCTCATTAAGAATGTCCAGCATTGATTAAGTCATTTGGAGCAAGCTTGATGTGTGTGTGGTCCCAAGCCACGGTCACTCACATTTCTCTCCAGAATAAACTTAAGGCAAGAGCTGTGTTTTTCACTCAACAGCTTTGCCCATCGGGGAGGTACTGCAGGGGACAGCCCTGTCAGTCGGTCACCTGTTGAATTTAGTGGGTCTTGCCGGGTAGGACGCAGAGGGCAGAGCCCGCGGCGCACGCGCAGAGCGGAGGAGGGGGAGAGCGCCTGCCCTCGCCCCTCCGCCCTCCAGGTGGCGCTGGCGACCCGCCGCCGCCTCTCCGAGGCCAACCGGGGCGGCGCCGGCCGCCTTGCGGGCCGCGGGTCCGCCTCCGCCGCCGTGCCGAGAGGGCGTGGGCTCCGGGCTCCCGGAAGCGGCGGCCGCGGCGTGGAGCCCAGCGGGCTTGTCGGTCGCCGGAGCGACCATGCGCGGCGGCCGCCGGGGGTTGTGAGCTGTGCGCGGCGGCGGCGGCGGCGGCGGCGGCGCGGCCGGGGCCCCTGAATGGCGGCTCGCTGAGGCGGTGGCGCGGCGCGGGCTCCTCCCGGCGTGGGGCGGCGGGGGCCGGGGTGATGCTGCTTAAGCTCCTGCAGAGACAGACCTATACCTGCCTATCCCACAGGTATGGGCTCTACGTCTGCTTCGTGGGCGTCGTTGTCACCATCGTCTCGGCTTTCCAGTTCGGAGAGGTGAGTGGCGGGGCCCGGAGACCCGGAGCCGCGCGCGCAGTCCTCCGTGGCCGAGCCCCGCGCGGTGCAGGCGCCCCGCGTCTCCCTCCGGTCTCCCCCATCGTCCCTGCAGCCTGGGGACCGGCACTCTGCAGCAGCCCCTGCCTCCCCGGCGCGGGCGGAGAGCGCGCATCCTCTACCCGGCTGGGCTGCAGCAGCTGGACAGCATGTCGGCGTGCCGGTGGGTCCCCTTCTTTCCCGGGGCTGTCCCCCGCAAAGAGTCCTTCAGTCATTTGGCTTTCGCTCTCAGGCCTTGCGCCGGTGAAACTCCCTCCCAGGATAGATGGGCAGTTTGCATTTTTTTCCCCCCTTCCCTGTAGAGGTCCTCCGTTCCTTGGCCCCGCTTCAGACCCAATCCTCTTGGTGCCACCCTATTGATCTTTCACCTTTGACAAAACGCCTTGTCTTCTTAATCCCGTTTCTGCTGGATCGCATAGTTTGTCTAAGAGGCGCGTGCGGTTTTGCATGTGAATATTGCGCGGTTTGGCATGTGTATTTTGCAGAGTGTAAGGGTTTTGGGTTGTTGTTTTGTTTTGTTTTTTTAAACTTTTACCCTCCCCCTTTTCAAAATTACTCTGCAGTTTTGTACAGCTGTATGTCCCCGGCTGGAGGCCTTACTGCACACGCTTATGGGAAAGCACCAAGTGCTTATCTCAGATGAGCTGAGAATAGGGCACTTGTCAGGTGACTAGGATTGCCGGCCGATCTTGGACTCCAGCCCCGCACCTCTTGGACGCCAGCACCGACCCTTGCGTCATGGGATACGCTAATACTTTTTAGTTCAAGTCGCTGGTCTTTCTTGGATTGACACCTGCACTTAATCCATGAGGAAGCAGGAAAGGTGTTTGGTTAGATTGTAAACTCTTCAAAGGGCACAGGCAACCGGCTTGGGGAGGCGGGAAGCACCAGGTGAAATGAATTTGTCGTCCTTTGGAGACATGCCTTGAATGTTTTTGGACTGAAATTACTCTCTGTAACTAAATCACACAATTATTTGATTCTTGGTAGTCTGATATGGTATTCTCTTTATTTTTTTATTGTATTTTATTTTGGTTTTATTTTTATTTTTATTTTCCAGACAGGGTTTCCCTGTGTAGTCTTCTGTCCCGGACTTGCTTTGCAGACCAGGCTGGCCTGGAACTCACGGCGATCAGCCTGCCTCTGCTTCCCTGAGCGCTGAGATTACAGGCGTGTGCCACTGCTCTGGGCTGGTATTCTCTATCTTAAGTATGCAAAGGGCTATGAGCAGGTAAAAAAAAATGTATGTGCAGGCACGTGCATGTGATTCAACAAAACACTTTCTAGAAACAGGAAGAAAACATGTGCTTTGAAAGGGTTTGAAATATGACTCCCTATTTTCTTTCTTTCTTTTTTCTTTTCTTTTTTTTTTTTTTAAGACAGGTTTTCTCTGTGTAACAGCTCTGGCTATCCTGGACTCACTTTGTAGACCAGGCTGGCCTTGAACTCACAGTGATCCTCCTGCCTCTGCCTCCCGAGTGCTGGGATTAAAGGCGTGAGCCTCCATGCCTGGCCCTGTTTTATTTCTTGCCTATATTTTAGTTAGAAGTTTGAAGGGTTGTATAACAGAATGCTTTTATAAAATGATGCCATACACGATTGTGGTCTTCTGTAGAGGAGTTGGTATCACTTTAAATGCTGTACCTCTAACCCAAGCCCAGTGCCAGGCACTGCCACTGTATGCTTGCTAACATTTGTTTAGTGACTGGCTGAACGATGATACGGCATGTTTCTAAGTATGTTTTTGGGTGTGCATGTGATTCTAGGGTCTAGAAAAAAAACACCCTTGTAGGTGAAAATGACAACATCACAGAAAATGAAAACCATAGACTTCTTCTTCTTCTTCTTCTTCTTCTTCTTCTTCTTCTTCTTCTTCTTCTTTTTCTTTTCTTTTGTTTTTTTGAGGCAAGGTTTCTCTGTGTAGCTTTGGCTGTCCTGGACTCATTTTGTAAACCAGGCTGGCCTTGAATTTACAGATCCACCTGCCTCTGGTCTCCCAAGTGCTGGGCGGATTCAAGGAGTGGGCTACCACGCCAGGCTGGAATATTTTCTTTCTTTCTTTCTTTCTTTCTTTTTTTCTCTCTCAAGACAAGGTCTCTCTGTGTTAGCCTTGGCTGCCCTGGACTTACTTTGTGGACCAGGCTGGCCTCGTGCTCACAGCGATCCTCCTGCCTCTGCCTCCAGAATGCTGGGATTCAAGGTGTATGCCACAATGCCTGGCTTGTGGGCACATATCTTAACATTTAGATCAAACAAGAGAAATGAAGAGTAAAGGGTGTCACAAGGTAGCATGAGAGGTGGTGGCAGGTGGCAGGTGGCAGGTGGCAGGTGGCCTGTGGTGGGCCGGAGAGCCAGGTAGATCTAATTTGGATTTGACGGGGAGGCCCCAGTCACTACTAACCCTGACAGCAATGAACATAATAACTTAGCAGGCATTCTCCTAACTGCCTTACAGGCTAATTGAGTCTTCACAGTATCATCTGATACGCACAGTATTATTTTACTCACCTCACAGGTTATGCAACTGAGCTGTTTGCGTAAGTTAACTCAGTTCATTGGTGGCAGACATGTGCTTCAAACGGAAGCAACTAGCTTTGATGCCCACGTCATAATAACGCCTCTTCTGTAAAATAGGTTTACATTGCATTTGCTTACGCTGTGTGCGCACTTGGGTACACATGGGAAACACTGTACATGTGCTTCTCCCTCTTCCCTTTGTGGTTCCCAGGGATTAAACTGGGATTTGGCAGCGGCCCTTATCCCGGGAGCTATCTCATTACTGCCACCGCCGGGGACTGAACCCGTGACCCGGTACATCCTAGGCAAGAGCTCTTGGTGGTTTCTCAAGCAGCCTAGGCGGGCTTTGCTTATCCAGTCTGGGAAAAGAAATTAACCCCTCTCAGCTTCCGAGTTTCTTTTTTGTTTGTTTTGGGTTTTTTTTTGTTGTTTTGGTTTTTTTTTTTTTAATAGCCCTGGACTCTCTTTGTAAACCAGACTGGCCTTGAGTTCACAGAGATCCACCTGCCTCTGCTTCCCCAGTGCTAGAATTAAAGGTGTGGGCCACCACCTCCTGATAGGTGTTGCTTACCGCCTCCCCCCCACCCCCCCCAAGCCAGGGTTATTCTGTGTAGCCTTGGCTGTCCTGGACTTTGTAGCTCAGGCTGTCCTTGAACTCACAGAGATCTACCTGCCTCTGCCTCCCAAGTGCTTGTATTAAAGGCCCAGTTTGGGTGTTGCTTTTTTGTTTTTTGTTTTTTGTTTTGTTTTTTTTTGAGACAGGGTTTCTCTGTGTAGGGGTGTTGCTTTTTAATAAGCCATTTGAACACTTGTCCAAATTTTGAAGACAAATGGAATCGAGGTTGGGACCTACTAAATAATTAGCTTTCCCCCCACAGGTTGAGCCAGGTACTTTCTGGGAAAACCCTCGGGAATTCTGATAAAACTGAAATACAGCTGAATCCAAAGGTGAAGGTGAGGGTGTTGGACAGGACAGCCTACGAGGTGTAGTTGAAGAGACGGCTTTTATTGTAGGTGTGAGGGAGAGCACTGCCAGAGGCATCTGGAAGGGTCCAGAGCAGGGAGAGAAAGTAGTGCACTAGACGTGACCCACCAGTAGACTGAAGGGGGCCAAGAATTGGAATTGAGAGATGAAGGGGGAGAGGAGAGGTGGGAAGGGAAGGGAAAACCGAGAGAGCCCTGGCCGTAATGGCAGGTTTCTGTAGGAATGAAAACTGGGGAAGGGAAGCCCATGAGCAGACGTTTAGGGTAGGGGACCTTTGAGACAGGCTGAGGGGAGCCATGGACTCTCTAGCAGGTACTGGTGATGCTGAGAGAGCCTGGAAGCCAGGGAGCTCTTTGGTATGCTTTTGGTATGCTAATAAGCACCACAGTTAGCTTTTTGTCCCCAGTCTCCCTGGGACCCAGCTGCTGTGACCTTGAGGTGAGGGCAGCAGGGACAAACCCGTGTTTGTTGGAAGTCATGTGGGTCTGGGAGCCTGGGTTTTCTTACAAGTCAAGCGCTAGACAGTGTCCTTTAGAGTCCTTTAGGGACTCTGGAGCAGCTGTGCCTTAATTCAGAAACATTTGATTCTGTTTTGTAAGGTATAACGTGACTGTAATAACTACACTCAGGAAGACAGGCAGGAGGGTTGAACTAGAGGTTAGCCTGGGCTACACAGTGACCCATTGACCCAAGGGAAAAAGAAAGAGACTTCTAGCTTTAACATCAATATTTATTCTGTCTTATTATAGTTGCTGTTGTGTGTCTTTGTTGTTGTTGTTGTTTTTGTTTCAGTTTCCGAGACAAGGTTTTTCTGCCTACTCTTGGCTGTGGCTGTGCTGGACTAGCTTTGTAGACCAGGCTGGCCTCGAACTCAGAGATCTGCCTCTGCCTCTCAAGTGCTAGAAATTGCTATTATCTGTCTTAAGGCCTGCTTTTGAGGGGAAAATGTATTTCAGGCCATTATCATTTATATACAAGTCTACACACTGTTTCCCGGAACTTCTGCAGATCCTGCATTATCTTGTCATCCAGTGCGTGCACTCTCTCTCTATAGAAGTGCATGAATATTTATCCTCCTGGAGGAAAATACTGACTATAAATAGTCCCGTGTCAGTTAGGTTATGGTTTACCACCAGATGAGTTCAGGGCAGGTCAAGTGTGCTGCCAAGTGAGGAGCAACAACAGAACTGGTATTTTGGAGCTCTTTTGATTTAGGATTGTGAATAAAGGCTTTGCAGGTTACTGGTGCACAAGTATGTGTGTATGTGTGCCTGCTCTTACATGGAATATTTCACTTTCTGTGTAAACTGTGTGTGGAAACAAAACTAACCCACATTAAGAGAGTAGGGGGAGGGTGTTGGAGAGATGGCTCAGTGGTTAAGAGCTGCCTGCTCTTCCAAAGGACCCGGGTTCAATTCCCAGCACCCACATGGCAGCTCATAACTGTCTGTAACTCCAAGATCTGACACTCTCACACCAATGCACATAAATTAAAACTAAATAAAAATATTTTTAAAAAGAAAGAAAGAAAGTCAGTAGGCTAGCTTAAACTCTGCTCCTGTGTGAGCATTTCCTCCACTTTCCTGCCCCTTTTGCTTCCATGTTTATCATCATAATTTTGGGTTGATCCTATGCGTTGAGGGTTACTTCTCATGGCTTTATGGTTTATTTTTGGCAGAAATTTTTTGTTGTTGTTGTTTTGTTTTGTTTTTATTTTTTGAGGCAGGGTTTCTCTGTTACACAGAACCCTGGCTGACCCGGACTCTCTTTGTACACCAGGCTGGCCTCGAACTCACAGCGATCCGCCTGCCTGTCTCTGCCTCCCGAGTGCTGGGATTAAAGGTGTGGGCCAACAACACCCGGCTATTGTTTTTGTTTTTTGAGACAGGGTCTCTCTGTTACACGGAACCCTACCTGACCTGGACTCTCTTTGTAAACCAGGCTGGCCTCGAACTCACAAAGATCTGCCTCCCGAGTGCCGGGATTAAAGGTGTGGGCCACCACGCCCAGCCAGCTGCAGAAGTGTATTAAAAAAGTAATTGTTTTGCTGGGTAGTGGTTTTGCATAGCCTTTACTACCAGCAGTAGGCTAGCCTGATCTAGATTTACAATTAATCACTGGGCTAGCCAAGGCTATGTAGTAAGAACCTGTCTTACAAAACCACAGTACCTAAAACAACAACAAAATGGTTTCAAAACTACTAGCCAACATAGCTAAGCCCCCTTCCTCCCATTTTTAATGTTTAAGAATGTACATTATTGGACTCTTGTATTGGTGCGTAAGAAACCTGAACTATGCTTGACAGTTGGAACTCATGGACAGGCTGAAGGAAGTCCCGTGTGTGTGTGTGTGTGTGTGTGTGTGTGTGTGTGTGTGTTGTGTACCGCCGCCCCAAAACAAAATTTAAAAGAAACATGAGCTATTATATATTATTAATATATGTAAATGGAATTTGTACTATGGAGAAAATGCTAGGGATCACAGAATTTTCTTTAAAAAAAAAATCTTGGGGCTGGAGAGGTGGCTCAACGGTTAAGAGCACTGTCTGCTCTTCCAGAGGTTCTGGGTTCAATTCCCAGCAAGCACATGGTGGCTCACAACCATCTATAATGAGATCTGGTGCCCTCTTCTAGTGTGCAAATAGAGCACTCATACACATAAAATAAATAAAATCTTCTTTAAAAACCCAACAACTTTGTTTGGGGGACACTACTGTCAGAGCCTACCTAATTAGCAAAGCAAAGACTTTGTCTAAGTCATTGCTCAACTCTTGCTAAATGAAAAGTGCTTATTAACCAAAAGATAACAAGTAAATTCTGGAGCTCAGTGGGAAGAGGACTGGCTTGTGGGGGATTTCTACCTAGAATCCTTTGAACAGTTTCAATGAGGGTAAATTCTCTACTCTGATATAATGTGTGGTTACTTTGTATTTTACAAACATGGTCAATGTGATTGTAATGTGTCCATTTTCATGTTCCGAAATTCATCTCTGTTCTAGGAAGATTTTCTTAGAAACCCGAGGCTTGTAGTTAGGATGCACACAGTATGGCAGAAGCGCCTTCAGGTTAGAGATAGAACTGCATAATAGCCGGACGTGGTGGCACACACCTTTAATCCCAGCACTCTGGAGGCAGAGAGGCAAGTGGATCGCTGTGAGTTCGAGGCCAGCCTGGTCTACAAAGTGAGTCCAGGACAGCCAAGGCTACACAGAGAAACCCTGTTTCGAAAAACAAACAAACAAAGAAACAAACAAAACAAAACAAAAAGAACTGCATAATACATAGTTTAAGGGAAAAACAGAGTGCAGTCTGTGGATAGGTAAATAACTTAGTTTAGGTGAAGGAAATCACTGGTTGGAGCATTTTAGAAGAACCTCAGAGACCTTTGCAGGAGGCACAGGCTATAGGCTGACTTTGTAAAGGAGTAGGCGTGTGGACAGACGGAAGGAAAGCATGATTTGGACTGTAAGACCATTGGGAGTGGCTGAGTTGAGGCTCGGTGTGTGCTCCCTTTTGCATTGTGAACCTCTAGTCACTGCCAGTGGCTGCTGGTTGTTATCCGTAGCACTGGGTGACAAGGGACAGATCCCACCTCAGATCTGGTTTAAGAACAAAAGGGAGTTTATGAGCTTGGGGTAAAGCTCTGGCAAGGTTGGATTGAGGTGCTTGAGTGACGTCAGGACTCCCTCAGGCAGTCTACTCCAAATGGCTGTGGCCTCCAGCTATTAACTGCAGAGACTTCCTCAGGAAGGCAGGCCACATCCCATCTGCCTGCCTTGCCTTGGGGGTGAGTGCCCTTGTCATACCTCTGTCACCCCACCTAGATCAGCTTCAGAGCCTTGGGAGTGGGCAGGCCTGGTAGTCAGAGCTGAGCCACAAGGTCTGAGAGGGCTGCTGCCCCCAGGGTGTCCCCCCCACCCCCACCCCGGCCTCCTGGAGAATAGTTGCCAGACTGTTGTGGAAGGATTGGCCGGAAGCAACAAATGTCTAAAGATACAGCTTCAGTTCAAACCCATTTCTTTCCCTTGGCCTCCGTATTGTGCCCGTGATAACTGTTTGCCTTCTACCTCATGGATGTAACCAGCCATGGCTGTTGAAAATCTTTTTTTTTTGGCTGTCCTGGACTCACTTTGTAGACCAGGCTGGCCTCGAACTCACAGAGTTCCACCTGCTTCTGCCTCCCAAGGGCTGGGATTAAAGGCGTGCGCCACCACACCCAGCAAGCTGTTGAAATTCTTGTATGGGCACATTATCCTGGCGCTTTGCTAAGTACAGCTCAAGGGTACCTCATAAAACCTCCAGCAGTGATTGAATGCATATAACATATGTAGCAACTTTTGAGATCTATTTTTTTTTTTTTGAGACAGGGTTTCTCTATGTAGTTGTGGCTGTCCTGGACCCACTCGGTAGACCAGGCTGGCTTCGAACTCACTGAGATCCGCCTGCCTCCGCATCTTAAATGGAGGTCTATCCTTTTTTGTTGTTGTTGGTTTTTTGTTTGGTTGGTTTTTTGAAACAGGGTTTCTCTGTAGCCTTGGCTGTCCTAGACTCACTTTGTAGTCCAGGCTGTCCTCGAACTCACAGAGATCTGCCTGTCTCTTCCTCCCAAGTGCTGAGATTAAAGGCGTGGGCCACCACGCCAGCTAGGTCTATTCTTTTTACTAATGAATTTTATTTTATTTATATATTTATTTGGTTTTTCGAGACAGGGTTTCTCTGTGTAGCCTTGGCTGTCCTGGACTCCCAGTGTATACAAGGCTGGCCTTGAACTCACAGTAATTCACCTGTCGCTGCCTCTAGAGTGCTGGGATTAAAGGTGTGCGCCACCACTGCCCGGCTTCCTTAGTCTTAAATGCTGGGATTGACACCCTAGTTACATATCTCCCACTGCCCCCTTGTGGCAGCGGTCTGGGGTTCCACCACTGGGCCAGAGTTCTCCCAGAAATGGAGGCCGACTTGTCTGAGTCATATATAGTTCATCCCTGGCATCGTCAGCAGTTATATCACAGAACCGTGCTTGGAAGAGCACCCAGACATCTGTCCTGTACAGGATGAGGTCCCTTTATGAAAGACGAATAAGAAACAAAGCACAGGCCATTAACTGTGTTTGCCTCTGAATAGTAGGCTGTCAGTTGGGCCCAAGACCTGTGTTGCTCATTGGCAACAAAAACTTCCCTTTTGGCCTGGGCATGGTGGTGTATACCTTTAATTACAGCAATGGGGAGCCGGAATAGGCACATCTTTCTGAGTTCGAGGCCAGCCTGGTTACACTTCTGCAGTCACTTCAGATTACAAACTGTAATATGACTCCAGCATAAGAGTGGCCAGTCTCAGTGGGTAACAGATCCCAGAGCCTAAGCTGACCCTTTGTGCCTCGCCTAGCTGGGCCTGCGTCAGATAGCACACCCAAAATTAAGGAGAGGAGATGGATTTGTGGTCCCCTCCCCTTCCTAGCCCAGTGTGCCTCTTTTCCACTGAGAGCACCCGGAAGGCTGCGAGAAAGGAGGGCAGGAAGTGCTTCCTATGTAAGCGTGAAGACCTCAGATATGGCAAGTGTCAAAGTTAGTTTTCTCCCGAGTACCCTCAAAGGGCACCTTCCGAGACCACTGCTTCTGCCATGCTTGGAGCTGTCACGTGGTCATCCCCGGGGAGACCAAATGTCACTTTGATGTAGATGGGTTGCTTAGCCTCTGCCTGGGGGTTGGTTAGGGGTGGGTAGCGGGTAGGGGTGGGAGGTAGGGGTGAGGGGTAGGAGGAGTAGGGGTGGGGTGGGCAGGGGTGGAGCCGCAGTTACAGAACGAACGCCCAGCACTCCTGCAAAGCTTCCTAGCCCGTGGACCTTTATGTCACAGCTGGGACGGATTTCCCTCTCCGCTCTGTAGGGAACGCTGTGTTTTGCTCCATCCGTTACTTGGCCTCAGAATGTGGTTTCTCATATTTGATACTTCCGAAGCAATGCTTACTTTTTCTCCTCACAGCGGCTCCTTGGTGCCAGTTCCCCTAGCTTGTTGCCCAGGAGATCAGAACCCAGCTTCCCACTCTGTACCCAGCGATCTAGGCTTAGAGATGCTATCTCTCTCTCTCTCTCTGGAACCTTAAAACTCCGCTGTACCCACAGAATGACTGGCCCGCTCATTTGGTTAGGAAATACTTAACCCGGCCCCCACTCCCACCCCCGGGGTGCACAGACAGCAGTCAAGGAGACATTGTTCCCCCCCCCCCCCCCCCCGACAAGGAGCTTGTGCAGTTCCTCATTAAATGCTCCTTCATCAGATTGTGAGCAGTGCTGCGAAGGCGGAAGACGATGCAGAGGGCGTGGTGGGAGAGGCCAGCGGTGAGAACAGGCTTGTCCCGTGGCATATCACGACGGCTCTTTAGATGCCGTGTGAGTTCAATGGGCAGAGCTCAGGCAGAGGACAGAGGAGGAGGGCAGGGCTGTGTCTGGCGTTCACTTCCAGCCGGGCGGTGAGATGTCCCCCAGGGGATGTTTCACAACATCTGGAGACATTTCAGAACATCACACTAGGCATGGAATGAAAATAGTACTGCTACTGGCTTTACTGTGGAGAAGCCACGGGATTCTGTTGCTCTATGGGGCAATCCCCCCACGGCAAAGAGCTCTCCAGGCCCAATGGCGGTGGTGGTGCCGATATGGAGAAACTACCATCTCTCAGCCAAAGGAATGGAGTAAAGGCCTCCTTGACATTGGGAGAACGATCAAAACGGCAAATGAAGGGGGTCGGTGGATAAACGTGGCTGTCACTAAATCTGGGGGCCTGAGTGTGAGTCCCAGGACTGTGTGTGGTGGAAGGGAGAGAGCACACCCCCAGATCGTCACTTGTTGCCCTCTGCCCCCCCTTCCCCCTACATACATACATGTTGGAGATCTCACGTGCCCCTGCCACCCACAAAATAAGCCAGTGAAAAGATAAACCGGGAGAGGGCTGTGCCTGCGACAGCGGAGGCCCTCCTGGCTAGAGATAGAAAGGAAGACAAAGCTGACGTAAGGGTGCTGGGTGTAGCTGTGGTGACCTTTTCCCCAGCACCTGGAGGAACCATTAAAGGCTGTTTTGTTCTGGCATCTAGTAGCTGAGGCCCTGGAATACTGCTGAATAATGATAAGCCAGCCCCCCTAAGAAAAAACAAACCAACAACCAAACCAAACCAAACAAACAAAAAACCAAAAAACCTGGCTGGACTCCTTCCCGGTGGTGTGAGGTTTGAGAAATCCCGAGTAAGAGGAGGCGCGTGGCTGTGGGTTGTCTGCAGGAGTCTTGGACTAGGCTGGAGGCAGAGCATAGAGGTGCAGGGAGAATGGGAGCACTCAGTCGTGTGTGTGTGTGTGTGTGTGTGTGTGTGTGTGTGTGTGTGTGTGTGTGTTTGCGTGTTTGCCAGCCGCTCCGCTAACATCTCCCATTAACCAAAGCCAGCAAAACAGCCAGTTGGCGCTCTCGCTCCAAGTCCCTCATGGTAGGTGTTCCCGTGAGCATCTGTTGAAGGGATACTCTGAGCACCAAAACCCGTTTTCGTTCACTGACTGCGCTGTCTAGTTTTATGCCAACTCGACACAAGCTAGAGTATTCCAAGATGCGGGAGCCTCAGTTGAGGGACCGGACTCTATGCAAGACTGTAGGACAGTGTGGGAGGACCCAGCCCATCGTGGGTGGTGCCGCCCCTGGGGCTGCTGGTCCTGGGTTCTGTAAGAAGGTGGAGGAGCAAGCCATGGGGAGCAAGCCAAGAAGCAGCACCCCTCCATGGCCGCTGCATCAGCCCCTGCCTCCAGGTACCTGCCCTGCCCTGAGTTCCTGTCCTGACTTATTTTGATGAAGAACAGAGAGATGTGGAAGTGTGAGCCGAATTCACCCTTTCCTCCCCAAGTTGCTTTTGCTCATGGTGTCTTGTCGCCGCAACAGAAACGGAGACACTGGCTGTGACTAAGCCTAGTGAGGCCAGGTGGGTTAAATGAGGTGCCAGATGCCCACAAGGCACCTTGCAAAATGCCCGGTGGAAAGAGTCCAACAAATACTAATTAAGCGCTTACACGTCTCCTCTTGGGAGCTCCTCCAGCTGCGATGCTCGCACAGGCAAAAGCGGGAGACCCACTCTCTCAGCTGATGCGTGTCAGTTTTTCCCTAGGCCCAGCGGAAAAGCCCAGGAGAATTGCCCGGATGTGCTGTATTATAGGATACCAGAGGGGCAAGAACTTTAATAATGCGGCTTGCGCTTCCATAATCACTATGTGGATGTTGCTTCTCTGGTTCCTCCTAGAGTGCAGGCAGCCGGTATTCGGGGCAGATGACTTCTGTTCACAGTTTGCCGGTTTAAATTTCTCCAGTCTTGGGACAGTTTGTTCCAGTCTTGTGATGCAGATGGCAGTATCTTTAGCGAGTGATCATTCAGCCCGTGGGTGTGATTCATACGTGCAGCACATTAAACAGGAAGAAGGGCTCTCAGAGACATCCTGCAGACTAAGTCTCCTTCAGACAGAGGGAGCAGCATTCAGAGATCGGACAGAAAGCCATATGGCCCACCTTTTTTTTTTTATAGGTTTTGGTTTTTTAAGATTTATTTATTTTATGTAGGCGAGTGCTGTATCTGCATGTACACCTGCACACCAGTGGAGGGCGTCAGATCGAAGTATCCATGGTTGTGAGCCACCATGTGGTTGCTGGGAATTGAACTCAGGACCTCTGGAAAAATAGACAGCGCTCTTAGCTGCTGAACCATCTCTCCAGCCCCCATATGGCCCACTTTTAAGTGTGCTTAATTTCTAAGTGTGCTTCTTCTTTTAGGACTCTAGTTAATTCTTTTGCCTCGCTCTGCCTGTTTTCCCTTTTCTCTTTATTGACAGATTGACTTAGTCTATGTGTCTGCGTCTTTTGCTTGCATGTATATATGCCACCATGTGTGTGTCTGGTGCCCTTTGGAGGTCAGAGGAGGACATCAGATTCCCTGGCGCTGGAGTTACAGATAGTTGTGAGCCCACACGTGAGTGCTGGGAATTGAACCCAGGGCTCCCGGAGACACCGCCAGCGCTCTTAACCATGGATCCATCTTTCCTGTCCCTTACATGGCTGCTTTTCTTTCCTTTATGTTTCTTTGTTTTGTTTTGTTTTGTTTTGTTTTGAGACAGGGTTTCTCTGTGTAATAGCCCTGGCTGGCCTGGAGCTCTCGTTGTAGACCAGGCTGGCCTCAAGCTCTGCCTCCTGAGTGCTGAGATTAAAAGCATGCGCCGCCACACCCGGCTAATCCTTTGTTACTTCACTCCTTTAGCGTTATTTCTGTTCCTCATTTATTCCTGCTTAATAAAGACTCTTCACCAAGATTTCAGAAGTTGTCCACATGACGGACTGACGGAGGTGCTTGCTCTGGTTAGGTCCTCGGTGGGTAGGCCTCCTTCTGGATTTGAGGACCTCACAATGCAGCGGGGAGACGGCCAGAGTGGACTTGAAATCTATGCAGGGCAACAGTGGTAAAGAGAGGCCGAGTAAGTTCAAAAGAAGTTGACAGAGGGGACCACAGTCAGGACTAAGAAACCAGGCTGTAGAGGGAGGTGAGGCGGAAGGCTGAAATGACACAAGAGTGAACAGAGCTGCGACAGCTACACACACCACAGGCTGCGCCACCAACCCAGAGCCGTGAGCAGAATACCAAACAAGAACGCAACTCTGTCTCTCGAGAGCCGCGTAGGAGGTTTGCTAGCCACACGATACAAGCCAGGCATGGTGACTTTCATCTCCTCAAAGAAGGATACTGCAAATGGAAATGGTAGCAAGGGATTGTCTGCATGAGGGGTTGGCCCTCAAGCACTGGGGGAATCTCACGTTGGCCACTAGGGGGAGTAACTGTTGGTGAAGGAGGCAGTCCATGGTGCTGGCGTCTGCCTACTTCTAGGCTGGCCATCATTTCAGTGAGGAGTAACACTGCCTTTGGCCAGCCACCCGTAGTCTGAATCTGACACCCTCACGTCATCATGGAATACAGAACACCCTGACAATGTCGAAGCACCATGCACAGTGGGACCCTGGCTGCTGCCTTTTCAAAACCTTTAGAACCAGGCAGGAGAGCTGGCTCAGAGGTTAAGGGCATGGACTGCTCCTCCAGAGGTCCCAAGTTTAATTCCCAGCAACCACATGGTGGCTCACAACCATCGATAATATGATCTGATGCCCTCTTCCGGCCTGCAGGTGTATGTGCAGTTAGAGCACTGTATACATTAATAATAAATGAGTCTTTAAAACAAACAAACAAAACCTTTAGAACCTACAGTTGAAGGGGATACGACCATTTTCTCTCTATCTAGATGGTACTACTGCTGAGTCCACTGTCATCAAGTCTCTTGTTGATACGCTACTGGAAAAGCTTTTAGTGGTTTAAGAATCATTGAGGGTGAGGGGTTGGGGGATGGCTCAAAAGTTAAGAGCACTGACTGCTCTTCCAGAGGTCATTAGTTCAATTCCCAGCAACCATATGGTGGCTCACAACCATCTGTGATGTGATATGATGCCCTCTTCTGGTATACAGGTGTACATGCGTGCAGGCAGAGCATTGTGTGGTGGCACAGGCCTTTAATCCCAGCATTTAGGGAGGCAGAGAGAGGAAGGCAGGTCTCTGTGAGTTCTAAGCCAGCCTGGTCTACAGGGTAGGATAGCCAGGGCTGCACACAGAAACCCTGTCTCAGGAAAACAAAAAAAGCAGCAAGTAAAATATTAGCCAAGATCACTTGATACTAATCTTTTGTTTTTTAATTTTATTTATTTATTTATTTAGCTTCTCTGTGTAGCCTTGGCTGTCCTGGACTCGCTTTGTAGACCAGGTTGGCCTCGAACTCACAGCGATCCACCTGCCTCTGCCTCCAGAGTGCTGATACTAATCTTTAAAAAAAACTGTATTATGGTATGAAGTTGGAAAAGTCCCAAGTGTGTGCACACACATACACACACACACACACACACACACACACACACAATAAGTAAACAAACGTAAAGAAAAAGTTCTTTAACGAGTGGTAAAATCAGGCTTGGTGTGGTGGCACATGCCTTTAATCCCAACACTCAGGAGGCAGAGGCAGGCAGATCACCGAGTTAGAGGCCAGCCTGGTCTACAAAAGCAAAAACAAGTCCAGGACAGCCAGTGCTATACAGACAAACCCTGTCCTGAAAAACCAAAATAAATAAATGTGTGGTAAAATCCCCAGATGTGGCACTACACATGAATTTCAGCCCTTGAGAGAGAGGCCTGTGGGCCTGGAACTCACAGAGATCCGCCTGCCTCTGCCTCCTAAGTGCTGGGATTAAAGGTGTGGGCCACCACACCCGGCCAGCCTGGTCTTTTAAATTAAAAGAAAGAAAAAGAAAAAGAAAAATCTAGTCTGTGCCTGAACAACCGCTGTGGCAGTAGTGTAGACAGTGCATTGCTGGAGGAAGAGACTTAGCAAAGTGATGGATTATAGCAGGAGTCAGGTGACAACACCTAAATGGCTGCCGTGACTCAGAATCAGCAGAATCCCGCTCTTCCTCCTCCTCCCCCCAACTCGCTCTTTTCTTGCAATGAAGGCTTGTGTAGCCTGGCTTGGCTTATCCTGTGGGCTTTGCCTCCAGCGCCTCAGTTTCCGCTCCCAGGAAAGGCTGCCACAGTTCTTCCCTTTTTTTCTGAGTGTGTTTTACGTACTTCAGCTGGCACTGATCTAACACTAAGGAGTGAGTGTTTCTGCAGCACCTCATGTGAGCGTGACAGGTTCCTAGCAGGGCCACCGGCTTGCAGATTTCCATTTGTGCTCCTTAAAAATCTGTTTAGCAGACAAGATCTGGAAAAGGTTGCGTTTGGTTAGTGTTACAGCAAAAAGTGGTTGTTTACCTTGGATTTGGATCATTTGTTTAAATTTGTGTGAAGCAGGGGAAAATCACTCCAGTTTTAATGATTTAGGTTTTTCTTTTCTTTTTTTCTTTCTTTCTTTTTTTTTTTTAGTTTTTCGACAGGGTTTCTCTGTGTAGCCTTGGCTGTCCTGAACTCACTTTGTAGACCAGGCTGGCCTCGAACTCACAGCGATCCGCCTGCCTCTGCCTCCCGAGTGCTGGGAGTAAAGGCGTGCACCACCACGGCCAGCTAGGTTTTCCTCTTAAGTTGTGTTTTTTCTTTTCCTCTTATTAAAAATAGATTCTTTTCTCACATAATTACGGTTTCCTTTTCTCCCAGTTCCTCCTCCCCAACCCTCCTGTCCTGATCCACCCCCTTCCTGTTTCTCGTTGGAAAAGAACACACTCGTAAGAGATAACACTAAAATGCAACAAAATAAAATACAGTAAGAAAGATAAAACAAAAACTGTCATGTCAAAGTTGGACCGGACAAACCAATAGGAAGAAAAGGACCCAAGGGAAGGCACAAGAATCAGAGACGCGCACATCTGCGCACACACAAGTCCCATGTGAACACTAAAGTGGAGGCTGTGATGAATACGCAGAGGGCCCGCAGCACAGCTGTCCCAGGTCCTGAGCGTGCCCCTTCTGACTGACTTCCTATGAGCTCTGCTCATGTTGATTTAGAGGGCTTGGTTTTCTTGGTGTCCCCCAGGCTTCCCTGAGCTGCAAAGAGAGAGATTTGATGGAGACATCCCATTTACAGCTGAGGGCTCCAAGGTCTCTCAATCAGTCTTTCTGCATAATGGCAGGTTGTGGGTCTCTGTATTTCTCCCCATCCGTTGCAGGAAGAAACTCCTCTGACGGTGACTGAACGAGGCACTGTTTTTGTCTTTGTTTTTGCCTTAGGCCCCTGAGCTGTCTAGTTTCTGGTTTTGGTCACCCAAACAGTTGCTGGGTATGGGTTCCAGCTCACGGAGTGGGGTTGGTTACTCCCACAAGCTCTGTGCCACCATGGCCCTAGCACATCTCGCAGGCAGGGCCACCGCTATAGGGCAAAGGCTTGTGGCCTGGTTCGGTGTTTGCGGTCCTCCTTCGGCAGCAGGCAGAGTGCCCTCCTGGACCAAAGGCACTAGAGCAGCGCTTCCCAGCTTCCCTACTGCTTCATCCCTTCAGTACAGCGCCTCGTGAGGTGGCGACCCCCAACCAAAAGCCATACTTCGTTTCTGCTTCATAACTGTCATTTTGCTGCTGTTGTGAGCTGCAGTGAAAATATCTGATACGCAGGATAGCTGATAATGTGATCCCCCCCCCCCAGAGTTGCAACCCGCGTGTTTCGAACTGATGCTGTAGGACACAGGAGTACAGGTTCTCTCTCTCTCTCTCCCCTTCCCTCCGTCCCTCCCTCCCTCCCTCCCTCCCCCCCTCTGTGTGTGTGTGTGTGTGTATGTGTTCAGTGAGTTGTGTAGGCATCGTCCTCAGCAATCTATTGCTTTGGAACAGCCTGGGTTGTTTACGGATTCCCCTGGGACCCCTTTGGCCAACAGCTCAGTTAGATGTGACCTAATCCTGGTACTGTAACGTACATTTGGTGACAAGAGATGGCCAGTTGGGACTCTGACTCCCTCATTATTTGGCGATTCTTACTTAGTTTGCATTCATATATATATATATTTCAGGAGGCTTCTGCTGTGTTAGGTTTCTACAATACCTCCCCAAAGCCATCTCTCCCTGTATTCCCTCCCTCAGTGCGGTCTCTAACCCGATGCCCACCCGAGTCTCCTATTCCAACCCTCTCATCCATCTGTAAATATCTAGTCTACTTCCTTTTCTAATGAGATCTGTCTCCCCTAGTCCCCTACGCTACCTATACCCAACCTCTGTGGTTCTAGAGATTGTAGCTTGTCTGTCATTGACTTAACAGCTTGTACCTACACACAAGGGGGGTACATATCAAAGTTGTCTTCCTGGGTCTAGGTTACCTCACTCAAAATGATTTTTTTTCCTAGTTCCCACCATTTGCCTCTAAAGCTCATGATGTCATTATTTTTAATGGCTGTGTACTACTCCATCGTGTAGATGTACCACATTTTCTTTATCAGTTCTTTTGAGGGACATCTAGATTGTTTCTGATTCCTGACTGTTATGAATAGAGCAGCAGTGAACATAGTTGAGCAAGTGTCTCTGTGGTAGGATGAAGTGTCCTCTGGGTATATGCCTGAGAGTGGTACAACTGGATCTTGAGGTAGACGTATTCCTATCTTTCTAAGGAACCGCCACACTGATTTCCATAGTGGCTGTACAGGTTTGCACTCCCACCAGCAATGAGCTCATACAGTACGGGCTGTATGAGCTGTCACTTGTTTTGTTGGTCTTAGCCCTTCTGGCAGATGTAAGATGAAACCTCAAAGTAATTTTGATTTACATTTCCCTGATGGCTAAGGATGTTGAACCTTTCTTTTAAGTGTTTGTCAGCCATTTGAGTTTTCTCTTTTGAGGCCTCTGTTTTGATTTGTACCCCACTTTTAATTGGGTTATTTTATTTTTTTTTATGTCTAGTTTTTGGAGTTCTTTATATAATTGGATTACTCCTCTATCTGATGTGTAGTTGATTAAAATATATATATATATTTTTTTTTTCTTATTCTGTAGGCTGCTACTTTGTCCAAACATGCAGAAGTGTCTCGGTTTCATGAGGTCCCATTTATTAATTGTTGATCTTAGTGCTGGTGCTAACGATGTTCTGTTCAGAAAGTTGTCTCCTATGCCAATGTGTTCAAAGCGGTTCCCCTTTTCTTCTTTCAGGTTTTATGTTGAGGTCTTTGAAAGATATGGAGTTTAGTTTTATGCAGGGCGATAAGTATGGAATAGTTTGGATTCTTTTTTTTTTTTTAAGATTTCTTTATTATGTATACAATGCTGTGCCTGTATGTACTCCTGCAGGCCAGAAGAGGGCACCAGATCACATTATAGATGGTTGTGAGCCACCATGTGGTTGCTATGGAATTGAACTCAGGACCTTTGGAAGAACAGACAGTGCTCTTAACCTCTGAGCCATCTCTCCAGCCCCTGCCCCCCACCTTTTTTTTAAAGACAAGGCTTCTCTTGTGGTCCTGGCTGTCCTGGACTTGCTTTGTAGACCAGGCTGGCCTTGAACTCACAGACAGAGATCCGCCTACCTCTGCCTCCCAAGTGCTGGGGTTAAAGGCGTTACCACACCCAACCTGTTTGGATTCCTGTACATGCTGACATCTAGTCTGATGAGCACCATTTCTTGAAAATGTCTTTTACCCAGACTCTATACTATGTATACTTGCCTTTTTTTTTTTTTAATCAGAAATTGGATGTCTGTAGATTTGTGGATTTGTTTCTGGATCTTCTGTTTAATTCAATGATCACTGTGTCTGCTTTTGTTTCAATACCATGCTTGGTTTAGTACTATAACTTTTGAAGTACAACGCTTTGTAAAAGCCCCGGGACAACCAGTGTCCTCAAATCCAGGATTATTTACCTGGGCAAAGTGCTGCATTACCAAGTGCCATACATCTCTAGGCCAGAACATATATATATTTTTTAAATATTTATTTATTCATGATTTATACAGTATTCAGAGGGCACCAGATCACATTATAGATGGTTGTGAGCCACCATGTGGTTGCTGGGACTTGAACTCAGGACCTTTGGAATAACAGCCAGTGCTTTTAACCTCTGAGCCATCTCTCCAGCCCCCAGAATATCTTTTTAAAAAAGTCATTTGGTCCTGTACTTCCTCTTAATACACAACTAAATTTTGTTGTCTGAAACTGAAAACTGCACTATAATGTAGTTGAGCTGGGTTTCTGGGTGTCACACTAGGAAGAGCCTTAGCTGTGTTGTGCAGACAGGGCTCCACGCTTGTTGTGTGGAGGCTATAGTCTCCTCTCACTTCACAGGGCAGTTCGCCGTCATTTTGCAGAGAATGCCATATGCCGTGTGTTCAAGCCTGCTCTTGCCTCTTCAAGTTCTGGCTCTCGGCTTCACTATAACTCCGTGGAAGTGGGTCCAAAGCAGGAAAGTTCTGGAAGGAAACGTGGGGGTGGTGAGCACCTCCAAGGCCCCACCCTTGTTCATCTGTTAGCCGTGTTTGTTGATTTGTGTGGTAGGCATTGGGCAAGGCTCTGGAAATCAAGTCCCTGGCTCTCAGGCATGGCAGCCTTTATCCTGTCTTTAAGTTGACTCATGGAAATTGCACATAAATCTATGGGGTGCTGTGGGATGTTTTGATAAATGTATACATTGTGGAGAAGCTCTGGCAAGTTCTATAAGAGTTAAATTATAATATTATAAGTGCCATTGTAAGAGTCCTGTTAGCAAGGTGTGGTGGCGCACACCTTTAATCCCAGCACTTGGGAGGCAGAGGCAGGCGGATCACTGCAAGTTTGAGGCCAGCCTGGTCTACAAAGCTAGTCTAGGACAGCCAGGGCTACACAGAGAAACCCTGTCTCAAAAAACCAGAGAAAGGGAGGGGGGAGGGAGAAAGACAGAGACAGAGAGAGACAGTGACAGAGACCGAGAGAAGAGTCTGTGAACTGTTTGTCTGTAAATATGTTGGACAGTCTCATAAAGCAGGTGGCATTAATATTGTCATTACACAGAAAGAGAAATTGAAAGTAGGAAAGTGTCCTAGGTTTATACAACGGTTAAGTATCAGGTTCAAATTTTCTGATAATAAATCTTTTGACCTTTGTATCATGTGGGATGAATGCGGGACTCTGTACATACTAAGCACATATTCTACTCCTGAGCTATACCCAGCCCCAGTTCTCTTCTGCCTTTTCCCACTAAAAAACACGTATCGTTTTTATTTTATATACACTTAAAACACTCTTGCATATAAACACTCTTACAAGAGCGCTTCACCTGCATGTGTGCGTGTGTCAGGTGGCTGCGTGGATGCCGAGGAAGCCAGAAGACTTCCCTGAAACCAGAGCTGCAATCTGAGTTGCCGGGTAGGTGTGGGAGCTGAATCCAGGTCCTCTGCAGGAATAACGGATGCCGTTAACCACTGCACCATCCTTCCAGACTCCTCTCCGCCTCCTCCTCTTCTGTATTTACTTTTAATTATGTGCATTTGTATATGAGTGTCTAGGTGTGTGTGTTACAGGTGAGTGTAGTTGCTGGCTGAGGCTGGAGGCATGTGATCCTCTGGAACTGGACTTACACAGGAGGATGTAACCGGACCAGTGGTTACAGGACAGCTGGGAACCAAAGTCCATTCCTCTGCAAGAGCAGTGGGGGGCTGCCTTAACTGCTGAACTGTCTCTTCAGCCCACCTAGCCCCTCCTCTGATACAAAGAAAGATGAAGTTCCCTATCACTTACCATTACTCTACTGTGGCATGCATTTCATCTTAAAAAAAAAACAATAAAACTATATTCTCATTTTACATTAAAATTTCCATTACATTTTAATTAATTTATTGTGTGTATATGTGTGCACCTGTATGTGTACATGTATGTGTGTGCACATATGCGTATGTGTGCTCGTGTGCACACGCATGTGTCGCGTCCATATGCAGGTATTGCCGTGGCATGCATATGGAGGTCAGAGAACAACTTGCAGGAGGAACTCTTCACTTGAGCTGAGCATTTTAGCAACCATAAGGGTGGCCAGGCGTGGTGGCGCACGCCTTTAATCCCAGCACTCCGGAGGCAGGGGCTGGCGGATCGCTGTGAGTTTGAGGCCAGCCTGGTCTACTAAGTGAGTCCAGGACAGCCAGGGCTACACAGAGAAACCCTGTCTGGAGAAAAAAAAAAAAAAAAAAAAAAAAGAAAGAAAAATAAAAAAGGCAACCATAAGGCCAGACTAAGAAAATGTTCTTTTTATTTAACTGTGATCGTTTATGGCCATCTCAGGGAAGTAGTTTGGGGTCTCTGGATGTCTGGTCTGTTGGGTAAACACCAGTTTTAGAACTGGTGAGTGGCTGCGTGTATATTTAACAAGCCAGCTGCAAGTGTGCCTGAGTAAGCAGCCTGGGCAAAGGTACAGCCAGGTGAGTGTGGCCCTGTGGCTAAGGCTGTAGGGAGCAGCTCTAGGAACGTGGGTGTTAGCTCAGGCAGTGAAGGACCCAATCCGCAAGCCCGAGACCCTGAGTTCTTGTCATCAGCACCCACACTAACAATGAATGCAGAAGCGTGGCTCTTCCGTCTCAGTCCTAGAGGGAAAGGTAGAGACAGGCGGATCCCAGAGCTCAGTGGCCATCCAGTCTAGCAGAATCAGTGGGCTCCAGGCTTCATGAGAGACTCTGCCTCAAAAAAACAAGACAGAGAGCACCTGAGGAAGATATCCCATGTTGCTCTTTGACAAATATACACATTCATGCAGATGTGCACAACACATACGCACACACACACATACACACAAAAGCGTTTTTAACTAATATAACAAGTTTCTTTCTAATGGTATTTATACTTTGTTGTTGTTTGTTTGTTTGTTTGAGACAAGGTTTCTCTGTGTAGCCTTGGCTGTCCTGGACTCACTTTATAGACCAGGCTGGCCTCGAACTCACAGAGATCCACCTGCCTCTGCCTCCCAAAGTACTAGGATTACAGAGCGTGCGCCACTGCAGATCATTTTCAAAAATGGAATCATAGTTCATCTAGTCTCAGATTTTTTACCAACAAGCCACCCTCATGAGTGGAAATCGTTTAACAATAAACATTATTCTGAGGAAAATGGTTTAGAGCAGTGGTTCTCAACCTTCCCAATGCTGCGGCCCTTTGATACAGTTCTTCCTGTTGCTCTGACCATAAAATTATTTTGTTGCCTCTTTATAAGTGTAATTTTTCTCCTGTTATGAATCCTCATGTAAACATCTGGTATGCAGAGTACCTGATGTGAGGGGACCCACAGGTTAAGAACCGCTGGGTGAGAGGGTGGTGTCTGGAGGGAAAGTTTTGAGTACATTTCATCTGTAAAAAGTGACATTAGGAGGCAGGGGCTGGCGGATTGCTGGGAGTTCGAGGCCAGCCTGGTCTACAAAGTGAGTCCAGGACAGCCATGGCTACACAGAGAAACCCTGTCTTGAAAAGCAAAACAAACAAACAAAAAAGTGACGCTGAGATGGCTCAGAGGTTAAGAGCACTGACTGCTCTTTTAAAGGCCCTAAGTTCAATTCCCAGCAGCTACTTCGTGACTCACAACCATCTATAATGAGATCTGGTGCCCTCTTTTGGTATACATAATAAATAACAATATTTTTAAGTGATACTAATTTCCATATAAAAATTTTTAATTTGCACTAGTGCCATATAATGCTTCAACTATCATGCCATTACAACAATGAAATTTCCAGAAACCATGCAGTGTCTAGTATGCCTGGCTAACACAGGAGAAAAAGTCAATGAGGACAGCAAAACTGGGGCTCGAGAGGTGGCTCAACATTTAAGTGCACTGGCCGTTCTTCCAGGGGACCTGGGTTCGATTCCCAGTACCCACATGGCAGCTCACAATTGTCCGAGGGATCTTGTGCCCTTTTCTGGCCTTGATACATGTGGTGTACAGACATAGATATAGGCAGAAATAAATAAAAATAAATAAAAACAACAATGCTAACAGGCGTGGAATACTACAGACAGTGGGCGGCTAATTTCCAAGTCAGCAGTCAAGGTAAAAGTTGCTTGGAGAAAGAAGGGGGCATTTGGATTGAGCCAAGAAACAAGGGGTTTCCTTATTTCTTCCTAGTCTACCGAAGCACTCTGGAACCGGCGAGGTTGGTTTTTTCTGGTGAGGGAACGCTAAGCCTATCAGCTGAGCATGACCCTTGGTGACGTCATACACCCTCCCTTCCCCCATTGCGTCTCCTGGACAGCCAGCTAGCACAGTTTTCCTAGCTTAATTTTTTTGTGGCTTGTTTTTCAAGAGTGATAAGTAGTTGTCCCATGGCAGACCACACAGAGACATTGGTGGAGAATTGCTTTGTCTGTACTCAGTGAGTTGGCATCAACGACTGAAAATGGGCACACCTGCATTTCAAAGGGCAGGTGACATTTTGTAGCCACGGGCTTGGTTCTGCCTGATATCAAAGACAGAGAGCTCTTTCTTCCTCCTCTAGGAATTTGAAGTCCAGCTGGAGGACGGCTGCGTGAGTCTTTAACTTCATTCACCATGACGATGACAGGGTCCGGCAAATGTCATTGGACTCTACAGCGTAGAGCCTCCATAGACCACTGAGATGGGGGAGGGCAGATGCGGTGGAGAGGGCTGAGGGTTCTAGAAGAATGTGGATGCCGTTGAAAGCTATAGAGGATTTGGGATAGAGTGGGAGATCAGCTAGAAGGCTGTAAAGGGAAGGCTTCCCAGAGCCCCTGGAGCGCGTCATGTGTGTATGTATGTAGGCAAAATCCTACTGAGAGGAAGGAGAAAGGGAGGGCCGGGAGCTGAGAGTTGATGAGGCCTAGAGCAGATGCGCAGCGGTAGGGTGTTTGCGAGCAAGAGCACTTCCTCAGTGCTCAGGAAGTGGAAGGGGAAACAAGATCTGTGTATGGTGAGTTTGTGGAGCACCCACCGGAAGCTCCTGTGGCAAGGCCATCAGTGGAAGCCTCAGGTGGTGAGGTCATCATCACCCAGGAGATGTCAGCGTCTTCTCTTGCTGTTGGTGTTCTCAGGTGGCGCACAGGCTGCCTTACAGCCCTCCAGAACGCCTGCTAAACCATGCGTGGCAGGCAGGTCATAGTCGGGGTCCAGCTTACTGTCCTAGCTTTGATTTTCTCTATCTACCCATTCTGTGCTAGAAAAAGGCAACCACAAGCCGGGTGGTAGTAGCACACGCCTTTAATCCCAGCACTAGGGAGGCAGAGGCAGGTGGATCTCTATGAGTTCAAGGCCAGCCTGGTCTGCAAAGCGAGCCCAGGACAGGAAGGCTACACACAGAGAAACCCTGTCTGGGGAAGGGGTAGGGGTAGTGGAGCCAACCTCATGGAGCTGGAGGGGTGGCTCAGGGATTAAGAGCACTGGCTGTTCTTCCAGAGGACCGGGGTTCGATTCCCAGCACCCACATGACAGTTCACACCTGCCTGCCACTCCAGTTCCAGGGGATCCGACACCCTCACACAGGCACACATGCAGGCAAAACAGCAATGCACATGTAATAAAAAAAAAAAGAAAACATTGAAAAATCCAACTTCATAGGTGCCCTCAAGCAACTTGCTCCAAACACCCTTCCCATTCCCTTTCTCATCCTCGTTCAAGACCCCATTCAAGCATTACTTCCAAGAGCTGGAGAGATGGCTCAGAGGTTAAGAGCACTGGCTACTCTTCCAAAGATCCTGAGTTCAATTCCCAGCAACTGCGTGGTGGCTCACAGCCGTCTATAATGAGATCTGATGCCCTCTTGGCGTACAGGAGTACATGCAGGCAAAACACTGTATACATAACAAATCTTTTTTTTTTTTTAATCACTTCCTTTTAAACATTCTGTATTCCCAGGCCCTGCCCCACAGTCAGTGAGATCCTCAGTCTTCTCAGGTGTCTAAGCCACAATGTTAGCTAATTTACTGGCTTCAGCAGGGTGTCGGGTGTGGGTGGGCGCCTTGGACTGCTGGATCTGCTCCCTCAGCAGTTGCTCATGAATTGAAGTGGGCTTTTGTATTGATCTGTTAGCCTTTGATGCACAGAAAGTATTGGTATTTTTCTTTTTATTCTAGGTGGTTCTGGAATGGAGCCGCGATCAGTACCACGTTCTGTTTGACTCCTACAGAGACAATATTGCTGGCAAATCCTTTCAGAATCGGTAAGATGAGAGTGAGCCTGGAGGGCTTCTGTTATCTGAACGCAAATAACGAGTCGTGTTTTAAATATGGTGGTTGGTTAACGAGATCTTTCCAGGTTGTTTGTGTCGATACAAAACATGTCTCTCACCTCCGAGGAAATAAACTGGTTACTGTTTGAGGCAGATATAAGTAGCCAGGAGCATGGATGCTAACTGTCAAGTCGCATACTCCTATGTGGAAATGACTTATGATTTTTTTTATAGTTATGTAGCAAAAGGAAGTAATGAATGTATTTTTCAACCAGATTGATGGGAACATTGGGTAAGTGAGAGTGTTCAGGTTTCATTGCTGTGAACAGACACCGTGACCGAGGCAGCACTTACAAAGGACAACATGTAAGTGGGGCTGGCTTACAGTTTCAGAGGTTTCGTCCCTTTATCATCACGGCGGGAAGCATGGCGGCATGCAGGCCGGCACGGTGCTAGAGAAGGAGCTGAGATTACTCTATCTTGATCTGAAGGCAGCCGAAGGGGGTCTGTATACCACACTGGGTGGAGCCTGAGCATAGGAGACCTCAAAGCCCGCCCCCCACAGTGACACACTTCCTCCAACAAGGTTGCAGATCCTAATAGTGCCTCTCCCTGTGGGCCAAGCATTCAAACACATGAGTCTGGGGGGGGGGGGGGAAGCCACTCCTATTCAAACCACCACAGGGCTTGTAGTAAACTGGGGGAATCTCTGCTCTCGGTTTCAGATGATGGCAGTGCTAGCTTTTGGATTGATGGAAACTAGTGATCTGTTAATACATTTTTTTGTTTTGTTTTTTTTCTGAGATAGAGTTTCTCTGTGTAGCCTTGGCTGTCCTAGACTTAGCACCATGCCCAGCTGTTAACACATTTTAAATGTTTTTTACCTGCACATATTACCTGGTAGTGACAAGGATCTTAGATGTGACACAGAGGTGAGCACTGGATGGCAGTTAAGGATATTGGAAATCGCCCAAGAGGATTTGGCTCTGAATCTGCAACATCCTAACCCTCTACAAGTTCTAAGCACTCATTATCCATGTCGATGCTTTAGTAGAGGTGTGACTTGGTTCATATATTTCAGAGGATACACACCCACCTGAAGAAACCTTCTAGTTCATTCTATTTTGTAGGTGAAAAATCTTGATGTCCAAGAAATAATCTTGCCTTGCAGTGTTGAATAGACTAGTTTTCATGGACTCATTTTATCTCTCCAGTCCTTTGAGGTACAGGATATGGGAACCAGGTAGCCACTACCCAGCTAGTTGGGAACATTGGCCAGCTTAACATCACCATGTCAACCAAGGCATGCCCACAGTAACTGCCAGGCTGGTCCTTGCACTTTTGCCCATCCCATTTTAAAATATATATTATATATGAATATATATTCATTTTATATATATATATACACACACATAAATAAATAAATAAATAAATAAGAAAGATAGATTGATTGACTGAACCTAAGAGATGGGTGTCTTTTCCTTACATTGATCTCTCTCCCACTACTGTTACAACAGATACAAATATATATATATATATTATATAGTGTCCAGAAGAGGACATTAGAGGCTATAGATGGTTGTAAGCTACCATGTGGTTGCTGGTAATCGAACTCAGGATCTTTGGAAGAGCAGACAGTGCTCTTACCCTCTGAGCCATCTCTCCAGCCCTGGTCATCACATCTTCCTGCCTCTGTGAAGTACCGGTAGCATCTCTCTGTTTAGGCCAAGCTTCCTGATGAAATCCTTATTCTTTTTTTCTTTTGTCTTTTTGTTTGCTTGATTTTTTTGGTCTTTCAAGACCGGGTTTCTCTGTGTAGCCATGGCTGTCCTGGACTCACTTTGTAGACCAGGCTGGCCTCGAATTCACAGCGATGCACCTGCCTCTGCCTCCCGAGTGCTGGGATTACAGGCGTGAGCCACCACACCCGGCTCTCAGAAGCAATTTTTACCCCAATATTATACTTCCTGTGCACAAAATTAGTCACATACCCCTGCCCTCCCCCCTTTCTTTTTGGTCTAGAAAACTATTGCTTATTTTATATATATATATATATTTTTTTTTAATTAGGTACTTGTATATGGCTATGTGTAATTACATGTAGGACCCATGGAAGCCAGGAGAGAGCATCAGATTCTCCCAAACTGCAGTTTCAGGTGGTTGTGAGCTGCCTGAGTGGGTGCTGGGAACCGAACCCAGGTCTTCTACGAGAGCAGCAAGTGCTTTCAACCACTGAGCCAATGCTCCAGCTCAAGCCTTCAGCTCCCACTTTGGTCTTTAGTGCACATCTTCCACAAAGATGAACTCTCTCTAGACATAGAGATGTTTGTATCTGTTGTAACAGTAGTGGGAGAGAGATGTAATCAATGTAAGGAAAAGACACCCATCTCTTAGGTCCAGTCAATCAATCTATCTTTCTTATTTATTTATTTGTTTGTTTGTTTTTTGAGACAGGGTTTCTCTGTGTAGCCTTGGCTGTCCTAGAATTCACTCTGTTGACCAGGCTGGCCTCTAACTCAGAGACCCACCTGCCTTTGCCCTCCAAGTGCTGGAATTAAAGGCGTGTGCCACCACTGACCCCTCAGGATCTTTTTTTTTTTTTAAATAATTTGTTTTTATTTTATGTGCATTGGTGTTTTGCCTGCATATGTGTCTGTGTGAGGGTGTCAGTTGGAGTTATAGACAGTTGTGAGCTGCCATGTGGGTGCCGGGAATTGAACCCAGGTCCTCTGTAAAAGCAGTCAGTGCTCTTAACCACCGTGCCATCTCTCCAGCCCCCTCTTAGAATCTTTAAAGCAGCAGTTTTCAAAGACACCCAGGGGGTCCAGTGGAATTAAAGATCTTTCTATAACAAATGCCTGTGTGGAATTTGCTTTTTAAAAAACTATATGCAGGCCGGGTGTGGTGGCGCATGCCTTTAATCCCAGCACTCGGGAGGCAGAGGCAGGTGGATCGCTGTGAGTTCGAGGCCAGCCTGGTCTACAAAGGGAGTCCAGGACAGACAAGGCTACACAGAGAAACCCTGTCTCAAAAAAACCAAAAAAAAATATATAAATAAATAAAAATAAAAAATTATATGCATTAGTGAATGGTCTAGGAATAGTGTGTAAAATTGCTTACACACTAATAGTCTACCATTGCATTAATTAAAGGGAACAGAACAGGAAGGTTGTATTCACAAATGCTCATGATGAAGTAGAGCAATTGTTAGCCTGATGACAGGTTGACCCTTGAGTGCGTATCTTGCTAATACCCTAGATCAGCGGCTGTGGTCCAAGACCCTTTGGGGTTGGATATCAGATCTTCTGCACTTCAGCATTAGGAAGGTGGAGAATCACTGCTTTAGATAATGTGCACACTAGCTACCTGTTGATTGCTTAAGTAAAAGGCCCTCAGGCGGCTGAGTCACAAGTCCAACCAGCCATCTTTTTCATGGCAATTCCTGTTACTTTATAGAGCAGACGACAGTGTGATGACTACTCAGACTTAATTACTTCTATTTCTAGGCAGTGAACACGGTCATCTTGTCATTTCAAGGAAAGCACATAATGGTATTTGTTAGTGATGACTCCATTTATGTTTTCAGGGTTATAGGACTTGCTTCCAACATGGAGACACTAACAGCTTCACAGTTCTTTTTGGTTAGCGTTGGTCTCATCTCTGAAATCGCACCTGTTAATACCATGTAAAAAGATCAATAAAAGGTATCAGCTTTTGGCAGATCTGCATTCGTGTATATTTTCAGATTCCACTCTGCAGGCAACCCTTAAGTCGCTATGGCTGATTTTGGTTTTAGTATCAGAGGAGAATATATATATATATATATAATCTATTGTCTGAAAAGGCTAGCAAACGATGCCCCTCCCATGTCTGTGTGATCAGGGCTTTTCTCCAAAACCCTTTTCTCCCTCGGTTGCCTAACCAAAGTGTCATATGTCAACACATTGAAACTGGAAGCTATAAGATGCCAGCTTGGTTCTGTTAAGCCGAACAGAAATTTTCAGAAACCACAGTAACGCCTCTATCTAAGTTTTGCTGTTGTTGCCTAGAAAATACAGCTTCTGGGTTTCAGAGATAGATCTGTCCATAAAGTGTTTGCAAGTAAGCTTAAGAACCCAGAGTGACGCCCCCCCACCCCAGAACCCAGGGCAAAATAGCCGGATGAACCCTTGTAACCCCAGTGCTGGGGAGGCAGAGGCGAGCAGGTGTAGGGAGCTTGCTGGCAGCAAGTTGAACCTATTGATAAAAGCTCTAGGCCAGTGAGATACCTTGTCTTTAAAAAAAAAAAAAGTGACTGTCACCTGACCCTGGTTTTCTCTGGCCCATGTGCACACACACCTCCTCCACACATACACAAGAAAATAATAGTTTAATTGTTTGGTCTTGGGGCTTTGAGGATCAAACCCCCTGTGCTGGCAGAGCAGTCATTTTATCCCCTGGCCCAAGAAAATTGTGCTTTTCATGACAAGCTATAAACGTTTTATTTTGTTGTTGTTTTGGTTTGGTTTGGTTTTTTGAGACAGTTTCTCTGTGTTGCCTTGGCTGTCCTGGACTCACTTTATAGACCAGACTGGCCTTGAACTCATAGTGATCAGCCTGCCTCTGCCTCCCGAGTGCTGGGATTAAAGGCCTGCGCCACCACGCCTGGCTTTATTTTATCTTTTTTTATTTTAATTTTTTGGAGAAGCTATAACCATTAACAGGCGAGGAAGCTCATTGCTTTAAGACGTCCCATTATGTTGCAAATATGGAGACCATGAACAATTATAACCTATGAGCCAAAGGTCTTGTGGGCCTCCGTAGTTTTCAGTCTTACAGCCAGCAGACTCAGGGAAGGCTGCTAAACATTCCCTGTGATGGTTGTTCAATTTTGTGTGCAGTGGAGGGTGTGAGCAAAGGGCAGTTTCTTCCCACCCCAGAGTTGCTGAGTCTGCAGGTCTCGGAGTGTCTCTTGGAACTCGAGTTTCTTTCTAAGCACTTTCCTGGAGGTCCTGAGGCTGCAGGTCAGCTGAGTCCTCATGAAAGTGCCCATCATGGAGTGACTTCCATGCTTTGCTGACTTGCCCTTCAGCAACAGTTGATTCTCTCCCGACCCAACATTTATGGAGCACCTACTATGTACGTCTTGTTGTGACAATGCACAGATCAATATGTCTCTGCTTTGAAGAAATGCCAGACTTTTAAGAAAACTAAGTTGTTAGAAAATGTGAATTTTTGAATTTAGTTAATTTTTGTTGTTGTTGTTTTGTTTTGTTTTTCGAGAAAGCGTTTCTCTGTGTAGCCTTGGCTGTCCAGGAATCGCTTTGTAGATCAGGCTAGCCTCGAACTCACAGCGATCCACCTGCCTCTGCCTCCTGAGTGTTGGGATTAAAGGCGTGTGCCACCATGCCCGGCTGTAGTTAAAATTTTTTTTTTTAATTAATTTGTTTGTCTTAATTTTTAGTTATGTGTGTATGTGGGTAGAAGGGTTGTATGTGTGAATGCAGTGCCCATAAAGGCCAGAAGAGGGCATCAGATCCCTCGGAGTTGGAATTAAGGGCAGTTGCTAGCTATCTGGCTGCTGGGAGCCAAACCCACATCCTCCCTGAGAGCAGGGTATGCGTGTGTCCTAGACCTGAGCCCAAGCTCAGTGGTTTTAATCAGATACTCTTGTTTCCTTTCTGAAGGATTTTTGTTTTGTTGAGACAGTCTCTCATTATGTAGGCCTGCCTGGCCTGGAGCTTGCTGTGTAAAGCAAGCTTGCCTGCCCTGTCTCCTGAGTGCTGGGATTGAAGGTGTGCACCACCACACCCAGCCCCTTTATAAAGAACTTTATAAATCTTGACTACGTATTTATTTATGAAACAGGTCTCGATATGTAGCCCACTCCGGCTCCACATTCAGAATCCTGCCTCAGCCTCCCAAGTGCAGGGAGACTGCAGGCTAAGATCTTTGGGAATGATGTGTCAGCCATTTTGGGGTTTCACTAAGTACTGTAATGTTTATTAAAAGCCTCTATTCTTCTGTTAGTTTCTGTACTTCTTTGTTTTGTTTTTTCAAGACAGGCTTTCTCTGTGTAGCCCTGGCTGTCCTGAAACTTGCTCTGTAGACCAGGCTGGCCCTGAGCTCAGAGACCCACCTGCTTCTGCCTCCTAAGTTCTGGGATTTTTATCATGTTTAAAACATGGGTATTAAGTTGTAAATCCCAACTACTTAAGTTCTGGATTGCTTTGTCTTTTTTGTTTTCTTTTTTGTTCTTTTGTTTTTCTACTGTAGAACTAAGGGTCTGCAAAAGGGCCGTAGGAGTTCCTTTTACATCGTGACTTGAGTGCAAATTGTATCACATCTTTGTCACCATCACTTCTCATTCTGAGTCACAGGCTTCCTCGTCATCTGGAAACCAAGATCACGGTCTAGTGGTTATAAAACTAAAGGCCCAGCCTCATCTCTGCCATGCTTGATAGCCAGACAGCTGAGTCACGGCCATGAGCTGATCATGTGATGTCTTTCGGGCTTTCAGTTTAACCCATGAGATAACTGGGCATGTGACACCAGGCTCATTTGAAGAACTTGAGTTGTTTTCCTCAGCTGGACATTTACCTATATCTCCTGAATCTATTAAAAAACGTTAAGAACGAGTAATTACTTTGCCAGGAAAACCACAGAATATGCAGTCTCTTCCCTCCTTTTCCACATTTCCATTGAAAAGTGTATTAAATCAAGCAGGGTTTTTAATTTTCCTTTTGTTTTCTTTCCCCCTTTCTCCTCCTCCTCCTCACAGGGTAGTGTATAAATGCTTGACACAACAAACCTAATGACTTGTGAGAACTGACACCTCAAGGCTCTTCTCTGCCCTCCACACGCGAGCATGTGCCTTCCCTGCCGCAAACAAGCCACCCCCATCAACACAAACACCCATCCCACACTCTGCAATAAGAGCATTTGGGAGACCGGGAGCCGGAGTGACCGTGGATAAGTTGTATGTGGGTATACTGAGTCAGATAGATGTTAACAGGAAACACACATACATATGTGCCGAAGGAATTACAGTTCCTGGGGCTAAAGAGATAGCTCAGCGGTAAAGAGCACTGATGCCTCTTCCAGACTTTGGTTCCAGGAGACCCAACAGCCTTTCCTGGCCTCTGCAGGCACCAGGTCCATAGAGGGTACACAGACATGCGTGCAAGCAAAACACCCACACACAGCAGCAACAACGATAATAACTTTAATGAGATTATGCACAGCATTTTCAAGACCCTAGGTGGATAGCAGTGAACAAGAAGAATTCATGAATCTTCCGTACAGGACTGGCAGTGTAGCCTAGCTCCGTAGAACGCAGCTGTGTGGTCGACCGTGGCCGCATTAGCTGAGAACTTGGAGGAGAGCCTTCTGAGGCCCCACCCTGACTGCCCAGTTAGAGCCTGACGGAGAGCCGCAGCCTGCTGATGAGTCAGTCCTCCTTGTAGCTGCCAGTTACCGTGTGAGAATCACTGAAGGATGTGTGCAGGGAAACCTAGAGGGAACGTTTCTGATATTGTCTCAGTGGGAAGAGAGAGCGCCCGGAGATGCTGGAGAGAAAAATAAGTGTGTAGTTAAAGCAGGACCCAGGATGCATAGCTCCACTCGTGCCCTGGGTCCTGGCTATCACGTGGAAGAGAGTAGGTAGGAAGTTCTAAGAGGAGTAACAACCCCCTCAAGAATAAAGTGCTGGGGAAGGTGCCTACTGTGAGTCAACGCTCTTCCAAGAGAATAGGGCTAACGAGGGAGAGTGGATGCAGGAAGGCAGAAGTGGAACCAACCCAAAGCATCCTCCACGTTCGTTTGGTTGGTTGGTTGGTTGGTTGGTTTTGGGGGTTTTTTTGAGACAGGGTTTCTCTGTGTAGCCTTGGCTGTCTTGGACTCGCTTTGTAGACCAGGCTGGCCTCGAACTCACAGAGATTCCCCCTGCCTCTGCCTCCCGACTGCTGGGATTACAGACATGTGCCACTGTGCCTGGCTTTTACTGTGAGTTCTTAATCATATAAGGGGAGGGGAAGCAGCCAGGGTGTCCCAAGAACAACATATTGTGAGGCCTCGTCTGTGCTGGGGTCAGTGATGATCGGTCACCACTCAGCTATCACATAGGTGACGTCACTTTCCTGACAGCGCTGGGACCCCTGGTGTCTCTGAGCTCTGTTTCTAGTTAGGGTCTCCCGTTTGCTTGGTCCTTCCTAATCTCTTGGCCAAGCCAGATATGCACGTGTCTCAGGACACATGAAAACACCTTTTCCCAGCCTTCTTCCTCCTCCAGCTTCCAAACTGGCTCATTCCCACACTTTACGCCTTTTTTTCTACAGTGCTGTATCCCCAGCACTTTTCCCTTCAGAGCTGAGGTTAGAACCATAGACCTCTTGCATCCTGAAAAAACACTCTACCACCCAGCTACATTCCTACCCAAACCTACTTGCTCTGTAAGACCAGCTGATATCTGTATCTAAAAATAGTCCTATATAAATGGTTTCTAAATTTTCTGTTATCTTCTCTGTGACATTTAACATCTCTGGCTTCGTATCTATTTAGTTTATCTCCTGTTTTTTTGTTTGTTTGTTTTTGTTTTTTTCGAGACAGGGTTTCTCTGTGTAGCCTTGGCTGTCCTGGACTTGCTTTGTAGACCAGGCCAACCTTGAGCTCACAGAGGTCCACCTGCCTGTGCCTCCTGATTGGGATTAAAGGTGTGCGCCACCACACCCAGCTGCTTCTGTTTTTACTCATCTAGAATATAAGCACCACATCATTTTGGAGATAGAGTCGGGGCAAGGTCTCAGCATAACCCAGGCTGACTCAGTATCTTCCTTCCTTTTTTTTTTTTTTTAAACATTTATTTATTTTATGTATATGAGTGCTCTATCTGGATGTACACCTGCAGGCCAGAAGAGGGCATCAAATCACATCATAGATGGTTGTGAGCCACCATGTGGTTGCTGGGAATTGAACTCAGGACCTTTGGAAGAACAGCCAGTGCTCTTAACCTCTGAGCCATCTCTCCAGCCCTGTATTTTCGTTTCTTACACCTCTTTATAGTTTTGGAATTACAGGTACGTGCCACCAATCTCACGCTCACATCTTTAAAGCAGAAGGTGGTGGTTACTTCGACTGATTTATTTCCCATGAAGTAATTAATCCGTGATGACAAAAAAAATGTAGTTGCAGCCAGAAGTCTAATCCTGTGCCCAGGCTGCAAGAAGAAGAACAGGAGCGTGTATTTCCTCGTAGCTGTGACTACACACCTTACCAGGATCGCCCTACGGGAGGAAAGATTTATTTGCCTATTTTGGCTGTTGATTCATGGTGGGGAAGGCAGGGTGGCCTGAATGGCTTTGCAGGTGGGGCAGGTGTGGGGCAGGTGTGGGACAGGTGGGGCAGGTGTGGGGCAGGTGTGGGTGAGGAAACAACCGCAGGAAATGCAGTGCTGGTTTTCTCCTAGCCATTTCTGTTCAGTCTGGCACCCCAGGCAACGGGGATGGCCTTCTCTGAATCTAATCAAGTCGATAATCAGAATTAACTACCACAAAGGGCAGGCTTTGGGAGTTGCCCTAAAACAAAACAAAACAAACAAACAAACAAACAAAACATGTCCATTTGTTTGGAAATCTAAAATGCCAACAACCCAAACAGACAGGAAGTCTGTGTCATAGGTCAGAGAGGTGGTGGTTGGGGATGGGGCGGGCATTGGTTTGGTTTGGTTTGGTAAGTTGGTGAGCCAGAGGAGAAACATTCTTTTGGAGGGATTAAACCCGAACAGAAACAAGGCTGGGCCTCCCTCATTCCTTATTTTGCAGATGATTTGAAAACAAGAGCAGGTGCTTGAAAAAACACACCTCACACCCTACCCTACCCCCACGGCAAAGCAGGAAGGTCGCCTGCCTTCTTGGACATATGTCACTGATAGTCATCTAACTATTAGAAAGATATTGAAGGGCTCTGAAGCAAAGGAAAAGAGGAGGGCCCGACTTGGAACGGCTCTCTTAGGCCAAGCCTCCTGCCTGGACTGTTTGATAACATCACTGTCTTTGCTCCTTAAGCTTCTGAGTACCCTCTGTACTTTGCCACACTTGTCCTACTGATCCCGTATTTGTGGACTGTATGAGTGATAGATTATCTAATCTCAATGGGAAGAAGTTATTCTCACTCTGCTTGACATCTTCCTGAAGTAAAACGTACCATAGCACGAAAGTTAGCATTTCCGCCATTTTTAAAGTGCATGGTTGAGAGCAGCACCACATGGCATTCATTCACAGTTGTTTGAGGGGCTGTGGTCACCGTCTGGTCCCAGGACTTGGATCACCCTAAGCAGAAACCCTGTGCCTGATGACCAGTCACTGTCTGCTCCACCGGAGCTCTAGGGTCTCCAAGGACCGACTTTTGTCTATTAGAGTCTCCTCCATTAATCTTTCATTTATCATCACTATCATCACCATCATCATCATCACCACCACCATCACCATCATCACCACCGTCGTGTGTATGCCTGGTGGTGGGGGTGGCACGGCAGAGGATAACATCCAGGACTTAATTTAGTTCTCCTTACCTTTCCGGGGATCGAACTGGGGTCTTAGGTTTGTGTGGCAAGCACCTTGAACTCACTGAGCTCTCTCTCAATAGCCCCTCAGGTAACCTTTAGGAAGGAAAGACATTCAACCTGTTTACAGGAGGATCAAATCATCCAAATTCCATGACGTTTCTAACACAGTGCAGTTCACAGAGATGGTATTTGATAGACATCACTCCTTCAACAGTGGCCCCTGGACGGCACACAGTTCTGTCACACGGGCATGCCATAGTCCTGTGGCCTTTTTGTTGATAATGTCTACATTTAAACTCTTTGTTGTTGTTGGTTGTGGTGGTGGTAGTGGTTGGTTGGTTTTGGTTTTTGCTTCACCCTGGCTGTCTTGGAACTCACTCTATAGAACAAGGTGGCTTCAGACTCAGAACTACCTGTCTCTGCTTCCCAAGTGCTAGAATTAAAGGTGTGCCACCACTCTTAAATATAAGCTGTGCTATAATCTTTTCCTCAAGTGTTCTGAAAAACCCACAATTAAGCCAGAGGACTTGTGGTGTGCCCTAGGCTCTGTCTGCCCATGCCAATCGATGTGGTCTACACCTGGGTGAACGGCACAGACCTTGAGCTGCTGAAGGAACTCCAGCAGGTCCGGGAGCAAATGGAGGAAGAGCAGAAAGCTATGAGGTAAACCAGCTTAAAAAGAAGGCCATAGTATGGTTGCGGGGACACGCAGGTGCACATCTGAGATGGGTGAAGTGGTCACTCAGGGTTGGTTCACTGTTACTCTCTCATCTGGAAGATTTGCTGATGTCTTTCCCCACCTCTTTATAAGCATCACCAGTGCACTGCAGGAGCATATGACTTGTTTACGTTTTCAGTGCTGTGACCTGTCCCATTGGCATATTAGTCCCAGCGAAGTCACCAAGAAAGTCGGCATTGTAAAGTCTCCCTTGTCCACACCTGGGGCTTGCATTGGCTGGTGCCTGTGTAACAAGCTGTGTTTGCTCTTTGTTAGGGAAATCCTTGGGAAGAACACAACAGAGCCAACGAAGAAGAGGTAAGCATTTTGGTCTCTTCTCGGGAATAGAGCTTGAGGAGACGAAGTGTCCAGATTATCACTTGTGGGCATACACTGTTTTGTTTTGTATTTAAGCTACCGCTCAGATGCAGTGCCCCTACCCCTACCCCACGATTTTTGACACCCCAGTTAAGTGCATGCATTAGAGAGAATTTGCAGTGCTCAACAGCGTACTGACTGAGCACTCGTGGCGTCTGTGTGCTGGCCAACCCAGTCCTGCTCGGTTTTGGCAAGGGGAGAAGTGCTCATTTATCCATCCTGATGCATTGTTCCCTTGGCCTCTTCAAACTAATTATACCCTGTGTTTTGACTATAAAATTCATTCCCACCATTTATTTGTACATTCGTAATCTGTCCTTATCTTTGGGAGCTGTCACGTTGTATATATTTAAAGACCTGGAAGGTGATTTAGCCCAACGATGCATCTCTTTTGCTAAATATATTGATTTCAATCATGCACGGTGCTGATGAGTCCTTAAAACAGTTCTGACTGACAAACAGAACCGTCTTCACTGCTCCTTTCCCACTTAGACTTTAAAATAAGGCTTTTGTGGAGATGATTGTGACCCCCTCGCTCCTCTACAGTCTTTTTGCTTGTTTAGTTTTGTCTTTTGAGTCAGGGTCTCCTAACTCAGGCTGGCCTTCACATTCTCTCTGTGGCTGAGCGTAGCCTTGAACTCCCGGCCCTCCTGCCTCCTCCTCAAGTGCTAGGATTATAGGAGTGTGCGGCTACGCCCAGCTCAAAACTGTCAGTCATAGTCATGACCTGAAGTCTCCTGCTTTACTTTCATCTTTCATACCTCTGAGGCTCTGAGGCCAGAAATGTTTGAGAGGGACAGATTTACAGTGCTTGGATTAAACCTGAGTCATCAGTTTTGAGGCGTGCTGATTGAGCCAAGGGTGCTTTCTTCTGCATTTCTGTGACTAGCTAAGAAGGCTGAATGGTTTAACACATCATTGTGCTAGCTGTGGTTCCAGCTTTGTGAACTTTTTGGCCATGTTATGTGTCCACTGCCCTCACTCAGATAGAAAGCTCTCCTACGTGCACACATTAGAACCAGGTTACGTTGCTGGTATTTGTGTCAGTGTAATGTCCACTGTAGTTCATGTTGTTCTAATTGGGGTGGATAGACTGTATGAGCCAGAATCTCTCTCCTAATATGCTAACAAGGGGCTTCAGTGGACTTAAAAATAGTTTTTTTAATGGTAGCACTGAAGTACTTAATATCTCATGAATTTTGAGTTAGTAAATTTTGGTGCCAAACTTACTTTATTTGTGTTTTTTAAGACATGATTTCACGATGTACTCCAAAGTGGCCTAGAATTTATAATCGTCCCTCTTGCCTCATCCTTCAAGTAGGAGACATCACCACTCGATTGCTACTCCTGTAATTAGTAAAAGTTTGAAAACTGTATCTTTAAAATGTGTCCTGTTATTTTTCATCCCATACTTACTAACATCAACAAAAGAAGGTTTAGGCTTACATCCTTGAGATGAACGAGGCTAGTAAGGTGTGGTAATTTTATATAGGCTGTGGGATTTTAAATCCCCCCTCCGTGAGTGGGGGCCACAAGCTTCTCCTTGTCTGGGGTGTTGTCTGTCTCTGCAGCGAGAAGCAGCTGGAGTGTCTGCTGACACACTGCGTTAAGGTGCCCATGCTCGTCCTGGACCCGCCCCTGCCCGCCAACAGCACCCTGAAGGACCTGCCGGCCCTGTACCCATCCTTTCACGCTGCCAGCGACATGTTCAATGTCGCAAAACCAAAAAACCCTTCTACCAACGTGTCAGTTGTCGTTTTTGACACTACTAAGGATGGTAAGAGGTTTTTTTTTTTCCTTTTTTAAAAAAAGATTTACTTATTATGTTGTGTGTATGAGTGTTTTGTCTGCATGTATGTACACCTCATGCTTGGAGCTGTTGGGTCCCCTGGAACTGGGGCTATAGAGAGTCGTAAGCTGCTATGTGGGTTCTGGGAATTGAACTCAGGTCCTCTGGAGGTGCAGCCAGTGCTCTTGCCTCCTGAGCCACCTTCTCCAGCTCCTGTGTCTGTTTTATTTTCATTATTATTTTTTAGAGGTTTCATTGTTGTTGGCACGGTCTCTTTATTATGTAGCCCTGGCTGTCCTGGAACTCACTCTGTAGACCAGTCCTCTAACTCTCAGACATCCACCTGCCTCTGCCTCCTGTGTGCTGAGATTAAGTGTGTGAGCCACATGCCCAGCTCCCTGCATGTGTTTTTTGTGGTTTTTGTTTGTTTGTTTGTTGGTTTTTTGAGACAGGGTTTCTTTTCTCTGTGTAGCCTTGGCTTTCCTGGACTAACTTTATAGACCAGGCTGGCCTTGAACTTACAGCGATCCGCCTGCCTCTGCCTCCAGAGTGCTGGGATTAAAGGCATGCGCCACCACCGCCCGGCTCCTGCATGTATTTTTAAACCATGTTATTATCATTGATATTCAGAATAACAAAATTCTGAATGAAACACATGATTCAGTTTTTGGTTTTTCAAGACATGGTTTCTCTGTGTTGCCTTGGCTGTCTTGGATTTGCTTTGTAAACCAGTCTGGCCTCGAACTCATAGCGATCTGTCTGCCTCTGCCTCCCAAGTGCTGGGATTAAAGGTGTGCGCCACTGCACCCAGCGAAAATGATTCAGTTTTTAGAAACGGTTTGATAAACTAAAAATGTTTAGAGAAAAGCCAAAGGGCCACTATTGTATTGCATTGTAAACCATCCGCATCTCAGAAAAGGACTGCACAACACTCCTTCCATCTCGCAGACACATCATACCCTGTGTTCTGAATTTCCCATGAGTCCCTTCAATCTGGTACTCAGAATTACCTCTTCCTGGCTCAAAGTCATCTGGAGACTTTTTTTTTTCCTAACCATATGACATACCAGAGCATTCATACTCTTTATTCAGATTCCTTCTGCTTCACACACAGTGGAATTCAGACTTCCAAAGGCATGGCTCGGGAGGCGGGAGGTGGGACCTTTGGGAGGTGATCAGGGCGGGAAGACTCAGCCTTCTTCACAAGTAGTACTACAGGACCCCAGCCCTTCCCCATGGGGAGTTAACCAGCCGATCCCTAACTGCACTTGGGAAGAGGGTCCTCCCGAGAGCCCAACTCCGCTGGAGCCTGCACTTGGCCTTCCTACCGCCACAACTGTGAGGCGTCCGTCAGTCTGCTCAGCAGCTGGTGGAACTAGTTCCTGCATGAAGCTGCTTTGTCCCTGTGCTGCTGAGGCCACACGCATGTCCCAGCCCTGGCATCTCTTCTCTCACAGCCTAACTGTTCATCAGACAGCCCCACTTGGAGGAGGTGCTGTGGGTTTCATGTGGATACCACGAAGGCTCGCAAGCTCCTTCGACAATTATGGAGTGCCATTTTGCCCACGTCGTCCACTGCAGCCCCGCTTTTTAGCTTTGCTTTTTCCTTCCGACGTAATAGGTAGCCCCATCCTGTCAGTTGCTTTTGTTTTGCCGACAGTTCTTAGCCCCCACCCCCACCCCTGGATCTGTTTCATGTCCTTCACACACTCCTGAAACAGACGCAGGAGCTGTTCTTTCCTTCCGTCTAGTACCCTACGTAGCACAGACTGGCAGATAGACTGAAAACCCCCATCTCATTGGCTCACTCGCCCTTAGAGGAGCGTACTTCAGTGACAGTGCATTTGCTCTTCTTCGTATGGGTGTGAACTCCTTCCTGTCCCTGGTGGTGTAGATTCTGCTGGCTGTGCCCTCCTTTCTCTTCCCCGTCTATCTTTCCTCACGCTTCGGCTGCCGGAGGTGGTGGGCTAGCGCTACGGCCACAGCCTTTTCTTAGCCGTCTCCCGGTCTTCCCCATCCATCTCTTCCAAGGGAGAACTAGGACATTCATGGTGCTTTTATCCTTGCTTTCCTACCTCCACGGTATCCGTGATGTATCTCATATTTTAACTACAATTGCGTGGGAGTTTACGGCATTCTGAGTAATTTATTGTTTGAGACAAAGCTTTGCCACACACCAGTCTATATTGGAAAGAGCGCCACAACTTGGCTCCTAGTTTGTGTTTCGGTGGAAGGAAATTCTGACCTTTCTGCGTACAAGCCCCTCCCCTTGCAGACGGGAGGCGTGGTCAGCCGTGTCTCAGTCCAGCCCTGCAGCCTGCTCCTGGGACTCCAAAGCAAAGTGGCTTTTCCAGTCAAGTTTACATCCCTTGAGTTATAAGAACCAATGCCTTCTTGTGGCAGCTCATTTTACGTCTGGACTAAACTGGCTTTTAGGAAGAGCTACAAATGGCTCCCTCATGTTCTCTCACACACAGATGAAATGTGTTTCCAGTGCACATAGAGCGGGGATTTAATTCCTTCCCATGATGCTCCTTTCATTCTTGAGCTGTGAGTTCTTGGTGGATATAGTAAGCTCACTATGGGAAGAGTGCCCACCTGGACATGACCTTTGTATTTCCTGTGTCTTGCTCTGCAGGGAGAGCAGGCCTGCCCACTTAACAGTGTTTTGTTACATGCCTAGAACATGTCAGGTACTGTCCTCAGTGATGGAGATACAGCGGATGAGCAGGTGGCAGTATTTTCTGCCCTGAATTGGCAAATAGTCAACAAATAAGTAAATCATATACTCTGTAGAAAATAATGCTACAAGCCAGGTGGTGGCAGTGCACGCCTTTAATCCCAGCACCTGGGAGGCAGAGGCAGGTGGATTGCTGTGAGTTCGAGGCCAGCCTGGTCTACAAAAATTAGTTCAGGACAGAAAAACCCTGGAACGGAGAAGAACTGAAGTGGGGGTAGTGGAAAAGGAAATGGCAGTCAGAAAAGGGTGAAAATTCTAAACGGAGTGGAAGGGACAGGCTTTGTGATAAGGGTGATTTTTAGTGAAATGTGAGGAAGGTGAAGGTGCCAGCAACACGACTGCCTAAAGGCTTACCAGGGAGGTGGACTAGCTATTACAAAGGCAGGAATGTGGCTACCATGTTGCAGGCGCAGGAGGCCAGCATGAGTGAAAGAAGCCACACAAGAAAAAATAGGCAGAACGACGAGCCTGGAAAGTTGGGGTGAAGGGCACGGTAGCCATATTGAACCCAGAGTCTTTAGCCCATAGTGCAATGGGGATCACCAGAGCTACAGTCTGACTCCTGTTCTGTACAGATCAGTTTGCTGTGGGTAGAGAGAGTAGACTGAGGAGGGAGAACAGTTGTCGTAGTCCAGGCAGGAGTGAGTGTGCCTCAGCAGAAGTGCGTGGGAAGTGACAAGCGTTTGGATTCGGCCGATTTTGAAGGCCTGCCCACCCAGCTTTCTTGGTGAATACCTCTCGCGATGGTTGTTTGTATAATTGGCTTGTGGTGCCCATTTACAGATTATACCTTTGTAGAAGACTGTATTTTGCTAGATTTGATGCACTGCTGTAAGCAACCACAAGTTTGGAGAGTTGTTAGTCTGTCATCTAGGATAAGAAATCACACTGGGCTATGGTGGTGCATACCTTTAGTCCCAGCACTCGAGAGGCAAGAGGCTGACAGATCTCCATGAGTTCGAGGCCAGCCTGGTCAACAGAGAGAGTTCCGGAACAGTCACACCTGTCCCGAAAGGAAAAAAAAAAATCCCTGTCAGCTTTGTCTGTAATTTCACAAACACGTTTCCCATATCTTTCAAAACTTTGTTTTGATGTCGAGTTCGTAGAGACAAGAACCGTGGCAAAGCACTCAGGTGTTTTTCCAGGTTGGCTACAGCTGAGTGATTCCTGTCCTTCAGTCAGAAGAGGGCAGTCATACTCTCTCCTGAGTTTCTAGCCTGTATGTCTCTTAAAAATAAAGGTGGTGTAAGAACACTGTGGAGACTCTGGTGAGATTTTATGTGCATGTATATATTTTTGCATGTACCAAACCTGTTCGAATTCTCCAATTTCCCAGCTGTTGCTATAAAAAAAAAAAAAAAGAATGAAAATCTCAACCATTCGATTTTTTTACCACTAAAGACTCAGGAGACAGATGCTGGGTGTCAGCAGCGCCTTCGCTGGGTCACGTGTCCTCATATTCCTCTTGGAGCTGAGAGCCCATCAGCCCCAGCGGTGTTCCACAGCACCTTGTGGGAAAGCTGCTCTTTACTGGAGCGTGGCGTGTAAGGCAGCTGCTTTCTTTTCCGTAAATACCTCTGCCTGTTGTTCAAGGCCCCTTCCCTCATCTGGCTGCTCATATCTGCTGGTGCTGACGGCCCCAGAGGTTTTACTGTAGTCAGTCAAATGACGCTTTCCGTTTTCTCATCCAGGTTTGCTCTTCTATCTGGGATGTTTTTCTATGTCCCCCACTTCCATTTCTTCCTTGTGGTCCAGCTTAAGTTTGTTTATTCCCACAGAGCACTACGTGTTTCCACGGCCTGCGTGGATCTCATGGCTATGCAGGATTTAGTGTGTAGTTATGCTCAGCTTTCCTTCCATGGTGCTGCCTTTGTCAAATGTGATGGTTTTACCTTCTCTAACTACTTTTTTTTTTTTTTTGAACCATGTATTATGCTACTTTAAGAGCTCCCTAAATGCTCTGTACAGTGTTCTGCCAGGGAGTATAGGTGAGTATCTGTTAAACGTACGCTTGCCTCTTGCATTGTCTGTTATAGTTGAAGATGCCCACGCTGGACTGATTAAGGGGAACAGCAAGCAGACAGTCTGGAGAGCCTACTTGGTATGTCACTTTAAGTCTAATTGCCCGTTTTGCACTGGACTAGAATAAAAGTATGAATAAGAAAGCTCCTTACCTGAGGTCTCACAGAGTAGTCCTAGCTGGCCTTGACCTTGAAATATTCCCGCCTCAGCCTTGGGAATGCTGGGACTGCAGTCTGGGCCACCGTGTTCTGCTCCTTAAGAACGTTTTCTCTGAAGCTAGCTTATGGGTGCTGGTGAGTGCCCAGCTAGGGTGGTACTCTTAATTTGAAGCCCGGTGAGTGCCCAGCTAAGGTGGTACTCTTAAGTTGAAGCCCATGGAGCACAGCAGGAGCGCACCAGCTTCTCCCAGCTCCGTGATATGGGAGGCAAGCCATGTCTTTACCTTTCATTTTAGACAACAGACAAAGAAGTCCCAGGCCTAGTGCTGATGCGCGACTTGGTGTTCCTGAGCGGATTCCCACCCACATTCAAGGAGACAAGCCAACTGAAGGCAAAACTGCCAGAAAATCTGTCTTCCAAAATAAAACTGGTAAGAACAGAACCGGAGCCACCAGCATGGCACATCTCGTTTCACGTGTGACCCTTCTGTCACAACTCACTTTGCACTTTGTCCAAAGTTTAGCCAGCAGTTACAAAAGGCTAACTCTGCCCTGCCACAGTATGCTGTCAGAAAGGTAAATCTGCACAGGAGGTCCTCCTTGCTTACTCATTTTTGTTTGTTTGTTTTTAAATTTATTTATCATAGATACACAGTGTTTTGCCTGCATGTATACCAGAAGAGGGCACCAGATCTCATTATAGATGGTTGTGAGCCACAATGTGGTTGCTGGGAATTGAACTCAGGACCTCCGGAAAAGCAGTCAGGGCTCTTACCTGCTGAGCCATCTCTCCAGCCCGCCTACTCTGTGTTTTGAGACTAGGTTTTACCCTACAGCAAGGTTGATGGTGAACTTGTGGCGTCCTCTTGCCCCAGCCTCTCAAGTGCTGGTAGTACAGATCTGTACCTTCAAACCAAGCTCTGAAATTACTATTTTTATAATTTGTCATTAACGTGTGTGTGTGTGTGTGTGTGTGTGTGTGTGTGTGTGTGTGTGTGTATTGGGGAAAGTCATAAAAGTACCAAGTACTCCGAACTGCATATTTGTGAAAGCTTTCATTCATAAAGGGTCATGTTTCTGATATTTATAATGTTTGATAATATGACACTCTGATTGATAGCAAATCCAGCCGTTGATAGGTTTAGGATGTAAATGTATTTCTTACCCTCTTTAGCTCTGACCATTCTGTTTCTGAGGATTGACTTGGCTGGTGACTGGCCTTTTCCTGAACATTTCTTGTTCTCTGAATCATTTGCCTGGTAGGTTCAGGACACAGTCCGTGCGGATGCGTCTTCTGTTTCCAGTTGGCCTTCTATCTTGGTGTTGTAACATTCCAAGGGATAAACGCGAGCATCTTCTCTCTAGAGAAAAGGCCATAGAGTCCTTGCTTCTGCAAGTGTTGGGATCTGGCTCTTGAATTTGTGGAATTCTGCCACTAGGTTTAGCTTGCTTGATTCCTACTTCTTCCCCACCCCCCCCCTTTTTTTTTTTTTTGGCCATCTAACAGTTTGTGAGAGCATGGAGAAGGTGGGGTGATAGAGTAAGGGGGTTCTTACTCAGTTCTTACATCAGCCACTCCACCCCAAAGTTCCCTTTAAGTCACTGCTTTTTCCTTTCACTGGGTTTTACGGGTTAAGGTGCCACGTGTCGCGTTTGTAAGAAAATGGTGATGTGAATGACGCCTCGTTTTTCTTTGTTTCCTATCTCGCTCATAGCTAGCTTGCTTTATGTGTTTGTCCGTTTTTCTCTTCCTCCTCCTCCCCCTCCTCTTCATTTTTGTTTGAGACAGGTCTCGCTGTGTCATTCTGGCTGGCCTGCAGCTTGCTGTGTAGATGAGGCTGTCTTCAAGCTTGGAAGCTTCCCACTTCTGCATCCCAAGTACTGGGGTTACAGGAGTGAGCCACTGTGCCTGGCTGTCCCTCGTAGTTTTTCTTCCTTGCACTTCGAACTATATGGTAGGCGTTCCGGAAGTGCAACCAGTTAGTATGCTGTACTTGTACGGATTGGAACAGCACTCGGCTATATTTGGGGTGAATTTGGGGTGAATCTGCAGTTACTCTAAAATAGATACCACACCTCCTGCTTCCCCCAAGGGACTTTCAGTACTGATTTGAGCAATTAAAACCATAGACTAACTTTTGTTTTGTGGCTTTTTAGTTGCTAGTCTCAGACTACAGACACGTGTACATTTGTCCTTTTCACAGCCAGCTCATCTTCCTTTTATAAGAAGAATGACTTTCTTGATTATTTTTCTGTAAGTCCACATTAATCAATTTTTATAATGAAATTAGGAATTCATTCTGCCTCTCCATCTTATACTCAAGTATGGACACGTCACATCCCGCTGCGCTGTACCCCACCTGCCCCTCAGCATGGACACGTCACATCCTGCTGTGCTGTACCCCACCTGCCCCTCAGCACTGACAACACTTGACGTGCCTGTGGGTGATTGGTATACACTGACAAAGGTGACAATTCCAAATAGCGGCGGGCCTCCGCAAACTATTCCTGGGTGGCCAGGTGCGTGGTGCATGCAGGTGGATGTAAAGTGTCCTGGTGACTTGAGTTGCCAGAGAAATTGAGAGCCAGGAAGAACAGATGTGGTGACATTTGAGTCCAGTTCTTCAGATCTGTGTGTGTTGTGGCGAGAGGGCAATACTTGTTCTTGTGAGTGTGAGTGTGTGTACGTGTACGTGTATGGGTGTGGGTGCATGTGGAAGCCAGAGGTTGACATCAGACGGCTTCCTTGATCACTGTTCCTCTGGTGTTTTGTGTTGTTGGCCAGAATTTCTCATTAAGTCTTTAGCCTCACCACGTGGCCAGGCTGCTTGACCAACAAGCTCTAGGGAAGTCTGCCTGTCTCCCAGCACCCTACCAAGTGCTAGAATTAAAGGCACACGCAGCTTGTACATGGGCTCTGGGGATTTGAACTCAGGTCCTCATTCTCTCGTGGAGCTGTTTCCTAGCCCCTTAGGCTCTGCCTTCTAGTTGTATTATGTTTCTTCTGAGAATGGTGTTTCCTATCATAGGTTCTTAGTCCATCCAGATGACTTTTGTCAAATATCTCCTATATGCCCGGGACTGCGTGAGGGAGAACCGAGGGTATTAAAGCTTTTCCTTGGGACGTGATCATTTCCAAATAGTAATATAAAGTGCCCAAGAACGCCTGGGCTTTAGGCACATCAGGAGTTAGGACAGGTGGTGCAGCTTAGCTGGGCCCTAAACACAGCCACTGTTCTTGGGTTGAGAAGCCAGTGCGGAGAGGACAGCCCAGTCTTAGAAGTAGAGAGCGTGTCTGGGGAGTGTCAGAGCCAGATTGTCACAGGTTTCCATAGAGGTGGGGATGGGGAAGAGAGGTCAGGCGAGATTGCTGGACCTTATCCTGGAGGCACGGGGAGCTGTGGCAGGAAGAAGACGATGACAATCTGGTCTCTGTGTAAGGCGCAGAGTAGGGACAGGAGTGGAAGGTGTTAGGCAGGAGGAAGCTGGAAGCAAGGAAACTAGTTCCGTCCTGCAAGACAGTCCTGTTCAAGGGCCTCCTGCATGGGATGCCAGTGATGGGAGTAGTTCCCCAAACATCTGAAAGGTACTCAAAAGCATATGTCCACAAGCCGCTGGGAAGCAGGAAGACGGAGAGAGGAGCCGGGTGGACACAGCGAAGGTGGCAGTGATGGCATCAGCCACACAGAATGCGGTGGGAGAAAACGAGATTGGTTTGGAGCTTTGCACCTAAGACACTGGACTTGATGTGAGCAGCTTAATTGCCTCATGCTCCCGAGCTGCGCCCCCAGGAGACCTTTGCTGAGGCCTGTGGTCCAGGAGTCGGCCAGGGAGGGCCCAGCTGTGTCCAGCATCACAGACTGCATCTTGGAGCATCGTCCGGTCCATCTCTGTCCCGCCACACACTCCTGAGGGCACTCATAGTGTGCAGGCCTTGGGCCAGGAGGGGAAGCTTGTGGGTCCTGTGATGATGCCGTGTGCAGTGGTTCACATGTGCACACACCCTCGCCTTCACGTGTCCTGCTTGAAGGCCCATGCTTTGTGTGGCTCTAAAGGGTGGAGTGGGACTAGGAAGAATGGATTTGAATTTCCACGAGCTTTGCATCCACTCTCATCCTATCTAACAAACAGCCCTCTCTAGGGTTTTCTGTTTCAAGAAGCCTTGAGGTGAGTCCTCTTATAATTACCTACGAATTTATCGGTGGAGTTTTTAGATGTGACAAATACAAGGTTTCTCTTGCTAAGCCACCCATTGTCCACTACCAATCCTTCTGTGGTTTGGGGCGTGTTCATGCTCGCTGGGGTGCGACCATTTACTCTTGGGTTTGCTTTTATTCTGCCTTACAACATGTGAGGGGGCGGATGGGAAATTATCCCAGAGTTCACAAGGAAGTGCTCACAGTAAGCCAGTGATGGCAATGCTGAGTGGGTATGCAGGAGTCCGTGTGTGCGTGCGTGCGTGCGTGCGTGCCTGCCTGCCTGCCTGAGAGTGTGCGAGCGCGCATGCGCGCCCTGCCCTCTGGTATTTAAACCTTGTTTGGAAGCACAGGAGTCACATGCTGGGCAGGTCCTGAGTGGTGAGTAATGCATAACTGAATAACCACGGAGGGGCCCACTATGACTTGGATAGAAACGTACCCCAAAGGTGCCTGTGTTTTGAACATCCTGGTCCCAGCTGGTGGCGCTATTGTGAGCTTTGTGGTACCTTCAGGAGATGGGTGAGGTGGGTAACCAGGGAGCTCACGGGCCAGCCTGGCTTCCTGTCTGTTTCCGCCCCCTGATCTGCTGAGACGGGGAACAGGCAACCTCACACTCCTGACGTCATCGTTTCTGCACCACGATGGACAGCTCCTTCAAGTAGTGAGCCACAGTCGATCCTTCCTCCCTCCCTTAAGATGTTCCCGTCAGGCATCACGGCACAGTGACACAAAAAGTATCCAGTGCACACGTGGAATCTGTGAGGCCTGCGTGGTTCAGACTAAGTGTGCACTAGTTCTGTTCTGAAGGCTACCTAAGCCGATCAGGTAGGGAGGGAAGGGAGGGCAGACCAGATGTTAACAGCCTAGTGACTCGCCACGTTCTGCCCCTTCCCAGTTCTATTCAGGACCTGCTTACGGGCACCAAAATTTGTGCCACCAGCTGAACACCTCTAATCAGAACATCCAAAATTCAAAACTTTCTGAGCACCAACTTGACCACCACAAGTGTAAAACTGGGTACCTATCTTCATATGAAACTGTTTCACACACAGAATTATTTAGAACATCTTAAATTATCTTCAGGCCATGTGTATAAGGTTTATGAAACATAAATTTCAGTTTTAGACTTGAGTTTCAGCCCCCACATAGCTCATCGCACATAGATGGAAATGTTTGGAACTTTTTTTTTTTTTTTGAGACAGGGTCCTACTATGTAGCCCTAGCTAGCCTAGAGCTCACTGTGTAGACCAGGCTAAGCCTCAAACTCAGGATCCACCGCCTGTGCCTCTTTGAGTGTTAGGATTAAAGGCGTACGCCATCGTGCCAGTCCTGAAACAAGACAGGCATGGTGGCATAGTGGCGCACACCTTGAGGCCAGTGAATCTTGAGTTCAAGGCCAGCCTGGACCCCATAGCAAGTTCCAGGCCACACCAAAGCTATACAATAAGACCCTGTCTCAAAAACAAACAAACAAACAAACAAACCCAAAATAAACAAATAGCCCTCTTGCTTGGTCCCAAGCATTTTAGATAGAAGAATCTTGGCCATGCAATACTATTGCTAACAGCGACTTCCATGGCTTTCAATGCACAACCTCCCCTTTTGCAGCTGAAGGAACAACATGGACCTAGCTTTAGCTTCGGGACAACCCTCTGGGCATCTTAAAGCCTAGCAGCCTTCGTTTATCAAATCAGTAAAAGGTGCTGCCAGCTTGGTTTTCAGTTAGCAGTAGCAGAAGTGATTTTATCCTGAAGACTTTCTTTTCTTTTCTCAACATATTTGTGTAATACACCCCATGATCACATTCACGTCCCTGTCCTCCTAGGTTTGCCCCCCAACTGCCCCCCCACCATCCTGTGACCTCCCACACCCCCAGAAGAGAGAGAGAGAGAGAAACAACAAAACCCAAGTTCTATTGGTGTTACCCCGTACTCACTGGAGCATGGTCAGACTGCCAGTGGCCAGCGCCTTAAAGAAAACTGGGTCAAGCTGGGCAGTGGTGGCACACGCCTTTAATCCCAGCACTTGGGGGCCAGAGGCAAGAAGATCACTGTGAGTTCGAGGCCAGCCTGGTCTACAAAGAGAGTCCAGGACAGCCAAGGCTACACACAGAGACCCTGTCTTAACAAAAAAGAAAAGAAAACTGGGTCCTTCCCCATCCCACAAGAAGCCATCAACCATGGAGAGCTCCACCTCAGCATCCTTATAATTTTCAAGAGTTCTCTTCCAATGGCTCCTTTTTGTCTAGGCTTCACTTTTCGGGGGGGGCGGGGGGTAGGAGTTGTCACTGAAGCCTTCTCTCCCCCCCCCCCCAACTGTGAGTCTTTAGTTGTCATCACCACGGCAAAATTAGCTTCCCAAAGGCTTCTTAATAACGTACAAATCAAATCAGCCCAAATTTAAAGGCAGGCTGTATCTTGAGAGATTCTGAGTCCTTTAAAAAGTTACTGGGGGCGTACGTCTTACAGGAAAGCTCTGCCTTGCTCTGGGATGTGCTGTTCTGGAACAGATTTGCTTGCTGCCCGCCTGACAGTCTTACCCCAGTGCAGGTGTCCCGCGCTCCGAAGATGTTAGCAGCACCTAGGCCTCCGATCTCTGCATTAGAGCCTCCTCAACCTTCCCGCCCACAACCCTTGTGACCTGTGAAGTTTGTACATGAGTCTACATATATAGATACAGGAAATAGATATATGTTTACTGATAATAAATTATAAGGAAAAAATTTGATCCTGCGAATCAAATTTGTGATGTCACACATGCTTGCTGGCAGGTGCCATTATCCACTAAGACATCTTGCCAGCCCAGGAAATTCACTTTCAAATAATTTCTTGGTATACATGTAATTTTACCTTTTCATCAAAGATGAAAATCAATTTTTTTTTTAAAGACAGGGTTTTCCCATGTAGCCTTGACTGTCCTGGACTCACTTTATAGACCAGGGTGGCCTTGAACTCGCCTGCCTCTGCCTCCCAAGTGCTGGGATTATAGGCACGTGCCACTATGCCCGGCTTTGAAAACCAATTTTATACTATTGAGATGGTCATAAATAATTACATTCTGGCCAGAGTTGGTACTACAGAATCATCATCTTCCTTCTGTGTTTTTCTTTTTGTTTGTTTGTTTGTTTTGCTTTTTTTAGTATTTTGTTTTTGAGACAGGGTTTCTCTGTGTATCTCTGGCTGTCCTGGAACTCACTCTATAGACCAAGCTGGCCTCAAACTCACGAGGGCTTCCTGCCTCTGCTGAGTACTAGGATTAAAGGCACCACCATCTCTTGTAATGTTTTTATTGTCTTCAGTGCTTTTTGTTTGATTTCTCTTCCCCCACCCCCTCGCTCTCTCTTTCTCTCTCTGTCACAAGTGCTAAGAATTCTACTTTCTAAATAGTGCAAATGGCAGAAACGTGTTTAGGGATATTTCAGAAATCTTCAAAAGCTGAAGATAGAGCTCAATAGGTCGATGGCAGCATAGCAGACCAGAGGCCTGGAGTTGGGTCCCTAACACTGCTCAAAGTAGACACACAGAGAGGGCCGCGGTCCTGCTTTTCAGAGCTGGTAGCAGAACCATCAGGAATTCCAGCTAAGAACTCCATCCTTGACTAGAAACCACAGCTATTTAACCCATACCAAAAATCAACATGACATTTGCTCAAAAACAAAAAATAATCTAGCGTTGAGGAGAATCGCAGATCCTTTCCCAGCAAAAGAGGCTTCTATTACAAGGAATCAGGAGTAGCAGGACTGGGTTGCCACCTAGTGGACAGCTGAGGTTACTGCATGTTCATCACCCTGCCCCTTTTAAAATGTTCTTTTAAAGTTTCTTCCTTTTTAATCTCTATTCTGTGGTTTTGGTAAAAGAACCTCTTTCTGGTTTTTGCTGAGGTAGTTAGAAGCCAGCCCTAGGTGGTTGCTAGTATGAGCTGGCAAGATGACTTAGTGGGCAGAGGTACTTGTCGCCTGATCTTAGGACTAAATCTGGTCCTCTTAGCAAGTCCCATGCTGGAAGGAGAGGACAGACTCCCTCAAGTTGTCCTCTGACTGCACTGTGGCACACCCCCCTCCCTCCCACAAAACACACGAATGACATTTTTAAAATTATTAAAATAAAGAAAATTACTGATTTTAAAGTGCACTTTTAAAGGTTGATAATTTAAAAATAATTTTCCTGTTGCAGTTCTTTTTTTTTTTATGTAATTTTAATTTATGTACATTGGTGTGAGGGCATCAGATTTTGGAGTTACAGACAGTTGTGAGCAGCCTTGTGGGTGCTGGGAATTGAACCCAGGTCCTTTGGAAGAGCAGGCAGTGCTCTTAACCACTGAGCCATCTCTCCAGCCCCCCTGTTGCAGTTCTTAATACAAATTATGAAATAAAATTAGTTATCATTTTGAAATAGTGCTGTGAGTCTTTGGCTCTTTTACTACAGTTCTCAGGTGTCTTAGGACTCTGTGAACCATCTTTCTTTGTACATTGCTGGGGCTGGCTTGGAAGCCAGGGTCTTACGCACGAGAGTCACACACTGAGCCTGAGCCACACACTCTGCTCGGTTCCTCCTTTTATCAGTAAGACAGCAGCAGCAAGAGTAAACACATATATTTACTGGCTTAACAGTGTTTAAAAAAAAAAAGATATGGTGTTTTGTTTTGTTCGTCTGAAAATGGAAATGCCCAGCCTCTCAGGGATAGTTAACTGTGTTTCTCTGGGGTGGCTTGGGACTCTGTAGAAGGCGTGCCATGAAAATTCCACACAGGACCTGGTGGAAGCCTGGCTCCTGCTTTGCTCTCCAGCCACGCTGAGTAATTTTCTTGCTCTGACACTGGCCGATGATTTCTCTCTCTTCCCCTCTCTCTCTCTCTCTCTCTCTCTCTCTCTCTCTCTCTCCCTCCCCTCCACCCACCACCACCCCCCACCCCCATTTCTGTTTTTTTTTGAGACAGGGTTTCTCGACTTGACTGTCCTAGACTCCCTTTGTAGACCAGGCTGGCCACGAACTCACAGTGATCCGCCTGCCTCTGCCTCCTGAGTACTGGGATTAAAGGTGTGTGCTACCACGCCTGCCTTTTTTTTTTTTTTTTAAACCTTGAGACTGGGTGTCTCTACAGAGCCCTGGCTGTCCTGGAACTCACTCTGTAGACCAGGATGTCCTTAAACTCAGAGAAATCTGCCTTTGTCTCCTGAGTGATGGGATTAAAGGAATGTGTACCATGCCCTGCCAAAAAATCAAACATTTAATGAGCATGGTGGCACATGCCTTTTGTTTGTTTGTCTATTTGTTTTTGTTTTATTTGTTTGTTGCTTTTAGAGGCAGGGTTTCTCTGTGTAGCCCAGCTGGTACATGCCCAGCACTTGGGAGGCAGAAGCAGGCAGGTCTCTCTGAGTTCAAGGCCAGCCTGGTCTATAGAGTGAATCCAGGACATCCAGGGCTATACACAGAGTATCCCTGTCTCATAAAACAAACAAAAAGCCAAAAACAAAACAAAACATTTACGCCAACTCTGAAGAGTTAGGAGGATTTCGTAAAAGAGTCTGACCTCAGGAGATCTAGAGTGGCATTGAAGAGTGGCTACAGCTGTCCAGTGACGCCCAAGGCGCCCTGTCCAGTGTCCCCTCCTCTTCCCTGCTGTATTCACCTGGGCAGTACTTTGGACCCGTGATCTCAAGACTAAAAGTTAAAAAGCTGGGCATGGTGGCTCGCACCTGTAATCTCAGCACTTGGGAAGGCAAGAGGATTGCCATGAGTTTAAGGTCAGCCTAGACCTCTCATACTGTCTCAATAAAATAAGATAAAGGCATATCTGTGTTTATTTGTTGAGGTCTGGGTGCCCATGCGAGTCTCTTGTCCCCTGTCAGTTGCAGCTGTATTCCGAGGCCAGTGTTGCTCTTCTAAAACTGAATAACCCCAGAGGTTTCCAAGAACTGACCAAGCAAACCAAGAAGAACATGACCATCAACGGGAAGGAGCTGACCATCAGCCCTGCCTATCTGTTGTGGGACCTGAGCGCCATCAGCCAGGTAAGGGGTGGAGGCTTCTGCTGCTCCACTCAGAGACTCAGAAGGCCTGCCTCTGTCAGAGTAGCTCCGTTGAGAGAGTAAGAGCCGTAGGCTGAAGAAGGTTGGCTCAGAGGTTAAGTGCACACAGGCTGCTCTTCCAAAGGTCCTGCGTTTAATTCCCAGCGACCACATGGTTCACAGCCATCTATAGTGAGGTCTGGTGCCCTCTTCTGGCATATATAAAAATTAAAAAAAAGATTTATTTTTAAATTAACCTTTAAAAAAAGAAAAAAGAAAAGAACAAGGCTAGGGAGATGGCTCCTCTGTTAACAGCACTTCCTGTTCTCTTCCAGAGGACCCAAATTTGGCTTCAGCAGCCACACTGGACAGCTTAAAACCTTCTGGCCTCAAGGAATCTCACGCCTTCTCTGGCCTCCAAGGGTACCCACATACACACATACTCACACATTAAATGTAAATAGAAATAAAGCATTGGCCAGGCCGGATGGTATATGTGTCTGTAACCCCAGCCCTCTAGAGGCAAAAACAGGCACATTTTTGTGAGTGTGAGGCCAGCCTTGGTCCATGTAGTGAGTTCCAGGCCCACAAGACCAATCGGGATAAGACCCTTTGTGTAACATAACAAAGAGCACACGCACCCATGGGTGCACAAGTGCACAGAGGTCAGCCAGAACCCCTGTCTTAGTTAATTAGGATTTCTACTGCTGTGATGAAACACCATGTTCAAAGCACCTTAGGGAAAAAAAGGGCCCATTTGCCTTAGACTCTGTTCTTCATGGAAGGAAATCAGGGCAGGAGCCGATGCAGAGGCCATGGAGGGGTGCTGCTTACTGGCTTGCTCCCCATGGCTTGCTCAGCCTGCTTTCTTGTAGAACCCAGGACCACCAGCCCAGGGATGGCATCACCCACACTGGGCTAGACCTTCCTCCATGGTTCACTAATTAAGAAAAGTCCTGTAAGATAGTGATTGGGGTCGGGGAAGGGCGCACGCCTTTAGTCCCAGCACTCGGGAGGCAGAGGCAGGCGGATCTCTGTGAGTTTGAGGCCAGCCTGGTCCACAAAGCAGGTTCCACAGAGAAACCCTGTCTTGAAAAGCAAACAAACGGAAAAAATGAGAGAGGGGGGGGTCGACGAAAATTTCCAACAAAGTTACCTGTAGCCTGATCTTATGGAGAGTCTTCTCAGTTGAGGTCCCCTCCTCAGATGACCCCAGTTTGTGTCAGGCTAGAGCAGAGCAGGCCGAGGGTCAGAACAGAGCTGCAGGTTTAGGGTAGATACTTCGTGACTTTATGTGTCAAGTACCTCTCCCCCCCCCCCCCCCCCCGCAGTCCAAGCAGGATGAAGATGTGTCTGCCAGCCGCTTCGAAGATAACGAAGAGCTGAGGTATTCCTTGCGCTCTGTCGAAAGGCACGCCCCGTGGGTACGGAACATTTTCATTGTCACCAACGGGCAGATTCCATCCTGGCTGAACCTTGACAACCCTCGAGTGACAATAGTAACCCACCAGGTGGGTGACTTTGCAGGGATCACAAAGCTGTGGCTTCCCCTCCAGTGTGATACAGTGGGTGACCTCTTCATGGCCCGCACCTTCTCCGACTCCACGTGTGCCTCCTGAATGATGACAGTCTGTCCCCTTCCCTCTTTCTAAACGCCCGGCCAAACCAACACAACTCATAGCTACCCTCCGTGTGTGTTTTCTGTTAAAAGGACATTTTCCGAAACTTGAGCCACCTCCCCACTTTCAGCTCACCTGCTATTGAAAGCCACATCCATCGCATCGAAGGGCTGTCACAGAAGTTTATTTATCTAAACGATGATGTCATGTTCGGTAAGGATGTTTGGCCGGATGATTTTTACAGTCACTCCAAAGGTCAAAAGGTAAGTGCTAAGATGGGCGGCCACCTAGCTAGACAATCCCTAGGAGATGAGGAAATCTGTGTGCACATATCTGTATCCAAGTGTTAGCAAATACGCATTTATGACTTCCAAGTTAGCAGTTAGGCAGTAAGAAAACTACAGTGGGAAATTGTTTTCCTGCAGTGCCAGATAAACAGAACACCACACACACACACACACACACACACCTTTTTTTCTCCTTGAACCTTTCTATTTTCTGCTATAGCAAAGTCACTTTGCAACAGAAGTGCAGCTAAGAGTGACAGCAAAACGACCAACATAGAAAATTAGCTTAACATAGTGCTTAAACCACCTGTAATGAGAGCTTCCTGTGGTGGGCAGGTACACGCGTGGGCAGAATAGTGTATAAATAATAAAAATAAATCTTTAAAAAAAAAAAAAAGCGGGAAATAAGAGCCGGGCAGTGGTGGCACACGCCTTTAAGTAGGCAGATAGCTGTGAGTTCGAGGCCAGCCTAGTCTACAAAGCGAGTCCAGGACAGCCAAGGCTACACAGAGAAACCCTGTCTCAAAAAAGAAAGCAAAACAAAAAGAGTCAAAAAAGTGTCAAAAATGATTGTGTTTGTCTCCTTGACTTTATCACAGGTTTATCTGACATGGCCTGTGCCAAATTGTGCAGAGGGCTGCCCAGGCTCCTGGATTAAAGATGGCTACTGTGACAAGGCCTGTAATAATTCAGCCTGTGACTGGGATGGTGGTGATTGCTCTGGTGAGGACCCGCTAAATGTGGCCTGTTCACTTTCCCATCCTTAGTCCTAAGAATACGGGGTTGACAATCGACCATCCAGGCATTCCTGGTCAGCGTGTCCACGTGGCCCAGATGATTCATGGGATGCTTTGTTGAACACATGCCTCTGATGTAGGGCCTTCTGGTCCTCCTCTTCAGTTTAGGGGTCCTGCGGATGGGAGGACCGAAAGAATGAGGAGAGGGCAGACAGACAGATTGCTCTCCCCACCCCCCCACCCCACCCCCAGGGAGGAGCAAATGGAGGAGACCACCTGTTGGTTCATTCCTCCTTGTGGTGGTTTTCCTCAGCTTCTGTTCCTCAGGGCTCTGGGGAAGGCTTGTCCCAAGAACCAACCGGTGGTCACACTGAAAGTCGAACAGGGTGGGGTGGGTGAATGTGGCCGCCTGTGCTGGTTCTCAGGCGGGAGGGAGCTCTACACTTCTGCGCCCTTCCAAATGGAAAGAGGGCCCTAGGCTTGGGAAAGTATAGAGTAGCCGAGCGCTGTTAGCCAAAATTAAGACAGCAGAGAAACAGAGAACTAGGCTTTAATTCACGCAGAGCTAAACTGATAAAAGAAAAAATAAAGAAAAGCCCTTTCTCTGTCCTCCCGACCCCAAGCCTTCTGCCCCCTTCTCTGTCCTAGAGCTCTCCGATGGGAGCCTGGGCTTTTAAAGTAGGGCACCTGTCTCCCGGGCCTCTTGTCAGTGCAGGGCTGCTTTGAAGTGTCCAAATGGAGCCAAAATAATCACACTGTTCTGCCAGTGGGATGTTATGGTTTCTTTCTGGAAGCAGGAAGGAGTTGCTTCTCCTTATCCAGAGCAGGTAAAACTGGCTTCTCCAGAGAGGGGCTGACTCAGACCTCTGCCCAGAAAAATTCCACGCACTTGGAAGTATCTTTCCTTATTACTTAAAGCATCTAGAGTACTCTTAGTTATATAAAGCCCAGGATCACTCTCACTGGTCCGTGGCAGGATCTTTCAGCAGGAAACTGCAGTAGGCCCTGAAGTGATCAGAGTTGCAGAATAAACAGCTCTTATCTATACAACACTCAACATCCTACTCCCACCCCACCCCTCCCCACCCTACCCCTGCACACCCCTCCCCCTCCCCAACCCCAGCCCGCCCCTGCACATCTCGGTTCACCTTTGGACTTGATGCTGGTGCTTTTTTAAAATGTTTGCTCGTGCTTTTTTAAAATGTTTGCTCGCTACCTTTCAGTTCATTAAGGCACTAAATCCTAGAACATTATTCATTACCCACTTGAATATCCGGGGCTTTGAGGAAGAGAGTGCATAGACGTTATCATCCTGGTGTTCCAGATGACGAAATGGGCTTGTGAGTGTGTCCAATTATCAGAGGAAACAAAATGTCCAGGCTGTCCTTCAGTGTTCTCCGGCAGGTGGGCTTCTGTAGACTATAAGCAGCCGCAGGGAGAGGACACAGGTGTACAAAGTAGCCCTGGTCAGCGCCAACATTTGAGAGCGTTAATGCCTGTGTCTGGATGTGGTTTGGGGAGTTCTGACAGTCATGGTCCCTGGAACCATATCTTCCCCTTCCCAGCTCTGCTCTCCTGTCTTGACCACACTGCCTGTCCTCTACCAGCTGATGCTGCTCCCTTTGGGGGTTTTCCGTAAGGCTCGGGGAGGCTGCTTCTGCCTTCCTTCCCAGCAGCAAGCCCAGCAAATACTCCTCTTTCCTCCTCTCTCCAGGTAACAGTGGGGGGAGTCGCTACGCAGGAGGAGGTGGGGGTACCGGGAATATCGGAGTCGGACAGCCCTGGCATTTCGGTGGAGGGATAAACAGTGTCTCGTACTGTAACCAAGGATGTGCAAATTCCTGGCTCGCTGATAAGTTCTGCGACCAAGCCTGCAACGTCTTGTCCTGTGGGTTTGATGCTGGTGACTGCGGACAAGGTATGGTTATTGCAGTGGGAACATTAGAAGCAGAGGGCCCAGCCCACAAATAGAGGTGCACTTGGTGCCCGCCATTGTTTAAAGTAGTTCTTCTCAGCGAGGCAAAAAAGTTTGAAATTAGTCATTGAAATTTATTGATAAAAATCATGGCACGTCTCTAAGTGAGTCAGGGAAAACGTTCCATGCAAATTGCTGTGGACACCTCAAATGGTAAGATGAGCGCGCGCGCGTGCACACACACACACACGTACATGCATGTGTGTGCATGTATGTGTGCATATCCAAACCTTGTATTAAAATTTGTGAGCATTTTAAAATGAATTTAAAGCCGCCCTTAGAAAATAAGAACTTGAACCCAGAGAGTTAAGGAAAGGGAGTAAAAATGCCTAATTAAAAAGATACCATGTGTGTTTTTTTTTCCCTCTAGATCATTTTCACGAATTGTACAAAGTAACTCTTCTCCCAAACCAGACTCACTACGTTATCCCCAAAGGTGAATACCTGTCTTATTTCAGCTTTGCAAAAATAGCCAGAAGAGGACTCGAAGGTACCTACAGTGACAATCCAATAATCCGACACGCATCCATTGCAAACAAGTGGAAAACCGTACACCTCATATTGCACAGTGGGATGAATGCGACCGTGATACATTTTAATCTCACACTGCAAAACTCAAACGACGAAGAGTTCAAAGTCCAGATAACAGTAGAGGTGGACACGAGGGAGGTGCCAAAACTGAATTCTACAACCCAGAAGGCCTATGAAAGTTTGGTTAGCCCAGTGACGCCTCTTCCCCAGGCGGAAATCCCCTTCGAAGATGTACCCCAAGGGAAACGCTTCCCCAAGGTCAGGAGACGGGAGGTAAATGCAACAGGGAGACTCCAAGAGGAGGTGAAAATCCCTCTGGTAAACATTTCACTCCTCCCAAAAGAGGCCCAGGTGAAACTGAGGGAGTTGGACTCGCAGCTACAGCAGGGAGACCTCACTCTGAAAGGATACAACGTGTCCAAGTCAGCCCTGCTGAGCTCTTACCTGGGCAACTCACCAGAAGCTAAAGAAAAACGGCAAGCCGGAAGGACTGATGAGACACGCGACAACTTGGAGGTCTCACAGGAAAAGCCCTCTCATGAAAGCCCACGTGGCTTTGTTGCTGGACACAGACCAGAGAGATGGACGTCCCCAGCGGGGACAGTGAACATGAATGGTCCTGACCATGATTTGACTCCACCCCTGGTCTTGGAGACGAGGGCAAGATTTAAGTTGGAAACTCAGGCCCAACGTGCACCAGGCACGGGTGTATCCAAAGAAAGCCTCTTACCGCAGGCCGTTCCCCCGGAAAGCCACGTGACAAAAGCAGAGCTCACAGGGGTAGAAGAGGAGAGAGACAGAGCGCAGGGCAACGCTGACAGCCGCGTAGCTGTGAATGAAATAGTTCCCGGAAGAAGGTTGCAGCAGCACACACAGAGTTACCCAGGCTTTTTACCTTGGGAGAAAAAAAAGTATTTCCAAGACCTTCTTGATGTAAGTTAGACCCAGCCCTATTCTTTCTCGTGCCCAGGAACAGAAATAACTTTTGTAAGGGATAATATAATAGTAACTGCCATTTACCTAGCATTCTTCTGTGACCACACAACTGAAGTAAGTGCTTTTCTTGGGTGATTTCATTTAATTTTTCCGAGTAACCCTAATAATAAAAATGCCACTTAAAACGTGTAAGGATTTTAGCTAGAGATGGAGACTTGGCAAGTGGGAGAGCAGGGCTGACATCCTGTCCCTCCTTAGCCTGTAACTCTGGTACTAGTCCAGCTTTACTGTTGAGAAAACTTGAGGTTCTGATAAGTTGGTTAGTATCTCCAACATCAACGCAATCAGCGGTGTAAGCCAAACCTCAAAACTAGGGCTTTTGTGTCCCTATCTAGTCGTCCCGTCCCGTCCCATTCTCTGCCCCCACCCCCACCCCCGGTGTCATAGGGGCCATGGTGTCATTTTTCCTCCGGGTGCTGCCACAGTGATAAACACTGGGGAATACAGCCACAGTCACGCTGCTCTGGAAGACTGAACGCCCACTAAGGACAGGTTTAAAGCTGATAGTTGTAGTCGTGAGGTACCTCGCGAGGAGACGGCCTCAGCTTTGCCCAAGGCATTAGGGAAGGCTTCCAGGAGCCAAGGCCCGTTAGCTGACCCTAGATGGGTTGACAGACAGGCCAAGAACAGCTGTGTGGCCGAGGCTGGACAGTGAAGAAGAAGATGAAGTGGTGCCTCTTTGTCTTGTTCCTCAGCTTCGGGGAGGTATCTGTTTGCCTTGCACACTGGGCGCTTACTAATTGAGTAGAGGGTGACGGGTACTTGCCTGTGTTTTCTTTTTACGCTTTCCTAAAAGTATGGAAGTTTGACTGACTGTAGACCAGTGAAATTTTCAAGCAGTACAAAAGCGGCCAGGGAAGCTCTTGAATCTTCCTCCTTGAGAACGATGGATGGGAGGCCTTCCAGTCTTTTCTGTAGGTGCATAAGCGTGCCACTGATGGGGTTTCTGCCCTGCAGTGGTGACCACACCACCCACGTGTCCCTGCCTGTAAGAAAGGAGCCCTTGGCAGTTCCTCTCTGTTCTTTCCAACAGCTGGGCATTTGCAGTATTTTACAGCTCTAGCAGCTCAACACATTTTCTCACATATTGCACCCTTGAGTTTGTATTCCCATACGTAGAATTGGTAGGTTTCATCCTTGAAAACTTTGTGTCCTGAAGTGTGGCACCACTTTACACTCCTGCCACGCACAGGAACGCTTGCTGTTCCACACGCCAACCAGCACTGGTCATTTTCTTCAGTTTGGGACACAGAAAGTTTCTTCTATTAAAGTGTACACAAATTCTTTGCCAGTTTTCTTTGCCTAGCTGGTTTCGTCTCTATCATAACGGTGGGCTCAGTTTCTTTGAGTCCTATTCAAGACTCAAATACACACTCCTTTGTCACCAGCCAAAGTAGCTTGCCATTTAGGGCACGTCAAAAATTGTATTAATTCATTTTCTGTAAACATTATACCAAACCAGCTTTGAAGTCATGTTTTCCGCAACTAGTTTTTGGTGCACTCCTGGCCCATGATGTCACTGTTATTTTCTCTTTTTTTCTTTTCTTTTTTTTTAAATTAATTTATTCATAGTACATCTCAATGGTTATCCCATCCCTTGTATCCTCCCATTCCTCCCTCCCTCCTATTTTCCCCTTACTCCCCTCCCCTAGGACTGTGACTGAGGGGGATTACCTCCCCCTGTATATGCTCATAGGGTATCAAGTCTCTTCTTGGTAGTCTGCTGTCCTTCCTCTGAGTGCCACCAGGTCTCCCCATCTAGGGGAGGTGGTCAAATATGGGGTACCAGATTACATGTGAAAGTCAGCCCCCACTCTCCACTCAACTGTGGAGAATGTCCTGCCCATTGGCTAGATCTGGGTAGGGGTTTGAAGTTTACGGCCTGTATTGTCCTTGGCAGGTGCCACAGTTTGAGCAGGACCCCTGGGCCCAAATCTACCTATCGTAATTTTCTTCTTGTAGGTTTCTAGGATCCTCTGGATCCTTCAACTTTGCCATTCTCCCATGCGTCTCTCTCTCTCTCTTTTTTTTTTTTTTTTTTTTTTTTGAGACAGGGTTTCTCTGTGTAGCCTTGGCTGTCCTGGACTCACTTTGTAGACCAGGCTGGCCTTGAACTCACAGCGATCCGCCTGCCTCTGCCTCCTGAGTGCTGGGATTAATGGTGTGCACCACCACCGCCCGGCTTCCCATGCTTCTCTTATCACTGTTATTTTCAAGCCAGTGCTGTCCTTAAGATCCTTGGAGACACCCAACAGCATACGCTCCACTCCCCTTCAAGGACTGGTAGTGACCAGCCGACATTCTGTAACGCTGCATGGTGGCACCTTTATCTCCTGTTAATAGAACCCAGGCTGGACTAAACACAATGTTGAGTTACACGGATTCTCCTTTCAGGAGGAAGAGTTGCTGAAGACACAGTTGGCATACTTTACAGATAGCAAGCATACGGGGAGGCAACTAAAAGATACGTTTGCAGACTCACTCCGATATGTCAATAAAATCCTGAACAGCAAGTTTGGATTCACCTCCAGGAAAGTCCCCGCACATATGCCCCACATGATTGACAGGATCGTCATGCACGAGCTACAAGATATGTAAGTCTCCCGCTGTGCCCTTGGCGCCTGCCTGTGTACCCGGCATCCGCAGATTTGCCTTGCTGAGCCTATGGCCTTCGTATTTGATGTGTCAGAGACGCCATATCAATACGACATGAACAGACTTCCTGTTTTCACAAATGCCCGATACAGTAGGTCCTGGGGATGTCCTAGCTCTGTGTGTTGTATTTGGGCAGGTTCCCTGAAGAATTTGACAAGACGTCGTTTCACAAGGTGCGCCACTCCGAGGACATGCAGTTCGCCTTCTCCTACTTTTATTACCTCATGAGTGCAGTTCAGCCCCTGAATATTTCTCAAGTCTTTGATGAAGTAGATACAGACCAATCTGGCATCTTGTCTGACAGAGAAATCCGAACGCTGGCTACCAGAATTCACGATTTGCCTTTAAGCTTGCAGGTAACATTATTTGAGCCTTAACCTTCTGACATGTCAAGTGAAAAATATTACCTCTTTTTCTACTGTATTTCAAGTGAAGATCATTCTGAATAGTTAATGTGTTGGCTAGTAACTCATCCATTTATTAGTGCCAGAGTTAAAATAATATTTGAAATTTGTGTTTTATGGAGTGTGTGTGTGTGTGTGTGTGTGTGTGTGTGTGTGTGTGTGTGTCCTTGCATTGAGGCTGTCTGTTATCTGAGGGGAGACTCAGGTGGTAGATAGCTGCATATATGATCCTTGTAACAAATTCACTCAGGGCCTGGAGATGTGACTGACTGCAGCTGAGTCCTAGGCCAGGTGCGCATCAAAAATTATTTGCAGAAAACATGACTTCAAAGTTGGTTTGGTATAATGTTTGGAGAATTGTTGTATTGTCTTACTCTGCTCTTTTGAAATTTTTCTATTTTTTACATAAGAATTCTATTGGTTTTGAGCCATTTAAAATAGCCATTTTTAGACTTTCTCATACTTTTTTTATGATTTTTTTCATTTTTTTGTTTGTTTTTGTTTTGTTTTGTTGAGACAAGGTTTCTCTGTGTAGCCTTGGCTATCCTAGACTCACTTTGTAGACCAGGCTGGCCTCAAACTCACATCGACCTGCCTGCCTCTGCCTCCCAAGTGCTGGGATTAAAGATGTGCACCACCATGCCCAGCACGATTTTTCCTTTTATTACTTGAGATTATAACATAGTTATATTATTTCCCCCGTCCGTTTCCATCCTCCAAGTCCTCTCATGTATGTCCCTCCATGCTCTTTCAAATCCATGCCGGCCCCTCCCCCCATTTAATGTTTGTTAGATGCATGTATGTATATGGATATACACATATATTTCTAAATACATAAATACAACCTGCTCCGTGTGTAAATGTTTCTTGTGTGCACATACCTTTTATTTTTAAACCACAGTTTTATCTATGCTGTATATAATGGATTTGTATTTTTCTTTGTTAGGATCTGACAGGTTTGGAACACATGTTAATAAATTGCTCAAAAACGCTCCCTGCTAATCTCACTCAACTAAACAGTATTCCACCAACTCAGGAAGCATACTATGATCCCAATCTGGTAAGTGTCATGTTGCTCCGTATCAGGTGTGTCTCCAGCCTTTCCAAAGCAGAGGTGGAGCAGAGGCTCAGATCACTCACTCACATCGTGCCTTAGGCCGTCTTTCACTCTGTGAGCATGTGGGCTAATAATGTTCATTTGGTCATTTAGATCCCATAAACAGACATTCTGGTGACGGAAGAACCTCAGAGCTCTCTTTTGGACAGAGAAATAAGTCAGATGGGGCCCTCAGGGCCCTTCCTGGGTTTTATGGGGAATAGTGATGAGCTCCAACACCTGTTGTAACGTCACCTGACCAGAGTCATCAGAAGCGTGTTAACTACAAGAGACATCCCCATTATAGAGTAGTGAAAATAAGTGCACCTCAGAATTGATAAAAGGGAATGTGTTATACAGTATATAACATGGTTTTATAAGTAGTGCATATGATACATGGGAAAATGCTTAGAAAATCACAGCATACACTATGAGTTGAATTATCAAAAATTCTCAACTACAGTCCACTTCCTATATGAGTACACAGAACATGCGTACTTCAAGAGATATACTAGGCGGGCTGAAGAGATGGCTCAGAGGTTAAGAACGCTGGCTGCTCTTCCAGAGGACCTGAGTTCAATTCCCGGCAACCACATGGTGGCTCACAGCCATCTATGATGAGATCAAGTGCCCTCTTCTGGTGTGCGGGTGTACATGCAGGCAGAACATTGTATATACATAATAAATCTTTTTTAAAAAAGAGAGAGATTGACTCATAAACTTTTGTGTGTCCAGGGGGTATTTGAGACAGGGTTTCTCTGTGTAACCTTGGACTCACTTTGTAGACCAGGCTGGCCTCCAACTCACATCAATCTGCCTGCCTCTGCCTCCCAAAGTGCTGGGATTAAAGGTGTGTGCCACCACACCCAGCCTGAATCATAAACGTTAGTATTGTTGTCTTACTTGTATGTTCTGTATTTTTGTACAATGAATTATCAGAATAAAATTCCATTTAAAAATAAATAACTATGATAGGGAGGTGGCTCAGTGGTTAAGAACACCTTTTGTTCTCAGGGAGAACCTGGCTTCTGTTCCTAGCGCCTACATGGTGGTTCACAACCATCTGTAACCCCAGTTCTAAAAGAAACACAGCCGGTTCATGGGATGTTCTTAATCAGTGAAAGGGGTGCGTGTGGTGTGTGTATGTATGTGGTGTGTGTGTGTGTCTGTATAGTCACAGTAGGCATTTTCTGCCTCTAGAGAGAACAAAGTCATTTTTAAAACAGAGAAGTTAAATTGTACAGGCTAAAGAACGTTTTCAGAAGAGTTTAAAGACAATAACTCCTTTAAAAAGTTTCCCCAGATTTAATTATACCAATTCTAACAAAGCTAATATAGTCAAAGACGTTTACAGGTTAATTGCCTGCTGTTTGTTTATTTGTTTGTTTTGATCTATTTTAAGCCAGGCCTGATGGTACATGATCTGTTATCCCACCACATGAGAGGCAGAGGCAGGAGAGTCACAAGTTTGAAATCAGCCTGGGTCTCCTTAGTGAGTTCCAGGTCAGCAAAGACCTCATCAGGAAATGCTAAGAAGACAAAAGAATAATTAGTTAATTAGGCCAAAGATGGGTAATTAATTTTTCACTCGTGTGCTCATCAGCACACCTTTTCTGCATGTAGGGTGGAATGGAAAGCCAGCCCTATCACTTGTCCACATATCTTTATGTGTACCTCGAGAGTGTGACTAAGATGGTGGCAGAGGGGAAAGGGTGCTGGTTCCCCTTCAATATGGCCTTAGTCCAGTGAACTCTTGGTGACCCCTTAACCTCAGCACCCAAGGCAAGGGCCTCACCTGCTCTCTCTTGTCTTGCCCTCGAAGGACCGTCTGACCTGCTTGTGTTTTCTCACAGCCCCCAGTCACTAAAAGTCTTGTCACCAACTGTAAACCGGTAACTGACAAAATCCACAAAGCGTATAAAGACAAGAACAAGTACAGGTAAGCAGCCCGGGCGTTTGTTCAGCTTGTGAGTAGTTAGACAGCCGGGCGTGGTGGCGCGTGCCTTTAATCCCAGTGCTCAGGAGGCAGAGGCAAGCAGATCTCTGTGAGTTCGAGGCCAGCCTGGTCTACAGAGTGAGTTCCAGGACAGCCAGGGCTACACAGAGAAACCCTGTCTCCGGGGAAAAAAAAAAGAAAAGAAAAAGTAGTCATAAAGGTCCCGGATGTTTATGCCTCTACTGTGTTCTGTTAATTGTACATTCCTTTAAAGGTTACGTGAGATTTCCTCTCAGAATCTCATAATCATAATCCACTTGTGTTCACGCCGAGTCCACCGGGGTTTGCAAGAATGCTTTTCCTACTGAGATGTTGCTTTTCCTTTCCATGTATTCAGTAAACTCTTATCAACGCGTTTGACAATTAGGTTTGAAATCATGGGAGAAGAAGAAATTGCTTTCAAAATGATTCGTACCAATGTCTCTCACGTGGTCGGCCAGTTGGATGACATAAGAAAAAACCCCAGGTACAATTTTTTATAATTTTTCTCTGACTGATTATAAAACTGTGGGCTTTTAATAAATATGACTTAGAGGGGAACAAGCAGGACTAGCGAGAAGTGGGCGGCTAACTTCAGTAAGGAGTGGACAGAGAAACCCCGTGGTAGAAGGGCATGGTGTTTCAGCCCGGTTTGAACAGAAGTGGCGGGGGGTGGGGGGGGGTGGGGGGGGTGGGGGGGGAGGGGAGGGCCTTGTGAGTTAAGTTTTGAGTTCCCCACAGAGGGCCTCACCCAGACTACCAAGGGTTGGTGGCACCAGCTCCCTGCTCAGTGAGGCCCAGAGCAGGTTGGATGGGGTGGGGGGTGGGGCACAAGGCGGGGTCTCCGCTCAGTATCCCTAAAAAGAGTCCTCCTGAGCGGTTGCCATGGCAGTTAGACCTAGGCTCTGATGCTCTCCTAGCACGCAAGAGGGACCAGCTAACTGCTAGGACAATTCATTGGCTGTTTGGTAGCCTGAGGCTTCTTAGCCCTTGTTGTGGTTGTGGTTTTTGTTTTTATTTAATCTTATTTTTGAGACAGGACTAGTTCCCACTAATCCACCCTGGCCTGGAATTCAAATCTGCCTCAGCCTCCTGAGTCCTGAGATACAGGCAGCAGCCACTATGTTTAGGGAATTTCTTTCCCTCTTTCATTCTTTGGATAAGGTTTGTTTTTTTTTTCAGGGGGTAGGGGGTTCCAGACAGGGTTTCTCTGTGTAGCCTTGGCTGCCCTGGAACATTCTGTAGACCAAGCTGGCCTCAAACTCAAAAGATCTGCCTGCCTCTGCCTCCGGGGTGCTGGGATTAAAGGCGTTCACCACCATGCCCGGCTCTTTCTGGAAGTTCTTAAGTTGTTCCTATACCCTCTGTTTTTCCAAGAATTGGTAGTTGGATCTGAAGGTCTTATTAAATTTGTTTGGTTTTTTTTTTAATTGTTGTTTTCAAAAGTCTTGTTGTCACAACTTGTCATGATCTTAATGGGACCATGGTTTAGTGACTTTTCCCTTAAAGAAAACTTGAGACAAGACAGTCGCACGATCCTAACCTGCTTTTGCTGAACCCCAGCCTCTCACCGCTTGGTTGGGAATATGTTAAATCAAAACTCAGAGCGTCTGACTGTAGGACATCGTCTGCATTTCAGTCATCCATGGGCCGGATATAACAGGACTTGTTTTAGGTGCTTACTAAGTTTCCCCCTACTGTGCAGCCAGTCAGATACACGCACTGAGCACATACATCCAGCCACACTCACTGGAACTCGCCTATTTATTCCCATAGGTAACAGGGATTTTTCACAGTTACCTGGCCTGGTTCTCTCCCTTTACAGGGAAGGAATTTGCAAGGAAATTTTACAACACACTCCTCCTCCAGGGAACAGTATCAGCGAGTGTACCAACCCGGGGAGCTGACGCGTTGGAATATTTTTTTCAGAATGCAGATTTTATTAGCTCAGGCTCCTGTGTGTGATGGCCAATGAGTCTCTGTTGTTTCAGGAAGTTCGTTTGTCTGAATGATAACATTGACCACAATCATAAAGACGCCCAGACAGTGAAGGCTGTCCTCAGGGACTTCTATGAATCCATGTTCCCCGTACCTTCCCAGTTTGAGCTGCCAAGAGAGTATCGGAACCGGTTCCTTCACATGCACGAGCTGCAGGAATGGTAAGTTCTTGTTTTTTGTGCGTGAGTGCGTTCATGTGTGTGCAAAAGTAAGTGTGTGTGCCCATGTGTCTGTGTGTGCCTGTGTATCTGCGTATACATTTGTATCTGGATTTTGGATTGCTGACAGTTCTTCAGTGTGCTGTCTGCTGTCTAATTTCTTCAGGAAAACATTAACAATTTTGTTTTATTAAACATTTAAAAGACATTTACTGGCATCTCAAGAGATTTGAAAAAAAATACGTAACTGGTTTTTGTTTTTTTTTTCCGGCTTTGCTAAATGAAACGTCATTTATTCCATTGTTTGTTGACCAATATCTAAGTGAACAGCAGCACTAACGTGGAAGGATCTAGTTGTGCGGTGCCAAACGTGAAGTGAGCGTGAGCCGACCAGACCGTCAGTCAGGCCAGCTCTCAGAACCAATGGGAACCTGGTAGAGACTGTCTGAAAGGCTGACTTCTGGGCAGCGTTGTGTAGAAATTGTGTGCTGTAACTGGGAAGGATGAAGACAAGTAAAAATTGAAGTGGGGGGTCACCAAATACGCCTCACCATCTCCAAGCATACAGTGCCGGGGCACTGACACCTTCATGGTGCTCGCTGTGCAGCACTGCTCTCGTTTGAAGACTTCCTGGTCCCTCCAGAAGTGATCCCCATAGCCTCTGAGCAGTCGTTTTCCCATCACCTCAGCCCCTGGTGACTGGTTATTTGCCTTCTCCCTGTGAATTTGCCTGCTCTGAATACTGCTTAGGTAAGGGCTTGGGCCACGTGACCTCCTGTGTCTAACTTCTTCCACTTCAGGGGAATTATTTTCTTTAGTGACAAGCTCAAACCCAGGGTCTTGTGCGTGCCAGGCAAGTGCTTTCTGACCAGAGTACACCCTGAGCCCTTGATTTTAAAGACAGGGCTCCTGTATGTTGTTCACGCTGGTCTCGAATTCCCTTTGCAGCCCAGGCTGGTCTCACTTGTGGTCTGATCCTTGCCTCGGCCTCATGAAGACTGGGAGTAATTTGATCACACTGAAGTAGCTGGCAACTCGGTAGTCAAGCCTGGCTCTTGTTTACACATTCTAGAATATTCCCCAACTGCTTCTACCCCCAACTCCTATAGGAGTTTTTCTTTCCCTCTCTTGGTAGCTTTTTGGCTTCATGGCCTGCATACACACAGGAATATAGAGAGATTAAAATCTAGGACCCACATATGAGAGAAAACATGCAGTATTTGTCTTTTTTGAGTCTGGCTTTTTTTTTCCTCTTAACCTGGTAATTTCCATTTGCATCCACTCCCCTGCAGATATCATGATTTCATTTGTTTTTTTCTTTATGGCTCAGTAAATCCCATTGTGCATATGGTCCATACCTTCTTGATCCCCTCACCTGCTAATGGACACCCGGGCAGCTTCCATGGCTTAGCTGCTGACTAGTACAGCGGTAGGCGCGGCTGTGGCGAGTACCTCCGAGGCCCACGCAGAGTCCGCATGACCCGGCACACATTTGAGTCCACTGAGCCGGCTGTGTCTGGTCACAGATATTAGAAACATAGGGAATACCCTGCGTGGAAAATTATGACTTAAACTAGAAGAGACTTATATTCCCAGAGAGCGGTAAGAATCTGGTGTTGCGGTTAAGTTATTATTATGGCAGTATTTCCTAACCCACCAGCAATCAATCAAGACACAAACACCTGTTATATTTTAAAATAGCCTTAGTTAACCTGGGGCAGGGCAGATGTTAATTCCCTAAACTCCCTCCCATAGTGGGGCAGGTATGGAATCCCTGCCCCAATCCCATGCCATCCTCTTCTAATAATGTCTTTGAAGCTACCTCCCATCCATAATCCCATATACTTGCTAATGTTCTTCATCTGGGCCAAATCCTCCATCCACGCCGGCCATGTGCTTCTCTTCCATCTAACCCATGATGGTGCAGCCTTCTCCTCTCCTCTCTTCTCTCCTCTGGTCTCTCCCTCCCAAGAGCCTCTCTGTCTCCCCAAGTCTGGGAACCTTAGCCTATCCCTGCCCAGGTGTGATGGCCTGTTATTGGTCAAACAGTTTAGTCTCTAGGAAAGGTACAGATGGGCCACTGGGACAGCAAGCAGTAATTAGCATCAAAATACACCAGACCAGCCTCCAACAATCTGGGACTAGGTAAAAAGCCGAGTGTAGTAGTTAATTTAACTGTATGTTAAGCATTTTCACTGAGTGCTCTTAACAGTTCATTATCTCCAAGTAACAGATGAGAAACTGTTGCACCTCCCTCCCTTTGTCCCCAGCTCTTGTCAACTCCAGGTCCCCTTCCTCCTACCTTCAGAACATGACCTTTGCTCTATTTCTTTTCCTTCTCATGGAGCAGCCCCGCATTCCGTGCCACGCCTCAGCTAAAACCGGGCTGTGTGCCTTGCTTGTCCACCCGTCTGCCCTTCACGCCGCCTCCTTTCTCACTTTGCTTGTGCGACACAGCAGTACCCCCATGGTTCATCTCCTTTCCTCTTAGAGTTTCCCAGGCAAACCTCCTTTCCAGAGTAGCGTCGGGTCCTGCCAACTGCCTTCCCGTCGTTCAGCTCTTCCCAGAGCCTCACCAGCCCGTCAGTTCTGCAGGACTCTGGGTGACTGTTGGCCTCCGCCACTCATTTTACCCTTTTCAGCCAGACATGTTGCTTCTCACTCAAGACGAAGGAAAAACCCTCTACAGCTGTCCCTGTTTCTAGGGGTTTTCTACAAGACTTAAATTTTTTAACACGTGTTTCCAGCCACCTGGTTGACAGCATGTCAGTGACTCTCCGAGTGTCTAAACATTTTCAAGTAGAAACTTAGTCTTGTTCATCCCTCTGTATCCACAGGAATTGTGTTCTGGAATATGTGAACGTGAATGAGTAAATAAAATAAAATGAAAATAAATGATATCTTAAGGCGTAAGTACTTTTCTTTTGAAGCCGAGGAAACTTTTACTACCTGTAGTACAGCATTTATTATAAAATAACAGATCTGAACTAGTGTTAAGAATGTATATTGTACTATTTTTTTTAGCACTGACCGGATAATTCCTGTTTGCTTTACAATATGCACAGTGTGATTTTGTAGAAAACAAGCGGTGAGTAACTCCTCTGTTTCCGAACAGGAGGGCCTATCGAGACAAGTTGAAGTTTTGGACCCACTGCGTGCTAGCAACATTGATTATATTTACTGTATTCTCATTCTTTGCTGAACAGGTAAGCTTTCTGTTTCATGTGGCCTTTTAGAAAACGATATAAACTCACACCCACACGTAGGTGTAGGATCCCAGTGCTCAGGAGGTTGAATCACAAGTTGGAGGGTAGCCTGGGCTACGCAGAACTTGCATTGAAAATCTGCACCACCAGCCTTTCTCTTCCCCACCCCCAAAGAAGGGAAAGTAAGGAAAATCAGTGCACACAGAGCATTTACGTTTTCCTGTTGCCTTATAGCTCCATGTCATAGCATGTAAAGTCATGCAGTATTCAGCTAGCCTGGCGACCTTCTCTTCATTTGTCTTCCTTCTTACTTAGAAACTCAGTGGGTTAACTCATAGATTTAAGAATATAGGGCTGGAGAGATGGCTCAGTGGTTAAGAGCGCCGCCTGCTCTTCCAGAGGTCCTGAGTTCAATTCCCAGCAACCACATGGTGGCTCACAACCATCTATAATGTGATCTGATGCCCTCTTCTGCAGATAAAAGTACTCATATGCAATAAATAAAATAAATAAATCTTTAAAAAAAAAAAAAGAATATAGCGGAAAAGTTGGTTTTCCAACCCAAACCTTTCCTAGAGTCCTTATCTGGTCCTGAGCTTTCTTCCTATAGCCTTCCTAAAGAAGCCACAGCGTCTTCTCCTCAGGCTCCCACGGTCCCGGGTGTCACTCCACACGCACCAGCAGCCCCTGCTTATGGCCCTTCGCATTGTCCTTCTTCCTCCGCCATCGCCCTCTTACACCTGGGCTCCAGCCAGGCTCTTTGCTGAGGGTCCAGAAGTAAGAACAAGGCGTCAGGGGTGATAATAAAGTGATGAGGAACTGGGCTACAGGTGGGAAACACTGTGAAGAAAAAAGGTGGAGGGGAGGAGCAGAGAAGAGAAGTGGGCACCGGCTGGTGTAAGGCCAGAGGCCCCCTCAGCCTCCAGCGAAGTGACTGATGCTTGTCCCTCCCAGGAAATGCGCACTGCCAAGGAGGCGTATAAATACTGAGAGCTTGAGGAGACACGGTTGCTTCCTGCCACAGACAGAATAAAATCCATCCACCTTCCCAAGTGCCAAGACCTTTCTTGATCTTTGTTGTCACGATCTTGTAGGGGGGAAAGAACTAAATACACACACACACACACACACACACACACACACACACACACACCCCACCTGCTTCTAGAATATGGGTCCCCCAGGAACTTAGCAATCTGCTCTCATCTGTTTCAAGATGAAGGAGAGCGGCCTGGCTGAGCCGAGCCACTGAGGGACATGAGGGCCGAGCCTCCTCCTGCATCCTTTGTACTAGCAGAGAGCAGGGAGCTGGAAAAATGGGAGGGGAGGAGGAGGAGGAGGAGGAGGAGGAGGAGGAAGATTCCCTCCCGTGCTTCTCCAGCCCCTTGCCTTCCTACTCAAATCAGCATCCTTCCTTCTGTCCCCACCGCTTACCACCCTCACAGACAGATAGAAAGCTCTGTTCCTCCCTCAGCAGCCAGTCCCAGCTCCTTGATGGAACTGCTCAAAAGGCCTAGCCAGTCTCCACCTCTGAAGGAAAATGCACAGATGTCAGGGCTGGGTCCTGCATAGATGGGGAAAGGAAAGGTAACGTCAACATGAGGGACCCAAATGGAAACTAGAAGGGTAGCTGGGTTTTTCCTCAGAGCAGCTTTACCGTGGTGGATAGGTTTTCCATGTCAGGTATAGCACATGTGTCTTTGAGAAAAGAAGTATTTGTTCAGGTTCTGAACAACAAATTTAGAAATGAACTTTAAGAAGAAGGTGGGGTTTTGTTTGTTTGTTTATTATGTGTAGGTGGGTGTTTCCTTAGCGTGTGTTCCTATGCACCATGTGCATGCAATACCAATAGAGGCCACAGGAGGGCATTGGATTCCCTGGAACTGGAGTTGTAGACAGTAGTGAGCCCCCATACAGGTGCTGGAAATCAAGCCCACCCATGTCTTCTGCAAGAACAGCCTGGGCTCTTAAGTGCTGAACCGTCTCTCCAGCACCTACAAATGACCATTTTGTGTTGCAACCCATTCCTAACCATTAGCTTTATTTTCAAATGACTGTTGATAAGTATAGGGGGAAAAATGATAGAATTTTAATAACATAGCTTTTTTTAAAAAACTGTCTTACAAAAAAGTCTATTCAAACCCAGAATCGGTGTTCTAATAATTAAGCAGAGGTAGTTCCTTTCAATTAAAACCAAAACCAAAACCAAAACTGTGTAAAGGTCTTGGAAATAAACAGCTTTAGCAATGGCTATATAAAATCTGTTGTTACGGCTCTTCCAAAAGTGAGCTGTGGGCCAGCATAATTTTAGTCTTGTGTCTTTGTGGGCACATGCTTAAGCACAAGTACTGCGATAAGCAAAGCTAGCGATTGCTTTTTGTCTTGGGAAGTGTGAAAGAAATTGTTGTTGTTGTTGTTGTTGTTGTTTTGGTGTTTTTTGTTTTGTTTGTCATTGTATCAGACTATGGCAATGATCAAGAACATGTGGGTCACAGAAGGAAAGCTGGCCTCACTAAGAGTCTTTCATCACTATGGAAACCCACTATTTAGTTTCTGTCTTCCATCCCGTAGATAATTGCTCTGAAGCGGAAGATATTTCCCAGAAGGAGGGTACACAAGGAAGCTAGTCCCGACCGGATCAGGGTGTAGAAGGTCTTCATTAGAAAGTCACCACCTACCTCAGCGTCATCTGAGCATTTCCCACCTCTTCGACATCACAGGGTGTTGCCCGTGACGTGGCACGTAGACAGCCTGGTGGGAAGACGGGACGGCATGCAGTGCGTGTTCCTCCGCAGCATGAAGAGAGCCTCCTGCCCTGGAGTTGATCAGTGCTCTGGGAACTTGTGTGGACAGCTTGTTCAGCTTGTACTTTTAAAGGCTTTGCTGGAGGACCTGCCAACTTGTTGATGAGCCCTCGCTGGCAAGCTGCTGGTTTCCTCCCCCAATCATTGCAGGCTAAGAAGCCAGGCCAGCTCAGGAGCAAGCGCTGGGGAACGGCAAGTGTTTGCATTCCAAAGCTCTTGGCATAAATTTTCACTTTTCTCCTCCTTTTATTCACTTCCCATTTAAAAAAAAAAAAGTAGCTACTAAGTTAGTTATTCTCACTTCTGAAAATAATGAATCAGGATGTCAAAACATGTTGGATAGAATAATGTGGAACTGCCACGTCCTCCTAGCATATCTAAATTATTGATTTTTATTAACATTCAAGTGGTCTTGAATAACAGCTACTGAAGAGCTCGGGGATTGACGTCGAAAGTGCTTTGCGCTCGTTCGGCTCAGTCTCCTAGGACACTGTGGTGTGTGCGGGCCTGGTCGCAAAGGGCTAGTGTCAAGCAGCGCTGCTACTCACCAGATGTAATTATGTCTTGGAAATGTACATTTGCAAACAAAAGTGCCTCATTTCAGAAACAGCCCCAGCACATGACTGTGGCGTCCACTTGAAAATCTACCGTATTTCCCAACAGCTCACTCTCAGTTTATATGGAGCAGAGGTCAGCCAAGTTCCGTAAAAGAACAAATAACTCGAGACATGGCCATCTTTGTCACATCACACGGTCTTCTCTGTTGTTGATTTTGGGGGGTTTTCTTTTATTTATTTATTTTTAGACAGCTCAATAAGAAAGAAAGAAAAAAAAACCCTGCTTTAGTTTGCAGCTACACAAAAGCAGGGCCCCAGGCAGACTTGACCCATGGGCCATTGTTGGCAGACTGGAGAATCAGCCTGGTTTTTACATAGGAGTAAGCAAACCCTGACTTTAGCTGTGCTCCGTTATGTCATTCTGCGGTGGTTTTGTGGAGCCCTGATGCCATGAGGCCTTTTTGAATTCTGACAGATGTCTTCGATCATGATCTCAAAGGGATTCCTCCAAAACGGGCGCACATTTTTGTAAGGAGAACTTGAAATGTAAATACTGTGTTTGTGCTGTAAATTTTGTGTATTTCAAAAACTGGAGTCTCATAAAAAAATCACATTTATTGATGCTTTGAGTTTGTTGTCATTATTATTTTATTATTAATATTGTGTATGAGTGTTTTGCCTGCATGTACCACACATGTGTCTGGTGTTCCTGGAGAGCAAAAGAGGGTTTGAGATCCCCTGGAACTGGAGTTACAAATGTCGCAAGCCACCATGTGAGGGCTGTGGATTGAACCCGGCTCCTCTGGCAGAGCAACCAATGCTCTTAACCACTGAGTCATCTCTCCAGCTCTGTGCTTTGAGCTCTAAGTCTCTGAAGATGGGTGTTACTATTGTCTAGGTTCAGCAGTCACTTGGATGGTTGTCTATGTGACGTGGTTCGGCTGTCGGGTTCTACAATGGACACTATGAAGTAATGTAAAGAAAGGTTAGTATTATGACATACTGGAGAATGCTGCTTTATGGAAGGGGAAATTTGTCAAAAATCATTTATCTAATAATTTAGCAGGTCATTGGAACAGAATTTGATGAGCAGTCAGTGGCCAGGAATATTAAAACCTCAGAACCATTCATTCAAGTGAAATTCTATAAAAAGTCAGAATGTGTCTTAAGTCCATTTGTGATAATGAAATAGAGTATACTTGTGGCTGGAGAGATAGCTGAGTGGTTAAAGGCACATAATCTTCATGAGGACCTGAGTTCAATTCCCAGCCTCACATCAGCCTGTAATCCCCGTTCCAGAAGGATCTGACAGCTCTGACTTCCACAAGCACTTGCAGTCACATGCACATAACCCCACCTCCCATCCCCACATCTATCTAATTAAAACAACAAAAATTAATTCATACAAATTAAAAATAGGCTTGTAATCCCCACATTCTGGAGGCCGGCATAGAGGAGATTTGCCATGAGTTCCAGGCCAGCCCGAGTTGCATAGTGAGTTCCAGGTACCCTGTGCAACAAAGAGACCTTATGGGCCGAGCGTGGTGGCGCATGCCTTTAATCCCAGCTCCCGGGAGGCAGAGGCAGGCGGATCACTGAGTTCGAGGCCAGCCTGGTCTACAAAGTGAGTCCAGGACAGCCAAGGCTACACAGAGAAGCCCTGTCTCAAAACAACCAACCAACAAACAAAACAATGTGAACTTATTACAAAACCACCACCACTGTAAGGAATAATATGCAAGTATGAGTAATTTTTAAAAGATTTATTTATTATATATACAACATCCTGTCTGCATGAGTGCCTGCCCACCAGAGAAGGAACCAGAATCTCATTATAGATGGTTATGAGCCACCATGTGGTTGCTGGGAATTGAACTCAGGACCTTCGGAAGAGCCACCAGTGAGTGCTCTTAACCTCTGAGCCATCTCTCCAGCCCCTAAGTATGAGTAATTTATGAATAACAGAAATGCATTTCCTAATAATTCTAGGGGTTGAGAAGGTCAAGGTCAAGTTGCTGACAGGTTCAGTTGTGACACCCCACCCCACCTCACCCTGCCTCCGCCCCCAGAAGTGAAATAATACCTTGCGCTGATAAGGCAGAAGGTGGAAAGACAAAAGGACAGTCCTTTTCATTAACTGATCATGGTGACCAAGGTTCTTCTGCCCTGGTGACTTAAATCACTCCCGTTTAGCAACATTACATGGGGGGGGGGGGGGGTACATTTCACAAAGATCCACCTGCCTCCCCGAGTGCTGGGATTAGGGCTGTGTGCCCATGACAGCATACCTTCAGAGGCCAGAGGACAACTTGTAGGAGTTGGCTCTCTCCAGAGATACGGATCCCGGGAAACGAACTCGGGTCCTTCGACTTGGTGTCTTGTGCCTTTACCTGCTGAGCAGCCTTACCAGCCTGTTCATGTATTTTTCCAGACTGGCCTGGCGGCACACATCTGTCATCCCAGGAGGAGGATTCTGAAGGGATTACAGCAGGAAGATAGTAAGTTCAAGGTCTACCCAAGAACTGCTCTTCCATTCTATCCCTTACTCTTTCTTGTTGTTGTTGTTTTGGGTTTTTTGTGTGTGGGGGGGGGGGTTGTTTTTGTTTTGTTTTTTGTTTTTCAAGACAGGGTTTCTCTATGTAGCCCTAGCTGTCCTGGACTCACTTTATAGACCAGGCTGGTCTCGAACTCACAGAGATCCAGTTGCCTCTGCCTCCCAAGTGCTGGGTTTAAAGGCGTGGGTCACCTCTTATTCTAAGTCGGGAGCCTGGACGTAAAACTCTATTAAATCGCTATCAGTTTTTCTCCTCAAAAGTCTCCATGAAGCTGCGTTCGGTGGCACACACCTGTAATCTCAGCACTTGGGAGGCAGAGGCAGGCGGGTCTCTGTGAGTTCAAGGCCAGCCTGGTCTACAAAGCGAGTCCGCGACAGCAAAGACTACACAGAGAAACCTGTCTTGAAAAACAAAGAGAGTCTCCGTGAAATTCATTCTGTGGCACTGAAACATGCTTGGATTGCAAGGGACAGGGGAATCTTAAAGCCCTTTAAACAGAGGAATCCCAGTGACTTATTCTATGTGACAGTTAGTACTGTCCATTTGTTAAGATCTAGAATCACTCAAGAGACAAGCCTCTGCGCACAGTATCATTTCTGTTAGGTAACTGGAGTGGGGCGATCCATCCTACACATGCGCAGTACCTTTGTGTCAGCCCAGATATAAGGAAGTCAGCGGGGGGGGGGGGGGGGGAGGAAACTCTGTTCTTTTGCTGGCTTGTGGTTCGCCCCTGCTGGTGAGTGTGTCTGCCGTGTCAAGAGCTCTCGTGCACTGTGACTGCCGCTGCACTGTCCTTTGTTGGCACCTGAGGCCAGCTTCTTCAGCCTTCTGACATAGATGAAGACCATTGGCCCTCCAGGGATGCCACCCCCAACCCCCGCCAAGCCTTCACTGCCACGCTGGAACTACTGCCAAGGCACCCAGCCTCATAACCTTGTCTGCAGACAGCCATTGTGGGATGGCCCAGAGCAAATGGTGTAGGCCAATCTAACCAATCCCAGCCTTGAATATATGTCCATTGCACCAGTGAGAGCTTCCTCTAGAGACCCCTGAGGAATGTACCCAGCCGGGAGGGACTGTCGCTCAGCTCCGCCCATCCCCGCCTTTCTTTCCATGTGGGTTCTATCCCCAGCATGAAGGCACGCCTCGTAAGGCACATCCCTCAGGGAGTCCAGAAACGTCATCTGTGGTTTCATATAGAAAATCTTGATTGGGAATTAACTGGGGATGATTAGCATATTCTAGGTGTCTGTCTGCTTCTGGCTATTTCACCACACGGCTATTTCTTAAACAATACTCAGGAAAGTTTAATCATAAATTTCCCCGGGGCTAAAGCCATTGTGTTTACAAGATTGTCATAGCACCATAGCTTGAAACTAAATGTCCTTAATACAGAAAAAAACTTGACTTACTTCCTGTCCCAAACCAACAGGTGTGCTATCCAAGCCTAGGCTAACTGCCAAGGAGTCCTCTATGGTAAAATACCTGTAAAGCATGATGTTCCAAGCCCACCTTCTATTACTTTCAAAGCAGATTCTAAAGAAACAGGTTTTACTTTTCTACAGCTAACAATACCTAACCAGGTCCTGTTATTTCAAAGTCCTAACTCTTTCCATGCAGTTTCTGCTTGGCTGATCACAGTCAGAGCCCAAACTTTCATTTTTTCATGCCTTTGGCCCAGATGCCTTCTTTCAACAATCTCTTTGGGAAAAAGTTTTCCCAGTGTGAATTTCATTAGGGCTGAGAAATAAAGAAAAAACCAGTTTTTTAGGAGAAGAAGAAGATTTCAAAGTAGTTTTTAGACAAAATTATACCTGGACCATACATAATATTTAAGGGCAGTGGTGATCAGCCTGAGATCTTTGGAACTTTGTCAAGAAAAGCCTCAACAGCTGTTCTTGATTTCTAAAAATCATGCTAGACAGCTGGGGGTCTTCGGAACTTTGTCAAGCACAGCCTCTACGACTTGTCCTCATGTCTGTGACATCTCCCCCTTTTACGTTTTAATTCAGTGGTGGTCTTCAGGTCCACTGTCAAGGCATCTATGGCTTTTTGGAGCTGGCAGATGATGACTGGAAGACAAATGAGCAAGAGTAGTGTCAGGCATGGTGGTACATGCCTTTAATCCCAGCATTTAGGAGGCAGAGGCAGGCGGATCACTGCTGTGAGTTCAAGGCCAGCCTGGTCTACAAAGTAAGTCCAGGGCAGCCAAGGCTACACAGAGAAGCCCTGTCTTGAAAAACCTAAAATAAATAGATAAATAAATAAATAAATAAATAAATAAATAAATAAATAAACTGCTTCCTCAAGAGCACTGACTCTATCCTGATAGAGTCTTGATAAAATAATGCCAGGGAGACATTCTTCGATAACTGATCTACATAATGAGCTGTAAGGACTTCCTTAATAAGTGACGTGGTGGCAACAGCAAAGCTGGAGACGGTGGCGATAAGTGCTGAAATTCCTAAAATAAGAGAAGCCACAAATCTTCTTGCTCACTTTAAAGATGAGCTCTATGCAGTACCTCAGTTCCAGGATTGTTAAACCAAGGCCCAGTGATGTTCTCAGGCAACATAACATAACATAGAGCGGTGTCCTGACCAGTTTTGGTGATGCAGTTGGTCAAAACACACTCCTTACAGGAAATACAGCAGACACCTTCATTCGTTTTTTTTTTTGTTTTTTGTTTTTTTTTTTCAATGCAAAATTCCATTTGTTCTCTTATGCAAGATAGAAAATGGGGAATAAACACCATCAGTGACTGGTTCCCTTGTCATCAGCTCTGTACCAGACAAGAGACACTTTTCTAGTAGCTGCAAAAAGATGA